>NC_081325.1:32037379-32657440 GCF_026419965.1 Kogia breviceps
TCGTGGGCTCTAGAGCTCAAGCTTAATAGTTAAGTTCATGGGCTTAGTTGCTCCGTGGCATGTGGGATCTTTCCCAGACCAGGGATCGAACCCACATCCCCTGCCTTGGCAGGCAGATTCTTAACCACTGTGCTGCCAGGGAAGTTCCATTAACACGTTTTTAATTGATTTGAAAGTAAAGAAAATGAACCAAGATTAACATTAGATAGTAAATATAACAACTAATACAGTTAATGTTATTAGTAAAGCAGCCATGCTGTATTCAAATTGTTAATTAATAGGATGTTAACAATAGAAGACAAAAAGAAAACAAAAATAATTCATAAAAGGTAACCAAAATCACTATGAAGGAATTGAAGATAGACTGCTATAAAAATATCAAGGAAGAAAACTGTGGGGGAAAAACTACATATTTTAAAATGTATATAACTAATGTAATATTAAATATAAATATTTGTCTAAGCATCAGTTCAGAACTTGGCTATGGTCTTAGAGGATTCATTCATTTATTTATTTTTTAAATATTTTCCAATTAATTCTGACTCAAAATAATCAGAAGTTCAAAATAAAATTTGCTGAATTTCCTTTGTTATGGATTTTATTTTGATGTTTGCTCAAAAGGCCATTAAAATGTGTTCAGTGATCAATGGGCTGATTTGGAATTTCTTGTGTGCCTGTAAAGTCACATTGTGATATTGCATTATTCTGAGATTCCAAAAATTTTTAACAAAACTTAATAGAACTATTCCAGTATAATTCCATCAAGTATGAGATAGCAAAATTGCAGTATATCTTTAGGCCATAGACATGAACCATACTGTATGAAAATAGAAAACAAGCTCAAGAATTGTATAGTATAGTCATTGATCTTACAAAAGCATCTGTCTGCCAGAGCAAAGCTGAACCCTGCACACCAAACAGCCTTATACTTATCTAGTACTCTCTCAATCTTCTAAGACACATGCACCTATCTTTTAAGTCTGGAATAAGATTGTGTCATTCTAGATGATAACATTATCTCCAAAATACATATTGTAAATTACTTGTTTTGGCAAAGGAATAGACAACTTGTATTGCATTTTTCTTTGATTCTTTGCATTTTATACAAAAACAACCCGTTGAATGGGGGAAAAATGTAAGCAACATATTCAAGGTCAAGTGTCATTAATAAAAGTATTTTCTCAAAGAGGTTGTACATGTAAACAACGTCTTGGAATACCACTAGTGTCCAGTAAGTACCACAAAATATATTAAGCCATCTGTTTTGCTTTATCTTTTTAGGACTAAAATTTCAAAGGTAAAATCTGCCTCTGGTGTCCTCCAATTGCAAGGCAACTGTTACCATGCTAAGGTTTAATGTGTCTACAATCTGTTTCATGACCTCACGGTTCACTTACATAGAGGCATACTGATTTGTCACAAATTGTGTTGTTAGCTTAGAATTTCCAAAAGTAACATCTGTAAAGTTTCATTTTATCATATGTTTGTTGTTTTTTGTGTTTTTTTTGCGGTACGCGGGCCTCTCACTGTTGTGGCCTCTCCCGTTGCGGAGCACAGGCTCCGGACGTGCAGGCTCAGCAGCCATGGCTCACGGGCCCAGCCGCTCCGCGGCATGTGGGATCTTCCCAGACTGGGGCACGAACCTGTGCCCCCTGCATCAGCAGGCAGACTCTCAACCACTGTGCCACCAGGGAAGCCCTATCATATGTTTTATGAGAATTTTCATTTTCAGAATTTTGCTTGCCATTATTCCAAACAAAATTAATAACCCTTGGAAAACATAAAGTGTAAAGCTAGGTGCCATGTGGTAGGTATTTTTTGCTCATTTTGTTGACCATACCATGAAAACGAAAAGGTTAAATTTGTGGCTAAGTACTGCCCAAACCAACTTTGTCACCTCCAGGAAAATCACTTTTCTCTGGTTGATATCCCTTTACATTCTAATCTGAAAATCAAATGAGCATTTCTAAGCTAGGGTGTGCCAGTGGGTTTATTTTTAATTGGAAAAAGAACTCCTCTTTCTTAAAAGTCAGGTAATGATTTCAATGTGTTTCTAAGCAAGACCTGAATAAAATATTAGACATTCATGCTCAAAAGCTATTAGTGGTTTTCTAATCTAATACACAGGGAGGTAGTTTTGAAAGTAATTGGAGTTTTCTTTATTTGTAGCTGTAGAACTTGTGGGAAATTTACCAAGTATACCATTTTTTTGAAGTTTTCATCAGGCAAAGTGCTGAGTTTCAAATTCTTTACATGTGAATAGGAAAAATATTCTCACGTATTAACTGATAAATATAACACATGAAAGATTCTGTAGAAATAAATACACGGTATTCATAAGATAAAATCTAGACCTGCAGAGAGGAGAGATATGCCTTTTTACTCTGTTTCATTTTTCAACTACTAATAATAGTCTGTTATTCTAGGGCAGGATCTTATAATCATTTTTATATTTCTGGAGCCAAACTCAAAGGGTAGAATGCAATATGTTCTCAGGTAAAGAGACTTTAATTGAATTAATCAATGGTAGCATCAATTTGGAATGAAACTTAAATCTACACTTTTTCAACATTGACCAAAAGTCTTCACTAACCATGTGATTTTCTTGTCCATAGTACATAGCAAATGCTTGCATAGGAAATTGCTAAACATGGAGAAATGGGTACCTTTTATTTAGAGAAAGAGTTGTCTGACTTAAACCAAAAAGCACAATCAAACAATGTTGTGTGACAGAATGAGGCACTGTTTCTATCCTCTGAAACCTTAGTAACCAAATGCTGAATTTCCTTGGGTATGTAGAGGGCAGAGTATTTTGGGTTCATGTTTTTAGTTGATAACTTTTGACATTTGTGTTGTTTTAGGATGAAGGAAGAGAATCAGACAACATGCCAAAACCCCAACTATCGCAACCTTAGAAATAGTTCTCTGATCCCCCCAAAATAAGCCCTTTCAAGAATATAAATCCAACTGTGCTCTCAAACTGTAGATTTTGCATGGTAGAGGCTCAATTAGGGGAGAATGACTAGGATTTATTTTGATTAGCATACAAAAACTCCATTTAAGGAACATTTAAATGGTGACAAAAGAATTGCTTTCCCACTGCATCTTTAAAAGGGCACGGGCACAATATTTCTTGTCCTGCTGATAATCATTTTTTTTCTTCCTGCTGTTCATCCATTCCCTGCTTTTGAAAACTAAATATCTTCTTTTTCTTTTAAGAAAAGAGATGGGAAATATTCAAATAAATCCTAATCACTTGACCTAGGGACAAATTATAATGACCACCATTTTAAATATCATAAACATAACCTAAAAAATAAGAACTTGGTCCATTTTCAATATAAAGTGATGTATTTTTCAACTCTTGCAAGATGCATTAAAATATGTTCTCCTTAAGAGATTTCAAATTCATTACCAGGCAGTTATGTTTTCACTTTAGTTTTAAAGGCAGAGCTGACAGTGCTCTGAATAAAAATGAAAAGTAAATTCCACAGTCAGAAAAATCTAGTAGGTGTGAGCCCTTGTTCCATGGGACTTGAGATTATACATTAGGCAAACAAATAGCCTGCTGATTCAGACTCAGTGAGTGCCAGTGTGGTTAAAACAAGAAAAAAAAAGCTAAAAATATAAAAATATATTGGGGTCTGGCTACCAAGAGTCTTATTAGCCAGATATAAAAATCAATATAAAGCTTTTGAATTCTCAATTTTGAGATTTTTAAAGAACCTATAAAGGGAATATTATTTGTCTTCCTGTTCACCTATTAAAATAAAGTAGAGGCTGGAGCTGTCCGCCTCTTCTGTCTAAGAACAGTACAAGAATCACTTTAGATAAGGCAAATGCTGCTTCAGATCCTTAATCTCTGAACAATTCTTCATTCATTACTATGTCACCCACTCAGTTAATGGTAAGATTATGTCTGAATTTCAGAACTAGAAAGGGTCTTGGAGATCATTTAATTTTTTTTTTATGCTTAATTTTATATTTGAGTAAAGTGAATCAACATTGTAAGTCAGCTATTTGGTTGTACAGCAGTCACAAGTAGAATTCAAATCTTGTGATTCTCCATCAGCAGTTCTTTGTTTTTTTTTTTTTCCTGCCCATCCATCATACTTAACAATAATGTTGTTTTGTAAACCAAAATCAGCAGCCTTCAAACATTTTGATATAAGGTTAGAAATGTATTTCACATCAATACCACACATACACACACACACACAAAGAATGGACAAAAGTTTCTTGAAACAACTTACTACATATGATACATCAAGGAATTCTTGGTTCCTTTCTGTCATATGCTATTCTATTTCTTTTTCAATGGTGATCAAGACCCAATAAAATAATCATTTCACTATTCACTAATGATCATGAGAGACATTTTGAAACAGTAGCTGTAATCTAACTTTTCTGTTTTCTTGTCTTCAAAGAGACAAAAGAACTTTACTTGTAACTTGAGGAATTTATGTCAACAGTCTAACAGGCACCAGAGTAGCGCACATGCCCTCCAGGTGGAGGGAGACCCTCAGCAAAAGTGACTGTGCTGGGCTTCCCTGGTGGCGCAGTGGTTGAGAGTCCGCCTGCCGATGGAAGGGACACGGGTTCGTGCCCCGGTCTGGGAAAATCCCACATGCCGTGGAGCGGCTGGGCCCGTGAGCCATGGCCGCTGAGCCTGCACGTCCGGAGCCTGTGCTCTGCAACGGGAGAGACCACGGCAGTGAGAGGCCCACGTACCGCAAAAAAAAAAAAAAAAAAAAAAAAAAGGTAACTGTGCTGATTTTACTCATTATGCTGCCTCTCTCATATCAATATTCCCCCAGTACTGTTTGTTCAAGTAGCACTCTGGCCCTTCCAGTCAGGAAGAGGATGATCTGTAGAAGAAGGTTTATTTCCCTATCACTGCTTCCACTTTCTCAATTCCCTTTTCCTGGGCAGAAACATTTGCATTCCAACCACGAACGACAGAGATGTTGGAAAATCAGAAGTTTTCACTGTAATTTCTTTTCCTCTCACAAGTAAATTGGGTTTCCCACATTCTGCTGGATAGTTCTGTTTCAATAATCCTTGAATAGGAACCCATGTGTTTCTTTTATTTTGTTGCCCCATTCCATGGGTCACGGGCAAGCCGTTCTTCCATCTAATTCCTCTCTCTAAAGCGATGACGGGGAGCCCCATAGAATATGTACAAGTCCTTCAACTCTGTCTTGGTAGTCACTTGCCAGCTCCTTACCCACCCTGCTCCCTGCATCTCCTCCTGCATATTTCCATTCTCTCCCTGTCTCTCACACACTCATATTCTTGTCTGCCTCATGTGCAAACATACACATCCCCACAGGGGTACATGCCTGTATCTGTGCAAGCTGACTTGGCCCTTCAGGTAACACAGGTGTGTTCCCCACCACCATCACCACACCCCCATTTGCCGCACCTCTGAGCACACACACAAAGGCCCCCACGACCACCACAAGTGACCTTTACATACCTAATTCTTTCTATTGCCTACTTCCGTGATTCTGTTCACTTGCTTTCAAACAAAGCTTAAGCAAAAGCCTAATGTGAGAGTGAGGGAGAGGAGGAGTCCTTCTGCTTTAAGAGGATACTGAATTCATAGATTGGCTTTGCCTCTTATAGGCCTACCCCCCTCCATCCTTCATCCTCCAGCACTACCAGGCTGCCTCCGATCCTTGGAATAGTTTAAAAACCTGAGGTCTCTCCCCAGTGCTCTCAGAGGCTACTAGAAAAAAATAAACAATATTCTGATGATCTGAAATGGGGATAGAAAGGAGAAAATAAAAGGAAGAGAAGTAAAGGGAAATGAATTTCTCACTAGGTGTTGGATAACACCTGGAAGATCTAAGAACAAAGCTAATGCTGAAGCCTTTATCACAAATATCATTGGCTGTTTTGTTTGTTTTTATCCTCATATCAGATTGCTTTGGGTAGTAGTCACTCAAGTGGTGAAAGGGTCTTCAGAAAGATAGTACTTTATGGCAAATATCACTCATGGTTAAGACATCTCTGCAACCCTGAAGCAGTCATGAGCCCTAAAAAGAACAAGACAAATTAAATTAAAAGGGGTAAACACACATTGGACCATGGTGCCCCTTGGCAAACAAGGAATCCTATCTTCCTCAGCTGAAATTATTTTTCAAGTAGTAAGGGAGTAGACTGCTGTGAGGCTCTTTCTCTGCTCTGCGCAGCAGTTATAGAGATCGCAGGTGATGATGCTATTCTAGCCTCTGAATGGTCAGAGAAGAATTTCTGCTTCTTCACATTTGACCTCATGAATCGACATCAGATGTAACTGCAGAATAAAAGCCAGTGGTCTCGGGCTTCCCTGGTGCGCAGTGATTGAGAATCCGCCTGCCGATGCAGGGGACACGGGTTCGTGCACCGGTCCGGGAAGATCCCACATGCTGTGGAGCGGCTGGGCCAGTGGGCCATGGCCGCTGAGCCTGCGTGTCCGGAGCCTGTGCTCCGCAACGGGAGAGGCCACAACAGTGAGAGGCCCGCATACCACACACACACACACACACACACACACACACACACACACACACACAGTAAATAAATAAAAGCCAGTGGTCTCAAAGCTTTCCTACTGCTCCAACCATCCAGATGATCAACTGGGTAATCTTGATTTTAGACACTCTAGGCTTAAAGTAGCACAGCACCCATAGCTTCCTCTCCATAGTCGAAAGAAACTACCTAACCCAGTTGTACAGTATTTAGCAAAGACTTACCATTGCTGTGAAAAATACATAAGCAAAGGTGTGGGCAGAAAGGTTTCTTGATAACATTCTTATCTATCTTATATGCTTTTAGTTAAGTATGGATGAAAATGTTTGTGGCAATTTACAATGTCAAGCCATTACCAGGATGGATTCTTCTCATTGAAGGTGGGTGAAAGGTTAAACAGTGAGAAATTTGTCAAGTCTTCTTGGCCAATCTCCTTCAACGATCTGTTTCAGAAGCCCTTCAGTTATCTGTGTTCTGCTTTCAGCCTCACCATTTGTTTGAGGCACAATTCTGACAGGTTAGATAAGGTGGCTGTCTGCACATTCCTCAGCTCAACTGAGGCAAAAAAACAGAACCAATAATGTCTGTCAATCTGAGGTGCTGTAAATAAGTGACACAGAGGCATCTGTGCCCAGGCAGCAGAGATTTAATTTAGTCCTAGGAGCTCTTGGAGGAATGTTGAACAGTCTCCCAGATTCATAAATTGTTTTCTCTAGAATGATCCAGCCAAAGAATTTGAGCTTTTAACTATGGCTTCCTTAGTCCCCTTACCCAGGAAAGAAAGTGCCTTGGATTTGTTATAACAGCAAATCGGTATGTGCTAAACACCTTTAAAGACTTTTAAATATCAAAATAACTTCCACAAAACCAGCTACACTTCAAAGCCAAAGCTTTTATGCAAACACTTCAGAATGTGTGCATTTAGTGTGGCAAACATAATGCAATCACTGCATTTGAGAACAGCAATGTCATTTCCATTTCTCCCTTTAAAATGTGTGCTTTATGCATAGACAGTTCACATGAATATTTGTGAAAGACTTGGTTCCTGAGCAATGACTTACTGAAAAGTAGACAATTGGTGTCTCGTTGCTTGTGGCACTTGTGGCTAAATCTAAACTCCTGAGCTGAGCAATTGTTGCCATTCTGTGTAGTGTGATAACGCAGATACAGAAGATAGCAACTACTTAGAACTGTCCCCATGCTGGTCTCCAGTGATGCAAATTCATTTCCTATAGGTATTGGATTAATCTGGGGTGGGGGTGGCAAGGGGTGTGGCAGCTTGAAGCAGGACTTCCTTCCTTGTCTTCTTGTCTTCTTTGAAGAAATAATTCAGTAAAGAGACAGAAATTGTGAAGGAGAAAAAGCATTTATTAGAAGCAAAGTATGTGTGGAAGAACCCACAGGCAAACTCACAGAGTGAGTTGCACCCAGGGGGTGACTTAGATTGCTTATATGGGGGCAGTCTTCTGGGTTGTCTCTGGCCAGTCATCTTGCTTGTGCCCCTATTTGGCCTGACTCAGGGCCCTCCCTGGTGAGTGTGTGAGCATCCCTCAGTCAAGATGGATTCCAGCATGAAGGTTTCTGGGAGGTTGGCAGGACATATTATGTGTTGATAGCTCCTCCTTCTTTTGGCTCCTCCCTAGACTGAGGACCTCCTTTGTGTATTGTGTCAGGCTGAGAAATCCTCTTGACCACAAGAATGAGAAAAATGTGGTCGATTTGTCTTCCACCCAATCATTGTTCTGCTCCTGCTGGTCTCTTATCTCAAGGTGTCAGCAGAAGACTGGTTGCAGCTGCTCAGCCTGGGGTCCATCCATCTCCTACCTCAGTTATGATTCGGCATCACAGTAGAACGTGAAGACATTTATTCATTCAAGGAAAACTTACGGGGTTTTCTTTGTTATTTAGTTGTGCCACCAACTGTGAGATGGAGTTCTCTTAGATGGAGTGAAAGTCAAGAGGCACTGATGGAAAAGCGACTCTGGAAATTCCAACTACAGAGTTCTCAAGTTTTCTACTCAATATTTGATATATGTAAATGATAAGGAATTCCATGAATCATTTTCACAAAATAAATTCTTCAAACCAATAGAGAAAATTTTGTTTACCAGGATTCGTTTTAGGAAGAACTGTGTATTTGTTGGAAGAAATAGTTTGATAAGTAACTTGGGTTGAGGGTGATACCACAGGGCAAGTTCAGATAACAAAAGCTACGAAAGTCCGGGGTGAGAATTCATAACAAAATTGAAGAAAGGAATTCATGACACAACTGGGGGATGCAGACCAAGAAGGAAGGAGAAAGAATTAATATGGAGAGCCCAGAGAAAGGAGGTGGTGGATTCTATTCATAGCAATGAGTGACCATGTCATTTTTAAGTAAATTTGACAAATATCCTAAAAGGTTGGTGTGAGTGAATTTCTTTTTCAAGCTACATGAGAAGCTGAATTCTACATTCTGTACTAATTTTGAGCAAAATATAAGTGTTAAGTCTGGACTCAGTAGCTGATATGTGAAATGTGATATGATTTGTTGACTCTGTGCCCAGGAAACCAGCAGGAATATTTTACCCAACTTGGAATCCTAAAAAATAAGAGCTCATGTCTAACACACCCACCAGAAATTAAAATCTAAATAAGTTAAAGAACTCAATATAAAAAATTACTCCATTAAAAATTGATGAGAAATTAAGAAAATATTTTCTGAATACCAGGTGAAGAGAGAATATTTTGCAAAGCAAGGTGAAAGGAAAAATCTTATTAAGATGCTTGAAGTGTATGAATATTAAATATTTTTAAAGTTTAAAAGGTAAAAAGTTAATTGGCAAAGATCACTATGAATATGACAAATAGTAAAAAAAAAATACTCAATAAAAAGGCTTCTGTAAATCAATATGATAAATGCCAACACTTTAATATAAACATGAGCAAAAAAATCAATTCTAGAGAACACAAAAAAGAAAATAAGAGTACTTAATGAGTGTATAAATGCTGGAATCCTCAATATGGTGAGAATGTTATGAGATGAGCAATCTCATAAACTGCTGGTAGGCCCATGAGTTGGTCTAGCTTTTCCTGAAGACATATACATTCATAGTTTCCCAGTAAGCCTGTCCCTGTGATTCCATCTCACCGAGATTATTAGAAATATGAATACATGTTAGTGTAAATATACCAGATATTATATAATTTATTATAGAAAAAAAATTTAAATTATTCCAGGTGTCCAGGAATGGTTAAATAATGATGTCACATACTCATGATGGAACATTATGCAGCTATCAAAATGATGATCTTTTCAAAGCATGATCAATGACATGATAAAAGGCCTATAATATACCATGAGGAGAAAAAATGTCAAATACAAAATTATGTATATACTAGAATTCCTATGGTCTCTCTTTGTCTCTCTTTCTTTGTTTATACTTAGATAAAGAAAACAGACAAGAGATATATATATAAAGAGAAACACAGGAAATATAAATCACCATTATATGTGGATTCTTAGAATAAGAGATTTTCATTTCCTTCTTCATTCTTTTCCATATTTTTTAAATTTTCAAAATGAGCATTTATTTCTTTTGTGATTTTTACTTTTGATCATTCTTTTACCAATCAAGAAACACTATCCTCTTAAAGCACAATAAATAGGAAAAATACACTCTAAAATTAAGAGATGCTAAAGTTGGGATGTACCTAAAGAATAAAGCCTTTTTTGATTTTCTGTAGAAGCACCATGCGGTGTGAGAAAAGAGCTGAAGATTGCTATTATATATATGGTTGCATTAGAATAAAGACTCCACAAAGTTAAACTTCATCATTAAGTATGGAATGGCTTATAAAATATATGTAGCTAATATATATATATTATATTATAGATATATATTATACATCTAAAATATATATTATATATAATTATTACAGTATATTATTATATATTATATATAATAGATATTATATATAATATATACATTTATGTATGTGTGTGTCTGTGCTTGCCAAAAGTACACTACTGGCTTTTAAGTGAATTGATACAATGGATTGAGCAAGACAAAATTATATTGGAGCCTCTTTGCAAGTTCCAAGTTCATTTGTAGTTACCTTACATTTGAAACCCAGTTAATCTTAACTGATGGGGATCCTATCATCGTAGTCTGTGCTTCTGCAGTTTCTGAAGCCCTAACAGCCTAAGGCTGTGTAGGTATAGAGTATAAAGCTACTGGCATAGTCAAAACCCCAGGCAGAATAAGCTGAGGTCACAATTGTTGGGATTGACATCAATCCCAACTGAGCCAGAAGAGTCCAGTCTTGTAGCAGCTGAAAGCTGCAACTAAATCTGTTATTTCCCATCTCTGTTTTCCTCAGACCATTCCCTCCACATTCCTCATGATTTTATTTAGACAATTAATTTTTTTTCAAAGCTCTAACCTTTCACTCTTAAATTTCCCATCAGCAGTTAAGTGGGCTGAATTTTTCTCCCATAAAATAAATACAAAAAATAGTTAAATGCAAAATCCTCTATTGACCTCACATGACTTCCAGCAAACACTGGATGTCTTTGCTCGCTTTCCAAAGAAACATCTCCACAAACTTGTCTATAGTTCCCATCTACATTTCAGTTTCTCCCAGTCACTCCTCCATCAAATAACCTTCATGTGGTTAAATCCAAGAGATATTTTTAGTACTTATCTTCTTATATATTTACACTTGATGCTCCCCTATCCTTCTTTCTTTTTTGGAAATACTCCCTGCCCTCAGTTTCCATAATTTTGAGCTAAGTTTCCTAAATTGAGGCATTCCTGCTGTCTCCTTTATATGATCAAACTTCTCTGCCAGATCTTTAAATGTTGGCTTGAGTCTGGATTCTTTGCTTTTTATATATAAGAATCTGCCCTCTTCACCCTGGTGATTTGATTCATGTTGATGGCTTTAATTATTACCTTATTAGAATTTTACCAAGTTTTATCTCAAGCTTTAGCCATTTCTCTGAGCTCCTATTTTAACAGGATGTTTAAAAGATGCCTCAGAACTACGCCAAATTCATGATCTATCACACCCACCCCACTCACCACCACTACCCATAATTTCACTCTATTCTTATGTTTTCTATCTCATTGAATGGTACCACCTCATTAAGTTGCACACACCATATATTTAAACATTATGCATAATAGATCCTTCATTATTTCCTTAACTGACCCAGTACCCAATCTGGCTGATTTTTGCCTCCTAAAATGCATCCATTTCTTCCCACCTTTACCATAGCTTGCCTGGTCTCTTTGCCCCCACCCTTGCCTCCCTCCAATCTGCTCTCCATTTTGCAACCAAGATGATATTTCCGAAATGCAAGATTGATCACATTATCCTCTGCTAGAAACCCTGAAAGGGGTTTCCATTAGTTCGTTAGACATATTTTATGTGTTCTAAGACAACATTCACATTCATAGCCCTTGCCTCTCTCTCCACTTCCTCTGTCACCATTTCTGTCAGCTTTCTGTACTCGAGACATGTTAACCTTCTATATCTTAAAAATGACATGCTCCCCCATTCCAGAGTACGTGCTGTTTCAATGCCTAACTGAAATGCCTTTCCAAGACACCTCGTTGTTACTATTTAATTCTTGCTCAACTTTTAAATCTTATCCATATATCATAAGATCTTACTTTCATATATCATTTATGTTGCCCTTTAAAACTAAATCTCCAGCACAAACCAAGTCTCACAATAGCCTCACCTTTCTTTCAGGGCATTTCTCACAGCTGTGATTTTAAATTATAGCTACAACCCTTTTATTGTCTAAACATATTATGAATGAAGGTGTAAATAATTAATCAATTAATATGTACTACGTACTGGGGTGGCAATAGAGATTTTAAGATAAATAAATCCAGGTTCCTGCTCTCCTTGCTGATGGGAAAGAAACCTAGACAAATAATTAAAGGCATAATGCAGCATGATAAGTATTATAATAAAAAATGTACCACACAAGTTTGTGGAGAGGAAGATCCAATTAATTTTATGTGGAAGGGACAGGGCAGGCAGGCTTCAAAGAAAAACTGACATCTGTGCTGGACTTTGAAGGATCATCTGGAGGTAGTGAGGTAAAGACATTGAGAAAAAGAGATCCTAGGCATAAAGAACAATATGAACAAAGTCTAAAAGGAACTGGCATGCATATCAGGTACAAGGGAATTGGCATGAATGCTTCATTGTGTCTGGAACATGTGGTGTTTGGAGGAGAGTGATGCAAGTTAAGTCAAAAAGATAGACTAGGATAAAACTGCCAAGGATCTGAAATACTATGCAAAGGACCTGAGACTTCACTCTTTTTGAACATGGTTGCATCTCCCTCTCTCTCTCTTTCAGGTGACCTGAGGTATTTGCAAAAGATAATGGGTGGTAATGTGGGAAGTGAAGTGGAGAGGGATTGCAATATGAGAGACAGAGAGACCAGTAGAAACCTACCACAACCATAAGAAGAAGTTGTAATTAGAGCAATAGCAATGGAATGGAGAGAGTTTTGAAAGTGAGATAAATGTGATCTGGTGACCAACTGGAATGTACACCAGGGACATGATGAAATAAAGGAAGAGTCAGAGATGTCTAGCTGGGTGACTAAGTGGATTATGAGAACACTTACTGAGACAGTGGACACATTAGGAGGAAAAAGTGTTTGTGGGGATGAGTGCCACATTTTTCTGCCTTTTTAGAGCATACAATCTAATAAAAGAGAGACACACTATCACAACCTATACCATGAAAAAAATATGCAGGAAAACCTTGTTTTTCTTAGCAGCTGGAGAGAAAGAGCATCTTAAGGAGAGCCCATCATTTGTTCATGAAGCGTTCTGATAAGTCTTCTTAGAGTCTGGGCTGATAATTAAGATTTTCAGGCCTGGGAACCAACTACATGGAATTTTGATCCAACAGAGGAGGAATGTAGGAAGAAATTTAGATAATTTGGGGAGGTGGGGAAAGATTGAAAAAGAGGGGAACATAGTAACTGACATCACAGAAAAATAGCCAGTGGATATTTGGAGGTGGAATGTTTGTGTTATGTGTTGGTGCAGAACTTTTCCTCAGTTTCTCCTATGAATTCTTCAATAAATTCCTCATTTCCCACTAATGCCTTGTGAAGTATGTTTTCTTTGGGGAGAATGCAAAGAAATACTCAAGGTTGCTTCATGCTTGATGCAGAGAAATCAGAGGATTTCAGTGCAATTTTAAACCCTAGACCATTACTCTAGGAAGTGGATCAAAGCAACTGACAAGGGATAATCTCCAAAATATACAAACAGTTCATGCAGCTCAATATCAAAAAACAAACAATCCAATCAAAAAATGGACAAGATCTAAATAGACATCTCTCCAAAGAAGACATACAGATGGCCAAAAAGCACATGAAAAGATGCTCAACATCACTAATTATTAGAGAAATGCAGATCAAAACTACAATGAGGTATCACTTCACACTGGTCAGAATAGCCATCATCAAAAAGTCTACAAACAATAAATGCTGGAGAGGCTGTGGAGAAAAGGGAACCATCCTACATTGTTGGTGGCAATGTAAATTGGTACAGCCACTATGGAGGACAGTATTGGAGGTTACTTAAAAAACTAGAAATAGAACTACCACATGACCCTGCAATCCCACTCCTGGGCATAAACCCAGAGAAAACCATAATTCAAAAAGACACATGCACCCCAATGTTCATTGCAGCACTATTTACAATAGCCAGGACATGGAAGTAACCTAAATGTCCATCAACAGAGGAATGGATTAAGAGCATGTGGTACATATATGCAATGGAATATTACTTAGCAATAAAAAGAACAAAATAAAGCCATTTGCAGCTACATGGATTGACCTAGAGATTGTCATACTGAGTGAAGTAAGTCAGACACAGAAAGACAAATATATGATATTGCTTACACGTGGAATAAAAAAAAAAAAATGGGTACAAATAAACTTCTTTACAAAACAGAAGTAGAGTCACGGATGTAGAAAACAAACTTATGGTTACCAGAGGATAAGGGATGAGGGATAACTTGGGAGATTGGGATGGACTTATACTCACTACTATATATAAAATAGATAACTAATAAGAACCTGCTGTATAGCACAGGGAGCTCTACTCAATACTCTGTAATGGCCTATATGGGAAAAGAATCTAAAAAATAAAAAAAGAGTGGATAGATGTATATTTATTAATATAACTGATTCATTTTGCTGTACACCTGAAACTAACACATTTTAAATCAACTATATGCCAATAATTTTTTTAAAAAATATGACCTTTAATAAATAAATAAATACCCTATAAAGTTGAAAGTAGTACATAGAAGCATAGAATAGGATAAAGTAGGAAAAGCTCCTATTGGATATTTCCTGAGATGGAAGAGGACTTTCTGTGGAAAGGAATACAGCATGAGCAAAGACACAGAGACCTAAAATGGTAAGTAATCTGGGATGATTAGGGGTGTAAAGCATAAAAGAACGGGGAATACTGGGAAATTATTGAAATAATAATTTCAGACCAAAATTTTCTTTTCAAAATAGAGTCTATATTCAATTTTTCCCAGTAGTATTTGGGAGTGGATTTATGCTACTTCCTATCTAGTCCTTTTAAATATTTTAAAATAAATACTTACAAAAATGTGTAAGGAAAAAAACGGTGAGCACATGTAAAGCAAAACAGAAGTTCAACTGTTCTTCACCATTCTATTGTTGAAAAAATGTTTTGAACATGCTAAGTCTCTTATATTGATATATACCACTAAAGAAATGTTTTAAACAAGGAAAATAAGAAACAACCATGTATATAGGATCACCATGCCCTCCTGGCATGCACACCACTGATTATTTTCTGTAATAGTCCCATGAAAAAAGGCATGTTCTTGGTAAAATTCAATGCTTAATAATCAAAGTGAAAGCTCTGTCTCTAGGCTGAGGAAGAATTTGCAGAATCTGTGATTGTAGATTTCCTCTCCTTTTACTCAGAGTTGCTAATGCTGTTATATGCTTAATATGACTTTCTCCTCAGGGCCAAAGCGTGGTCTCCTTCACTTTACAGGGTAGATGAGTAATTATGTGTGACTAATTCTGCAAAGGTCTCATAAAAGATATAAAGTTTAGTATCATTACATTTCCATTATTCTTTAATAATTATTAAAACAAAGGAATATACCTATTGTAGATGGCTCAGTGGACCTTGTGTCTCCTTCTTCTGCATCTGTAATGAATTGAATAGATTTTATATTTTCAACAAATCAATTGCCTATCCCCTAAACTACATTATTGTTCTTTTAGAAAAGTTGAAACGCCATACTTCTGGGCAAATTGTGAGATCACATTGAATAAGTATAGGGTTTTATGCAAATTATTCTACACTCAGGAAACAGAGACATATCACTTAATATCAAAGTTAAATTAGCCCAAAAAATAATTATTTAAAAAAATTTTCTTCACTCAATTTTAAAGCCCAAGATTATGAGTGCACTTATGAATATGGTTCTTCCTGCATACATAACATATTTAAAAGAAAAGCATTGTTCCATCCGTAAGTCTCACAAAAAATATCTCTTTTACTCTTTTTCAAAACATCAAGGAATATGATATCAATTTTTCATCTTTTCTCTTCACGTTACAGGACTTCTTGGCTTCTGTACACATTTTGGCAATTCCAACACATTGAATCTAACGCCTTCCAAAAATCCTTAGTGAAAGTGAACAGTGACTGTGTAGGAGGGTTTTTTTCACATTTCATTTTGGGCCTCCACTAGCTCACAAAAGATAAGCTGGGCTTGAGAATCATTTTATTAACATTACTTAACCATGTTAAAGAAATTTTCTTTCCGAAAGTATTTAGTCTAACCACACCAACCCTCTGGGAAATCAGTTAGTTAGCCTGTGAGACCAGACTAATCATGGTTTGTTAAGTGCCTGTGGCCCTGTTTAAAACCTGCATCAATGAAAACAATCCACAACCCCTACTATTAAACTTATAGCTGTCATGAGACTGGCTGCCTCAAATACCTGGCAGATACACATGGAGCACACAGCTCTCACCAATTCTAAATTTATCCCACAGGTACAGCCAGACCACTACAAAGACCACATAAAAAAAATAATACTACAAAACCTTCTTGAACGATTATTAGTTATCCCTGCTACTATTTTTAAATTCTTTTAATACACTTATTTTCATGGCCATGTCAAAACTTATGACTTCCAAGCATAAAATACACCTGAAGTTAAATGGTAGTGCTATATTCAAGAACATTATAGTCCCGATTCACAGTTAATTTGCATTAGTTCAACAAATCTCTCCAAGCACAAACCTAGAAGCTGTTTTGATGTGATGCCCTATTTCTCAGTAGTAGTATGTCAGTTCTCATTAGGCATATAACAAAGTGTATTGCAAGACATTTTAAGTCAGCAAGCATTTTGACATAACCTGGTATCAGGATGACAGCTGTTGTAAACAAATGATTCTTAAGGAAAATACAGATAAAATCAATGACTATTGAAAAAGAAAAAAAGAATTATAATATTTTTTAAAATTAGCAGACATAAGTTTCACTGTGTTTATGGGTAGCTGGTTAACTATTCTCTTTCCACAAATATTAGCAAATCTCTGACTGTTAACGACCCATGTTCTAATAGTTAATGTTCCTTCAAATTCTCCCCCAACCACCTTTGGTAATAAATGTTTTCAGCCATCCAAAAAGCAGAGACAATATTGACATATATTTTATTTATCACACAAAAATAAAAACTGTGAAAAAATAAATAAAAATTAAAACAGCCAGATACAAAAAATTCCAGCTTCTGAATAACTTTTCTTTAAAAAAAAGCTTCCTATACTACTGCCCTTAACCCTTCCTGTCCCCAAACATGTTTGAATAAATGTAGCAAAAGACAGCTAAGCCACACAAAGTGTTAGAGAAAGTTTCCCACAAAAGAAGAGAACTAGAGGATGACATGAGAATAAAAAGAGAGAACAGGGGCTTCCCTGGTGGCACAGTGGTTGAGAATCTGCCTGCCAATGCAGTGGACATGGGTTCGAGCCCTGGTCTGGGAAGATCCCACATGCTGTGGAGCAACTGGGCCCATGAGCCACAATTACTGAGCCTGCGCATCTGGAGCCTGTGCTCCACAACAAGAGAGGCTGCGATGGTGAGAGGTCCACGTACTACAATGAAGAGTGGCCCCCACTTGCCACAACTAGAGAAAGCCCTCACACAGAAATGAAGACCCAACACAGCCATAAATAATTTTTTTAAAAAGGACCTTCTTAGGGAGACACAGTCAGCATATGCTTTAAAAAAAAAAAAAAGAAAGAAAGAAAGAACAAAGAGACATCATAGGTTATATTCATAAAAACAATTGTGTTAACCTTCAATAGATATCAACATTTGCAATTATTTTATAATGCATGCAGAATAAAACAAAAGTTAAATTATAGCTCTAAAAAATACTATTATAAAATAAATTCCTGCAAAATTTTTGTTTTTATAATAGCAATAAGGGCCTCAGGCCAAACAAACAAAAGGGAGGGGACCCAGCCACACTCATCAGCAGACAAGTGGATTAAAGTTTTACTGAACCCTGCCCAGCCCAGCAACAGCCAACTCTACCCACCACCAGTCCCTCCCCTCAGGAAATTTGCACAAGCCTCTTAGATAGCCTCATCCACCAGAGGGCAGACAGCAGAAGCAAGAAGAACTACAATCCTTCAGCCTGTGAAACAAAAACCACATTCACAGAAAGATAGACAAGATGAAAAGTCAGAGGGCTATGTACCAGATGAAGGAACAAGATTAAACCCGAGAAAAACAACTAAATGAAATGGAGATAGGCAACCTTCCAGAAAAAGAATTCAGAATAATGATAGTGAAGATGATCCAGGACCTCGGAAAGAGAATAGAGGAGAAGATGGAGAAGATGCAAGAAATGTTTAACAAAGACTTAGAAGAATTAAAGAACAAACAAAGATGAACAACACAATAACTGAAATGAAAACAACAATAGAAGGAATCAATAGCAGAATAACTGAGGCAGAAGAACGGATAAGTGATCTGGAAAACAGAATGGTGGAATTCACTGCTGCAGAACAGAATAAAGTAAAAAGAATGAAAAGAAATGAAGACAGCCTAAGAGACCTCTGGGATAACATTAAATGCACCAACACTCACATTATAGGAGTCCCAAAGGAGAAGAGAGAGAGAAAGGACTCGAGAGAATATTGGAAGAAATTATAGTCAAAAACTTCCCTAACGTGGGAAACGAAATAGCCACCCAAGTCCAGGAAACACAGAGAGTCCCATACAGGATAAACCTATGGAGAAACACACTGAGACATAGCAATCAAATTGGCACAAATTAAAGGCAAAGAAAAAATTATTGAAAGCAGCAGGGGAAAAATGACAAATAACATACAAGGGAACTTCCATAAGGTTAACAGATGATTTCTCAGCAGAAACTCTACAAGCCAGAAGGGAGTGTCACGGTATACTTAAAGTGGTGAAAGGGAAGAACTACAAACAAGACTACTCTACCCAGAAAGGATCTCATTCAGATTCGATGGAGAAATCAAATGTTTTACAGACAAGCAAAAGCTGAGAGAATTCAGAGGCACCAAACCAGTTCTAAAACAAATGCTAAAGGAACTTCCCTAAGTGGGAAACACAAGAGAAGAAAAGGACCTACAAGAAAAGCCCAGAACAATTAAAAGAATGGTAATAGGAACATACATATCGAT
Source organism: Kogia breviceps (assembly GCF_026419965.1). Lineage (NCBI taxonomy): Eukaryota > Metazoa > Chordata > Mammalia > Artiodactyla > Physeteridae > Kogia > Kogia breviceps. The sequence continues at coordinate 32,056,657 of NC_081325.1, forward strand.
AATTACCTTAAACGTGGATGGATTAAATTCTTGAACCAAAAGACACAAGCTTGCTGAATGGATAAAAAACAAGACTCATATTATGGGGTGTACAAGAGACCCATTTCAGACCTAGGGACACATACAGTCTGAAAGTGAGGGTATGGAAAAAGATATTCCATGCAAATGGAAATCAAAAGAAAGCTGGGGGCTTCCCTGGTGATGCAGCGGTTGAGAGTCCACCTGCCTATGCAGGGGACACGTGTTCGTTCCCCGGTCCAGGAAGATCCAACATGCCACGGAATGACTTGGCCTGTGAGCCATGGCCGCTGAACCTGTGTGTCTGGAGCCTGTGCTCTGCAATGGGAGAGGCCACAGGAGTAAGAGGTCCACGTACTGCAAAAAAAAATAATAAAAATAAAAGAAGCCTGGAGTAGCAATACTCATATCAAATAAAATAGACCTTAAAATAAAGAATGTTACAAAAGACAAGGAAGGACACTACATAATGATCAAGGGATCAATCCAAGAAGAATAAATAATAATTATAAATATATATGCACCTAACATAGGAGCACCTCAATATATAAGGCAACTACTAACAGCTGTAAAAGAGGAAATTGACAGTAACACAATAATAGTGTAATAGTGGGGGACTTTAACACCTCACTTACACCAATGGACAGATCAGCCAAACAGAAAATTAATAAGGAAACACAAGCTTTAAATGACACAAGAGACCAGATAGATTTAATTGATAATTATAGGACATTCCATCCCAATACAGCAGATTACACTTTCTTCTCAAGTGCGCACAGAACATTCTCCAGGATAGATCACATCTTGGGTCACGAATCAAGCCTCAGTAAATTTAAGAAAATTGCAATCATATCAAGTATCTTTTCTGACCACAATGCTATGAGACTAGAAATGAATTACAGGGGAAAAAAACCTAAAAAACCACAAATACATGGAGGCTAAACAATACATTACTAAATAACCAAGAGATCACTGAAGAAATCAAAGGAAATCAAAAAATACCTAGAGACAAATGACAATGAAAACACGACGATCCAAAACCTATGAGATGCAGCAAAAGCATTTCTAAGAGGGAAGTTTACAGCTATACGAGCTTACCTCAAGAAACAAGAAAAACCTCAAATAAACAATCTAACCTTACACCTAAAGGAATTAGAGAAAGAAGAACAAACAAAACGCAAAGTTAGTGGAAGGAAAGAACTCATCAAGATCAGAGCAGAAATAAACGAAATGGAAACAAAGAAAGCAATAGCAAAGATCAATAAAACTAAAAGCTGGTTCTTTGAGAAGATAAACAAAATTGATAAACCATTAGCCAGACTCATCAAGAAAAAGAGGGAGAGGACTCAAATCAATAAAATTATAGATGAAAAAGGAGAAGTTACAACGGACACCACAGAAATACAAAGCCTGCTAAGAGACTACTACAAGCAACTCTATGCCAATAAAATGGACAACCTGGAAGAAATGGACAAATTCTTAGAAAGGTATAACCTTCCAAGACTGAACCAGGAAGAAACAGAGAATATGAACAGACCAATCACAAGTAATGAAATTGAAGCTCTGATTAAAAATCTTCCAACAAAAAAAAAAGTCCAGGACCACATGGCTTCACAGGTGAATGCTATCAAACATTTTGAGAAGAGCTAACACCCATCCTTCTCAAACTCTTCCAAAAAATTGCAGAGGAAGGAAAATTCCCAAACTCATTCTATGAGGTCACCATCAGCCTGATACCAAAACCACACAAAGAGACTACAAAAAGAGAAAAATTACAGACCAATATCACTGATGAATATAGATGCAAAAATCCTCAACAAAATACTAGCAAGCAGAATCCAACAACACATTAAAAAGATCATATACCATGATTAAGTGAAATTTATCCCAGGGATGCAAGGATTCTTCAATTTACACAAATCAATCAATGTGATACACCATATTAACAAACTGAAGAATAAAAAACATGATCATCTCAATAGATGCAGAAAGAGCTTTTGACAAAATTCAACACCCATTTATGATAAAAACTCTCCAGAATGTGGGCATAGCGGGAACCTACCTCAACATAATAAAGGTCATATACAACAAACCCACAGCAAACATCATTCTCAATGGTGAAAAACTGAAACCATTTCCTCTAAGATCAGGAACAGGACAAGGAATTCCACTCTCACCACTATTATTCAACATACCTTTGGAAGTCCTAGCCACGTCTATCAGAGAAGAAAAAGAAATAAAAGGAATACAAATTGGAAAAGAAGAAGTAAAACTGTCAATGTTTGCAGATGACATGATACTATACATAAAGAATCCTAAAAATGCCAACAGAAAACTACTAGAGCTAATCAATGAATTTGGTAAAGTTGAAGGATACAAAATTAATGCACAGAAATCTTGTGCATTCCTATACACTAATGATGAAAAATCTGAAAGAGAAATTAAGGAAACACTCTCATTTACCATTGCAACAAAAAGAATAAAATACCTAGGGATAAACCTACGTAGGGAGACAAAAGACCTGTATGCAGAAAAATATAGGACACTGATGAAAGAAATTAAAGATGATACCAACAGATGGAGAGATATACCATGTCCTTGGTTTGGAAGAATCAATATTGTGAAAATGACTGTAATACGCAAGGCAATCTACCTATTCAATGCAATCCCTATCAAATTACCAATGGTATTTTTTACAGAACTAGAACAAAAAAATATTAAAATTTGTATGGAGACAAAAAAGACCCCAAATAACCAAAGCAGTCTTGAGGGAAAAAAACGGAGCTGGAGGAATCAGACTCCCTGACTTCAGACTATACTACAAAGCTACAGTAATCAAGACAATACGGTACTGGCACAAAAACAGAAGTATAGATCAATGGAACAAGACAGAAAGCCCAGAGATGGACCCACACACCTATGGTCAATAATCTATGACAAAGGAGGCAAGGATATACAATATACAGTCTCTTCAGTAAGTGGTGCTGGGAAAACTGGACAGCTACATGTAAAAGAATGAAATTAGAACACTCCCTAATACCATACACAAAAATAAACTCAAAATAGATTAGATAACCAAATGTAAACCTGGACACTATAAAATTCTTAGAGGAAAACACTGCAATAACATTCTTTGACATCAATCACAGCAAGATCTTTTTTGATCCACCTGCTAGAGTAATGGAAATAAAAGCAAAAACAAACAAATGGGACCTAATGAAACTTAAAAGCTTTTGCACAGTAAAGGAAACCATAAACAAGACTAAAAGACAACCCTCAAAATGGGAGAGAATATTTGCAAATGAATCAATGGACAAAGGATTAATCTCCAAAATATATAAACAGCTCATGCAGCTCAATATTAAAGAAACAAACAACCCAATCCAAACATGAGCAGAAGACCTAAAAAGACATTTCTCCAAAGAAGACATACAGATGGCCAAGAGGCACAGGAAAGCTGCTCAACATCACTAATTATTAGAGAAATGCAGATCAAAACTACAATGTGGTATCACCTCACACCAGTTAGAATGGGCTTCATCAGAAAATCTACAAACAACAAATTCTGGAGAGGGTGTGGAGAAAAGGGAACTCTCTTGCACTGTTGGTGGGATTGTAAATTGATGCAGCCACTATGGAAAACAGTATGGGGGTTCCTTAAAAAACTAAAAATAGAATTACCATATGACCCAGCAATCCCACTACTGGGCATATACCTAGAGGAAACCATAATTCAAAAAGACACGTGCACCCCAATGTTCATTGCAGCACTATATACAATAGTCAGGTCATGGAAGCAACCTAAGTGTCCATTGACAGACAAATGGATAAAGAAGATGTGGTACATATATACAACAGAATATTACTCAGCCATAAAAAGGAACACGATTGAGTCATTCTTAGAGATGTGGATGGATGTAGAGACTGTCATACAGAGTGAAGTAAGTCAGAAATAGAAAAACAAATATCGTATATTAACACATATATGTGGAACCTAGAAAAATGGAACAGATGAACCGGTTTGCAGGGCAGAAATTGAGACACAGATGTAGAGCACCAATGTATGGACACCAAGGGGTGAAAGCGGCGGGTGGGGAGTGGTGGTGGTGTGATGAATTGGGAGATTGGGATTGACATATATACACTGATGTGTATAAAATGGATGACTAATAAGAACCTGCTGTATAAAAAAAATAAAATTCAAAAGTTTAAAAAAAAGAAATTCTTACCAAAAATAAAAATGATAAAACAAGCAAGAACATTGCTACAAGCTTTCTTACTGACATAATTTTTCATTATACTCTAGTGACAGCCACACCTACAGTCTCTTATTTATTCAGGAAGCATTTTTAAAAGCCTACTATGTGTCAGAATCTGTTCCAGGCACTCTTATCAAAAGAAAATGTCAACAGATACATATCTCTTTTTCTGTAAGATTAAGTTTTGCATATTTGATTTCTTAAAGAGGGCTCAAAATACATTAATGTGATATACACCAGAAACAGCATTTGCTGAGATAGGCATGTAATGTGTGGATTTATTCACTGTGAATAAGAAGTGAGAAGACCAGAGAAATATCAGCCTGGCACCAAGAATCTATACTGGCTGAATGGACAACAAGACCGCAAACACAAGCAGAATCGGGAATGGAAACTGTTCTTAGGTAGCAACACCATGCAAGAAAGAGACAGAGCAAACTACATTTATAAGCATGAAGATACCATCATACTTCCAGCTGTGAAAGGACTGTAATTATGGCTGTTTTGTTTAATGTTGTTTTAGGCTTTTCATCTCTTTTTGTGTGCTTCCAAAATTATAATATTAGAAAATTGAGTCAAACACAATCTATTGAGCATCATTATAGTCATTGCGTAAAGTATTTTTGCTTCTTCAACAACCACTAATAACTCTCAAATATCATCTCAATGAATATGACTATTAAAAGTTGGAGGTTTCTAACTCTCCTCCCCACCAGATATTTGACCACCCCACTTTACACCCCATTCAATATCACGTAACACTTTACTGCACTTCTTCATAAATCTGTCTTGTTTAACCTGCCATGATCATCTGGAGAGTAGGATCCTTGTCTTATGCAACTTAGTACCCACTATGCATGGCACACAATAGCATTTCCTAAATAAGAAATAAGAAATTTGTATTTGAATTTGATATTTAAGTGATCAAAGTCAGAAAAGCAAATAAGACGAGTATTAGTATATTTTGTTTCAGAAATATCAAAGTTTGCTTTAAAAATATGATATTTCTCATTAGTATGGCTATGGTTCTGTTGGCTAATGTTACAAAGTCTATACCTTTAAGTTCTGCCTATATAATTAGTGCTCAGCATGATGCAAAACAAGTCACTCAAACTCTCTATCCCTTAGCAGTGAAAAATATTCTAATTTACCTTACAGTAAGGTTGGGAAAAACCAACTATGAAGCAAATTATAATATACAGTCTATATAAAGATTAATGGGGAGGACTCTGACTTATAAAAAGTGATTATAATGAAATAAAATCATTCTGGTTTCAACAGAAACTTAAAACAGAACAAAGCAGCTGTAGAAACAACTTCGAAGTTATTTCAATTACTATTTATCCTAATAGCATTATATCCAGATCATAGTTGATATTTATTCTTCTAGTTGCTGAATACATTTCTGAGATTACCTGTCTAATATGTCTTATGTTGTAATAATTAATAAACCTTTGAAGTTATTAAGCATGTTATTTAAGATCCACAACTCTGAAACAAGACAATAAATTTATAAGCTAATGAAGAGATATTATTTAAAGTGGGATATATTTGGAGAGCTATAAATATCCAAGGATCTTTGGTACAACTATCAAGCTTCCATAAAAATAGTACAATGAATACCATATTCCCTTTACCTAAACTCACTAATCATTTTAACATTTGGCACAAGTACTCTATGTCTGCACACACACAGACACACACACACTTTTTTTTTGCTGAGCCACTTGAAAGTAAACTGTACATATTATAATATTCATCTCTAAATAATAAATACTCCACCTTGTATCGTCTAAGAAACAGGAAATAAGAACATTCTCCTACATAGCCACACTACCATTAACACACTCAAGAAATAAACCATTGATACAACTTTAGATAATACAGTGTTTCTTAAGTTACTTATGGAGAAGGATCAGTATTCCTTATTTCCAGTCAATTGAGATACAATAGTTTAATGAAATAAAATTTTAAAATTACTAAAAATGAGCAGGCACCTATATATCACAAAAATGTCAAATTACTATAGAAATTTCTAATTGCCTACTCAATTTTGTACATGTCCTTGTGAAACAATAAATATCAATTCACTGATTGGCACTGTCTTAAGGACCACACTTTGAATAGCACTATTATGATACTGAGTAAACATTCAAATGTCCCCACGTACCCCACCAAGTACATTTATGATGTGACCCAGTCAAAAATCATGTATCTTTATTCTCCTTTAATCAAAGAAAGTGGCACTTCTTTTTCTTTCTCTTTTTTGACATTTATGGGAATGGTATTTAGAAACCAAGATCTGGGTGCTAGCTGTGTTCATAGCTAGTGCATGTTATACTTTTCAGGTAAGCACAAAGCAGCTGACATTTTAAAAAATTCTCCCCTTACCACCCTAACAATTAGATAAAATTGTTTCACACATGGAAATATCAAATATGAACTCTATTAGAAAACATTTACTAATGAAAAATCCCTTTTTTAATTTTTATTTCATATTGGAGTATAGTTGATTTACAATGTTGTGTTAGTTTCAGGTATACAGCAAAGTGATTTAGTTATACATATACATATATCCATTCTTTTTCAAATTCTTTTCCCATATAGATTATTACAGAATATTGAGTAGAGTTCCCTGTGCTATACAGTATACAGTAGGTCCTTGTTGATTATCTACTTTATAAATAGTAGTGTGTATATGCTAACCCCACCCTCCTAATTGATCCCTCTCCCCAACCTTTCCCTTTTGGTAACCATAAGTTTGTTTTCTAAGTCTGTGAGTCTGTTTCTGTTTTGTAAATAAGTTCATTTGTATCATTTTTTTAGATTCCACATATAAGTGATAGTGTCTGATATTTGTCTTTCTCTGTCTGACTTACTTCACTTAATATGATAATCTCTAGGTCCATCCATGTTGCTGCACATGGCATTATTTTGTTCTTTTTCATGGCTGAGTAATATTCCATTGTATACATGTACATCTTCCATTCATCTGTCAATGGACATTTAGGTTGCTTCCATATCTTGGCTATTGTAAATAGTGCTTCAATTAACATTGAGGTGCATATATCTTTTCAAATTATGTTTTTTTCTGGATATATGCCCAGTAGTGAGATTGCTGTATCATATGACAGCTCTATTTTTGGTTTGTTAATGAATCTCCAATGCTGTTTTCCATAGTGGCTGTACCAATTTACATTCCTACAAATAGGGGGGTTCCTTTTTCTCCATACCCTCTCCAGCATTTATTATTTGTAGACCTTTTGATGATGGCCATTCTGACTCGTGTGAGGCAATACTTCATTGTAGTTTTGATTTGTATTTCTCTAATAATTAGCGATGTTGGCATCTTATCATGTGCTTTTTGGCCATCTGTAGGTCTTCTTTAGAGAAATGTCTATTTAGATCTACTGCCCATTTTTTGATTGGGTTATTTGGGGTTTTTTTGATATTGAGCTGCATGAGCTGTTTGTATATTTTGGAGATTAATCCCTCGTTGGTCCCATCATTTGCAAATATTTTCTCTCATTCTGTGGGTTGTCTTTTCATTTTATTTATGGTTTCCTTTGCTGTGCAAAAGCTTTTAAGTTTAATTAGGTACCTTTTAAAAAAAGTTTTGTTACTCTAGGAGGTCGATCCAAAAAGATACTCCTGCAATTTATGTCAAAGAGTGTTCTGCCTAGGTTTTCCTCTAAGAGTCTTAAATGAAAATGTTATATGCATTTAAACACTTAAACATTTATAACTAGACCAACATTGCCATAGCTTTTGGAAATGAAGTTTATTATTCATAAAGATATACAATCTTGTATAGATCTTTTCAGGAGTGATATTTTCACACTTTCCTAATCTCCCCAATAAGAAGTGATGGATCTCTCTTTCCCTACAAGCCTAAGATGATGTTGTTTTGTAATATCTCATGATACATAGTACACTGTTTCTTAAGCTGTGAATATTTCTGGCTATTGTTCATCTAACCTCTTATTTAACTTTCACCTTTGAAAAACATATTCCTTAATTTCTAAAAGTATCCACATTCTATATGGAAATGGGAGTAACATTATTTTTTCATAGGATTGATGAAAGGATTGAATTTTCATGGACTAACCTTATAAACTATGACTTTAAGTTAAAAAAAAAAAGAGAAATATCCAAGATCTAGTTAGTGGTCTTTTCAATATCCGTAAATGTTTGGGATTCTGAGAATACAGAATTCAATCAAGGTTAAAGGTTTTTAGCACAAGGCAGAAAACACATTTACATATCCTGTCAAGTTATGACCTTTAGTCCTACTCATGAAGATAGTCAAATATTCTAAGAGAAATTTTTTAAAATGCAAAATCCAATAAAGTGATCAACTTGGGAAAATTGGCAGACTTCCATGATTCCATCAAGACAGAAGTTAAATTGGAGATTTGTGTTACTTGACCACTGGATTTGTGAAATATGAAGCCTAGGATATAGTCTCTATTAATAAAAATACAGAGTATTTGATAGGGCAGTTAATACAAAGAACAACTTGGACATCTGAAACTCCAGGTTATACAATGGGCCAAATTCTCAGACACTAGGAAACTTCAGTTATCCAAGACAGTAATTTTCTTCCTGGCAGTAAACACCTTTCAAAAGGGATAGAATTGATATTAAATATGGACATGTTTAAAAGTAAATACAGCAGAGACTTCCATTCAGCTTCAATTCTGTAAAGAAATGGGAAGTTATAGCTCCTGCAAATATAACAAGAAAACCTGGACAAACTGAGAATCAATTACTGTTCTTTGACCAATAAGAGAACTGAAATTATTGAACAAGCTGCCACTCTGAAATCTGGAAAGACAGGCAAAGTCATAAAGATACAATCAATTGAGAGCTGCATATCTGGGGCAGAAGCCAGTGGAGCCATAAAATGGTAGGAACTCATAAAGGGTAATTTTTAATGAATTGCAGGAGGTTGATTGTGGACTGGAGTGAGAATGAGAAACTCTTGGTGGCCACAGTCATAGGAGGACATCCTCACTTTCATGGACTCATCCTCCACGTGCTCCTCCAAGTTCTCAAAGTGTCTTGAGGCTCTGAAAGGGGGGAGAGGAAGAGTAATATTATAAATCATTACCAAAGCTTTCTCCATAAAAAAGCCTACTCTCCAGAGGAAAGAAATTTGCCAAAGCACAATTCTAAAGTTTTATCCCTGTTGGGGGAAAGGAATTCCTCCCTATGCCATGCCCCTTCAACGTTTTAATCTTAGTGAAGTAGGGAGACAACACAGTCAGTAAGGAAAATATTAAAAGGCTGAAGCCAGGAGAGGAAGTAGGAGTTGGAGGTAGGGGTAGAGGGGCTGAAGGGAGTTACACCACTGGAGAATGTTCATAAAAGTCACAGAGCCAAGACACAAGCACAGTAAAAATACTAAGATTGATCATCTTTAGCTTAATTCATGCAGAAGAAAATAAATAATAAAAGTTAGAGCAAAAATCAATGAAATTGAGAGAGGGAGTGGCCACAATGACAGAGTAGGAAAACCATGAGATAACCTCGTCCTACAGGCACACCAAAATTACAACTATTGCAGAGCAACTACTGCAGCATTGTTTACAACAGCCAAGATATAGAAGCAGCCAAAATGACCATCAATAAATTAATGGGTAAAAAAGATATATATATATATGTATATAATTATATATATACACACACATATATATTTTATATATATAATGGAGTATTACTCAGCCATAATAAAGAATGAAATCTTGCCATTTGTGACAACATGGGTGGACCTAGATGGTATTGTGTTAAGTGAAATAAGTTCGACAGAGAAAAGTACTGTATGATTTCACTTATATGTGGAATCTAAAAAACAAAACAAATGAGCATACATAACAAAATGGAAACAGAGTTATAGACACAGAGACCAAACAAGTGGTTGCCAGAAGGGAAGGGTGTTGGTGGAGGAAAGAAACAGGTGAAGGAGATTTAGAAGTACAAGCTTCCAGCAATCCCACTCCTGAGCATATATCCAGATGTACATCTATAATATAGCATATATCTATCATTTGAAAAGATACATGCACCCCTATGTTCAGAGAAGTAATATTTACAATAGCCAAGACATGGAAACAACCTAAATGCCTATCGACAGATCAATGGATAAAGAAGATGTGGTACATATATACAATGGAATGCTACCCAGCCATAAAAAAGAATGAAATAATGCCCTTTGCAGCAACATGGATGGACCTAGAGATGATCATACTTAGTGAAGTAAGCCAGACAAAGACAAATACCATATGATATCACTTATATGCAGAATCTAAAATATGACACAAATGAACTTATCTACTAAACAGAAACAGGCTCACAGACATAGAGAACAGACTTGTAGTTGCCAAGGTGGATGGGGGGTGGGAGAGGGGTGGATTGGGAGTTTGGGATTAGCAGATGCAAACTTTTATGTATAGAATGGGTAAATAAGGTCCTACTATAAAGGACAAGGAACTATATTCAATATCCTATAATAAACTGTAATGTAAAAGAATATGGGGTGGGAGGGAGGCTCAAGAGGGAAGGGATATGGGGATATATGTATACGTATACCTGATTAACCTTGTTGTGTGGCAAAAACTAACACAACATCGTAAAGTGATTATACTCCAATAAAGATGTGAAAAAAAGAATATGAAAAGATTATATATATATGCATAACGGAGTCACTTTGCTGTACAGCAGAAATTAACACAACATTGTAAATCAACTATACTTTAATCAAATTTAAAAAAAAAAACTTCCAGTTGCAAAATAAGTGATTCATGGGTATGAAATGTACAGTGTGGGGAATATAGTATATAACTATGTAATATCTTTGGATGGTGACATATCTTAACTAGACTTATCATGGTGATCATTTTGAAATGTATAGAAATACCAAATCACTATGTTGTGTAACAGGGCCTTACATAGTGTTGTAGGTCAATTATACTTCAATAACAAATAAACAAACAAACTCATAGAAAAAGAGATCAAATTTTTGGTTACCTGAGGTGGTGTGTGGGGAGAGGAAGAACTGTATGAAGACAGTCAATTGTACAAACTTCCAGTTATAAGATAAATAGGCACTAGGGATGTAATGTACAATGTGAAAAGTATAATTAATAGCTACTGTATGTTACATATGTAAAAATAATAAATCCTAAGACTTCTCTTTTTTTAGGAACATTTTTTCCATTTCTTTAATTTTGTATCTATATGAGATGATAGACATTCATAAACTTATTGTGGCAATCATTTCATTATGCATGTAAGTCAAATCATTATGCTATACACCTAAGCTCATACAATGCTATATATTAATTATATCTCAATAAAACTGGAAGAAAAGAGAAAATCTAAAAATTTTTTAAATTATAAAAGAAATGAAATTGAAAATAGGGAACCAATTTATAAAATTAACAAAACAAAATCTAGTTTTTTGAAAAGATCAGTAAAATTAATAAACCATTAGCCATGCTAACCAAGACTATAGAGAGAAGATATAAATTACCAATATAAGAAATGAAAAAGGAATTTAAATGGATAATAAAGTAACACTATATACAAATCTAGGGCCACAAATTTTATTACTTAGTTGAAATGGACCAATTCTTTGAAAGATACAAAATACCAAACTTACCAAAAAATTGATAACCTAAATAAGCATCTATTCAACTGAGAATTAACTCAATAATTAATGACATTCCAAAAAAGAAAACACCAAGCCTAGATGGTTTCACTCATTAAATCTACCAAATATTTAATAAAGAAATAATACCAAGTCTCCACAATCACCTCCAGAAGATAAAAATGGGCTAAATGCTCTCTAACTCATTCTATGAGGCCAGTATTACTTTAATACAAAATGAGATAAAAAAACATTACAAGAAAAGAAAATTATAGACCAATATTTCTTGTGAACATAGATAAATCCTCAAGGAAATATAAGCAAATCAAATCAAAGAAATTGATATATAAAAAGAATTATATACCATGACCAGGTGAGATTTATTCCAGGTATGCCAGGCTGGTTCAACATTTAAAAATCAGCCAATGTAATCTTCCATATCAATAAAATAAAGAAGAAAAATCATATGATCATGTGAATTAATGTCAGCAAAAACACTTGACAAAACCCAACACCCGTTCATGATAAAAATACTCAGGAAACTATAAACAGGGGAAAATGTCCTCAATTTGATAAAGACCATCTACAAAAACCATATAGTTAACATAATACTTAATGGTGAGAAACAGGATAATTTTCTCCTAAGATTGGAAACAAGGCAAGGGTGTCCTCTCTCACTTCTATTATATCTCATGATGGTTTTAATATGCATGTCTCTAATGGCTACTATTGTTAAACATATTTTCATGTGTTTATTTGCCATTTATATGTCTTCTTTGATGAAGTGTCCTGTTCTTTCATCCACTTTCTAATCAGATTTTTTGTTTTTTTACTCTTGAGTTTACAGAGTTTCCTGTATATTCTTAAAGTAATTATTTACCAAATATATTATTTGAAAATATTTTCTCCCATTTGGTGGCTTGCCTTTTCATTGTCTTAACAGGGTCATTCACAGAGCAAAGGTTTTTAATTTTGAGGAAGTCCAACTTATCAATTTTTTAATGGATTATGCCTTTGATATCATGCCTAAGAATTTGTCAAATAACACAAAGTCATAATGATTTTCTACTGTATTGTCTTCTAAAAGTTTTGTAGTTTTCTCTCTTACACTTAGGTCATAATAATCCATTTTGAGTTCAGTTTTCCATAATATGTGAGGATAGGCCAAGGTTCATTTTTTTGGCTATTGACATCCAATTATTCCAACACCATGCCTTAAAAAGACTGTCTTTCCTCCATTGAATTACTTTGCAACTTTGTCAAAAACTGTAACTTCAGTTTAACATATAGAACCTTAATAAGCGTTCAATTTAAAATACAGGTCCAAAACAAATATGTGGTATATTGGAATATTTAAGAGAACTTTGGCTGTTACATTTAAAAGAGTTTTTTCAGGGTGAGGGAAATTATATTTTTCTTACTTTTTTTCCTTTTCTCTTTTCCTCTTATTCAGTTTTAGTGAGATACCTCATGTCCTATTAACAAACAGGAATTATAAACATTTAAGGTGTACAACTTGATGATTTGATAAGTCCTCGAAAGTTTTGTTAATTAGATAATTGACTAAAGGGAAATTAATCATATTAAATTATAAATTCAGTTTAAAATGTTAAAAAGTGATTAACTAAATGTGTAAATGATACCAAATACTATTAAAGTGCCCTTAAAGTGATTGCTAAAATTTTCTAGACATATCAATAGAATAACTATTCACAAAAGCTGTAATTACCTACTTAAAGATAAAGTTATGTCATTTGAATTTATGAGTATGGTAAACTGAATTTTTTTGTTTGTTTGTTTTTGTGGTATGCGGGCCTCACTCTTGTGGCCTCTCCCATTGCGGAGCACAGGCTCCAGACGCACAGGCTCAGCGGCCATGGTTCACGGGCCCAGCGGCTCCGCAGCATGTGGGATCTTCCCGGACCGGGGCACGAACCCGTGTCCCCTGCATCGGCAGGCGGATTCTCAACCACTGCGCCACCAGGGAAGCCCGGTAAACTGACTTTTAAAAACAAAAGCAACATCTATTAGAACATCTAAAATTTAAAAACTTATGGCAGTACCAAATTCTCGAGATGATGCAGAGAAACTGAATTTTTCATATATTGCTATTGGGAATGTAAAATGATACAACCACTCTGGAGAAGAGCTTGGCAGTCTCTTACAAAACTAAATATGCATTTACCATATGAGGCAGGAATTCTACCCTTGCACATTTATCCAAAAGAAATGAAAACTTAGGTTCACATAAAAACTTGAATACAAATGCTCATAGCATGTTTATCTGTAGTAGCCCCAAACTGGAAACAATCCAAATGTCCTACAACTGGTGACTGGTTAAACAAGTTGTGATACATCCATACCATGGAATATTACTTAACAGCAAAAAAGGAATGAACTATTGATAGATGCAACAACTTGGATGAATCTCAAGGGAATTATGCTGAGTTTTAAAAAAACCAACCATAAAAGATTACATGTAGCAAACTTTCATTCATATAGCATTATTGAAATGACAAAATTATAGAGATGTGGAACAGATTAGTAGTTGCCAAGAGTTAGGGACTGGGAGCATGAGTAGATAGGGAGACAATATAGATGGCAGCATGGAGAATCCTTACAGTCTTGGAGCTGTCTGTATCTTGACGTGGTGTCAGTCACACAAATCAACGCATGTGATATGACTGCACAGAACTATATACATACACATGCCAATGAGTGCATGTAAAACGTGAAATTTGAGTAAGATCAAAAGATTGTATCAATATCAACATCCTGTTGTCTTATTGAATTCTAGATTTGCAAGATGTTAAGACTGACAGAAACCAGGTGAAGTATACCCAGAATCTCTCTGTGTTATTCCTTTAGAATAACATGTGAATCTACAAGTTTTAAAAATATAATTAAAAAGAAAAGTAAATCTCTGAATAGTCCCTTCTGTATACACACAAACACACATACACACAAAATCCCTCATGGGCATCAAAAGAAAAAAAAACCTACACTAGCATAAAAATATACAGAAATTATTTAGAACAATGGATAAAAATATATTATTCATCTAACAGATTATATCTGCTACTGCTATCACTGTTACTACTACTTCTATAAATGTTGTCATTAATTTAATATTTTGAACTGACATTTGCTGTAATGCCTGATACTCTTCCTTCAGATATCTTCATGGCTAACTTCCTCACTTTTTTATTGACGTATGAGAATTTTACCACAGAAAACATCACTTCTTTGACCAACCTATCTCAAATAACCCCACCCTGTCTTTCCACCCTTTATTGTTCCCCAGTCCATCCCTTTTTTCTGATTTACTTTTCTTCTTATCACTTGTGATCAAATGAAATATTGCATATATATGTGTGTGTTTACTTGTTTATTCTCAATCCCCCTCCTTCTCCTACAGAAGGCAAGCTCTACAAGAGCAGGGTTTCATCTGGTTTTGCTCACTCTTGTGTTCCCAGTTCTTACGAAGTGCGTGATATGGTAGAGGCTCAGGGACTATTTATTATATAAGCAAATGTTGCACTAAACTGATGAGTGAATGCTGATGTTAAATATAATGATGCAAAAGTTAGTTTTTCTGTATTTTTAAGTAAAAGCTTCTGATGTATGAGAATGCCAGAGAAGATATCTTAGAAATCTCTTAACAAATTTTTATTAAAATACTCATAAAACTATTTGAAAAGAATCTCCTATGCACTTCAATGACAAAAAAATATAAGGTAATGCTGCTTTCTTCTAGGATTTGACACAATTTTCCTCATGCCTTATTCATGAATTAGAACCCCTTTTGGAACCTGTTCTCTTAATGTAACTTCTCTGCTTCCACTAGCTATTCAAGCTAACTAGTTCTTGGAGTCCCACCTCTTGTGTGGAAACTCAGCTGCCTCAGATCAGATTTGCATTTTGCCCTCAGGTCTCTTATTTGAAGTTCCTTTTTGCCTCTTTATGCAGGAACTTTGGAATTCATCACACAGCGCAAGTGTAAGCACCCCCATCTTTTCCTCCCAGGATGTCCGCTAGCCTCTTTATGTTCCTTAGAAAGAGGAAATGGTGCTTTAGATACCTGCTGGGCATCACGACTATTTCAGGAGTGACACATACTAACTTTCCTTCTGCTTCAGTTCTTAAAGGAACATCTTTTCCACCCAGGTCCACTGTGAAATGGCTTATAGCAACTCTCCCAATGAATCCATGTGTCTGACTCTACATTCAAGGTTGAGTAAGTAGGGAAAAAAAATTGCATCGGACCTATGGAGGAATACAAATACCTATGATTTATTGAGTATCCTTAAAATGTTATGTGTATTTCAAGATATTAGAAAGATTGAGGCTCTGACATTAACCAGATAGCAAAGTGAAAGTAAAACAACTCCCACTCCAGATTATTCCAGATATACAAAGGGATGCAGGAAAACCTACTCCATGACTTCTGGAGACCTTAAACTCAGAGAAAGCAGTCAAACAGGGATGTGAGGAGGTTGGTAGGATTACTGTAAAATATAAGGCACCCAAAATAATGTAAATTCTAGGCTACTATTAGCTGGCCCCATCCTTTACCTAGCTCTTCATTCTCAAAATGCCCAGAAGGTGATGTAAGGTTGGGTAGTACATGAATGACTCTTGATCCATTGTGACAATGTAGGGTCAGTTTTATATGGTAAGTTTCACTATCTTTATATCCTGACCAAAAAAAATAGTTTTTCATTGAACTCGTAACAACATGACCTTACAGTTTATGAATTTGCATTCTGGAACCAAATTTTTGTGTTACTGTGGACATTTTACTATGTATGCAGGCAGCTCTCCTCCATGTCTAGTTGGAAGGAAGGGATGGCGTGAGGAAGACAAGACGGTCTTCAAGAGAACTAATCAAGGCATTGGGGAGTGTATTCCAACAGTTGGGAGCTTTAGAGAGCCAGGGCCTGACTCATGCACACAGCAGTCTGTGAACTGAGTCTGATTCTCACCCAGACAATGCAAAGGGCTGGAGAAGGGCTGGCTCAACTCACTGGGTGGCAGGGTGTTGGGAGTGGCCTATCTCCCTGAGTTCAGCAAAGGAGAAACTGAGCCTTCCCTCAGAACCAGATGTGGGCCATATGGGAGAAAAGTCTGACATGGGTTCATCCTACCTCCAGTCTTTTTTCTTTTTTTTAAACATCTTTATTGGAGTATAATTGCTTTACAATGGTGTGTTAGTTTCTGCTATACAACAAAGTGAATCAGCTATACATGTACATATATCCCCATATCTCCTCCCTCTTTCATCTCCAGTCTTAATAGTGTTGCCTGAGAGTCTTTGGAGACTACAGCAGATAGATGCAGCAAGAGCAAAAGCAGGATACCAGGTGGCCTCTAAAACAGAATCATAAGCCACCACAGGACTGAGATTCATCCTTTAGAGAACTGCAGGAGAGGAGGCAGCAGGCAACCTCTGAACTGAAGCACCCATTAAACACATAAAAAGTAAAGAAAGGTAACTTGGAGGTCCTGCCAAGGCCAACAATCTAAGTCACAAAACCAAGCAAAACTGTCCTATCCTCTTAATCTCTTTCCCCACTTAACCCCAGGCAGAGTAAAAGAGCAGAAAGGGGGCACAGGTGGAGAATCTCACCTTCCCTGTTACAGGTCTCTAGCCCTAAGCAGGTCTAAGCTACAGAGTGGAAGATTAAGCTACAAAACTTAGGGGTTCCAATTATTATACAGGATTAGACATTCCAATTATTTGAGACAATATTTGTGACTTAAAATCTCTGCAGAACTGTGTCTTATCTAAGACTCTACCTTATTATCACAGTCCCGCTGGAGTCTTCTTCCAGGGAAGGAGGAGGTAACCCTGGCTGAATGGGCAAGACAAGAAAATAAAGTTGTATTTTGATGCAATTCAACATACTGGCCACACACACAGACTTCATTTACTCCTCACAGCATCTTCAAAAGTTAGGCATGTGATTTGTGCAGCTGTACAGGGCTCAGAAGGGCCCTGTGCTTGGTTTAAATCTCTGTTCTTGCTGTCTTGAAATTTTTACTAATTTTAGAAAAAGGAGCACCACATTTTTACTTTGCACTTAACTCTACAAATAATGTAGTTGGTTCTGCAAAGAGCTTTTGGGAAGCTGACCATGCTGAATTTCTTGACCTAGATTGGAGTAATATGACATTAACTTTAAACAATTTTTTTATACTGTGCATATTTCTTATGAAGTTTTCTACATGTATTTTATATTATACAACTCTAAAATGTTAAAAATAAATCCTTCCTCAGGAATAGATTTATTCCACGAAATAGGGAAAAATTTAATTTCTGGCTTATGTTCTCAATGATATATAAAGGCATGCTTCTATCAAACAGACAAAAATAGGAGAGTTAACCTAAATTTTTAAAATTTAAGAATTGAAATAAAATCTCTATTGGAAGCACACATGAGCAGATTTGACACAACAGAAAAATAAATTTTGAAGGAGACAAAGATAAGCTTGAGATGTAATCATACAATTCAGAATGAAGACATAGGAAATTGAGAGAAGATAATAGAAATGGAGGTAAGATGACAGAGACTCAAATTATAAATTTATGGTCATCTCCAAAGAAAAAAGTGTATCAAAGTCAATTATAATTTTAAAAATCTCTCCATAGTGGAAAAGGACCTGAAACCAATAGAAACAAATAGTGTCACTGTGCTCATGGCAAATTTAATAAGCAATGTGTTTCCCATTAACTTTATTCTTTGAATTTGAAGAAAATAAAAGTGATCTTGAAATGTTATAAGTTGAAAAAAAAGGTAATCTTCCACGAATTAATGTATAATCAAGAAAGTATTTTTGTTTGTTTCTCTGCAGAAAACAATAGAGAAATGTTGTTGGGTTTTGGCGGTAGAGATATAGGGAGGTGATGACACAGAAAATATGGTAACCAGTCAATTTGCTATTCATGGTTGAAAGCAAAATGATAACCTCAGAACTTCGATATTTCAGAAAATATAATCAAATACTTCTATGAAAAATATTGCTTTAAGGATGTTAATTAATCCACTAGAAAATGGATCAAATTTAAAATTCTATCATTGGGAAGTCCTGGTAGGATGGAAAAGAACTGGTAGTAAACCCTGAAACTAACAAGAGAAAAAACTTGAAATCACTAATCACTATTATGAAAAAGATTGATGCTGATAAGTCAAAATAATTGGTGTAAATATGGTAACTAACATAGTATACAAATGACAAAATATGCTTCAACAAAAGCACGTTTTTTCCCTTAAATAACAAGGCCTACAACCCTAGATTAAACTAACAAAAAGTATATAAAGAGGGAAAAGAGCAAAAGTACTATACTTCTTACTTTTCCATAAAATGGAGTTTAGTTGTAATATTTAGTTTTCGTAATAACATCACAAATACAACTTTAAGAAATCTATGAAAATTGTTAACTTGCCACTAATAAAGTTAAAATCAAGTTCTCCATTTTCCAAATTATTGTAAAAGATAAGAGTATACATTTTTTATGCAGTAGAACACAAAAAAGGACAAATAGCTTGGCTAAAAGAGGCATAAAATTAACATAAGTCAGACCCATAAAAATAATTAGAATCAATTACAATAAAGTTAAGTTCAAGATGAATCATACGGTTCAAACAAAAATACCCTCCCTCAGGCCTTGGAATAGTTCTAAATGACTATTTTTTCAGAGGAAATACAGTATAAAATACATGACTGTATAGAAAATTTTAAAAAACAAAAGACTATAATAATACTGTCCAGTCTTCTTGATGTACACAGATGCTAAAATTGTAAATGAAGTAATAGGGAACAGAGGAAAGTCAAATCTACATGCCCCTAGCTTATTTCCTCTTCTTTTTGATAGTTCAGCAGAGAATTGGCTCAGGAGACCTGAATCCCCTCAAAGGAAGAACAAACAGCTATCAGCCACGACTTTCCAGGGGTCCCCTTTTCTAGAAAGGTCCCTTCTAGATCAGGGAGCTTCCATTCTTACACACTCACATAGATTATCCCTGGCCCTGTGGGTGAATACACAGGGCAAGACCACAGCTAGGCTTCCATCTACTGACACATGAGCCTCCATGTACTAAGAGCCTGCTATGCTTCCCTAAATTGTGGAACAGTGAGACTTTAGGTGATCTGCCTGTGTGGTACTCTTCTCTGCTAGTAAATTTCCTCCCATGTTAACTCTACTCTACGTTTGATAATAATGTCCATGATTTCTTTGCGCAACAAGAATAGAAGTTAACAATTTATTATGCCGAAGGACATTCATCTGAGTAATGAAAAGTGGATTAAGTTTATAAAATTGATTAACATCCTTGTCACATAAAAGGATAAATAACAAAAATTTGTACTATCCCTTTAATGGGATGGCAAAAAGGCATTTGATAAAATATGTCCATTTATAATTATAACCCTTTAAAAAAGACAAAAAGGATGGATTCAGAGAGTTTATTTCAAAACAACATCTAGCATCATACTCAGTGGGGAAAGTGCTAAAGTCTTTTCCTTTCAAATCAGTAGCAAAGGAAATAAGATTTCTAACTCAAAACTAGTGATATTTAAGAAATTCTTAACAATTTCTCAATTTATAAACCAAGAATAAGTGAAACCATAACAGAAAGAAACAGGAAATATTTTTTAGTTGTAGAAATTAGTATGCAGAAGCTCTAGAAAAGTAACCAATTGAAAAATAGAATTCATAGAGGAATTCAGCAAAGTGGAAGAGTAAAAGTTAGATTTTAAAAAAATCAGTTCCAATTCTATATACCAAATTCAAGATTTCCCATTAGAAATAGCAACAAAAATTAAATAGGAATTATCTAAATGAGAAAAATAAATGATCTAGAGCAGCTGTCCCCAACCTTTTTGGCACCAGGGAGCGCTTTCTTGGAAGACCATTTTTCCAAGTACGAGGGGCGGGGATGGTTTCGGGATGATTCAGGCTCATTACATTTATTGTGCACTTCATTTCTATTATTATTACACTGTAGTATATAATGAAATAATTATACCACTCACCATAATGCAGAGTCAGTGGGAGCCCTGACCTTGTTTTCCTGCAACTAGTTGGTCCCATCTTGGGGTGATGGGAGACAGTGACACCCGAAGTGTGTTGCTTATGTCCAGTCTACTCCATAATCTTGTTTTGGTTGCTGTCACTGCAGAAAAACCTGCCTCACAAAGACAGGATGTTAGAAATGGAAGCAGGCTTTTCAGTGCTTTTGTGGCAATCTCAGGATATTCTGCCTTGACTTTTATCTAGAATGTATGGAGATTTGAAGTTGTCTCAAACATACTTTTGAGGGCACCGTCATTTGTGATCTCAAGCACTTCGTCCTTTTCTAGCACAAAGTCGATTCACCTGACTTATTCACCAATTGGTCACGGATCCATTCCTTCCCAGTTTGGGGGACTTTGTGGTTGGGAAGTAATGCTCAAACTCTTCTGAAAGCTGAGATAGGTGATCATCAACCAGATGGGAGAAAAAAAGCCCTGGCTCAGTCTCTTTCAAAATCTCTGCTGGGCTTCCCTGGTGGCGCAGTAGTTGAGAGTCCGCCTGCCGATGCAGGGGTCACGGGTTCATGCCCCGGTCCGGGAAGATCCCACATGCCGCGGAGCGGCTGGGTCCGTGAGCCATGGCCGCTGAGCCTGCGCGTCCAGAGCCTGTGCTCCGCAACGGGAGAGGCCACAGCAGTGAGAGGCCCGCGTACTGAAAAAAAAAAAAAAAAAAATCTCTGCTAATGTTTGAAACATGTCAAAAATCCCAATGTTCACTTGTCACCCCCAAAATTCCAGTTTGGCTTTGAATGCAGCCACTTTATCTGCTGACTTGAACACAGTCGTCATTCTCCCCTGAAGTGACAGATTGAGTTCATTGAGCAGGTTGAATATGTCACACAAGGAAGCAAGTTTTTTGACCCATTCTGTGTCACTGAAATGTGCGGCCCGTGGTGACTGTTCTTCTAAAAGAAATTTCTGAAGCAGCTCTCGTAACTCAAAAACTCTGGCCAGTGATCTACCTTTAGAAAGCCATCTCAGTTCTGTGTATGAGAAGACGTGTGTGCTCTGCGTCCTTCTCCTCACAGAGCTGAGTGAACAGATGTGAGTTAAGGGCATGTATTTTAATGTGGTTGATAATTTTAATCACATCCTGCAAAACGTTATTAAGTTCAGGAGACATTTTTCAGCTAGCCAGCATTTCTCTTTGGATGACACAGTGTGTAGACTCACATTCCGAAGCGACCTCTTTGACCCGAGCAGTGAAACCAGAAAGCTGTCCAGTCATGGCAACCGTTCCATCTGTGCATACACTGACACAAAATGACCAATTCAGTTTTCCTGCTATGTAATCATTCAAAGACTTGAGTCATTTTGCAGCTGCGTTGTTGGCTGGCAACAAAAGTACACATAACATATTCTCATTCACATCCTCCTGAAAAATATATCACACAGAAACAAGCATTGTTGCCTTGTTGTCAACATCGGTAGACTCATCAACCTGGATTGCATACCATGGTGACTCATTAATCCTCTCTAACAATTGTGCTTCAATATCCTCTGCTATTTCATCAGTTTGTCTAGTTACGTACGGTGCTAGCCGAAAAAGAACATGTGCCACCTTTTGAACTGCAGCCTCTCCTGAAAGTTCACAACAAATGTACTTGGCAGCAAGCAGGATCAACTCTTCACCAATAGTAAAGGGCTTCTTAGCTTTAGCAATGCAGTTAGCCACTAAGAATTATGCTCTCAATGAAGACACATTTGATGAAGTGGTGGTCTTCAATAATTGCTTCTGTTCTTCCTGTTCATGTTTTTTTTGTTTGTTTTTTTTTTTTTGTAGTACGCGGGCCTCTCACAGTGTGGCCCCTCCCGTAGCGGAGCACAGGCTCCAGACACACAGGCTCAGTGGCCATGGCTCACGGGCCCAGCTGCTCCGCGACATGTGGGATCTTCCCAGACCGGGGCACGAACCTGTGTCCTCTGCATCGGCAGGCGGATTCTCAACCACTGCGCCACCAGGGAAGCCCTTTTTTTTCTTTTGAAGAACTCCAAAGGCTTGTCTTTTCATGCAGGGTGCTTGGTGTCCCATGTGGCAAAGCAGTTTTGAAGGTTTCATGGCTCCGTTGGCTAGCCAGTCGCCACATATTATACAAAGCAGGCTTGGAGAATGTGAATCACCTGTTGCAATGAACCTGTAATTGAAGTAGGACTCTTGGTATTTTTTTTTTCAATGCAGCTTTCTTTTTGTTGGCAGTCTTAGAGTCTTGTGCTGTCTCATCATTGGGTCTTTCCCCATTTTCAAAGAAGCTCTCCAGCGACATATGTTTTTTATTCATTTTGGCTAGGGTGAGCTTGTGGGCTTACCAAAACAGTGACTGAGACAAGTGTGCAGTGCAGGAAAGAGGCATGGACAGAAGTGGTAAATAAAATAATGGGCAGGTCACGTGTGGACTAAGTGTCAGATTCTGACTTAAAGCCTGCCACCCATGCAGCTGTACAACTGAAGTATATCAACTCACTTGCCACTATAAGCCATGGCCCGGGGTTTGGGGACCCCTGATCTAGAGACAAAACTGAAAAAACAAGAAAACTAACACATTTATATCTAAGGAAAATAAGTGTATCCATTGTTTTTTTATACTTCTTAATAGTGTCAAGATTTTAAATATTCCAAAATTATAGGTTTAATGTGACTGGAATAAAACTGTAACAGGATCCAATTTGAATATTGAAGAAATAATTTAAACCCCATCTGTTAGAATATCTGGTGAGAACCTCTTTGAAATGTTTAAAAAAAAAAATAGCAAACCATATATTTAAAACAAATTATATGATTATAGTAATTAAAACATTGGTCTACTTTTATACAAATAAGCCTACAGATTATTGTAAAAGAGAAGGTGACTGAAAAGGAATTATATTTACATATATGATAAAAGAGGCATCACAAGTCAAGGAATAATGATAGGATCATCCAATAAATGGACCTGGTGGGGGCGGGATTCATGCATATCTTCAGTTTATACCACACAACATAATTTATTCCTGATGAATTACAAAGTTAACTTTTAGTAAAGAAGATTAGAGAAAATTGATCTGAATATTTATCCATTTTTGAAGAGAGACTGATTTTTCTAATTAAACAAACACAAAAAGAGGAAATAATCCTACATTTAACTCAATAAAAATAAAAACTTTTCATGTGAAAAAGTTAATAGGATCTGGAAGGTAAATAAAGATTGGGTTCAAATTTACTAAGAGGTAATATCTTTATAAACCTCACTATTGTTTTAATTTGCATTTAAAGATCACCACTTTCTTACATGTTTACTTAATAGTTGTAATTTTACCCTATGTCTTACCTGTTTGTTTACTTTACCATGTATCTGTTAGAGTCCTAATATTTTTCTAATCATTTCACACTTGTGAAAAATATTTTTAATAAATAGAACAAAACAGGTAATACTTTTAGTGTACAGAATTAGACAAGCACCAAGCACCCTAGTTATCAAAGAAATGTAAGCCAAAGCTACAGTGAAAACTGTTTACTTGCTAAATTAGCAAATGTTTTGAAAAGATTAACCCCCCAAATTGGCTTGGGTAAAATAGAAATTTTCTCTCATTCAAATTTGGTAACAGAGGAAGTTTGAAATTACAATTAGGAGAACAATTTATAATTATAAGCACTATTTATAAATTGTTATAAAAATTTTAATGATAATAAGCTCATATTCTAAAAACAAGTAAACAAACAATCCCAAAATATTGAGAGGCTATTTAAAAATTTTCTAAATAGGCTGTAGATTCAGCAGCACAGGTATGAGAAAGCAAATTACAGCACTAACACAGGAAACTCAGTACTGTCATTAAAATGATGATTATGAAGATTACGTAACAGCATGGAAATACTTATGATAATTTTATCATAGGAAAACACAAAAGCAAAATACAAAATGAGCATAGTAGCAAAAGAAAAAAAATGGAAATAAATGCACTACATCAAAAACCTATCAGTTTGGGCTTCCCTGGTGGCGCAGTGGTTGAGAATCTGCCTGCCGATGCAGGGGACACGGGTTCGTGCCCCGGTCCGGGAAGATCCCACATGCCGTGGAGCGGCTGAGCCCGTGAGCCATGGCCGCTGAGCCTGCGCGTCCGTAGCCTGTGCTCCGCAAAGGGAGAGGCCACAGCAGTGAGAGGCCCACGTACCACCAAAAAAAAAAAAAAAAAAAAAAACCTATCAGTTTATTTTCAAACAATTAAAAGAAAGTCCAATTCCTTTAAGTTACAAACTTAGAGTTGCTACTCACTAATTAAAAGTATTCAGGTCGGGCTTCCCTGGTGGCGCAGTGGTTGAGAGTCCGCCTGCCGATGCAGGGGTCACGGGTTCGTGCCCCGGTCCGGGAGGATCCCACATGCCGCGGAGCGGCTGGGCCCCTGAGCCATGGCCGCTGGGCCTGCGCGTCCGGAGCCTGTGCTCTGCAACGGGAGAGGCCACAGCAGTGAGAGGCCCGCATACAGCAAAAAAAAAAAAAAAAAAAAAAAAAAAAAAAGTATTCAGGTCTATTGAACTGATTCCACTCCATTCCTCATTCAAAAATAAGACACACCTTACTCCTACCTCAGGTGGGGCTGGAACTTGGGGCCTGGGGAGGGAGGATTACTTAACTCTATTTCCTGCCCCTCTCCCTAGATTGCTAACTTGGGAATGAGGCTCCTCTGCTCTTGGTGTCCCTTCACCCTCTGAAGCGGTCCTCTTAGACAGAATAATTTTTTTAATAGATTTGACTTTTGGGCTTCCCTGATGGCGCAGTGGTTGAGAGTCCGCCTGCCGATGCAGGGGACACGGGTTCGTGCCCCGGTCCGGGAAGATCCCACGTGCCGCGGAGCGGCTGGGCCCGTGAGCCATGGCCGCTGAGCCTGCGCGTCCGGAGCCTGTGCTCCACAACGGGAGAGGCCACAACAGTGAGAGGCCCGCGTACCACAAAAAAAAAAAAAAAAAGATTTGACTTTTTAGAGCAGTTTTAGACACATAGCAGAATTGAGTGGAAGATACAGAGATTTCCCATTTACCCCCTGCCCCCATGCTTGCATAGCCTCACCCCATTATCAACATCTCCCACCAGATGGTACATTTGTTACAATTGATGAACCTACATTGATACATCGTTATCACCCAGAGTCCGCAGCTCACTCCTGGTGGTAAACATTCTATGGGTCTGGGCAAATGTATAGCAACATGTCTCCATCATTATAGTATCACACAGAGTAGTTTCACTGCCTTAAAACTATTTGTGCTCCACCTATTCATCCCTGACTCCTAATTAGGCAGAATTTTTTCTTCTTTTTTTGGCCCTGCGGTGTACAAGGCTTGTGGGATTTAGTTCCCTGACCACGGAGTGAACCTGGGCCACAGCAGTGATAACACTGAGTCCTAACCACTGGACCACCAGTGGACCACCTAATATTCCCAAATTAGGCAGAAATTTATTCAGCAATTTCTCTTTATGGTCCCATGCGGTCCACAGGAAATGCATCCTCATCCTTTGCTCCATGGGGATTGCAGTAACCAAGAGTGGTACTCTACTCCTCTGCCTTGTTCTTGGGCTTGAGACATGAATGGAAGGAAGCCACCAAGAGCGCTCCGAGCTGCTGGAAGCCCACCCCTCCTGACTTGAGCTGAAGGAGGCAGCATCATCCCTCCCCCGTCTAGGAGGCTGGGAGCCACACAACGTAGCTTCTCTCTCCAGAGAGGTCTTGAAAGTCACTCTCTCTCCATTTTCTTCATCCATTTACATTCTTGAAACAAATGGTCGAGGGTTTGAGAGCTATTAGGCTCTTGGGCCACCCCTCTGAGCATTCCTCTTAGTGTTTCCTCAGGTCCTTTAATTTTAACAAGCTGTCTCAAACTCATAAATAGCACAGAGAAGCCTGACAGGTCCTAAATGGTCACTTCAATTTATTTTAGTCATTAAAAATAAACTTCTAAGTAATGAAAACACGACAAGATAACTCAATCAGGAATTGAAGCTTTAAGATCTTCTGGAGCCCCTACTACTTTTATGCCTTGGTCAGTCATGCCTTAAGCTTGACCCCTGCTGCCTGCACCTCCATCCCTTTTCCATTTCCCTATCTCCCTCCCTCCCCATCTACTTCCTGAGCTTCTGTTCCTTCATCTGAAATTGGAATAATAAATAATACCTGTTCTACTTCTTCAACAGGATGTTATCATAAGCAGATAATTTGTTTACTACAAATATTATAGCAACATAAGCTAGCCTTATTATAACAATTAGATATTTCCTAAATAGAAACATGCCAATGTATTCTGTTTTCTTCTTAATATGTGTGAATTGCTTTGCTCTTGGAAGTGGGTGGAATGATCAGTAGTGAAATAATCAGAAGTGAAAACCAAAGTCAAAATTTACTGTTACATCTGACTCATTCAGGCTTATCAGAATATCCACCAAGCATTAAAAAACTAAACAAAACAAATTACCTGTTAACATTTGAAAAGAAGATGACAACTTGTGAGACTTGTTTTTTTTAACCAAAATTAGCAAAAATGAGATGTAAGTTACCTGAAAACAAAAGCACCTCAAAGCTTTTCTTTTAATGAGCATAAAAGATATATTGCTGGGGTTAGACACTTCAAAAACTATTGAAATGAGTTTAGTGTTAAAAGAAGTTTTGCTTTGAAGATTACTGCTTTTATTCAGATTCAGATGAAATTGTTTATTTTAGCTAGACAATGAATTTCTTCCTTAAGAGTAATTTCCCTGTGAAGTAATTTTTATCTGTGGCAATTTATACCTAATGTTAGAACAGAATGATAATAGAGGCAATTTGTTCTAGGTTTTCCTGGGGTGGTTCCCTCAAGCTGGGAATCCTTGAATGCCCAATAAAGTGCTAGGGTAACTGAGGGCAGAAGAAGTAAAAGCTTGACCCCTGCTGCCTGCACCTCCATCCCTTTTCCATTTCCCTATCTCCTTCCCTCCCCGTCTGCTTCCTCATAGCGCTGCTCTAGGTATGGATATGACCATTGCAATAAGTGTTAAGAAGAACCTCCATTCTAAGGGGTCTTCAATTCATTGGAGAGCAAATGTTTTTGGGCAAAGTTGCCTCTGGAGCTCCTTGCCTGTTAACATCTCACTCCCCCACACCCCACCGCCCCTTGGAACATAGACCATTCAGTCAGCAAATAGATTTGCCTTGCTTACAGCGTTCACTAATAAGGCATCAGCCCTGCCTTTCCTGCACTCACATCTTGATTTATGCAGACATCTTTGTAAAACAGCATAACAAAACAAAGTAGCATTTTTATTCGGGTAGATTTAAGCAAAGCAAATATTGAAAGCTGATAACGGTATACCCCCAAATATTTCCTAATAATATTTCCTAATAATATTTCCTAATAATGGGGAAATTATATATAATATGGGTAAATATACATATACACACATACATATACATATCTTTGGAAGATATATATGTTTTCAGATAAAGATTAATAAAATAAGTTTGAAATGGGAGTTAATAACAATAGTATTAGTAATGAAGTGTGATAGTTCAATGGAACATGGAAATGTTTAGAGTGGTTTTGACAGAATTATACAATTTTAATATTAAAAAGTCATTCAAGGGCTTCCCTGGTGGCGCAGTGGTTGAGAGTCCGCCTGCCGATGCAGGGGACACAGGTTCGTGCCCCTGTCTGGGACGATCCCACGTGCCGCGGAGCGACTGGGCCCATGAGTCATGGCCGCTGAGCCTGCGCGTCTGGAGCCTGTGCTCCGCAACGGGAGAGGCCACAACAGTGAGAGGCCCGCGTACTGCAAAAAAAAAAAAAGTCATTCAAAATTATCCTCACATCTTGCACATGAGGACCCTGAATGATGAAAATCAGAACAAGAGTTGAGGTCTCTTCACTCCTGGCCCATCGCGTGTGTGTGTGTGTGTGTGTGTGTGTGTGTGTGTGTGTGTGTGTGTGTGTGTGTTTTACACAAGATCACACACCTCTTAGGTTTTGTTATAACTCTTATTGGGAAATATTTGTTGAAATTGTCAACCTGAGACCTAACCAGGCCATTGTAACTCCCTTAAGAATCAAGAGAGACGAACAAAAGCAAAGGTGCCTGGTTCCTTCCTCCTGCTAACCGCATCTTCCCCATAGTATAACTGCTGACACCTGTCTTGGTCCCTTCACCACCTCAGGAGTCTCGGCTTAGAGTTTTGACATGAACTAGAGGACCCCATTTTCCCTTCAAGTTGTAGCACTAGCTTACTCCAGCCACCTAATTGCTGGGTGTCCTTCGCTGCTTTACTCCCTGCCCCTCAACCACTGAATCCCCTAAGTCTGGCTAAGCATGTAGGCCTTCGCCCCTGTGTTCTGGAATCAGCCAAATAAGTTTCTCCACAGAAAAAACAAACCTCAGCTTCTCATTAGTGGTCCCACTGCCATTTCCGTAAAGAATGCTGCTTCTTAGAGTAACTGGGCCAGGTGCCACCTAAACACCATGATTGCCATCTCACAGGGGCAGGGGACCTCTGTGCTGCTGCCCACATGTTGCTACTCTACCCAGGGATTGAGACACTCCTGGTACTTCAGGCTAGAGATACCTACTAAACAGGAAACTTTGGGTCCTGAGGGAGATTCATCCTTAAATCCTGAGGAGAAGCCCAAGTCTCCAAGGCAATTTGATTTTCCCTTCTGATATGAGAGACGTGGCCCAATACACAACAGAGGCCCTATGAAAGGCCATCACCCTGAGGGAACTTAAATCCTTCAGCTCAGAATTCCACACTTACTCTTCTCCCCTCCCCCACCCACCTTCCACTCAGCCCTGGAGCCCAAGGAATAGACTACTGAATGAATATTTACAAATCTCTTTGTTCAACCAAGTTCTTCATGTGATAATGGTATAAAATTGGCTTCAGGAATAATAAACAGCCATTTTAAGTAAATATTTTTTTCATTTATATGTCAGATGTATTTTGATATCTCTTTTCATTATTTACTTATGTATTCAGAAATTTTGCACAAATAATATGAAATTATACATTGGGTAAACGAAGAGAAATTAAACCTAAAACTATAACCACATTTAATTTGTTACCAGGGGAAATAAAGGAAATCAAGTCTTAGGAATCAAATCCTCTGAATTTAAACTCCAACTCTACCTAAACTTTGCTCTGTGACCTGGGCAAGCTATTTAACTTAACCGAACCTAGTTGTTGTCAAGTGTAAAGTGGAGATAATAATAGTACCTACTGCATGGAGTTGTTCTGTAAATAAGTTGGCGCATGAAAAATATGTAGCACACTATCTGGCATGCATGAGCTTGTAGGAAATGTGCACTACATTTCTAAAAAGAGCATGGAGGCGAGTATTTCAATTTTAAAGAAAAGGCTGTTAAGTAAACAATCCAAATGTCCTTCAGTGCTTGAATGATTTAAAAAATTGTGGTCCATCATATGGAATACTACTCAGCAATAAAAAAGAATAAACTATTGATAGAAACAACAATGTGATTGATCTCGAAGGAATAATGCTGAGTAAAAAAGCCAACCACATAGTCTTATATACGGTATGATTCCACTTACATGACATTCTTGAAATGACAAAATAATAAAAATGGAGAAAAGACTAGAGCTTTCCAAACGTTAGGGGAGGACAAGGAAGTAAAGTGACTTTGGCTATAAAAAGATAGCAAAAGAGATCCTTGTGATGTGAATATTCTGTATCTTGACTGTGGTGGTGGTCGCACAAATCTACAGATATGATCAAATTGCAGAGAACTAAATACACACATTGACACACAAATGAGTGCATGTAAGATTGATGAGATCTGAATAAGTTCTGTAGATTGTATCACTGTCAATTTCCTGGTTGCAATATTGTGCCATAATTATGCAAGACGTTGCCTTTGGGGGAAATTGAGTGAAAAGTCCATGGAATCTCTGTATTATTTTGTGCAACTGTATGTGAATCTGAAGTTATCTCAAAACAAAAAGTTTAAAGAATAAAAAATGCTAAAGTAATTTTCTGGGGCTCCCCTTTGGTCTTTTGTTATTTAAAGAGGAAACCTAAGAAAAATCTCCAAATTAAAAAAAATGGATTGGTAAAAGTTTATTTTAAAGTTATTGAAGATCCTTTAAAAAATATAAGCTTAGAAGTGATAGGTAAATAGCTGACTTTGTCAACTATATTTTTCTTTTGAAAAAGAAGGAATAAAATCAGTCATTCATTGACAATTTACTTGCAATACTACATAGATGGAGTTTTGTTAGTTATTGCTGACTTTTCTTATTTTTGGCCAACAAATCCAAAAATAGCACATCCTAGACTTCTCACATCTATTATCTAGGTGTCTAAGATCAGTTCTGCTTGGCAACTTTACACACACACACATGCACACACAAAAAAATAAATAAAGGGAAGTCAGCCAGAAGGTAGGGAAATGGCAGCAGGAAACAGATTTTGTTTGTAGATGTCCTTCCTGCCCTTTCCACCTCATTTACTTTTAATGCCAGACATTTCTTCTTTGGTCTTCACTTCCCCAAATTACTTACCAGTTTCTAAGTCTGGGTCGTGTAAGTCATCAGGGAAGGAAATGCTGACTACTGATGTTTACCTGAGTAGCACCAGCCAGGTTGAAGCAACATGTACCCCTGTCCTGTGAGTATTCTAGAGAGCCTGGCATTTGCCTCAGTGCAGTTTGCTGGACAACTTCTATTCCCTTGCTGCTGTGATGTTCTGCATTATTAAACATTCACCCATTTGTTTACAAGTTTTCCATCTTATCTATTACAACAGCAAAAGATCTCTGTATGTCCCTATCTCCCACAAGTCCCTTATTCAAGCAGTCATAGACAGGCTGGTGCCATGAAATCCTCAAAGCCTCCACTGCCAACATCACATTGACAATAACAAATTGTGTACATCACTGTTGAAAAACAGGAGGAAATGCGCTGTTAGTTAAGAAAAAAGATATCACTGTCCTAACTTTTCAACTTTCAATTAGTGGAATTCAAAATGCCTACTAGAACAGGGTTTTTCAAACTACTTGCATTGAAGAACAACTTGCAGACTGATACATCTGTAAAATTCAATAAAATAAATTATTAGAAAAGTGAAAAGGAAAAACATAAAGGTATAAAAAAAATACAGCCTCAAAATGTTACTACTAAATTAACCTAGAATTATTCTGTCAAATTGCTATAAAAATTATCTCTCAATTTCTGTATTAATTTCAGTATAAATATTTTATAAGCCAGCACTGGTCCACCAACTACATTTTGAGTAGCACTGAACTAGAGGACATTCTGTCATCTGGTCATCCTTCCTCATTTCCTTAATCTTTTTCAATACTCACATTTAGACCACTCCTCTCCACTCTCTTTCCTCTGCTACTCTTGGCAAAGTTAGACTATTTGAAAAAGCCCTCAAATCTACATGATCCTCTACATGTGCGTATTGTCTCACTTAATAAAAAAAAATTGCAGGTCCAGATTTATTAATCTTGATGTTTGACTTTTACTCTCTCAATGGTTAAAAGGACTCTGTAAGGTAGTAATTATTTCAGGGAACTCAAAGTAAGTCAACTTTAAATTGCAGGACCAGACATTGAATCCGGATTTTTTTTCAAAGCCTGAATGTTTTCTACAACACTTCCATCTTCTACTATCATGTTCTAAGATGATTACTGTGCCTATGCAAACCAATTTGATGTGTAGTTATCTGCATTTTCTAGCATAAAGAGCTCAGTATTTTTTTAGAGTTCCTTCCATTGCTATTTAATTATTCATTTATGCATTTCTTTTCTCCCCCAGAGAAAGCAGACTCTCTTCGAAGGCAGAGGTTTTGCCTGTTAACTTTTCATATCTTCCACAGCATCTAGCACAAGACATAAATCAACATTCAGTAAATATGAAATAAGGAAACAAGCATTAGTTCTCTACTGTTAGCTGAAAACCTATATATGCATAATATAATATTTTCAGAGAGAACTGAAATAATACTTCAAAGCAAAAACAATATTTTAAATACAGAAAGAAAAATATGACAACATAATTTTAATTCTCTTTGATAATTGAAAAGGCCTTCCAGGCTTCCCTGGTGGCACAGTGGTTGAGAGTCCGCCTGACGATGCAGGGGACGCGGGTTCATGCCCTGGTCCGGGAGGAAACCCACATGCCGCGGAGCGGCTGGGCCCGTGAGCCATGGCCGCTGAGCCTGCGCATCCAGAGCCTGTGCTCCACAACGGGAGAGTCTGCAACAGTGAGAGGCCCACGTACCGCAAAAAAATAAAAATAAAAAATACATAAATAAATAAAAAACCTTCCAGCATCTTAGAAATCAGTTTTTATTGCCTTGGTAAAATATATGTACCAGAGCAATTACAGTTATTTGCTTTTTCCTTAATTTGGACTATCATAGTTATTTAACAAAGCATTCTGGAGAACTCTGAAGACAGGGCTGAATTACCCCTGGTTAATTAGGACCCTTAGTCAATAACAAGAATACCCGAGCTGTTAGACCAACCTCAAGAAGCAGCTGATGACCCAAGCTGGATAGTTTTACAATGTACACTGCTATCTTGGACTTGCTTCTAAGTTAACAGAATCTCTATATCTGCTTTAAAACCTTTCTAACTTTTTATTTTGCCAAAGCCTCTTTAAATATTGCCTATGCGTACTGAAGCTTTTTCAAACAAATCAGAGCTTTTTATATCTTTAAAGCAGCTGTGAAGACTTTACATTTTCACAAAGGGAATAAAAGATGGAGGCTGTAAAGAGTGGCTTATGGGAGTCTTTATACTTACAAATAAAATGTCTTAATAAGCTTATTAATATATACAAAATAATGGGAAATGATAAAAACCACAAAAAATAATTTACTATCTTGACCAGTGTACTTATATCAATGGATTCTGTCTACTCCTGTGGAGAAGAAAAAATAAAATAATTAACACTAATGCTTTAAAATCTCACACATTAGAAAACTATACACTTATGTTCCTAATTTAGGTTCTAGGCACATTTTAATGGATTGGGTTGATATATAATTATATAATTTCAATTTTTTCTAATATTCTAGGCAAGCTTGAAAGTTACAAATTATAATATATACCAAAGGTAAGTAAGTTTGTAAAATTTATGATGAACCTATTATGTCTTATAAAACCCTCTTCATTCATAGTCTAAGTCCTGAATAATCATAAGGAACATATGTTTCTAAGAAAAGCATGCTATTTTGCTAGGTATTTAATTGAATAGTAGGTATTTGATCCCTACTCCCAACTTACCAATATTAATATTTATCAGCAAAAATTGACCATTACATTTTATGTTCTTGATGGGTATGAAAAACTCCTCATGACATAATATAGATGTTCGGGAAAAGTAAACATTTAAATCAATAACAAAATATAAGAAAATTCCTTAAAGGGCCCAAACTGTTCATTGACCATATCATGGTTAGATAGACCTTTATCAGTTCTGAATGTTCTGCAGCTCTTTCCAGAGATAAATGAAACATTACCCTACTCTATTTCTTCTTATATGAAAGTGTATACCGTATGGCTAAATGGTACTTAATGAATCTCATGAGCATTTATTGAATGAATGAATGAATGAATGAATGAATAGGTGAATGAAGGACTGAGTAAAAATACAAATACAACTATGCCTAACCAGGACTCAGTAGAGTGTTATGTAGCTTTTTTTTTTTTTTTCTTGATATCTCTTTCTGTATCCAGCATGGTGATTTCCAAACTCTAGGCATTAAATAAGAATTTAATGTTTTTATTAAGCCAACATGGTTAACATTCCTTACCTTACCCTTCCAAAAAATACCATAAAGAATTTGCATTTGTCCATTTTATATTAGTAACGTTTCCCTGCATTCTCTATTTTTCACATCTAGTGCCTGTTCAATTGGAAGGATTTTTAATTTCTTCCATAGGCTTTCATAAAGATCACCTCCATTATGCAATAAGTCTATTTTTCCCTCTTCATTTTACATGTTATAGTTTGAAAGGCTGTGTTTAACATAACAAACAGACAAATCCAAATACAGCAAGCAAGTGTAAGTACAGGATCGAAGCCTGAATCCCTCCAAGGCTGTAACAGAAAATAAAGAGCCCAGAAAAGAACATCAACCCTATCACCTCTGGTCTGAGCACAAAGGGTAGCACTGAACAGCATGGCTTCTGCTCTTGGACTGCCTGGATCTGAATCCCAGCCTCATCTCTTTCAGCTTTGTTTCAAAGGACAAGTAACCTCTCTGTGCTTCAATATTTTCATAAAAACCACGTGGAAAATAATAGCATCTACCCCATAAGCTTATCAAGAGAAACAAGAACATGCCTACAATAAGCAGTCAGTCAACATTCACTATTACTGTCACTACAGGAAATCCATACTCTTTCTGGGAAATAGACATTTTAAAATTACATGTATTTTTCCAGTATAATTTGCCCTAAAGTTGATTTGTGAATTAAGAATTGTTTTTTCCTTTTCTAAAAGTAATGTAGATTATAATTTTGAATTTAATTCTTGTCGTAGCATTATTTTAGGCATGTTTGTGCAGG
This sequence comes from Kogia breviceps, assembly GCF_026419965.1. Lineage (NCBI taxonomy): Eukaryota > Metazoa > Chordata > Mammalia > Artiodactyla > Physeteridae > Kogia > Kogia breviceps. Next base: position 32,092,191 of record NC_081325.1, read on the forward strand.
GTGAGGGTGGAAGGATTATTCCTAATGAAGATCCCTGCCTTGACAAAAAGGAGTCATTTATTTCAGATGGCAAGAAACCGGCATAGACACCCTTTCATTTGCCTTTGGTTCCGTCTTGCCATCCCTCCACCCTCCATTCCCCCTTCATGCAGGCTTTTCCTGTTCTCATGATGTTACTTCAATAAAAAAAAAAAAAAAAAAAAAAAAAAAAAAAACACATGGGGCTTCCCTGGTGGCGCAGTGGTTAAGAGTCCGCCTGCTGAGGCGGGGGACATGGGTTCGTGCCCCGGTCCGGGAGGATCCCACATGCAGTGGAGCGGCTGGGCCCGTGAGCCATGGCCGCTGAGCCTGCGCGTCCAGAGCCTGTGCTCTGCAACGGGAGAGACCACGGCAGTGAGAGGCCCGCGTACCACAAAAAAAAATTAATTAATTAATTTAATTTAATTTAAAAACATGATTAAAACTAATTGTCACTAAAGTATTATAGGTATGTGACACTTCCCATAATGCTTGCATTTTTAAAAGAGGGCTTTCTGTAACAGTCATGAGGTATCAACTACAATGCAAAGAGGTAATAGGAGAGTATATAGGGGCAAGTACACATTTGACAAAAAGCAAGAGACGTGAACCTGAAAATGTTGCCCTGGTAAGTCTAATATCAACAGTAAAATAATAAAACAGGCCCAAAGAGATGAAATTTATCAAAATCTAGAGGATGATGGAATCATGAGCAATAAGCATCATGGTTTTATAAAGGGCAAATCATGCCCGACACAGTCAATAGCTCTTTTCAGCAGAATGACAAAATTAGAGGATGAAGGGAATCAGGTAAATGTTGCCTATTTGCACTGTCACAATGCATTTAAAATCGTCCCTGTGAATTTTAAATTCAACTGTAGATAAAACTGATTCAGCTCTGAATGCTTTCTAAAAAGGCCTGAAAAAAATGTAAAATGTCATAGATAATGACAATGGGGGCCGTTGTGGGATGCTGGAGTTAATAAGGCTCATTCACTGCATTTCCCACACTGATGAAAGGGAAAAAATACATCAGAATTGTGCATAACATGCTTAGTGAATAGCAGATTTAATGGAACACAATTAAGAAGATTTTAAAATACAATGGGTAATCTAAAAGGATCCTAAGTGAGATCCAAGGAACAGCTATCTCTAAACTAAAATAAAACAGACCGAGCTAAGGGGAAAGCCCTCAGGACAAAGAATCAAGAAATCCTGAGTTGTGTCTCTTTCTACCTTCTCTAAGTGCAGCTTCCCTGACTTATTTACTGTCTGGACCTCATTCCCCAGCCCTGACTTCAGGACTGAATAGGATACAGCAGGAACCTGATCATTCCCAGTGAGTACACTGACTCTTTGACCAGAACTTGATGGGACAAATTTATAGACACCTTCTCACTCAGACACCCCTGTTCTCAGTTAAGAACAAGTGCAGTCTTGGCTCAGAGATGCTCTCCTGGCCCACAGTCTGAACAGAGAAGGAGAGAGACAAGTAATAAATAACTACAGGGCAATGAAATAAGAGTAATAATGCAAATGTGTAGAAAGTTCTAGAGCAACTCAAATCAAATAATGAGACTATCAGAGGGAATTGGGTAAACATTCAAAGAGGCAACATTTGAACTGGGCCTGGAAGGCCAGGCAGAAGAGGGGCAGGGATTGACGTAAAGCCCCATAAAAGCACAGCAGACTTGGGTATTCTCCTCATGGATATAAAGAGAAGGATGACTGTTCAGTCTAGCACAGAACACTGCTTTGAAGAGTAGATAGAATGGCCCACGTGACAGAATTTTGTAAAACCTTATATAAATATAAAAATATTTAATTATATTATGAGCAGTTAAAAATTGCTTTGAAATATTACCCAGTAGGAAAAAGGGAGGTGAGGCTTAAGCCCAACACCACCATAAGCATGGCAGCATTAGTATCACCCAGCTCTAGCCACCTCTCTGACTGCTTCAAAATCCTGAGTAGGGCAGGGAGAGGCCTCATGCAGAACGGAGCTGAGTTTTGTTATGGATACACATCCTCCAAAACAGAGCATGACTCACGTGTGGGATATGAAACCACCCACAGATCAGCATTGATTTACAGGCAGCAGCTGCCACCATCCTCCTCTGCAGTTATGTTCCCTGTGAAGAGGGGAATCAGTGTTCCCATCATCTAAGCTAAATGCTTGGGATCGCCTTTGATGCCTTCTCTCTGTGCTGTGATTTCACGGTAACTCATCATCTTTCTTGTCCTCATCTTTTAATTTCCTTTCATGCCAGCACCAGTAAATCTACCATTGCACCTGAACAATTACCAGGTCCCTTACCTGGGGTCTTCTAGTCTCTCTCCCTTCTCCAGTGCATCCTCCACATCAACTTGGCATATAAAAATACTGCTTTTGTCCTGTTGCATTCTTATTCATAATTCATCAAGAACTCCCAATTGCTTACATCAGTGATTCTCAAATTTCATGAAAATCATGTCTGATATTTGCTTAAAATTAAGATGACAGCATGCTCCTTCTCATTCTGATACAATAGTTCATTTTTTAGTGAACAAAAATTTAGTATTAGGTTTTTAAAAGTTTTTTAATTATTTATTTTTTTTAATTGAAGTATAATTTACATACAGTATTGTGTTTGTTTCGGGTATATAGCAAAGATATTCAGACATATATATACGGTATATATATATATATATATTCATGTATGTTTTTTTTTTATTATTTTCCATTATATGTTATTGCAAGATATTGAATATAGTTCCCTGTGCTATTCAGTAGGTCTTTGTTGTTTATCTATTTTATATATAGTAGTTTGTATCTGCTAATCCCAAACTCCCAATTTATCCCTCCTTCCCTCTTCCCCTTTGATTTGTTTGCTATGTCTGTGGGTCTGTTTCTGTTTTGTAAATAAGTTCATTTGCATTGTTTTCTTCAGATTCCACATATAAGTGATATCTGATATTTGTCTTTGTCTGACTTACCTCACTTAGTATGGTAATTATAGGTCCATCCTAGTATTAGTTTTATTACTAAGTGCTTTGAGGACATACTTATAAGAGAGATCAGCTCTTCTTAGGTGCTGGACCTGAACTTTAAATACCTGTTACCAGCTGTCATTTACCGTCTTTTAAACATATTCACTTTATTTAGGCATAATTATAAAAAATAGGAATATAATATATAGTTTATCTGTGTTCATAATGCATATCTATCTATCCCTTCATCTATCTAAACTCATAGTACTATATGAATAAAGTACTAGCTGAAATATCTTTCTGCTGCCCAAGGGGCTACCAACAGGTCCAAAGATATCTGTTGAATGGTCAGAAGAAAGAGAGTGAAATGGGAGACCTGTTACATAGGAATAGCTTACATTCCCAGAAATTAGCTCTCAAGTAGTCGTACATCTGATATGGTCAAAAGAATGCCACGTTAAGAACCTGGGACCTATATCAACTTCCCAGGCACAGCTGGAAAGGGCCTAAATTCAAGGGGTTTTAGGGACTATGCCATCTGTGGAAAAAAGGGAGAAGGAGGCTGTATCTCGGTGAGTTCATCAGACCAGGTACTGAACCACCAAGGTCCCCAAAGAACCACCAAATGAACCTCATGAAAGATATTGCCTTTGGGGGCCCGCAGTCCAGAAAGAACCAAAGGCCACTTTGGTTAGACAGTTGTACGACAATTACCTAAATGGACTCTCCCCTCCTGAGGCCACTAACAGAGACTGGGGCTGAGAGAGGCCTGACAATGTCCTAGGCCATCAGCTTTAACAATTTAAAATCAGCTTCTCCACAGTTTGTAGGATCTCTGCTTTGTCTCCTCCAGAGGAGGCATTGAATTAGAGAGTCCACAGTACTATCTAAGTTGACTGACCCAAACTAGAAGTCCTAGAATGTTATAGGATAAGAGTATCATTTATTAGAAGGGATATATGTATATGTATAACTGATTCACTTTGCTGTACACCTGAAACTAACACAACATTGTAAATCAACTATACTCCAATGAAAATTAAAAACAAAAAGAAAGTATGGAAATATAGTCAACTGGCAACTTTAAGTCTGAAACATAAACATCTGTTTATGACAGTCTAGTTTTTCAAAAAGATCATAAACACAATATGAAATTAAAATAAGGCAAATATAATTCCAACATATGTATTGATAACTCTTTTCATTTTTGAATTATCGTAAGTACAGCATGGTATGAAGAAAAAAGCTTTGGATTGCAACTAAATAAATGAATTCTAGTGTCCACCAAAATATTTTTTTTAAATGAGGTGAGTGATGTTACCGTTATGAGCCATAGTTATTTTTCTGTGAATTAAGAGCAGTAATTATTGTAGTATCTACCAAAAACAGGTTATTGAAACAAATGAGATATATAATATTATCATCCATAGTATTATTAGGCTTTTCAAATTCACTGTTCAAATCTCAATTTTTGGTAGAGATATTAAAAATGAAAATTCCATACAACACCAAATCTTATTTTACTCACTAAATGTTTTTGACAAGTTGATCTCTTTCACAACATTTTAGGGTATTTATCTAACACTTAAACCTAAAATTTCTTAACCAAATGAGGGAATTGAACTATATGTTTTCTAAATTTCCGTTCAGCTCTTAAGATTTTTGTGATTCTATCTTTTCCCTTCACTCTTAGAATACCTTTTATTAGAACTGTTAACTATGAGTATAGTCTCATTTCAGTTTTCCACCAGGGCTAATGAAAAGTAAAAAAATAAAATGGAATAAAATCTAGAAAGGAGAGAAACAAGAGAGCAAAAATTTGAAGAGAAACAGTCTGAAAAATCAGCTAAAGAAGTAACCAAGAGTTACCTTTCTGTTCATCTTGATACAGTATTCTGTATATATTTCACATACGTATTGGCTTGCTTGAAACAAACAAAATTTTTAAAAAATGATTACAGATGAAGCTGAAATGTTCATGGATAATGAGGCAGGAGGTGATTGCCACTTCCTGATTTAGATATTATGTGAAAGAATCACCAGCCAGAGATAAGATAGTTAAAGAACTTCACATTACCTTTTATGAATTTGAACTGTCTAGAGAGAAATAATTCCTAGGAGTCAGTGTCTTTGCAACGTGGTGTTGTGGCATAAGGCATTCTCTACTTTTCACTTTTCCAGCAGACTGAGCTGAAGCACTGCTGGAACAAATCTGACAGCAGAGCCTGATCCAGCATTTGTGATGCTCCATTCCCAGCAAGTTATTGCGTCCCTTGGTTCAAGAACAGGTAATGGGTTACAAACACCTGGTATTGCAAGGGTTTTGATTTTGTCCACAAACACTAAATTACCTCTGTATACAACCCAAATATTGATGTTAAATAACTTGCAAAGGAAACATAGTAATGCAGAGATTGCTAAAGTAATCAGGCAGGAAGTGAGGGAGGCCAAAGAGAGAATTTCACATCAGAAACCTGTTCACTTTTCCCACTGAGGCTAAAGTAACCACGAATCATTTTAATTAATCTGCCATAAATGTCACAGCCTAAATGAGTTCAAAGGATTTCAATTCAATCCATAGTCCATCACAAATACCACCATGAACCAGAGTCAATGCTGCAGCCTTAAATCTGAGAGACACGCAGATAAGAAGACAGGTGTATGCATAAAAGAATAAAGTATAGTAGAAACCAATTACAGCAAAGTCGTTTTTCTTCCATAAGAAAAAATTTTTATTATAAAAAGAAAAATTACTACAATGAAGGGAACTGATTTCTCTAATGATTGAAGTATCTACATATATTCTTGATGAAATGAATTTCACTCAGGGTGAATTATAAATAAATTGTCCAGCTTGCCATGAATATTATAGTTCTACAAAGAATTGTACTACCTGCACTGAAAGATATATTCACCACCTCATGTCCTAAACAGTCTGATGTAATTAGTGGGGCTGTTATAATTAATATGATGTTTTCATATCTAAGATTAAATATGCAGATGGTGACAAAAGTCCAGCATACATCTGGTTCCAAATAAGAGCCTGACAAAGGCTTGCTTGCTTGATTTGTTACTTAAATATTTGACACGGTACAGAGATCTAATATGTAATTTTGCATGTGAACATCACCACCTAGGTAATCCTACTGTGGATATCCTTATATTTCAGATCCATGGTATTCTTTCTACCCTCAGCAGATTGCTTTGGGTGGCAGCTGAACACTTAAGAACAGCAAAGATGTATTATTAGCAAAAATCTGGCTTATTATTCAGTTATCAATGGCTGGTTGAACACTCAAAATAGACTAAGTATGGCTTTGATAAGTATGCAGAAGTTTTCAAAATGTTCCAAAATAGTAACATCACAAAATAAAGCTTTTCAGGATTTTTTTTGTATGTGCTAAGATATATCTGTCTCTTTCTCATTCAACATAACTGAGACCATATTGTACCAAAACGGACTTCAGGTTGTTGATATTTCAGGAGTGCTCATGTATTGTGGTTAAAATAAAAGTGAGATGTGGTAGAAGATGAGTTTTTTCCTTTTAATTAAAAAATGTGCTAGACATTACATTGGTAGCTAGTATTTGACTCAACAATGTGGTTTATTAACATTACTATGAACTCAACATTGGCTGTATAACTGGGAAAACTCTTTAACTTCTCTACTTTTCAGTTATGGTCACAATGATAATAGTATTTCATAATATTTTATAATAATTAAATATGTCAGAGAGCCTAGTACAGTTGTGGACATAAGGCAGATATTCATTACGTTGGTTTTCTTTCTGCTTTGAGTTAACATTTCCTTCTTTCCTTCTTTGCCTTCTTCATCCTCTACTCCTTATTTTCCCTCTTCCTTCCTGACAGTAAGTTTTAGACTTTCAGAAGGGCATAAATAATTATAGAAATTTTTACATGTTTACATTCTTAGATCCTAGTACATTTAGAAGATGTAATAAACTAACAATAAGTACTTGAATAAATCAATATTGGGAATATACAATGTGATCTCTGCCCGTGAATACACAACATATAAAAATATGACTTTACATAATTTTGTACAGATTACAAAATGCTTCCATGTACACACTCCATTCTTCTAATCTATGCAACAATCTTGAGGTATATGTTAACATGGCGAAAAACTCAAAAGACCTGTGCTCAAAACTTTATCATTACCAGCCACCTGACCTAAAGCTATGACTCTGAGCCTGTCTTCTTATCTTCAAACAAGATTAATATCCATCCTGCCTCCCTGGTAAGGCTGTGGTGAGAATCAAGTGAGAGATTGTACATCAAAATGCATGTGAACTTTAAGTATATACACATAAGAGTTGTCTACAAATTCTTAACCAAAAGATAGTTTACAAATAATTAGTTATGAGATGTCACCTTCACTTAACAATTAAAAAAAAATGACAAAAAGGCCCTATTTTGTACAGAGAAATGTGTAGGTAAGATTGAAATAATGGGAGTAGTTAAAGAAGAATGCCTGTAAGAAGTTATGAGGCATCTGAACCTTGAAGTCTGGTAGAAGCTGGATGGGAAACAAGTGAAAGGAAGGAAGTGGCTGGCAAAAACATTTGAAGAAAGGTTTAAAGTATAGCACAGGCAGATTATTTGGGGAAGAGTAAAAAGATCATCCTTGTTGGAATTATCGGTATTGGGAAATAATAAATGAAGTTGAAAAGCCAAAGAATTCAGAGTGTGCAGGAATTTGAATGTCATGGTAATTTTTAACTTTTGCATGTAGACAATAATATATTTCATGTAGGACAAAACAGTATTTATGTAACTGATAATATTTTATGAAGCAACTTGAATTTTAGGAAAATAAACTCAGTTATATCCATTGGATTAGAAATGAAGGATTATAGCACAGAGGTTGGTTAAAAGGCTATTAACATGTGTAAATAATGGAAGGAAGGAAGGAAAGTTACTGTGGTCTATTCAGAAATGAAGACCAATAAAAGACCTTAAGGAGTAAAGTGTTGATGGAAAGGGAGAGGAGTGATGAATTCAACATCATAAGTAAGGATGGTGGAGTTAATAGAAGTTTCAGATACATAGAGTATGGTCTTAGAACACATGATTGAGACATGCTTAATTGGCCAGATGCATGGTGGTGAGTCTATGAGTCCTAGAGATGTTTAGGTCTTAGGAGGAGGCCCATGCTATCAAACGCTTGTTTGGTATGAGTAAGTAAACATAAGTATAGCATTATAGAAGAGGAATTCAAACAGTCTTTGAGAACACAAGTTTGGAAAATCAATACCTTATTTATATTTAAATAGTATGAACTCATAATATTATACCTGAATATGAGAGCCAAATATGTAAGCTTTATCCCTATAAATTAATATACCATGAGTAGAGCGAAGGGGTCCACATAAGGATAATGACCAAGAGTAGGTTATCAACATTTTGCTCTAAAGCTCTAAAATCATTACTAGAGAATTGCTAGATCCTTCATTAATGGGGAGAAAAAAGAGGCTAAAGAATTTGCCAAAAGCTTTTGAAGGAAGCTGATTAACTGGATTTCTAACACCTAAAAGAGAAAAAAACACACACAAAGAGAATGTAATGGTTAACTTTATATGTCAACTTGGCTGGGCCATGGTGCACAGATTTTTGGTAGAACATTATTTTGGATGTTTATGTGAGAGTGTTTTGGGATGAGATTAACATTTAAATTAGCAGGCTTTGACTAAAGTAGATTGCCCTCCATAATGTGGTTGGGCCTCATCCAGTCAGCTGAAGGACTGAATAGAGCAAAAGACTGAACTCCCCCAAGCAAGAAGGATGTCTGCCAGCAGATGGCCTTTGAACTTGAACTGCAACATTGGCTCTTTCTGGATCTCCAGCCTGGCAGCCTACCCTTCAGATTTGTAACTTGCCAGTCTCCATAACTGCATAAGCCAGTTCCTTAAAGTAAATCTCTTTCTAAGATATACATATTGACATAGATATATCCATCCTATTGATTATGTTTCTCTGGAGAACCCTGACTAACAGAGAAGGCAATACGCACAGAAGAGCAACATCACCCCAATATTGAATATGCAGTGAGTAAGATATGTGAGCACTCTAACAAAGTGGATATTACGCAAATATTCAATAATGTTGTCTGTAAACAAAATTGAATATTTCTGGGTTGAAATAGACTCTAAGGCCTGAAATATTTTGTATAAAAGATATAAAATTCAACCAAAAGTCAGATATTCTCTTATTTTCATGTCTTGTAACCTATCATAGAAGAACATTGTAGGAAATAAGAAAGATCATTCAATTCTGGAGTAAATCAAGGTATTTTTTTAGATATTTAGTATCTCTCTCTCTCTAATTTTAAAATAATAGAATATATTAAAACAAATATTTGAAATTTTAATTAATAGAAGTCTTCATTTTCATAGAGTTTTACAGTTTACAAAACAAATAAATGTTATGAATATTTACTGATATATATATATATACTATCTCATAACTGTTAGGATGGTTATTATTAAAACAAAACAAACAAAACATAAAACAACGTGTTCTGGTGAGGATGTGGAGAAATTGGAACCCTTGTATACTGTTGGTGGGAATGCAAAATGGTGCAAGCTGCTATGGAAAACATTTTGGATTTTCCTCAGAACATTAAAAATAGAATTACCCTGTGACCCAGCAATTTCAATTTGGGTTATATACCTCAAGAACTGAAAGCAGAGTCTTGAAGAGATATTTGTGCATCCATGTTCATAGTAACATTATCCACAGTAGTTAGAACATAGAAACAATCCAAGTATCCATCAACAAGTGAATGGATACACAAAATGTGGCATATACATACAACGGAATATTATCCAGCCTTAACAAGGAAGGAAATTCTGCAATCTGCTTCAAATGGATAAAACTTGAGGACTTTATGCTAAGTGAAATAAGCCAGTCACAGAAAGACAAAAATTGTATGATTCCACTTATATAAGGTATTTAGAGTAGTCAAAAATCATAAAGACAGAAAGTAGAATGGTGGTTGCCAGGGGCTGAAGGGAAGAGAGAATGGGGAGTAATTGTTTAATAGGTGAGTTTGATTTACAAGATGAAAAGAGTTATGGGGATGAATAGTGGTGATCACTACACAATAATGTGAATGTATGTAATACCACTGAACTGTACACTTAAAAATGGTTAAGATGGTAGATATTATGTTAGGTATTCTTTTTTTTTTTTTTTTTTTTTTTTTTTTTGGTATGGGGCCTCTCACTGTTGTGGCCTCTCCTGTTGCGGAGCACAGGCTCTGGACGTGCATGCTCAGCGGCCATGGCTCACGGGCCCAGCCTCTCCGCGGCATGTGGGATCTTCCCGGACCAGGGCACGAACCCGCGTCCCCTGCATCGGCAGGCGGACTCTCAACCACTGCGCCACCAGGGAAGCCCTATGTTACGTATTTTAACACAATAAAAAAGTAAATAAAAGAGATGGGTAAGGATTCCACCTGCTCTTACAGGAACCTGAAAAGTCACACTGCTAAGGATATGGATATAAGAGGCAGGAGGGACTGAGGGATTTGGTGTTATTTTGCAATCTTTTTGTTAGATGTGGAGCACCTCGGGCAGAAAGGGGAGAAAAGTCCCAGCATTCCCTCCTAGCCTAAAGACATAGCACACAGACAATTCTCCAACTCACACTTTTTTTTTACCCAGTCCTCTGCTTAAAGAGGTAAAAGTTTATGAGGCACTATGTTGACAATCCTTGGGAGCTTCAGAGTTCGTGGAAAGTGGCCTCAATTTCAGTGTTTGGTTTTAAACAATGCATTTCATTCATATTTCTTGGACTCTGCCTGTTGGATATAGTTGCCAATTCTGAGGCAAAAGGAATACTCCCACTTCATATCCTATTATTATAGCATTATTATACCATTTAATCTGATTGGGTAGATAGAGCTGTAATTTAACTTTATTTATCAGATTCACCTTTGGAAGGATTAGGACCAGAACTCAAGGGCACACAGCTGGGAAGGGCTGTAGAGCTCACAATGTAACACAGATCTTCTGATTCCAAGTCAGTGGCTCCATAAATTTTATTCTTGAGGGGTTTTGGATTGCCAATCAGATTGAGAGGAGGAACTAGCAGAGTTTTCTGAAACTTGTATGTGCATAGCCTTTCGCATAAGACTGAAGAAAACTCAATTGTCCACTTAAAACATGGGTGGAGGAGTCGAAGGAAATTATGAAGAGAGCTAACAACCACCTGCTCCCACCAAGCCAATACTTGGTGATGCCTTTGCTCTGAATCTGATGCTCTTCCCACTATACAGCCCTACCTTTTGTAGTAGGTGGTACTCTATTCTCCAAAACAATGTGTTGATGCCTAACCTGTGGTACCTGTGAATGTGACCTTATTTGGAAATGGGATCTTTACAGATGTAATCAAGTTTAGGACAAGGGTGGGCATTCATTTGAAAACTGGTGTGATTATAAGATGGGGGAATTTTGGACACAAACAAAGAGACACACAGGGAAGAACATCATTTGACAACAAAGGCAGAGGTTGGAGTGATGTTTCTATGAGCCTACGAATGCAGAGGACTGCCAGCAACCACCAGAAGCTAGAAAGAAGTAAAACAGGATCATCCTCTAGAATCTTCAGGGAAAGCATAGCCCAGATGATACCTTGATTTCAGACTTCTAACCTCCAGACTATGAGACAATACATTTCTGTTGTTTTAAGTTACCCAGTTTGTCATAATTTGTTATAGCAGACTTAAGATACACTTTTAAACTTCTTCCCAGTTTTTACAAACTTATTTCACCATCAGTACCCTAGTATACACCTTGTATAAGCTAATGAAGAGAAAGAAGAATCACAGACAAGTCAGCATTTAATATTTCTGAGAGTGAAGAAAGGAGGAGTCAGGAGGATCAGAGCTTCTGCTTTAGAATATGGATTTTTCTCCCCAGTTCTCACAAGGTCAGCTCCCTACCCAAAACAGCCACTTGAAGCTAATCTCAAAGCTTCCAGTATAATTGTACTTGACTTTTACCTAAAGACCATCCCTACCAGGAAACTGACTGTTCCATCCCCGTAGGCTGTTACAAAAGGAAGCTTTCATAGTGTTCCTTTCATTGCTCTGCTTGGAAACCTAAAACCTGTTCATCCTAAAAGAAACCAACCTGAAAGTGCCAAGCGAGACAATAACAAAACATATTTCATACACTTTTGAGAAAAAAATATATGCAGGGAAGAAAAATGAAGAGGATGAAATAGTCTGCTTATCTGAAAACCATGTTTTTTCATGCTAAGTACTATATGCTTATGGAGCCAATACATCATGTCCACCAGTAAGTGGAAGTGAAGCATGTTTCTTCCACACGTTGTTTGACATGGCAAGTGAGTATTTTATTGGCATTGGGTAATTTAAACTCACACTCTGTTGTCTAGAGTATATTAGCAGCATACCATGCAAAGGCTAGATTGGCAATTTGTACCAGAGAGAATCAGTCCAATATAATTCAGGAGAGAGGCAAGGGCAAAAAGTGTGGAGAAGTTGCTTTATATCAGAAAAATATAGCTGTTATTAAGATGATATGGATAAAACCCAAGAAACCTGCCACACAGTTTGCTAAATACCAGTTTATATGGCAGCGTTGCAGGCAATGATCTGGAAATACTGATTCAACCACACATACAGAGCTAATACCTCCTCAGGTAATCTGTTGCATTTATTCTTCCTACTTTATCTCTCCTATAACAAACAGCATGTGAAGGTACACACACACACACACACACACACACACACACACACACACACAAACATACACATGCATATTTATTGCTATGAAAACCAGGGTGTATTGTGGTTTAAATTGTTGGCTCTGGAGTTAGACAACCTAGATTTGAATCCCAGGTTTACCATTTACTGCTGTGCAAGCTTTATTTGTAAAACAGAGATTATGTAGTTCAAATCTCATATATACTATCGTGACAAGGATTAAAAGGGATACCGCATACAAAATGCAGCCTGAGGCACAGAGTAGGTGGTCAATAAGTGTCAGATATCATCACCAACATCATCATCATTATCACCATCACTATTATTATAAACATGCACAACTTGGTTATCAATGTTTATCTGTACAACCAAAATCATCTATAGGTTTGTATATAAATTTAGGGGCCTATGAACTTAAGACAGGTTTAGTGCTTGAAGAGATTATATTAATTTCTCCTTTAAAAATATTGTGGTGACAACACCAAATGCTGGCAAGGATGTGGAGCAATAGGAACTCTCATTCATTGCTGATGGGAATGCAAAGCGGTACAGCCATTTTGGAAGATAGTTTGGCAGTTTCTTACAAAACTAAACATTCTCTTACTATATGATCCAGCATTTGCTCTCCTTGGTATTTAATGAAAGAGTTGAAAACTTACATTCACACAAAAACCTGCATTTGGATGTTTACAGCAGCTTTACTCACAATTGACAAAAGTTGGAAGCAACCAAGACGTCCTTCAGTAGGTGAATGGATAAATAAACTGTGATACATCCAGACAACGGAATATTACTCAGTGCTAAAAAGAAATGAGCTATAGTAAAGCATTAAAAGACATGGAGGAAACTTAAATCCATGTCGCTAAGAGAAAGAAGCCCATCTGAAAAGGTTTCATACAACTGTGGAGACAGTAAAAAGATCAGTCATTGCGGCGGGTGTAGGAGAAGGGGGAGGGTAATAGGCAGAGCGCAGAGAATTTTTAGAGCAATGAAACTACTCTATATGGTACTGTAATGGTGGGTACATGCCATTATACATTTGCCAAACCCGTAGAATGTCCAAAACCAAAATGAACCCTAAGGTAAGCTATGGACTTTAGGTGATCATAAAGTGTCAATGTAGGTTCATCAATTATAACAAATATACCATTCTGGTGGGGGATGTCAGTAATGGGGGCAACTGAACGTGTGGGGAAGGGAGTATATGGGAAATCTCTATATCTTCCATTCAGTTTTTCTGTAAAACTAAAACTGCTCTAAAAAAATAAAGTCCTAAAAAATATATTAGGAAATACAATTCAGGAAAATGTCCCAGAGCTCAAACTTTTTTTGTAGTTTCTACTCATGGCTATGATTTATTACAGTGAATGAATACAAAGCAGGATCAATAAATGAAAAGGGCACATGGGGCCAAGTCTGGGGAGAGCAGGTGTGAGCTTCCAGAAATTCTATCCCGATGCTCTTGTACAAGACATGTTTATTCCTTCAACAATTAACAGCAGCAACATGTGTGAAGAGTTGTATGTCCAGGAAAGGTTTATTGGAGCCTAAGGGTCAGAGTTCAAACTTAATCAAATGGCCAGTTAATTAATAGAGAAAGTCTGCTCAATATTGATGAATTTTGTCAGCTACTCAACCTAGATAAAACAGCTTTGTCTCATCTACTCATTTATGAACCATTTAAATTACATTATGAAGGAAAGGATAATAAGATTAAAAACAAAAATTAACTAAAGCCAAAGGTATTGAGGGAGAGTAACAAATAGGTCAATCTGTCTGGCTCACCAGGTCATAATATAAAGCACAGTAGACCTGAGATAAATCCCAGCTTCTACTCTCTTACCTGCAGACAGACATCAGACTCTTCAGAGCTTCAGTGTTAGGCTGAATTTTCATTTCTGCTATAAGCAAATGTTTATGTGATATTAAGTGAGTAACTGTATGTCAAAGTCCTTTCTAAGATTCCTCAAAACTGGTAAATAATAATAGGATTTTTTATTAAACCCATTGTCAGAAATCACCTTAATATGCAGTTAAAAAAATAAAGCTAGAAATGCCAGTCTAGAGAAGGATTCCCCACACCAGCCCATAGAAAGTCAGTAAAGAAATTTTTAAAAATGAGATGATCAGTGTTTCAAGGGGTTGCTCTTGCAGCTGTGTATGGCCTATTTTTATTAAGTCATGTTTTTCTTCTTGTAACTCAGATGGAATCACAAAAATATATTCTATAGAAAGTTTTTGGTTCTTAGAACATACTATAAAAAAATACATCAAAAAAACAACTTGTGACATTTATAAACATGATTCCCTGGCTACCAATTGGCTTTATATTGCCACTAATGAAAACACTTAAAAGAACTTGGTTTTAAAATCATATCAGAAATGGATTTTTTTCCACATAATAGTATTTGGCTCTATTTTTAAAGAAACATGACACCTGTGCTGTTGATATAAGTGTGTTGCATTTGCTTTCTACCATACTTCTACCAGTGCAGTAGGCCATATTATTGTTCAAAATATTTGCTGTCTCTCCCAACCCTGTGGGTTGATTGAAGATTTGTTACTGAGTTTATCTCTGTGATTTTCTTTGACTAATAAAATGTGGGTGGAAGTGACATGTCACTTTCATATAGAAACTATAAAAGCCTTCACATGGTTGCACACCATCTTCTCTTTTCTGAATGCCAAGGGAAAATGAAATAATAAAAGTTTCTCTATTCCTGGGAAAAAACTGTTCTGAAGCCATGGAATCAGTTAAACTCCAGAATTCTTTAAAACTATTTAATCAATCAATGGCAGGTCTACAGCCACTGTGACAATCACAACTGCTCAAGAACACCAGCCAAACAGTGGCAGCATTTTGCTTCTAAAAGTCATCCAGTGGGGAATGTACTTACAAAAGAAACATTGTCTGAATGTCAATTAGTCAACAACAGTTTCACTGTAGTATCCATGTTTCTACAGGGCCTTAGCGTTAGGGTAAGGGTAAGGGTTAGGGTTAGGGTTAGGGTTAGGGTTAGAGTTAGGGTTAGGGTTAGGGTTAGGGTTAGGGTTAGGGTTAGAGTTAGGTCCATCCGTCCCAAAATCTCTGAAAAAATCAGTTCCCTGGTTTGCTCTAAGTGTATATGCCTGATCCATGTAGCTTTCCCTCACTTAAATAAGCAATACATTTAACGTTAAGATTTTTGTTTTAGATGATGGTCTTATCCTTTGACACATGGGAAAAAATGACAAGATAGAGGCTACTCTGTCAGTTTGGGTCCTCCAATGAAGAGAATGTGGAACAGAGCCACTGTCAGCCCATAATGGACACAAAACATGAGTGAGAACAGTTATTTATGTAAGCCATTGAGATTTTCAGGTAGTTTGTAAACCCAGAATAACTTAGACTAAGCTGAATTATACAGTCTGTAAATTTAAGTTATGGTTATAGGCCATTACACAAAGGAAACAGGCAGTTATAATTTATCTCCCCGCTCCAATAAAAGATGAGTTTTCCTCTACAGAACCAGACTTCTCGTCTCTCTTATAATGTAATCATGATAGTTTTCACGCTTCAGGGTGAAATTTATGTTAAAAGTTTCATTATATTATTTCATTAGAAAATTATTTTTTCTGTCAAATATATGATTTTAAAAGATTTCTACTGTGCAAAAAGACTTGGCCAAAACAATAACAACATCAACAACAACATGAGTAAAATTTATAAAGCAACATAAAAATACAGCAGAAGAAATATACTTCATAATACTTTATCCAGCCATAAATGTTCAATTCTTAAGCAATTTCCCCCACAGGACTCTGTATTCAATTTTAAAGTGAAAACAAATACAAAAATTTAATTTGCCTTTAAAACATGTTAAACTTTACTAGACTGTATCTATTACAGAGGGAAATAGTATGTCTATACTTGTATCTCATTTGGTATATAATTATTTTCAAATTTTATCATTTGGTTGTAACTCACATAATTTATTTTGAAGGACAGTTAATCATAAGAATTCAGTTATCATGAAAACCCAGTGAGTCATTTAACAAGTATGTGAGAACATATTATATGTAAAGTACCAAACTAAATGCTTGTTGGTGTTTAAAAATTAATAATAAACAGAATTTACCTTCAGGTCTAAAAGTAGAAATGAGAAAATTTAATGTATAACCATAGTATAATGTGAGACTGATAAATGGCATCAAAAAGGTATAGATGAAATTATATGCAAGATCTAAAGGATGAGAAATCACTATTGAGGAAAATCAGGAGCAGGTGCATTTAAACTGGGCCTTAAAATATAAGTAGGAAATACTGTATACATATGAGTCTGGCTCTAATCCATATAAGCAAGAAGGAATCACTCATCTCTTCAATGTCACCCTGACCTAGCAAGACAGAGCTTTTCTCCCAATAACAGGACTCATCATGTTCCTGATATGTACATACCATCAATACCCTCTGAGATCTGGCAGAAGGGAAAGAGGGAGGTTATGTTTTAGGTTCTGCTCTCAAATTTTCCCCACTCACTTAGGCAGCAAAATTTAGCCCAACTACTTCTTTTAACAAATCTTTGTGAAGTAGAGATTTCAAAGCATACAGGTCCTTGGAAATTAATTCAGGGTCTATGCATCTCTCTGAATTGTTGGCCTATGAGGGCCCTGTCTTGTCAAGACCTTGAGTCAGAATCTTTCTCAAAGTAGACTACCTCTCTAGACTTTATTTCTTCCATATGGGTCAGAGATTTAATCCAAAGCACTGAACCTCAGCCTGGGATTAGTAGTGGTGAAAATTGTTAGCTAACAAGATTCGATGGAGCAGCCAACTGATAAGCTTTGATTACAGGCCTCATAATTCACTGGGAAAAATTCATTAGTCAACAGCTTCCCTGACACTCTCTTTCTACTAATAGTCAAAGCACAATTCTATAGCCCTTTCCTACAACTACTTTTCTCACTTGAGAAATTCCGGGATGAAGTGATTAAAAGAAAAGTAAATCCTTCACCCCACATGTCACCTACAAAAGTGGGCAACAACACAATTTGGGGAAATTTCCTGAAGTTGTGATAAAATTTATAGCAGAACAAAAGCCACCTGGACCTATTATTTATTTTGCAAAGAGAAGTAAGACTTTTTAAAAAAAAACTCATATTCAATTTTATTAAGCAATATTAAAAAGCAATAGCACTTCCAGGACACACTAAAATATAGTGCACATATCATTTATATGCAGTTGTGCATAAATCATTCCTCATTTTTTCAGATGAATAGAATCAGAACTTCATGGCACTTGCAGAAAATACCCATTTAACTCTCAAGAATAACCCTATAAAAGAATGCTTATCAAATTCCCCAGAATAAAAATCAGGCCTAAATATGAAGACTTTGCCATTACACAGATATTCTTCAACCCATGACTTAGTGAAGTTAATATCATTGTCATTGTTATTGCTTAAAATAAATGGAATAAGGGCCACTTCCTGGGAAAAACAGTAAATTAACTGACAGAGCCCATGAACGAAATGAAACTAAAATCTCAATGTTTAAAAAAAATTTTTTTTTAATTCCCTGGCTAAAAACTTATTGGCATCAGCAGCCACTTTTTAAAAAGAGAAAAAAAGGAGCCTTTCAACTCCCCAGGTTAATTTCACTAGTGAGTCAAACTAGAGGAAAAATTACTGGGCAGTTATTCAAAGGGCCTTGGCCATACACTCAGTTTACTAGTTGACATGAGGTGATTTTCTGTTCCTCAGTTTCTTCACTGAAAAATCAAATCTAGGATTGTTCAAGCATCAAATTTAAAAATATAAGTAGAATCCTAGGAGTTTCCAAGCATCAATTTGAAAAACATATGTAGAAGCACTCTGTAAACTGTAAAATGTAAGAGGTCACTATTTCCCCACACAAGTCTGTGTGACCTTGAGTTCCTGTATACAGGGCTCATCAATTGATCCCTTGGATATTTACTTCTAGACCATCTTGGCATTGACTTTCTTGATACTTCTAGATGGGTCGCTACCCTCTGTTTTCTTATTCTTCCCTCCTATAAATCTGAGTTGATCTCTACTAGTCACAAATATCTGTGAAACACATAAATGTTTCAAAAGTTCCCTGAGAGACTCAGAGCAAAAAACAGACTGAAAATTCAAAGTTCTAGTAAGATTTCCATGATAATAAAGTATTACCACATCTCTCTGGAATTTGTAGGGCTTTTCTATCCTTAGGACACAAGCAGAATAAATTGGATGAGGGTTACTGGGTCCTTGAGAGCAGTTCCAGCCACCTATGCACACAGACTGGGGCCAAAGCTGAATACAGAGCCTCAGAATTTCATTATGATACTGTTGGATGAGGCTATTTTACCTAAATACATAATGAATAAATTATGTCAGGCTTCCAGACTCTTTTGAAACTAGACATATGACACTTAAATTGGGGGTAAGCAATTACTGAAAAACGGACAATCTGCATCACAAACAAAAAACGTTCAGAATGTTTTCTTCTGCAGACAGGTACATTTAACTGCGTGGAGAGAAGAGGAACTAATCTATGTTTCAATTAGTTCCCAGTGACTCCAGCAAGCTTTGATGGATTAATCAAATTCTGGCTTTTGGGGGGAAAGATTTACTTAAAATCAAATTGATCTGTTGTTCTCGTATTATCACTGCTAAATCTATATTTACTCTGCTTTAGGGCTTCTGAAGAGTAATAAATTGTCACCTCTCCTGCAGTCTGCCCAAGTCTCAAGTCACACTTGAAATGAGTTTAATATTTAGAGCCCCTTTCAAAAGTACTGTTGCTTGCAGACTCTCAGTCGTAAACTTTCCAACAACAACAGAAAACACCATGGTAGAGGCAAGATTTCACGAAGCAGAGTCAGACTGTAAATTTTTTTCTTGACTTTTGGGGACAAGAAAGACAGTTGCACCAAACAAAATCTAAATTCAAATAAAAGAGGGTGAAAATTGAGTGAGGACTGTGCATGTACGGTGTGTGTGTGCGTAGTGGCAGGGTGGGAGGTGTGAAGGGCGTCTAATTGCTTATCCACTATCACTCCCACTCGGTGGAGCATTCTTCTTAGGCTCTGCCTTTCTGTTCCTTCGATGGGCACTGATGACAGCCTCCCCTGTTCAGAATACACTCTGCAGGTGTTGCTGAGAAAAGCACACACATCACTCAGTTTCCTTATCATCTTCAGGAGCTGTTGTTCTTTGTCCTTCACAGAGGCTCTGATAAAACGTCAAGGCTCTGAAGTTTAAATACAGATTCTTGCATTGAAAAAGCATCAGTGTGGGTTTTCCTGCCAAGAGAGCTGGACTGCTAATTTGACACATCAAATGAGCCTTTTGGACCATGAGGGGTTAACCCAGTCCACCAGCCAAGCCAGGGGAAAGGCGCTGACTCCCAGATGCCAGTGCTAGCAAAATTAATCCTGGAGTTTAGCATCTGTATGCTTCACCTGCCAGGCGGGCCCCAGTAGGTCTTTTTCATCACTGGACCAGATTAAAAGAGCATGATGAGCCGAAGCGGTTCTGCACCACCAGTGACTGAAAGGAAAAAGGAAAAGATGTCCTCCACTGAGCGCGAGGCTCCTACTGCCTCCAGGTACTAATGTCCTGGAAACGTTGGACAGGAGTGTGTGTTACCTTGTCTGGACAATACCTGAGCTGTCTGGTTGCTGGAAGAAGGCTCGGGAACATTGGAAGCCACAGGGTAGGGCAGACTGAACAAGTCCAAGCTAGCTTTAGGGTGCCACTTTTCAAGTTTTCACCTGAGCAGACAGGATTTTTAAGTATGTTCTTTGGTTTCAGGCTGCTGGCAACATTTGTCAGGATACCCAGTCCCCAACCCCACCTGGCTTTTCTTTTCCCTGCCTTGTTTGCTTTGCACTTAACAGAAAATCAGACTTTCCTAAACCCATGTGTCCTTTTGATCTTCTCATCTTAAGAAATTTTTTAAAGTCCAAACTTCTCTTGTCTTTATAGTCATTTGTTTTCTTATATTTTCAAAATCTAGTATTTTTCATATGTTGTTTTTAAACATCAGAAATACAATTACATGGTCAGTGCTGGAAAAACACTACATTCTGCATATCTAGACAAATTTGATGGGAGAGCAGAGAGCTAAAAAAGCAGGAAGGAGGGCCAGTAGGACAGAACTGATTTGCAGGGCAAGAACTTCAAAGAAATAATGAGGTCCCAGGAGAGGTGGAGCTCTGATGTAGGGAACTGAATCCTTTTCCAAAGCTTTCATAAGATGTATTTTTCTTTCTACTGCCAGATAAAGGTCTGTGTGGGGTAGAGGGGAAGAAAGAAGAAGGAAGAGGAAGCATTTGATGAAAAATAGAGTGGATGGTTCAGTGCTTTGCTTAGGTGTCAGGTAAAGTTTCCTTCAAAAGTACCATGAGCAATTTAAACAGTAGAAGTGTCTGGGAATTAAAGAATAAACCAGGATGGATGCATGCATTTCCAAGAGTCATTATGGGGGACAATATTGTCTCTGTTTCGAAAACACAGCTAAAAGTGTGTTTTCAAAGGATGGCAAAATAGCACTCTATACATTAGACCTCCGAATATGAAGCCATATTTTCTAAGTTTATGAGCTAATACTTTTATAAATGTAATATCTAATCTCTCATGTAAATTTCTTGAATTTGTGTGGGTCCTCTGAAAAGGAATAGCAGCAAGCCAAATCTCAAATTTCAGATTAGTGTTCTCATAGCAAGATAAAATAATTATTTCCAAATGTGATCATCAAAATGTTAATGGCTGGCTGGACCTAAGCATGGTAAGTTCACTCTTCTACAGAGGTAACTTTAAAAAAAAAAAAAATCAATCTATTCTATAAGGAAATGACACCCTCTGCAACTTCCTCACTCCTTCTCATTACTGTGTGTGATTCTCTCACCATTTTAGAAATTATATCTCCCAGTTTGCCCAGGACAATCCCAGCTTATTCTTGTTATCTTGGTGAAATTATTAACAGCACCCCTTTTACTCTAAGTGTTTTGGTTTGGATGATAAATTATATTATTTTCTTACTCAGAGAGGGTGACAATTTTCTCATGTACATAGATTGAGGCCATTGGGTGGGAAGGCTGGGGTCTGGCCAGAGCAGTAGCCCTAGGGTGAGGCATGGATCCCAGTGTAGGGTCCACACTGGAGAGCTGAAATTGAGCTCAACCGGAACTAGGAAGCCAGTGCTCCATAGCAACTGGTGTATCCCTTTCACATGCAGAAAAGTCTGCTGTCCTCAGCTGAGTTGTGCAGAATTAAACAAATGATCAGTGCCCACTTTGAGACCTGACTGTAAAGAGATGACAAACACCCCAAAGCCAGAGCTGTGACAAGAGACCAGTGAGAAATCACCAGAGAGGAAGGGGGCCACCCGTAAGGGTCTGTAGCTCTTCCACCTGGAGCACGCTTCTTGAGCTGCTGGCCTTAGAACGTCTGGCATTTGTTTTAGTAAAGAAATCAGTAAATTTTCTCATACTTCTACAAAAACCAAAACAAAAAAGTCAAGATAGAAAGAATGTTTGAGCATCCTGTAAAAGGTACTTTTCTCCCCCATTATATTCAAGCATGCCTAGATGTTTAAAACTGCAGTAAAGGAAGGAAACAAGAGTAAAACAGTTATAATAAAAGAAACTTGCCATTTACACTATTGAGATAAGTAACAAGTGTAATCAGTGTAAAATAGTGTAGTAAGTATACACTAATTTAAATAATGAAGGTTAGAGGAAGTGATAAATAATCAAGAATAATTTTAGGGCATTTAAACTACTCAAAATAAATATACATAGTTGCGAAAACCTTAATTTATTTCCTGCTGGATTTTATAGAACTTACCTGAAAATCAAGAAGAAAAACTTTCATTACAGTCGCTTGAAAGCAGGCTGACAAGTTATAAATGCACTCACTCAATGTACAAATATGTAAAATACCACGCACAATTCCTTAAATGGTGCTCAAACACATAACAACAGGGATGCTTAAACCTCATGGAAAATAGAAAACATACATGCATTCATAAGCAACTAACATTTCAATGTTATAACATATAAGGCTTTTTCGCACCCTTTATTTTATTTGATCTTCTGGACAGCATATTTTACAGGTGAACAAAACCAAATTCAAAGACATTGAGTCATTCAAGATCAGACAGCTAAATAAGAAACAAAGTAAAAACAAACAAAACCCCATAATTCGTAACCAAATTTTCTTTGGCAATAATTCTATTTCTTATAGGATCAGCTGCACACAGGAAAGAACATGATATAAGATTTCAATACAGCAGGAGGCAGATGAATAAATGAAATAAGGATTCTAGTCACAGGCCATGTTAATTTAGAGAAATGTGTTTACTTTCTATTTCTTTCCATGTGAAATAGTTTAAATCAGCGGTCCCCAACTTTTGGGCACCAGGGACTGGTTTCGTGGAAGACAATTTTTCCATGGACGGAGTTGAGGGGGGATGGTTCAGGTGGTAATGCGAGCAATGGGGAGCGATGGGGAGCGTCAGGTGAAGATTCGCTCACTCTCCTGCCACTTGCCTCCTGCTATGCAGCCCAGTTCCTAACAAGGCCGCAGACCAGTACCGGTCTGCAGCCCAGGGGTGGGGAACCCCTGGATAGTTATAGCACTCCATGGCTTACCTCTTTCATAGTATCCCACAGTGAAATACTCCTGAAAACTCAGTAAGTGTTGCAAAATTTTACTCCCACTAGAAACTAGAAATAATTATTGATTCCATCAGTAATTTTAACTAAACAGGTATTTTTCCAAGGAAAAATTCTAGGTCAGAGGCCAGGAGTATGTAGGAGATGCCTATACTGGTATGGTCATATGAGTTGGTAAAATTTTGAAATACTTCTCAGTTGATTGATTAATTGCCACTTGCTCTAGTCCCTCGAGTGCCCCCACCCTTCCCCTGGCATCTTCCAGATCTCCCCATGAGTCAGAAAGTAAAGGATTATTATCAGCAGGTTTGTTCTTCAGTGTTAAGGGTACCAAACTTACTGGTACTTGACTTCTGTTCTTACCTCATTGGAGACATTCCTGACCAATAAAGGGAAAACTCCAGCTATATGTTTGAAGCTTGCTTTCTCATGTAACCAGAATTATGTTGCCAACATCTGCCTGTGTTCCTGTGATTAGTGATCAAGTGAAAATAATATCACTTGTTCTACATACTATTAGATAATAATTACCGGAAATATTTAAAAAATGTGGCTGGGATGGGATGTTCATCAAAATGTGATGCTTGACCTCCAGGACATTAGTGCAGCTATAGAGAAGGTCTCAGCTTGAAAGATCTGGGAGGAGCGGGAATGTTGTTGATTGTTTATTCATTGTCTTTGGCAAAGGAAGAACTAAAGAGTGCATCAATTACCCCGGAACTTATTCCCCAACTCAAAGCAATGTAATGTAGTTGGACCAGGAAACGATCCCTCCCAAGCCAGCTGGACCATATTACAGAAAGAACACCTGAACACCAGGAATTTTATAGCATCAACAACACTTGCCTCCAGTTTAAAGTCTGAGACAGCTCCAACAGCTATCAAATGGACAGGGAGTTTAACCCAAGAGAAACCACCAAAACTGTTTGCTGGAAAATATCATAGTAGGACTTACTCTGCTCATTCAGGGAAAGAAAATAATAAAACCAAAGAAAAATATGCATAGTACTTATGAAAATAGTCTACACTTTAAAAATGAAGAGGACACAAGTACTAAAGATGCAAAAGAAAAATAAAACTTTTGAAAAAGATCTATTATAGGAAGTGGTTTGTTTTTTCAGGAACCTGATTTTCATTCCCAATGAAATTGAAGAAAACATTGACTCTATGAAATAATATAATGTTAACATTTAGATGGAAAGGGAACTGACTGGATCAAGGAGCTGGATTTTTTTAAAAGAAGGAAAGACTGTAATGATAAAAACTGCCATAAAATTAAATCATTCATTTACTATGTCTTTATGAAGAGAAAGGCAATATCAGGATAAAAAGATGAGCAAGATATTAGAAGCGATATTATTGAAAACTAAATTCAATAGGCAACAAACTTAGGAAGCACTTCAAGAATGCAGAAGGTGTTGGTTCGAAAACTGGCTCCTGCACATGGAGGGCAAGCAGAGACCAAAGAAAGATGCAGGCCACTCCAGATTGGTCGGTGGTAGGTTTAATAAGTGAAGAAACTCATATATGAGGCTTATTATGGGCAGCTGCAAGGCAAGTAGATCTCCACACCCACCAAATCTTAAAAGTTTATATAAAGGCCTTAACTGGGTTTAGTTAGGTATACTGTCCAGATGGTCTCAACATCACATTGCTCTCTCAAGACTGTGTCCTTGAAAGAGCTCCTAGTGTGGTAATGGTGGACAGAATGTACATGCCAAGGACAGAGGAGGGGGGAGGAACCTCTGATTGCAGGGTCAACAGGCAGTCATGTTTTCTCAACAGCCTCTTCCAACAGAAGGACAAGAGAAGAAGAATTATATGATTAAAATGATTAAAATGGAAGACAGAAAGTAAAGACATAAGAAATGGATAATTGATTTCCAGAAAAAGAAAAACCAACAAATATGACAATAAATAATAAATGATATAAAACAATGAAGTTTCCTAATAAAGTAAAATGTTTTTATGTTTCTCTCAATAGATTAAAGTGTTCCTAACGTTTCCCTAAGTTACATAAGGGAACTTCAAAAACATCTCAAGACCTAAGGCTTAGATTAAAAGGTCCTACCTTTTTCTCATCATATTCTGGTGAAGCTGTTAATTCTAAGAAAAAAAAAAAAAAAAAGAGCAAATTATGCATCTCTGAGACTGGGGGCAGGACACACAGGGGAAAACCTCTCTCAGAAGAAAACCTCTCTCAGAAGAAAATCTCTGAGCTGTCCTTGGGCTTCTCTATAGCATTAAAAGCCAGTTTTTAAAAGGTACAAAACAAAACAATTTAAAGGTATTTTGAAAAAGTGTTGCCACTAAACCCTGTATTCAACCAAGTTATCATTCCAGTAATGATAGGAGAAAATTATTCTTAGTAATGCACAGGTTCACAAAGGATATCTCCTAGAGTACTTCCCCAAAATGTTAACTGTTCAAAAGATCAATCTAAAAAAGAGCCAAGCATCTACTGATGAACGCTTATGTTGTTTCCATATCTTGGCAGTTGTAAATAATGCTGCTACTAACACTGGGGTGCATGTATCTCTTTGAATTAATGTTTTCATTTTTTTCAAATATATTGCTATATCATATGGTAGTTCTATTTTTAAGATTTTGAGGAACCTCCATGTTACTTTCCATAGTGGCTGCACCAATTTACATTCCCACCAACAGTGTACTAGGGTTCCTTTTTCTCCACATCCTCACCAGCATTTATTACCAGTTGTCTTTTTGATGATAGCCAGTATTTTGCCATTTGCAACAACATGAATGGAACGGAAGGGTATTATGCTTAGTTAGATAAGTCAAACAAAGAACGACAATACTATATTTTTTACTTCCACGTGGAAGCTAAAAAATAAAACAAAATAGAAACAGACTCATAGATACAGAGAACGAACTAGTGGGAGACAGATGAGGGAATGGGGCAAGATAGGAATAGGGGATTAACAGGTACAAACTACTATATAGAATACAATGTACAGCACAGGGAATATAGGCATATATATATAATATGTATGTTATAAATTTAAATGGAATATAATCTATAAAAATATTGACTAACTACATTGCACAACTGAAACTAATATAACACTGTAAATCAATTATACTTCAATTTAGAAATTTAAAAAAGGGAGTGCCAAAAAGTGAGCCTGTGTTGTAGGATGATGCATGGAAGGCATTAAATCACTTAAATGTAATAATAACTGTGAAACAAACAAAAACATGATTTAGAAAGAATAGCTATGTAATGTCAACATATGATAATATAATAATATCATCAGAAATCTCATATCATATGAAAAAACTTATGAAGCAGAAGGGGTGAATAAAAGTAGGCACATGGTGGAGCATGAGGGTGGCAACAGTTTCTGGTTCACTCATGACTTTGATATTCAGCCATTTTTTAATTTTAAAGGTACCCCCCAGGACTTCCCTGGTGACGCAGTGGTTAAGAATCTGCCTGCCAATGCAAGGGACACGGGTTCAATCTCTGGTCCAGGAAGATCCCCACATGCCACAGAGCAACTAAGCCTATGCACCACAACTACTGAGCCTGTGCTCTAGAGCCCATGCTCCACAACAAGAGAAGCCACCATGGTGAGAAACCTGCACACTGCAACGAAGAGTAGGCCCCCCTTGCCGCAACTAGAGAAAGCCCACGTGCAGCAATGAAGACCCAAGACAGCCAAAAATAAATAAATAAAATAAATAAATTTATTTTTTTAAAAAAGGTACCCTCCAAAATGTTGTTTTCAGGGATATCTTTCTTCCAAATTGTTAGGCAACAAAATTTTAAATGAACACATTTCATATGAGAAAACAAACAAACAAACAAAAACTTTTTGAGAGGCAAAACATACAAAACAACAGAATAAAAGTACAGAAATCTCCAAACAAAATGACAAAATAAAATCAAACATAACATTTATTGTAACAAACACCTCTGCTAAAAGATAACTGCTAGACTTATCTATCAAACAAAAGCTAGCAGTAATAGGCCTCTCTAAAACAAAATAACAGAGAAATACTAAAAGTAAATATTTGGACAAAATGCAGCAGTTAAACCCAAGGAAAAAAAAACAGCCAAATTATATTAATAACAGAAAAATAGCCTTCAACAAAAATTAAATTATGTGTAATCTTATTTTTTATGAAGGTACAATCCATAATAATGATATTGGAGTCATAAACAATTATACTTTATAATGTAATATAAAATACATGAAGCAAAAACTGTTAAAAATATGAGAAATAAATAGAAACCCAATAGGAGGTAGAGATTTAAGTACAAGAGTCATAGGCTTTGGTAAATGAATAAGATTAAAAATTATATGAAAGGGCTTCCCTGGTGGCACAGTGGTTGAGAATCCACCTGCTGATGCAGGGGACATGGGTTCTTGCCCCGGTCCGGGAAGATCTCACATGCCGCGGAGCGGCTGGGCCTGTGAGCCATGGCCGCTGAGCCTGCTCCTCCAGAGCCTGTGCTCCACGGCAGGAGAGGCCACAACAGTGAGAGGCCCGCGTACCACAAAAAAAAAAAAAAAAAATTATATGAAAAATCTAAATACTTAACAGTGTTTATTTAACATATTTATGTTGAACTCTATATGGAAAACATAAATACCTAAACTTGTTTCTCAAGTGTCCATGGAACTTTTGCAAAAATAGTTCTCCTATAAGGCCATCTTTAAAAAGTATAAACAAATTTAAAAGAAAACTCCAGAAATTCCATGCAAAGTCTTTGATAACAACAACAAAAAAAAACCCTACAAAGTAATATTAACATGTTAAACAAAAAATTTTCAAACGTTTAAAAAATGTATCAACCTCATAAATTGTTGGTGTAAAAAAATAATTACGGAAAAGTTTTAAAGTAACATCATGATAAAACTGCATACAAAACATCTGGGAAGTGGCCAAAGTTATTCAAAAGACTATTCTTCTCAAACTTAAATGCTTTCATTATTAAAAAAAAAAAAGAAAAGAGAAAAATGTTAACTAAATCTTTAATTATATAAATTGGAAAGAAAGCGCAACAAAGCAATTTTAGGAAAAGCAGAAGAAACTAATTCTTTTTTAAATGCACAGAAATTAACATTTTAATTGAAAGTTAAAAAGTAGAAGTAATTCATCTAGAATGGCCTCTTTGAAAATAAATCAGTCAAAATAACTATTCTCCAAAAAAGAATAATTCTCCAAAAAAGAAATCCTAATACATAAATACAGTATTGAGGTAGTTAGAAATAATACCATTAATGTCATAATGTTAAATATAATATTAATATATATTATATAATGTATTTTATAATAATACCATGTATTAGCTTATGCTAAAACTTTGATAATACCAATGAAATATACTTTTTTCCTAGGAAATATAATTAGCAAAATTGACCCAGGAGAGGTAGAAATCATGGAAGGAATTTAAAAGTTAGTTAGTGAATCACTCAGCAAAAATGTGCCAAATTAAAACAAAGTATCATATTACATAAACCACTCTGGAAAACAAAAACAGCTTTACTTTACAGTTTATCTTATAATTTTTTGCATAATTTAATACCTAAATATAAAAATAGAAAAAGTAAAAGTTCAGACCAACTTCATATGTACATGAACATTTGAAAAATTTAGGTAGACTCTTATGAAAGGTATTACAGCATTATATTTTAAAAATTGTTCACCCCAAGTGCATACAAATTATGCATGCAAGATGCCATTGGCACACAGAGCATAGAACAGCTCATTCTGCTGGTTGGAGCTCCAGAAGGATTTACACAGGAGGTGACAACTGAGAGAGGCTTTGACAAATGGGTTGATTTTACCAAGCTGAGCTGAAGAAGCTCATCCAGGGTAGGGAAGGGCCTGGGGAAAGGCAGTGAGGCTTAAAGATCAGAGAGGGGTCATTTTGGAGAAGGGGCCAGGGACAGGACACAAGGCTGGAAAAGCTGGGAATACTCTTTAAGGTCGGCAACCTCAGACAATGTTGACATGACTAAGGGAATCTGGGGCCTAAAGGGATTACGAAGGAGGCCGGCCACTTACCTGCTCTGTGCAAAGACACTGTCTGCCCCTAACTCTGCTCAATCTTCTCAGAGAACATTATTTTCTTGTAGGGAGGGAACAGGGAAAGAGTGAACAGCCCATACAAATCTATTGCTCCTACGAGAAAAATAAGTAGAAGATACCTTATAGGTATGAGTCACCAATATCATCTTCAGACATAAATGACAAAACATTTTTATTATTGTTTTTTACCCTGCACACTAGAAATCTGAAAGGTTTGAGGTTAACTTGGACCATTATCCTGCTTGACCAGAGGATGATCTTTCTGCCATCTGATAATACCTTTTAATACCTCCTCAAGGTTTATGTTCTTCTCTTCCTCCTTTTCAAAGTCTCTTGGGTATTTTTTAAGACAAGCTTTTGCCCCTAGAGCCTCCTTTCCAGCCAGTGTTTGGAGCCAAAATAATCACAATAAATGAGATCTCTCTTTTCTGGTAAATTAAAAAAAAAAAAAAAAAATTGTTCACTGTGATTGCAATATTGATTGATTGATTAGCCAGATAGACCTCTTGCAACATTTATATTGTAATGCCATAAAAGCTTATTTCATATTAAGAAATCTCTTAAGATATCAAATAATGGAAAAGAAGAAAAATAGTTATCAAAAAATTATCTCAGAATTTCAGAGGTCTCTAATATAAATTTGCTATATTGTGTCACTATATATACAGCTGCATTTCAAACTGAGACCCAACTGACAACTACAGAACCACTCTATTGCCTCTGTCAACTGAGGTTACTTGTTCCAAACCAGAATCCTCATCTACATCCATAGAAAAAACTATTCTTATGAAAGCTTATTGAGATAATACTGTGGTTTGCAACCTAGATTCTCCTTCAAGGAAGAATTTGTTTCCCAGACAGATGCTAGGAGTGCTAGCAAAAGACAGCCTTCAGCTCTCAGCCTGTTGGGGATTAACTCAAATGCAGAGAACTGCCTCACACCTTCTCTAAGCTGGTCCACATTCAATGCAGGACTATAAAATGCTGGCCGTCCTGACCCAACTCGGGACAACTCTGAAAGCCCACTCTTGCTCTGGAGCTCCTTTGAGATCAGCTAAGGCAACAATCGGCAATGTATTACAGCTCAACCTCTTCCTCTGCTCAATCCTGCTTTCCTCCCTTCCATTTCACAGGTGTTCATCCCAAAGGTACTCTTTAATAAACATCCTGCAAGCTAAACTCCATCTCAGAGCCTGCTTCCTAGGAAATACAACCTACAACATTATGACTTATAATCATGTCATTTTATTTAGTGCCTGACCCTAACACTTGGGCCAAACATTAGCTCTTGGGCCAGGGACTTAGAAATGTGTCAAGAACACAGCCCGGGGTTGCTACCTCAGGTTCTATTTCTGAGGCATTGCTGAGAAATGAGATACAGAGCCTCAGTTTCTCATCTATAAAATATAGAAATCTAAGGGATTTCTAGGCTCTTTTTCAATTCAAAAATGTCATATGATGAGATTTCCAAACATATATATATGATTTAGGACTTTAATATCCACATACCATTATGTTCTTTAGATAATTTTCAAAACAACATAATACTATAATCACTTAGTAAAAATAAATTGTCAGATAATTTGAGGTTGAACCTAGAATAGTTATTTGGAAGCCGAAAGAATTAGAAGTCATGAACATCATCTTAATTCATTCATGTACCAACCTATTTCTTCATCAGCCACTTACTGAGTAACTACTATGTGCTACACATTGTTGTATGTTCCTATTCTTGAGAGCTCACAATATAATGAAGAAAAGGGATACCTAAATAACATAACAATAATCTACTAAGATAAGTTCAGTAATAAAACACAATGAGTTCTTTTGTACCATAGAGGGATAGATAGATCATTTGATACCTGTGTAGACTAAGAAGAAGTGGGCAATCCAAGTAAGAATCTGTTCAGCTGTCCAACAGAGGATTGATGAAGGCCCTAAATAAGGTAATGAAACAATGGGAAATAGTCAAGAAATTTCAAAATTGGCAGGACTTGTGGTAATTAATTTTACAAAAGTGGGGTGAAAGATGTGGGTAAATTATGGAGGATTCCCATGTGTACCTCCACCACTAAAGAAGAGACCCCAGGACACACCACGTGAGGAAGAACCCTGAACC
Source organism: Kogia breviceps (assembly GCF_026419965.1). Taxonomy (NCBI): domain Eukaryota; kingdom Metazoa; phylum Chordata; class Mammalia; order Artiodactyla; family Physeteridae; genus Kogia; species Kogia breviceps. The sequence continues at coordinate 32,123,785 of NC_081325.1, forward strand.
CTGAAACACCATGAAGGTAGGCTTTTAGATGATATTATCTGCTTCTCCAGCTTAAGGTAAAACATGGGATGACTGCATCTACCTATCCCATTCAGGTTTGTAAAATGGTAGCCCCCCCCATGGCACACATCACCAGAAAGTCTTTCCTGCTGGGCCCTGGGCTCTTCCCTTCAGTGAGGAGGCCAAAAGCCCCAAGAGGATGGGAGGGAGGGAGGGAAGGGTTTGCCTGGTGCCATCAGGACTGCATGTCACCCTGAAGCTAAGGGCAGCAATTGCCACTGACAGAATCATGCCCCCATTTCCCGGGAAGGTCATTCGAGAAGGCCTCCTCCTGTGTGTTTAGTGTGTCACCTCAATAGTGCCATCAGGACCAGTCACCTGAGGAAATTGCCCAGGTGAGCCAACCTGCCTGAGAACGTGACCTCCCTCCTTTAAGAAGCCAAAAACGCTCCCACTGCTCTTGTTGTTGTTGTTGTTAAAGAGTCTATGATAACTCCGTCTATAGGAATTCTTGGCAGTTTTGTGTTCTGATCATTTCTTTTTCTGTCATTGATTGAAAACTTCTTGGATCCTGTTAGCAGTTACAGATTCAAGGAGTCCAGTACTTCATAGGTTTTATCATGTATTTAGAGGGGAATCACCATCAAGTTGCTGAAATGAGGACTAAGTGTCTTTCAGTCATGGAGATGGAAATAAATGGTGCTCTGCGGGGTGTGTGATGATAGGCACCCAAGATTCCTTCACCCAGTCCTCCTTTTTCTCCCTCACTGTTTCCTGGAAAATTGACCCCCGTCGCCCCACCACACACACAAAGGGCAAAAAGGATTTAGTGAGAAAGACCAAATCTCTTGCCTACATATACAATAATAACAGCACTTTATTCCACTTATGAAAATGTTCTATTTCATTAAACTTTACCAAGCATTTTTTAGATTGTTTGACTAAACCCCAAAAATAAAATGATAAAGCTGAGAAAGAGAATCAAAATGAAGTCAAATTTTACTGGTGTTGTATAAAAGTGTTTAATCACAATTCTAAACCAGGGGACCAGGATGCGGGAAGGAACCTCCACTACCCAAGAGTCAAGTCACTGAATGGTCTGGGTACACCTCTCCATTCAGCCAGCTGTTATGTCCTCTCCATGACCTCCTCCAGCTGGATTTTACCTTGGACAAACAACTCTCCCTGCCCCACTGTTGGTCCACCACTGGAAAGAATGATTACTATGTGGCTGACAAGGTCTTGGTGTTCCAGCTCGGTGTCACACCTGAGCCTGTGAGGTGGTAGAGCTGAGTCCAGGACATTGGACCACCAGAGACCTCCAAGCTCCACATAATATCAAACAGCAAAAATCTTCCAGAGATCTCCATCTCAACTCCAAGACCCAGCTCCACCCAATAACCAGCAAGCTCCCGGGCTGGACACTGCATGCCAAAAAACTAGCAAGGCATGACCACAACCCCACTCATTAGCAGAGAGACTGACCAAACTCATAATTACTTCACAAACACGCCAAAAGACATCACCAGACACAGTCCTGCCCATCAGAAAGACAAGATCCAGCCTCATCCACCAGAACACAGGCACCAGTCCCCTCCACCAAGAAACCTACACAACCCACTGAACCAATCTTACCCACTTGGGGCAGACAGCAAAACCAATGGGAACTACAAATGTGCAGCCTGCAACAGAGACCCCAAACACAGTAAGTTAAGAAAACGAAGACAGAAAACTATGGAGCAGATGAAAGAGCAAGGTAAAAACCCACCAGACCAAACAAATGAAGAGGAAATAGGCAGTCTACTGGAAAAAGAATTCAGAGTAATGATACTAAAGATGATCCAAAATCTTGGAAATAGAATGGAGAAAATACAGGAAACATTTAACAAGGACCAAGAAGAACAAAAGAGCAAACAAACAATGATGAACAACACAATAAATGAAATTAAAAATTCTCTAGAAGGAATCTATAGCAGAATAACTGAGGCAGAAGAACAGGTAAGTGACCTGGAAGATAAAATAGTGGAAATCACTAATGCAGAGCTGAATGAAGAAAAAAGAATGAAAAGAATTAAGGACAGTCTCAGAGACCTCTGGGGCAACATTAAAAGCACAAACACTGGAATTATAGGGGTCCCATAAAAAGAAGAGAAAAAGAAAGGGTCTGAGAAAATATTTGAAGAGATTATAGTCAAAAACTTCCCTAACAAGCGAAAGGAAATAGTCAATCAAGTCCAGAAAGCACAGAATCCTACACAGGTTGAACCCAAAGGAAAACACACTGAGACACATACTAAGCAAACCATCAAAAATTAAATTCAAAGAAAAATTATTAAAAGCAGCAAGGGAAAAGCAACAAATAACATACAAGGAAATCCCCATAAGATTAACAGCTGATCTTTCGGCAGAAACTCTGCAAGCCAGAAGGGAGTGGCAAGACACTTTTAGAGTGATGAAAGGGAAAAATCTACAACCAAGATGACTCTGCACAGCAAAGGTCTCATTCAGATTCAACAGAGAAATCAAAATCTTTACAGACAAGCAAAAGCTAAGAGAATTCAGCACCACCAAACCAGCTTTACAAGAAATGCTAATGGAACTTCTCTAGGCAGGAAACACAAGGGAAGGAAAAGACCTACAATAACAAACCCAAAACAATTAAGAAAATGGTCATAGGAACATACATATCAATAATTACCTTAAATGTAAATGGATTAAATGCTCCAACAAAAAGACATAGACTGGCTGAATGGGTACAAATATAAGAACCATATATATGCAGGTCTACAAGAGACCCACTCAGACCTAGGGACACATACAGACTGAAAGTGAGGGGATGGAAAAAGATATTCCATGCAAATGGAAATCAAAAGAAAGCTGGAGTAGCAATTCTCATATCAGACAAAATAGACTTTAAAATAAAGACTATTACAAGAGACAAAGAAGGACACTACATAATGATGAAGGGATCAATCCAAGAAGAAGATATAACAATTGTAAACATTTATGCACCCAACATAGGAGCACCTCAATACATAAGGCAAATGCTACCAGCCATAAAATGGGAAATAGACAGTAACACAATAATAGTAGGGGACTTTAACACCACACTTTCACCAATGGAGAGATCAACCAAAATGAAAATAAATAAGGAAACACAAGTGAGAAATGACTCATTAAACAAGATGGACTTAATTGATATTTATAGGACATTCCATCCAAAAACAACAGGACACACTTTCTTCTCAAGTGCGCACGGAATATTCTCCAGGATAGATCATATTTTGGGTCACAAATCAAGCCATGGTAAATTTAACAAAATTGAAATTGTATCAAGTATCTTTTCTGACCACAGTGCTATGAGACTAGATATCAATTACAGGAGAAAATCTGTAAAAAATACACACAACTTGGAGGCTAAAGAATACACTAGGAAATAACCAAGAGATCACTGAAGAAATCAAAGAGGAAAGCAAAAAATACCTAGAAACAAATGACAATGAAAACACAATGACCTAAAACCTATGGGATGTAGCAAAGGCAGTCCTAAGAGGGAAGTTTATAGCAATACAATCCTACCTCAAGAAACAAGAAAAATCTCAAATAAACAACCTAACTTTACACCTAAAGCAATTAGGGAAAGAAGAACAAAAGAAACCCAAAAGTTAGCAGAAGGAAAGAAATCAAAAAAATCAGATCAGAAATAAATGAAAAAGAAATGAAGGAAACAACAGCAAAGATAAATAAAACTAAAAGCTGGTTCTTTGACAAGATAAACAAAATTGAAAAACCATTATCCAGACTCATCAAGAAAAAAAGAGAAAGACTCAAATCAACAGAATTAGAAATGAAAAAGGAGAAGTAACAACTGACACTGCAGAAATACAAAGGATCATGAGAGATTACTGCAAGCAACTCTATGCCGATAAAATTGACAAGCTGGAAGAAATGGACACATTCTTAGAAAAGCACAACATTCCGAGACTGAACCAGGAAGAAATAGAAAATATAAAGAGACCAATCACAAGCACTGAAATTGAGACTGTGATTAAAAATCTTCCAGCAAACAAAAGCCCAGGACCAGATGGCTTCACAGGTCAATTTTATCAAACATATAGAGAAGAGCTAACACTTATCCTTCTCAAACTCTTCCAAAATATAGCAGAGGGAGGAACACTCCCAAACTCATTCTACGAGGCCACCATCATCCTGATACCAAAAGCAGACAAACATGTCACACAAAAAGAAAACTGCAGTTCAATGTCACTGATGAACATAGATGCAATAATCCTCAACAAAATACTAACAAACAGAATCCAACAGCACAGTAAAAAGATCATACACCTTGACCAAGTGGGGTTTATCCCAGGAATGCAAGGATTCCTCAATATATGCAGATGAATCACTGTGATACACCATATTAACAAATTGAACAGTAAAAACCATATGATAATCTCAATAGGTGCAGAAAAATCTTTTGACAAAATTTACACCCATTTATGCTAAAAACCCTCCAGAAAGTAGGCATAGAGGGAACTTACCTCAACATAATAAAGGCCATATATGACAAATGCACAGCCAACATTGTTCTCAATAGTGAAAAACTGAAACCATTTCCACTAAGATCAGGAACAAGACAAGGTTGCCCACACTCACCACAATTATTCAACATAGTTTTGGAAGTTTTAGCCACAGCAATCAGAGAAGAAAAAGAAATAAATGGAATCCAAATCAGAAAAGAAGTAAAACTATCACTGTTTGCAGATGACATTATACTATACATAGAGAATCCTAAAGATGCTGCCAGAAAGCTACTACAGCTAATCACTGAATTTGGTAAAGTACCAGGATACAAAATGAATGCACAGAAATCTTTTGCATTCCTATACATTAATTTTGAAAAATCTGAAAGACAAATTAAGGAAACACTCCCATTTACCATTGCAACAAAAAGAATAAAATAGCTAGGAATAAACCTACCTAAGGAGACAAAAGACCTGTAGGCAGAAAACTATAAGACACTGATGGAAGAAATTAAAGATGATACAAACAGATGGAGAGATATACCATGTTCTTGGATTAGAAGAATCAACATTGTGAAAATGACTATACTACCCAAAGCAATCTGCAGAGTCAATGCAATCCCTATCAAACCACCAATGGCATTTTTCACCAACTAGAACAAAAATTTCACAATTTGTATAGAAACACAAAAGACCCTGAATAGCCAAAGCAATCTTGAGAAAGAAAAACGGAGCTGGAGGAATCAGGTTCCCTGACTTCAGACTATACCACAAAGCTACAGTAATCAAGACAGTATGGTACTGGCACAAAAACAGAAATATAGATCCATGGAACAGGATAGAAAGCCTAGAGATAAATCCACGCACATATGGGCACCTTATCTTTGATAAAGGAGACAAGAATATACAATGGAGAAAAGACACGTTCTTCAATAAGTGGTCCTGGGAAAACTGGACAGCTACATGTAAAAGAATGAAATTAGAACACTTCTTAACACCGTACACAAAAATAAATTCAAAATGGATTAAAGACCTAAATATATGGCCAGACACTATAAAACTCTTAGAGGAAAACACAGGCAGAACACTCTATGACATAAATCACAGCAAGATCCTTTTTGACCCACCTCCTAGAGAAATGGAAAAAAAAAAATGGGGCCTTATGAAACTTAAAAGCTTTTGCACAGCATAGGAATCCATAAACAAGACGAAAAGACAACCCTCAGAATGGCAGAATATATTTGCAAACGATGCAACTGACAAAGGATTAATCTCCAAAATATACAAGCAGCTCATGCAACTCAATATCAAAAAACAAACAACCCAATTCAAAAATGGGCAGAAGACCTGAATAGACATTTCTCCAAAGAAGATATACAGATTGCCAACAAACACATGAAAGGATGCTCAACATCACTAATCATTAGAGAAATGCAAACCAAAACTACAATGAGGTGTCACCTCACACCGTTCAGAATGGCCATCATCAGAAAATGTACAAACAGTAAATGCTGGAGTGGGTATGGCAAAAAGGGAACCCTCTTGCACTGTTGGTGGGAATGTAAATTGATACAGCCACTATGGAGAACAGTATGGAGGTTCCTTAGAAAACTAAAAATAGAACTACCATATGACCCAGCAATCCCACTACTGGCCATATACCCTGAGAAAACCATAATTCAAAAAGAGTCATGTACCACAATGTTCATTGCAGCACTATTCACAATAGCCAGGACATGGAAGCAACCTAAGCGTCTAGCAACAGATGAATCGATAAAGATGTGGCCCATACATACAATGGAATATTACTCAGCCATAAAACGAAACAAAATTGAGTTATTGGTAGTGAGGTGGATGGATCTAGAGTCTGTCATACAGAGTAAAGTAAGTCAGAAAGAGAATAACAAACACCATATGCTAACATATATATATGGAATCTTAAAAAAAATGGTTCTGAAGAACCTAGTGGTCAGACAAGAATAAAGATGCAGACGTAGAGAATGGACTTGAGGACACGGGCAGGGGGAAGGGTAAGCTGGTACGAAGTGAGAGAGTGGCGTTGACAAATATACACTACCAAATATAAAATAGATAGCTATGGGAAGCAGCTGCATAGCACAGGGAGATCAGCTCATGCTTTTTGACCACCTAGAGGGATGGGATAGGAGGGTAGGAGGGAGATGCAAGAGGGAGGAGATATGGGGATATATGCATATGTATAACTGATTCACTTTGCTATACAGCAGAAACTAACACAACATTGTAAAGCAATTATACTACAATAAAGATGTGAAAAAAAATCTAAACCAGGATTAACTCAGAGTTTGGGGAACTAAAGATTATAAAATTTTGAGGGGTGTCTTTTTTAAAAGGAATGCAAAATTGGGTATAAAAATAAATTTTGGTTAAGAAAAAATATAAATTACATGCTTTAACAATTTGAAAACATCACAAACAAAACCCAGAAAACATAAGATGTTTGTTAATTACTTGCTCAACATCTTCCTATATACTTTTCCCATGTAATTGGCTACATCCTTTTTGATCACCTCTTCATAAGACAAGATTTTATATCACTTTCTATAGCAGGGTTACTCAGGTTCTGAAATCTTGGCACTATTGGCATTCTGAGCTGGCACTTCTTTGTTGGGAGCAGGCAGAGGAAAGAGGGGAGACAAGATATCCTATGCATTGTAGGAATTTTTGCAGCACCTCTGGCCTCTACCCACTAGATGCCAGTAGCATCCCCCAGTTGTGACCATCAAAAATGTTTTCCAAACATTGTCAAATATTCCCTGGGGGGAAATAATCACACCCAGTTAAGAATCACTATTTTGTAGCGAGAAGAGAAAGATAATGTCATAGTCGGCTCAGGCTGCCATAACAAAATACTATAGACTGAGTGGCTTAAGCAACAGAAATTAATTTTCCCACAATTCTGGAGGCTAGAAAGCCTAAGATCAAGGTTGTGGCAGGTTCAGTTTCTGGTGAGGGCCCTCTACCTGACTTGCAGATTTCCATCTTCTCACTGAGTCATCACATGGCAGAGGGTGAGAGAGATAGAGGGAGGGGGAGAGAGAGAGAGAGAGAGAGAACAATTTCTTCTTATGAGATCACTAATCCCATTGACTCATTCTTATGACCTCATTTTATCTTAATTACTTTTTTGTAGATCCTTTCTCCAAATACAGTCACTTTGAAGGTTTGGGCTTCAACATACGAAATTGGGGGGAAACACAATTCAATCTATAGCATATAGATAACTGTCTTTATTATGGTTAGTCAAATTTTTTTTTAGTATTTTGGAAAAGTTTCTACATGTTTTACAACTCTTTATTGGTAATGTGTAAATTTTTATAATTGTTGTCAAATTTGGGAAAATATCAAGTTTCTTTCATAAATGACCTCTAAGATTTTAGGACATTTTGAGTTTTCTGGAACAGTGATTAATTGTAAATGCTCTTTGAATTAATGACATGTGTTTAACAGTTTGTCACAGATATCCTCATTGCAGTGGTATATTATGGGTTTTATATTAATGTTGTCAGTGTTAGATTTTCATGTCACATTAGCAAGAAATTAAAAAGAAATATCCATAGGTTTAGTTGGGCAAAGGTATTTCAGAGAGAGGAAAGAGCAAATGTATGTCTGAGCAATGACAGAGTCTGGGTAGAGTGAGACATATAGGAAAGGCAGCAGCTTAGGATGAGAACATTAGAGAAAATACTCTGGAGTTAGGAGGAGAAGTGGGAAATACTGTTAAATGCTGGCCAGCATCTAAGAATAGATGACCATGAATTGAACTTTGGGTTAAGGAATTAAAGGTTCGTTGATGGACCACGAAGCACATAAAAGACAGTATTGTGTGAAAATCATTAGCATCAGAGTCAGCCAAAACTCAGTTTAAACAAAGATCTGACACAAACCAGCTTGTGAAACTTTCCACTGCATCAGTTCACATCCTCTGCCAGGCAGACACCAAGATGGAAAGTAGGTGTGCCAGAGACTGATTAAGGGGAATGCCCTTGGAAGATTAAAAAAAGAGGGTGAACAGAAAATATAGAGAATCTTTCAAACATGATGAAGATGTGACACCTGTGAGAAGAAGAGAGAAGGAAAGAGAACTGGGTGGGAGGACCCTAAGACTGCAGAGCAGCTCTGAGAAAGCTGAAGCTCAGGGCAAAGATTACCCATTCTGTACCAGGCAGGAATGGCCCAGCTCTAGAACTCTGGCCATGCTCAGTCATTGACTGAGAGCAGTCTAGGGAGAGCATGGTCGGTGCGATGCCCTGATAGATCTGAAGGTGTGTGGCTGGAGGCAGCATGCTGATATACTCTCTTGAAGGGACGTCTGAGCTGTGAACCTTCAAGACTGCCCCACTAGCCATGGCTTGCTTCTAGAAGTAATTGCTAAACACGTAAATCCATCCCAATGTACCCAAGCTAAATGTATCTTACTCACATTCTCCTTGGTCAAATCCAAAAAACTGTCAGGGCCTACCTCAATGCCACCAGCCACGAGTGGAAATATGATAGAGTAGAACTCAGAGTGAAAAGACACAGTGGTTTGGTTCACTGGTTGAAGTTAAACTATCTTACTTTTGCACATTTACAAAACCATTTGTCTATGTGAACACATCGCAGGAGCCCCTGCCTGTGCATCAGAAGGGGCCCATGCAAATGAAGACCCCGAAACTTAAGATTCTTTACCTTCACATAAATCCACTTCTGATTCTAGAGATGGTGATGATTTTTTATTGGACATACACTAGCATGGATACCTTGTCCCACTCCTAAATCCCCAAAGCTCTCAGCTAACTAAAACTAGCATAGAATGAGTACCTCTGAAAGAACAGATGTGCTGCCCCCTCCTGGAATAAAAAAATCACCGAGTTCAGTGGGGTCAGGGAGCTCTCATTTTTCAATTCTGGCCAGAGTCAATATCTAAGGGAGTCAATAATCAAGAGAGAAGGGCAGGTACATATGTGGTGAGGACATTCAAGGTGGGGGCAGCTCTCATCACGATGTGTAGGAGAGACCCAGGTAAGGGAAAACCTATATAAGAGAGACATGGCAAAGAGTTCCTTAGGAGGGTCACAGACAAATGGCCCTTTGCAATTACAGCATCTGTATAAAATCCAGGTGTAAACAGCAAAGCTGGCACATCCTTAAGTTTAAAAATCTCTTTCTTAAACAGAGTTAATTTGTGTCCCAAGTTTCTGGTTATTGGTCTCATGTTTCCCCTAAAAATATAATTTAGAACCTCTAAGTGGGTAGAAGGAATTCGGGATTCTCTCCAGCTATAAATTATTCATCACCTTACTCCACTCTCTTTACCTTCATTGGGATGCTTCCAAATTGACAAAGAAACCTATTTACTGTTAATTGATCACTCTAAATTCACTGAGATTGCAGCAGAAACAAGCATCTCAAGTATTGCAGCTGAGATTAGCTGTATCACATCACAGGAGAGGAGGCAGGATGTGGCTACAGCGGGTTGTCCTCACTGACAGCGGACTTCCAATTTCAAGTGTACATGCTTCGAAATTCAATACGACAGTCTGAGTTTGTCTGAAAGTCAAGCTAAAGTGCAGAGCCTCATCTTTGCAGCACAAATGATGGTCAATGTGAATTAAGTCGGGACAAAAGGATCCTTACTTTTTCCACTGCATGTTAAAACTTACTAAAAATAGGTAAAAAACTCTTGATACCATATCTGTTGATCGCATTGGAAAAGGTTTTCATTTTTTACTCAGTTCTAGTTTCCCAAATATAATAAGCATTAAATTTTAAAGCAAATAAAATAAATGCAGGAGAATCTAGTGTTATATGGACATAAGGAAAAATTCTACCAAAGAAATGAGCTCTAAAGAGATGCATTTTATTTCACAATATTTTTTACAGAAATGACTTGTTCATAATATTATCCATTCAATTGTAAGGTTTTACTGTAGAAATTGCTATTCTCCAAAGTTGGGAATATTTCTTATCAAAGCCCGAGTCAATAATACTATAGCCAGAGGTTAGTGGTACAAGAGCAATCAAAGAAAAAGTAGTTAAAATTCTTATACTTAAGAATGCTGGGGCTTCCCTGGTGGCACAGTGGTTGAGAGTCTGCCTGCCGATGCAGGGGATGCGGGTTCGTGCCCCAGTCCGGGAAGATCCCACCCCACATGCCGTGGAGTGGCTGGGCCCCTGAGCCATGGCTGCTGAGCCTGTGCGTCCAGAGCCTGTGCTCCACAACGGGAGAGGCCACAACAGTGAGGCCCGTGTACTGCAAAAAAAAAGAAAGAACGTTGACCCAATCTATAAAAATGACAAGTTATATTACAAATATTAACATCAATTCATTCTTTCAACAAATACAAATTGAGCTCCTGGTTCAAGTCAAACATTATTCTAAGCAAATCTGAGAAGTCTCTGTCCTCGTGGATTGTACATGGAAAGTGGGATGGAGGATGTTGTGAGAAGAAAAATGAACAAATATATCCAATGTTATGAATGATGAATGCTATTTTCATCATTCATAACATTGGATAACTGGAGAGAACTGAAGGATGGAGAGAGTGTTTCCATTTTATAATGTGTGGTCAAGAAAGACTTTCTGACAAGGTGATATTTTAGCAGAAATGTTAAAAAGAAATGGAATAATAAAATAAGCTATGTGCCTATCTGACAGAAGAGAGTTCCATACAGAAAGAATAGGAAGTGTTTGCAGGTTTGGGGAACTAAAATGTGGCCAGGGTGGCTAGAGCCAAGAAGGTGTGGGAGACCATGGCCCATCGTGTTGGCCATCGTGTCAGAGCTCTAACCAAGCAGGGCGAGGGAAGCCGTTGTCCAGACCTTGGATCCTACATTGTCAATGGACCAAAGGGGCTTGTCCACAGACAGTGGGAGCAAGAGGAAGAGGAGAAGTGAAGGCAGGAGGACCACTTAGGCAGCTGTTGGAGTACTTCAGGCAAAAGATGTTGTAGGAGATGACAGTGGAGGCTGTGACAATTTAAAGACAGGACCAGCTGACGTACCTCCGGGTGCTGATTTCCATAGGGAAAGAGGAGTCAAGGATGGCTGAGGTTTATGTCCTGGAGTTGCCACTTATTAAGAAGAGGAAGACTGTAAGGGAAGGTGAGCAGATTTGAGACAGAGGAATTATTCTGATCATATCGAAACTGAGATGACAGTTAGATATCCAAGAAGAGTGAGTCTGTGTCTTTCCCTGGTCATATTACTGAGAAAAATCATTATTGCTGCTAGTAAGGACTAAATCATGGATTAAAAAAAAAATTCTCAAGAGGAGATGCCTGAGATACAGAAAGGCTCTGGAACTGGAAAAACTAAAATGATGTTAGCTGAATGATCTCAGGGTGTCAGACAACCTTTCAGAGACTGGGAGATCTCTCACCTCTAAAAAAAAGAAATGTGACTAAATTCCATGAATGAATGACTCTGCTCTTCCAAATTCAAAGAGTATATAAATCCTCCCAAACCACTGCTCACAAATAGAGCCCTCGTGTCTACCCCAGGGGCGGAGGGGGAAAGGTTATTCTTTAGATGAGGACAATTTCCTCCTTTGGGACTCAGGACTTGTTTGAAGGCTTAGGAGCTAAAGTTCAGAAAGACCTGCCTTTTGCAGAGGCTGCAAAATCAAGAGGGAGAAAATGTAAAAGCATCATACCCAGCATGTTCCAATCCTGGCTCTTCTGGCAGGAGCTTGGTAACCTTCCTCAGATCTCTAGAATTCCGCCTAAGTTTCCTCATTTAGAAAATAAACCAAATGTAACACGGTTCTCACAGTGTTACTGTGAAGATGTAAGAATTAAAGAATTGAATACTATGTAATACGGTGTATAAGGTAGTATGATATGGACTATACAGTATGATTTAGAATGTACGTAATTCCTATGTATTCCAATCTCCCCACTACTTACTCCGCAGCTTGAGGGGAGCCTGACGAGAACAAGCCCTTTAGTGTCAGGGTCTGATTAGCCCTGTAGCTGAATGAGTGAACGACATGAATTAATTTACACGGTGGGGAGGCTGAGAGAATACATTTTTAGCATCTACTATTTGCAAGGTATTTTGTAAACATTGCTCAAATTACTCTCCATAACAAACATAAGGTAAATATTTTCATCCTATGTTGTAAATACGAAATCTGAGGGTCTGAAAGGTTAAGTAATTCAAGTAACTCGCACAAGATCATGCGACCAGTAATTGCTTCTCAGACACGCTTGATTCTGCAACCTCTTTTCACTCCATCACTTTGTCTCCCTTGATGCTGCTTCCCACCCTGCCTCGGTGGCCTAGTGAGATTTTGAAACGTGATGATGGGACCAGGTCTCTAGACTAAGAATAGCCTGTGAACATGACCTGTCTAGACTTGTGCCTGTCTGTGCCTCTCTCCTCTCTGAATCCCACCTACCACTGTGCTATGTCTGCACTTCAGTTTTTATGATCAAAGCCCCTCTTTAAATCAATGTTACTCCTGATCAGTCATCTGGGCATGCCTTCAATCAGCAGGTTGGTCTGCAAAGCTACCAGTAATCCCCTTTGACCACTGTTATCCAACTTTGAAGAAACCTACAAGCTGCCTTTAAGTTTTCCCTCTAAGTCACTCTTACATTCAATCCATCACAAGATCTGTTGTTCCTACAGTCAAAATATCTCTTGAATCTTCCCATAACCATCTTTTTCCTCCAGCTCACTGACCACCTCTTACCTGGATTTCTGCAATAGCCCCCAAAGTTCTCCCCATTTTCTCTCTTATCCAACCCCAATCTCTTCTCCACATAGCAAAGATTTTTAAAGTAGAAATGGATTATGTGCTCCCCCCCCACACCCACCAAATAATGTCTGTAGCTTCCCATTGCACTTCAAATAGAATTGTCGCCTTTAGGTACTGTGTACTACCCCCAAGCCTGCATGGCTTACCTCTCACTATCATCCCTGCTCCCGTGAACCAGTCGTAGCATCTCTGTTCACTTCCAGGAAAGGCAAAGCTCCTTCCTCTCTGAGGTGTCACGCTACTTCCCCTCCTCCTCAAGTTCCCTGCACCTTCCCCTCCCTCCAGTTTCTCCATTGCTTTATAACAATTCATAGTTGCTAATTGCAGACGGTTGGCTGCCAAGAGAAAGGAGAAGAGCCTTCCAGGCAGAGGTAAGAGCAAACGCCAGCATGTGCAAGGCTTCTGATCAGAGATGGGAAAGAGTTTAAGAAGGTGAAATAAAATTTTTTCAAAAGACAGCCTTTGGGGCTTCCCTGGTGGCGCAGTGGTTGAGAATCCGCCTGCCGATGCAGGGGACGCGGGTTCGTGCCCCGGTCCGGGAAGATCCCACATGCTGCGGAGCGGCTGGGCCCATGAGCCATGGTCACTGAGCCTGCGCGTCCGGAGCCTGTGCTCCGCAACGGAAGAGGCCACAACAGTGAGAGGCCCGCATACCACAAAAAAAAACAAAAACAAAAGACAGCCTTTGTGTCTCTGTGTGAGACTGTAGGCTCTGTGGAGGTAGGGCCGTATGTGTCTTATTCACTAGTTCACCTGGCCTGATACTTACAGAACTGAAACAGAAAATTCACCCATACACACGTAGGACATGACTTACAGCCTTTGGAATCCAGTGTCACAATCACTCTGGACATTACTTGGTTTAATCTTTTTCTCAACAGTGCAGAAAATATGTGGTATTTTCCACAGAAACTTGTATCTAACTACCTCACATACACAGGTATATTTGTAGTCACTGATACTTATCTGTGCATAATTTTGTTATTTTGGTTCAACCTTAACTATTTTTTAGTGAATTCATGACCCATTTTCTTCTCTTTGCTATGCCCTTCTGCCGACTCTATTCTCCATGGGCTTCATAGGCTGATCTCAAAGGTCATGTGGCCTCATCTTGACTGACATGTAACTCACAAAAATAAGCATCTTGGCATTTCTTGGTCTGACCAGCTATGTTAACAGAGGCTTTATGAATATTTTATAAATATTTACTGATGATGTGATAAAAGAAACAAAGGATCTAGTAAACCTGACTTTTGTTTAATGAAATTTACTTCAAAAGTCTATACTTATTCAACCTAAAATTGTTATTTGTACAATAATATTTGTATTAATTTTCAAAAAGCCAAGGTAAAGAGATATTTTAAAGTGGTAAATAGTTCAGAATAAATACAATGAATTTTTAAAAACTGTTATTATTGTACACCTATTTAGTGTTTATATTTGTGCTAAATTATTTCACATATATCTTTAGTCCTATAAAGAAGATATTATTAGCCAGGTTTTACAAAAGAGAAAACTTAGACTTACTGAGATTAGGAAAATTTTTCAATGGCAGAAGGCTGGTAAATGGCAGACCCATAGGAAAATTTTTCAATGGCAGAAGGCTGGTAAATGGCAGAACCACAACTGAAATCATAAACTGCAGTCAGTTTTTTTGTTTGTTTGTTTGTTGTTTGCAGTACGGTGGCCTCTCCCGTTGCGGAGCACAGACTCCGGACGTGCAGGCTCAGCGGCCATGGCTCACGGGCCCAGCCGCTCCACGGCACATGAGATCCTCGCGGACCGGGGCACGAACCCGTGTCCCTGCAACGGCAGGCGGACTCTCAAACACTGCGCCATCAGGGAAACCCTGCAGTCAGTTTAATGAATGAAGATCTTAGTTTTCCAAGCAATTGTGTTTATGGGACCGGAATGTAAGTAAAGATACCTAGTTTTAAAAATAATCAGATTTATCACCTATCTCTGCCCTAACACTGCAGAAAAACAGGTCCAACATCTCAATGGCTTACAGCAATAAGCATTTGTATTTTTCATGCATGAGTCTCTACGTCAACTACAGTTTGATTGATCTTGGCTGGTCTCACTTAGATTCCTTTGGGCTTGGCTGGTCTCCAGCTGAAGGCCAAATTCAGGTCTATTTCTACATTTCTTCATCAGCCTGAGGCAAGAACTATCTGGGGCAGGTGGCAGAAGCAAAAAAGACTATAAACCAAGTGGAAGCAAAGAGGAACACATCTAAAGCTTCTGCTTGCTTTCACATTTCATTGGCCAAAGCAAGTCACATGGCCTGGTCCAAAGTCAAGTAGGCAAGGAATTACATTTCACCAAATGGACTATGTGAGGTACTACAAAGTTACATAGTAAAAGGCATGAATGTATAAACCCATAATACAAAGATAGTGAAAAATTGGGAACCATGATACAATCTACTACAGCATTCATACAACTGGTCTTTGAGTTCAAGGAGCAATCTTGGATCTAGTTAAAGACTAAATAAAAGAAGTAGAGCAACCCTTTTAAAATAAATTTATTGACAAAAATGCTTATTTTGAGGTGTAAGTTTACATATAAACTTAAAGATAAGTGTATACAACTATTTTAAGAATATTATTAAACAGAATGTGTCAGAAATAGAAGCTGGCAGTTCCAAAGTTCCCATATGCAAAGAAAAATTGATTATCAGCAAGAGTCATTTCTAAATCTGTTATATCAATAGCCATTAGCTACTAAAATTTATAAGATATTAGTTTACAGATCTCACCAGTAGAAAGATATTAAAAATCAATGAAAAACTAATAAAATTCTGTTTAATATGTGGGCTCAAAGAAAGTGTTCAAATTCTTGAGTGTAGAAATAGGAAATATCTTGATAAAATTGTTTATATTGCAGTGTTTCTGAAAAAAATAAGAAAGCTACATTTTATAAAAGATGGCCAAAGATCTTGGGTAAAAATTTAAATGCTAGAAATAAAGTGAAAAAGAAGAAAACACATATACAAAACTACTTAAACATTTTCTTTACCACAGAGATATTACTATTTTTAAATATTAGGAAATTAGTTTAAATTTTTAAGAGGTTGGGATCATTATGATGTTTAGCAACATGTATTCACTTTAGAAGTACACACCAATGCCATGCTATTAAAGATGAAGAAATTAGTCCACTTCCAATTCTTTTCACCTCCTGATTTTTTTTAATAGATCTTCATTGGAGTATAATTGCTTCACAATACTGTGTTAGTTTCTGTTGCACAACAAAGCAAATCAGCCATAGGCATACACATGTCCCCATATCCCCTCCCTCTTGAGCCTCCCTCCCATCCTCCCTATCCCACCCCTCTAGGTCATCGCAAAGCACTGAGCCTATCTCCCTGTGCTATGCTGCTGCTTCCCACCAGCTAACTATTTTACATTCAATAGTGTATATAGGTTGATGCTACTCTCACTTAGCCCCAGCTTCACCCTCCCACCCCATGTCATCAAGTCCGTTCTCTATGTCTACCTATTTATTCCTGCCCTGAAACTACTAGGTTCATCAGTACCATTTGTTTGTTTGTTTTTAGATTCCATGTATATGTGTTAGCATATGGTATTTGTTTTTCTCTTTCTGACTTACTTCACTCTGTATGACACACTCTAGGTCCATCCACCTCACTACAAATAACTCAATTTCGTTCCTTTTAATGGCTGAGTAATATTCCATTGTATATATGTACCACATCCTCTTCATCCATTCATCTGTCGATGGACCCTTAGGTTGCTTCCATGTCCTGGCTATTGTAAATAGTGCTCCAATGAACACTGTGGTGCATGTTTCTTTTTGAATTATGGTTTTCTCAGGTTGTATGCCCAGTAGTGTGATTGCTGGGTCATATGGTAGTTCTAGTCTTAGGTTTTTAAGGAACCTCCATACTGTTTTCCATAGTGGTTGTATCAATTTACATTCTCACCCACAGTGTAGGAGAGATCCCTTTTCACCACACCCTTTCCAGCATTTATTGTTTCTAGCTTTTTTGATAATGGCCATTCTGACCTGTGTGAGATGATACCTCATTGTAGTTTTGATTTGAATTTCTCTAATAATTAGTGATGTTGAGCATCTTTTCATGTACATCTTGGCCATCTCTATGTCTTCCTTGGTGAAATGTCTGTTTAGGTCTTCTGCCCTTTTTTTTTTTTTTTTTTTTTTTTTTTTTGTGGTACGTGGGCCTCTCACTGTTGTGGCCTCTCCTGTTGCAGAGCACAGGCTCCGGATGCGCAGGCTCAGCGTCCATGGCTGATGGGCCCAGCCGCTCCGTGGCATGTGGGATCTTCCCAGACAGGGGCATGAACCCGTGTTCCCTGCATCAGCAGGCGGACTCTCAATCACTGCGCCACCAGGGAAGCCCTTTCTTCCCATTTTTTAACTGGATATTTTGGCTTTTTGATATTGGGCTCCATGAGCTGTTTGTTTATTCTGGAGGTTAATCCTTTGTCTGTTGCTTCATTTTCAAGTATCTTCTCCCATTCTGAGGGCTCTCTTTTTGTCTTGTTTATGGTTTCCTTTGCTGTGCAAAAGCTTTTACGTTTAATTAAGTCCCATTTGTTTATTTTTGTTTTTATTTCTGTTACTCAAGGAGGTGGGTCAAAAAAGATCTTGCTGTGGTTTATGTCAAAGAGTGTTTTTCCTATGTTTTCCTCTAAAAGTTTTATAGTGTCTGGTCTTACGTTTAAGTATTTAATCCATTTGGAGTTTATTTTTGTGTGTGGTGTTATGTAGTGTTCTAATTTCATTCTTTTACATGTAGCTGTCCAGTTTTCCCAGCACCTCTTATTGAAGAGGCTGTCCTTTCTCCATTGTTTGCTCTTGCCTCCTTTGTCATAAATTAGGTGCCCATATGTGCATAGGTTTATCTCTGGGCATTCTATCCTGTACCATTGATTTATTTTGCTGTTTTTGTACCAGTACCATACTGTCTTGATTACTATAGCTTTGTGGTATAGTTTGAAGTTGGGGAACCTGATTCCTCCAGCTCTGTTTTTCTTTCTCAAGATTGCTTTGGCTATTCAGGGTCTTTTGTGTTTCCATACGAATTGTAAGATTTTTTTTGTTTTAATTCTGTGAAGAATGCCATTGGTAGTTTGATAGGGATTGCATTGATTCTGTAGATTGCTTTGTGTATTATAGTCATTTTCACAATATTGATTCTTCCAATCTAAGAACATGGCATATTTCTCCATCGGTTTATGTCATCTTTGATTTCTTTCATCAGTGTTTTATAGTTTTCTGAGTACAAGTCTTTAGCTTCCTTAGGCAGGTTTATTCCTATCCACCTCCTGATTTTTAAAAATAATGTATTCAATTACTTCTTTGTGGTATATAACATTTACATCTTCCTACCACCTCTCACACTGCCTCAAGTCAGCCATGCTGACCCTCTTATTATTTCTCATCCCTGCCTTGGGTTCCTTTTACTTATTTCTCCCTCTTCCTAGCATACTCTTCCCCAAATATCTGCCAGGCTGGAGTCTTCTCATTAGTCAGGTCTCTGTTCAAACCTCACCCTCTCTGAGAGGCTTCCCTGACCACTGACCCTCAAGATACTCAACATATCACCATGTTTAATTTTCTTTAGAGCATTTATCACTATCAGAAACTCCCTTGTTCAGCACTTTATTTTCTGTCTTCCCACAGAATCGTGTAAATTTCATGATGGCAGGAATGTTTTGTTTACCACTTCTATTCAGGACTGTGAACACTTTAGAGGAAATCTGTTCTTCTCTCTAGATTGGAGAAGACTTGTGTCAGATCCCAGCAGACTCTCTTGTCTCAAGCTAAGCCTGAAGGATTTTAGAGTTTTGTTTAATATTTTGCAGTTGGAGGTTGCTTCTTTATCCTCATTGCACTGATGACAGTTTTCAAATAGTTAACCTCTATTTTTCTTTTTGTTGCTATTCAGGTTTTGATGTATTCCAAGAGAGGAAATTTAACTAAAATCCTTCTACACCAACATCACCAATTTACATTCTGCAAACATGGTAAATATTTTAATTTTCCTCTTGAATTTGTTTGTATGAGACCAAACTTAAAGGGAAGAAATGATGATGGAAGCTAAGTGATGGGAACCACCACTGCCATCATGAGTTGCAGATGCCTTTGGGAGTATGATAAGAACAAATGAACAGGCAGACCTTTATAGGCAGACTCATAAATGCTGTCACCTGAAAGCCTGTTCATGTACTTCTTTAAGAACCACAGACCCCACATAATGTGGATTTCTAGTCAGATATCTCTACATTAACATTTGAACTTCTCAATATATACATAATAAATTTTCCAATAATCTGAATTATTCAAGTCAAAATAAATCCTGCCGTACCCCACCAGGAATCACCTGTCTAATTGATAATATGTTAATATTGGTAAAAGTATTAAGACTAGTTCCTGGCACATACAGAGCACTCTATTAGCATTTGATAAATATATTAAAGTAAAACTGTTTTGAACTAACCCCCACTCTCTTCTTAGCTGTTCAAAATATATTGCTGTTTCATGGCATAATTACTAGTGAAACAAAATATATGTCCTGGCACAGTGTTGTGAGGGATTTTTATGCTGTGATGTCAAGGACAGGGGAGAAACCCAACCAGCAACTACCTAGATGTTTCCAAACCCTTCCCAGGACTCCAAGAGTGTGAGCTTCTGCCTTTCCGAGTCCAGGGGGGTTTGATTTCTCTGCTTTAATTCCAGGCAGTCATGGTGATAGTAAGTACCAGAGAGGTCAGGAGGTTATAGAACAGTGACATGATAAGAGTGAGTGGAGTAGCAAGAGACCAGCAGTCCCTGGAGGCCCTCTTGTGCATGCAATATGATTCATCAGTTTCTCTAAAAGTAATATTCTTTACATCAATTACATACTTTGTAGGACAAAAACCTCTCAAATTACTCCCAGATTTTCCCCAAAGGGAAGGTAATTAGGTACCCCCCTTTTTAAAAATGTGCACATTTTGTTCCTAATTATAATGCCATCACCGTAAGGTAAATGTCTTATTGCCAAGGCAACAGGAATGGGGTAACTTGCATCAATAGGGAAACTTGGATTAAGAACTTGAACTTGAACTCCATTTGGTCAGAGGACTTCTTGTATTGACTGCCTTCACACTTGGGTTAAAGTACTGCAAATCCTTCTGCAATGGAGCCATTCCTTCCTAGTCTTGTCTCTCATTCCTCCTGCACAGATTTGTTCCTCTGACCCACACTTCTTCAACATCTCTCCACTTTTTAAAGAAATTTCTAAAACTTTATCTTCTTACTAAAAATAAAAAAATTTTAAGCCCATTGTTGAGTCTTACCTTTAAAAAAATTGCTTAGTTCATTTTTTTCAATTTGTATAACTGCTATTAGAATACAGTATTCTTGAAGAAATGATACTCTCCTTTATCATAATTCTTATACAAAACTATAAAATGATGTCCAAACTTGCAATTTCTTCTCAATCTATACAGTGACATTCCCCTAACCTAACACAATTCCTGAATACAGAAGCACATCTTTTGACCACTGTAGATATCTTTATTCTTTTTCTTTGTTCAATTGTTTCCCATGGGCAAAAAATCCTGAAGTTTCTTCCAAGATGGGTTAATGTATTCTCAGGTGTCAGCTAGGATGTTGACCATAGCACCAAGCCAAAGGAGCCTTTTCTATATATCCTTAGGTCGTGAAGCTTCTATGTCTCTATGTGCCTATACTATCCCTCTGACTGTCAGTCATTTGAGGTTACTGCATTAACATGCAGTAGAGATAAGAGGGATTTCTAACTGCCAGATGCACTAGAACTAGATTGTATGCTGGTCCAATTAATCCCCCTTGAGCCCATCTTTATACAATAATATTTGACCTGTGTAATCCGTGTGACATTCGGCAGTACTGTCAACCTCTCTACCAGAGATGTTCCCACTACTAGTAGAGCACAGAAAGAATGCAAATGAAGCCACTATGTTTAGCTATATAAAACTCAGCAATGACCACACACTGCACCCACCACATATAAGTGCACTGTCTATATTCACAAAGACCCTACTACAACGTGGCAAAAGAATAGAGCTAAGGCACTGTCTGCAGTTTTTAATGATCCATCCTACTCTTTTTATTCCTTCAAATACAGTGTTTACTACAATATTTATTCAATTGTCACAGAAAACTAATGCGAGTATAAATGTAGCCAGCCATAAGAAATAAATAAATGCCTAACAGCCAATGTAGATTATGTATTAAGATGTGGGTTATATCAAGGCAGGTTATTTCTGCAGGGACTTCATTCCCACAAATCCTCAAGCATATATGGTGTTACACAACAGATTGCTCTGCCAGGGCTTCTGCCTCTGAATTCCAGGTGTGCTCAATTTTGCATCTGTTACTTCACAAACACATTGGACTTGAGCAGCAAACCATATGGCTTCCCTTACTGGACCAACTTTTTATCACAAATATGCACCAGTTACCAGTACAGAGGCTGTGCCATCTGAAAATGCCAAGAGTGAGTGGTGTTGGGTTGGGTGCATAGACATAACTCAACATGAGTTTACAGCAGCCCTGAATGTACTGTCTGGTGCTTCCCAGCTGACCCTGATCTATGGTATCTGGATAACAAATGTGCACATTTACAATATTCTGTTCAGTTATAGCTCTGTGCTGGGAATTAAACAAGGTACAAATAGCCGCAAGTCCAAATACAGTAGTGACATGCAGTAATGGTGTCATTATCAGGCAATAATTCTATGCCTATTACTGACTCCTACTAGTGATAAAAACGGTAGCCTGTAGCAAAGTGGCCACTCACAGACACGAGCAAGGGGATAGCAAATTACACTTAGGGCCATGATTCTATCCTCAATTAGCTCTGTGTATAAATGTGAATCTGTGTATGTGTGCCTGCATGTGTATGTGTATATGTCTGCATGTGTGCATGTCTGTGTGAAAGTCATGTGTCTGGTCACTAATTCCCTGGCAAAGAAAAATTAAGTAAAACAAAAAGGGAATGTTTATTTTTAGAATCATTTTCTGGCATTGCCATGTGACAAGTTATAATGAAGTGTGTTTTCACTGAACAACACTTCTTTTCATAACACAGTTATGGATCTCCAAACACTCCCTCAGGACAAGATGCTTCTTGAGAACAGAACTCTCTGAAAGCCAAAAATACGGAAATGTTCTTTTCTATATAGTTCTTCAAGCAATAGAAAGGTGTCTAGAGAAGAATATCTACTTGAAATTCCCAAGCAAGAAGAAAATAGAAATTTTTTGACCCTGCCTATTTACAGCACCTTAAAAATGACTTGTTAAGATCATTATTATATCGCTTTTATCAAGGACTTATCATAAACTCTGCTAGAGGCAGTCTCAGATTATAAGGGTTATATTACGCAAGAAAAACAAAAATTCCTACTGTCCTACTGGCATTTTTATAAATTCCTCATTTATTTTACAGATCATAAAATGGTGACAGAGCAAACATGTAAAAGACAGCCACAAATTTACATTTTTTAACGACATTCAAAAATCAGTCTAATTTTATAATGATTTTAAAAGCTTACAAACATTTAATACAAAGGGAAACAAGAGATCTGAAAGTTCAAAACTGGAGCAAAAGCTAGCACTGCTGAAAATGTTAGTTGTGTTGTTAATCTAAGCTTCCAAGTCCTTTGGCATTGAAAGCTTGGTGCTAATCAAAGCAACAAATAACATAGCACCAAAGTTTGCTTGGATCACTTGGCTTTCTCTGTTTCTCTTTACTTCCTAGTGTGTGGTGAGGCTGGCTGTATCTCAATGTTATTTACTTATGTGTTATCAACTTAGGCAATGAATTATATAGTCAAGAGCATCATATGCTTTCTTTCTTTTAGCCAGTTGTATTGATTTAGTTCTTTCTCGTTGGCAGTTAAATTCAGCTTACGTAGCAGCAGTTATCCAGAAGGAACGTTAATAAGATCCACAAGATATAAGGAACTTGCTTAAGCCTCCTGGACCATTCTTAAAATCTGACTTTGAGACTACTTTTTATTTGGTCAAGACAAAAATCTCACTGGCCTCACCTCATTAATCTTGAATGCAATGTCACAATTTACAGTCTAGAGGTATAACCTTAATAAGCACAGATCCAAACTTTATCAGAGAGACTTACATTTAAAAAAAAAAAATAGCCACTTATGTTTGAGGATCAAAGCCTTGACAGAGACTCATGACTCTCACCCAGGTAAAGTTGTAAGGGGCAGCAGTGCTAGGACTCCTGAAACTGGAACTCCACCATAGGGAGCACATACAATATTGCTTTGTGACAAGTTGAGGTGGTCTCAATATTAATTGATTCTATTTGATTGTCCCACCTCTTGCCAGCTTACTAATTATCATTTATTATGCAGGAATAGAGTGAACAGAATAGACTCTGGCCATGTGGTGACCAAAATAATGAGTTAAACCAAAGGTTAAAGGGAGGAATTTGCTGCCATATCCTTAATAATAGATATCACCAAAGTTATTCAGTCATTAGAATTTAATAAATGTATATTTACACCATGTCTTACTATTGTCTTATTCCAAAATTTCTAAATTTACCATTCATTTACCAGAGCAGACAAATATTCTCTCTATTCACCTGGCTTGGTCATTAATTCCTTCTAGCAAAGAGCTGGAGAATCATAAACATTCTGCTGCTTCCAACATAGCTGACTCTTCTGTTTCTAAATTAGAAGAGATATTATCTCACACAGTGATTTGAACTCCATGAAATCAATATAATACTGTACGTCTTTGGCATTCTCAATGGATACATCCTCAGAACTCTACGATCCTCAAAATTATGAACTCCATTAATTGAGATGCAGATGCTGGGAAGCTGGCTAGGCTTCCTAACCAGTAAATTGAATTCATCCAACTTCCAGGCTAGTAGCCGTGTGACTCAAATTTACATTTTTGTCTTCAAGGGTTATATCATTTAATGTCTTTAGGAAGTAGGTATGTTTTTTCTTATTCCATCTATGGACATTTGGATCCCTTGAGGAATGTCAGAACTATAAATACTAAGTTTACTAATGCCAACAATTGCAAAAATACTAAATGTAATATTTTTTGCTTTTGATAAGAGCAAATCGAATTTTTACTATTAAGGCAATAATAAATTAAACCTGATGTTATGTTTAATTAAATGTTGAGTAAAGCTTTATAGATTTCTAATGAATACCAAAATGTAACCCTTCATGTTTAACATGTGTATGTATGTAGATCCATATGGTATTTTTCTACAATGTGTTGGAATCTTTATTTATTTATTTTTTTGGCCTTGCCATGCAGCACTTCCTCAACCAGGGATCAAACCCATGCCCCCAACATTGGAAGCACGGAGCCTTAACCACTGGACCACCAGGGAAGTCCACCTTGGAATCTTTTAAAATAATCTGCAAAGTAAGAATTAAATAAGGGTCAACTATAAGTTACAGTGAAGTAGAATGTAATAGTTAATCAGGTCACACGTAATTTTACCTACAGGTGTGAAGTTAAAGGAAACAAAGAGAAAATAATCAAATAGATGATCATTAAAAAAATATAAAGGAAGGAAGAATTTTAGTGTAATATGTGCTAATAAAGTGATCAGAAAATAAAAACAGATTTATCAAAGATAAAAGAACTGAACAAAAAATTAACACACTTAAAATTTCAACCATCAGATGATTAAATAATCAGGCTGTTATTGTTAAGAATCCAGCTTTTCAAATATGGTGATTCAGTCTTCATCAAGAAATGAACATTTATGAGCTGATGCCCTTAGTAACAGTTTAGTATTTCCCAAAGTTCTGAGGCCAGTAGTAGTTCTCATGTGAAGACTTAGCTGTACCTCAATAGCTGTTCTCTTCTTCTTCATTAATATTTCCTTCTTCCAAATTTCCAAATTTGGAATATTTCCTTCTTCCAAATTTCCTTCTTCCAAATTATCTGCCTGCCCAGATAATTTCAACCTTCTGGCCTCCCTTGCAGGTAGGTGTGACCATAGGCCTAAGGCACAGAAGTCAAAAGGCAGTTTCCAAATGCTCTTTTAAAGCATCATCTGGAGGGAGGGTGATGCAAGAGGGAAGAGATATGGGAACATATGTATATGTATAACTGATTCACTTTGTTGTAAAGGAGAAACTAACACACTATTGTAAAACAGTTATACTCAAAGAAAGATGTTAAAAAAAAAAGTGTCATCTAATCTCACCTTTTACCCTGTTTTTATTTCTTTCTTCTTGATGTTTGTTGGAGTGTTAATGTGATAACAGAAGCTGGACTAACCATTCTGGACCATAAGGTGACCTTAAGAATGAAAGATACGAATGGTAGAGCAAATCAGAAGAAATCCACCTCCTGGTACAACACCAGTCTTGAATCTCTAGACTTCTACATGAAAATAAATATATTTCCATCTTGTCTAAGCCACTGTTAACTTTTATTTTATTCTATTTTGTTTGTTTTACCTTTAAGAGCTAAACCTAAACTTTTCTGAGGTGTGCTGAGAACTATAACCCTTAAAACTGTTGATAATTTATTTGGATAGTGGTCTCAAGCAAGTGCATGAACCTTGTTTAGGAAAAGAGGCCAGGCTTACAAAATTGGCTTTCTCATCAATATCTCTGCCTTCTATAAGAAATCCGTCTTCCAGCCTGCACTTTTAGGCTCTCTTCCAGTGACTCAATCTGGCAAGAACCTGACTTGCTTTGGCCACATTTACCTATTGGGTAGAGTTAACATGAGGAGGGTCTCTGTTCACTCATGGCCCAGTCTCTTGGCTCCGTCCCCCTGAAAACAATGGACATCTACTCTCAACCTCCAGGCTCTGAAGAAAGAATAAGTCAGGCTCCCCCATCCTGCTCCTATAAGTGGATAGACTAATTCAAGACAGTGTGGATGGAACAGAAAGACCCATTTTAGGCTCAGAGCCAAGCCCAATTCTACAATTTAGCTAAACTATGTATGAATAGGGCAGTTACTTTAATCCCTATCCTGCCCTGTTGTTACTGTTATCAATTTTAGGCCTTGAGGAGAAGAGGGATGAGTAATGAGACCACCCCAGCAATGATATTTTGAGCTTCTCCTCAGTGTATCAGTGCAAAGTCAAATCAGGAAGTGGTCCTTAATACTCCAGTTCTATATATTTGTCCATTTTAAGTAACTATGATTCTAAAAAAATTCCATAGAAATCATATGTTCTTTTTTTCTTCTTCCTCTTTGGGTCTGCGGTTTTAAAAAATATATCCAATAAAACAACACACACACACAAATCATCACCCCTCTATGTATTAGTGATCTGAGCTTGAAAAAACAGACTCACAACACTGTACCATTTTCAATCCACTGAGCAATGTCTTCAACAATGGCAATAGGAACGTAATGCCCAAGGAAACAAGAGTAAACTGGTGTTTGGCATTTTTGTGTGTGTGGAATCTTAGATATTCCTAAGAAATGTGCCAGGGAATAAGCTTTACACAACCAAGAGCAGTTAGATGTTATCATGCCCCAGTACATCTATTACGCAGATAAGTAGGTCTGTACCATTATGGCAGTATCATGCCAACCTATATCAGAGCCTGAGGCAAAGGAAAAAATCAATTGACCTGCGCTGTCTTTATTTTATTTTTCATTTATTTTTTTATTTTTATTTTTTGTGGTATGCGGGCCTCTCACTGTTGTGGCCTCTCCCGTTGCGGAGTACAGGCTCCAGATGCACAGGCTCAGTGGCCATGGCTCACGGGCCCAGCCACTCCGCGGCATGTGGGATCTTCCCGGATTGGGGCACGAACCCGTGTCCCCTGCATCGGCAGGCAAACTCTCAACCACTGCGCCACCAGGGAAGTCCCTGGGCTGTCTTTATTTTAAAATTTATTTAAAATCTAAAGTTTTGATAATTTGTTCAGTGTGGATTTTTTTGTACTACTTTTGGTTTAAATATTTTCTTGAGATATTATTTATCTCTATTGCTCCTCCTTACATTTGGCACCCAAAACAAAATTGGATGAGGATAGATAAAAGGGTCTTGGTGTCTCATCCTAGTCCTGGCCCTGCATTTCAGAGTCTCGCACTGGCTATCTGTGTGACTTCTGCCAAGTTTATCTGCATTTCTGGACCTTAGAATATCTGAGATGAGTCACCAGCTGATGCTTCCTCGCTTCACGTTATTATTTGACAATAGGAAAAACCTGTGCCATGCATGATGCCTGAAGAGTTGACATTAAACAACGTCAAAGCAGTCTTGCTGTTGTCCTCAAAAATACAAGCCCCTACCTGCATGAGGTAGGCTCATAACAGAGTTGGTCCAACCATCCTTGAGGTAGATGCCACGTGGACATGTCAAAGAGCTGCAAATGGGGTGAATACTCAGTTGTGAACCCCTTTGGAGGATTTTTCTTCTTTTTAAAAGGAAGGTACACAGAACTACTAAAACCTGCAGATATTTAATAAGAACCAGCATCTCTGCTTTGCCTGCTTCCAATTACACAGCATCATCCTAGCTCCAGTCTGGGGCTTCTTGCAATGCACTGATGCTTAAAGCACAGCCATAGCAAAAGCTGGACTGACACTCTTCTTTGCCTCTAGCAATCGCTCAGTGTTCTGTTTTATTTTATTTGGTTTTTGGTTGACCACACTACAAGCCCGTCCTGCAGCAACAGCAAACATGGTTCCCTTCCAGGAGACTCACAAGACCTCTCTAGCGATCTTCATACTCTCTGCCTTGCGGGGAACAAAGATGGGACAAACTCCTTACAAGGAGCCACCACAGACACACACTGACAGGCACGTTCCTCCTCCCAGGCTGAGTGCCCTCTGCAATGCTGAGGCTGTCGGCAAAGAACAACAGGTATCTTTAGAGATAAAAGCATTGCCTAAATGCAAGATTTTGTCAGGTAATGACCTCACGATTTTCACCGTATCTCACAATTGCTGTCTGGTGGTGATTATAGGGTAGGGAGCAGTGTGTTTCTTGGGAAGGTCCAGATTAGGCCTGGGAGGGAGGTAAGTTGTCTGGCAGGACTGACATGCAATGAAAGATTATAAAAACCTGGTTTCTCCAGTCTGACAATGAGCATGGTTAGAAAGGAACTTAATTGCACCATTTAAGATTAGGAAAGGTTCAAGGGGAACAAAGTTATCAATTCCAAGCTTAAAATGCCATTGCACAATATGAGAATAAGTACTCATATGAATGGCACAGCAAGAAAATTTTAAAACCAATAAAATGAAATACTTCTGCACACAGTGGAATTCAGTGCTGCAGGAGATCAGAGAGTCAAATGCAGCAGCTGTATTTTCAAAGGAGGCTGAATAATTTTATGACCACTATAAAAGAGGAGACAGGCTTAAATTGCTGCAGGAGGTTAGAAATGAGAAAAAACTTCATAACTACAAACGTACTAAGACCTGTGTGTAGGCTTAGTCAGAGTATTTTTATTTGCCACATTTTCTTTAGCTTTACCAGGATTTGTCACTCCTATTAGCCAAACCAGAATCTGTTCAACCTCAAAGCCCACCACCTTTTGTTTTGCTCTGTGTGGCTCACCGTCTTTTGTCTTCCCCATTTGTAACATTACCAAGGCATTTATCACAGACTCCCTGGTGATACCTCCCTGGAAACATGTCCACCAAAGTGACTGGCCAGATGCTGTTTACTTTGCACACAGATTTCTGAAAGCTACTTTACGCCTTCAGTCTCTCCTCCACTTCAAATCACATTATAGCCCCGAGGAGATACTGGGAGCAGACTCCAAACTACACCCAGAAATTCCATTAGATTTCAAATCAGTTGCCTTAACCTCTTATGCACCACAGACCACAATAATCCATCAGACCATGCTGGCTTAACCACATTCCGCCTCTCCCCACTAGCCAACAATAGGCTTCTAGATAAATTAGGATTTTCATTCTGTTGACTGTCTATTGCTTCACACTCCCTACGGGATCATTTCTTGGATGGTGGCACCCTGAAATAATCCCTTGCATTGGTGTAGCACTTCAGAAGTTACGGCATATTTCTGTATCCATATCATTTGATAATCATAGAAGCTCACTATGAAAGTCAGGGTAGGGCAAGTATTAACATAGCCTGTTGAAAAATGAGAACTCAAGCTTCATTTCTGCTCAAGTGCTTATATTTTCTGATTCCTGGTCCTTTTCAATACAAAAGATGACTTACTATAGCTAAGAAAGCTGGCCATTTTATTCACAAATCTCCCTCCTTCCTCTGCCACTTTACTTAAATGCTCTACCACATCTAGAATGTCTGCTGTTTCTTTCTAATAGTTTTAGTTTACTAAATGCTATTTACTCCATGAAAACAACCTTCATTCACTTAAAATAATCTCATACCCCAAGCAATTATCCCTAATACACACATTTCTCTAGGCCTCTTTCCCTAGTCTTCTGAAAAATCATGTTTGCACCCATAAAACACCCAGGAACAGATAAGGTGAATCAAATCCACAATGTTAGTCATTTTATATGCCTCACAAATTCAGGAACATCTTCCATATGAGTGTTCATATTTTCTTTCATTTATTCAATAAATATTTGAGCATTTTCTATGTGCCAAGACACTGAGGGTATGTAGCAAAGAATGAAACAGACTAATATTCCTGACCTTATTGAGTTTAGAGTCTAGTGGGGAAGACAAACAGTAAACAAAGTCGCTAAGAAATTTATAGAAGTGATAGAGTCTAAAAAATTTAAATTCAGTAAAGAAGGAAAAAAGTATCAGGATGGAGGCAAGGAGATAAAATTTTGATAAAGTGGATAAGCCTTCACTGAAAAGATGGACTTTTGAGTGAAAATCAATGAAGCAAAAGAGATAGCAATGTGACTATCTGAGGGAAGAGCATTTCATATAAAGGAACAGCAAGTGCAAAGGCCCTGAGGTGTACGTCTATGTTTTTCAAGCAAGAACAAAGAAGCCTGTGTGGTCAGAGTGGAATTAAGGAGGACATAGTGGCACAGAGTAAAGTCAGAGAGACACTGGCATGATAATAATATAAGGCCTGGTAGGAGATGGAGACCATGTGTGAAGAGAATGATATGAACTAAGTTATACTTTACAAGATATCTATTTGATTGGTTGAAACTAGGCCAAAATGGGCAAGAGCAGAAGAAGGAAGATCAGTTAGGAGTCTATTGCATTAATGCAGGCAAGTGACTTAGGAGTCATAGTGAAGGTGGTAGGAACGGGATAAATTTAGGATATATTTTGAAAGTAGAATCAGTTGATTTTATGACAAATTATATGTAGAATACCAGAGAATGAGTGGAGTTGGGGTTAACACAAAGATTTTGGCTAAAACAGGTAGTCAGATGAATTTTCTATTAATGAGGATATGGAAGGCAAGTGTAAGAGCAGATTTGGAGGTGGGGAATATCAGCAGATCTACTTGAGAAATGTTAAGTGTGTGATGTCTATTAGACATTCCTGTGGAACCTCAAGTAAGCATTGTGTATATGGAATATTTGGATGCATTTGGATTTTGAAGTTCAGAGAAGAGGTCCAGGCAGGAGACATAAACATAGGCATTAATAAGCATGTAGGTGGTAAAGATAGTATTTAGAAATGAAACAGAATGAGATCCCCTGGGGAGTCAGAGAGAAGGGTTAGAAAAGAGAAAAAGTTTAAGGAGTGAGCCTTGCACATTTCAACATGTAGAAATTGGAGAGACAAAGAAAATGGTAAAGATATATCTAGAAAAGTAAAAGGAAATCTAGGTAAATGTGGCATCTTAGAAGTCAGGTGAAGAAAGTATTTCAAAGACAGAGTGATAATCTAAGTCAAATGCCTCTGATAGGTCAAGTGAAATATGAGAAATAATCTTTAGATTTAGCAACAAGGAGATCATTGGTGACCTTGTTAAGAACGGTTTCACTGGCATAGTGGGGATTAAAGGATAATTTAAGTGGATTAAAAAGAGAGAGGAGAAGAGTAATTGGAAACAGAAAGTCAGCAAACATAGATAACTCTTTCAAGGGAAAATGGGATCGTACCTAAAGGAGGAAGTAGGGACATGAGGGGGTATTTTTTTTTTAATATTGGAAAAATAAGGACACAATTATAATCTAATTGGAATAATCCAATTTAAGGAGGTTTGGCGAGCTACAAAAAAAGAGGGAGAATTGCTGAAGTGTTGTCTCTGAGTAGGGAAGGCAGGATGGGGTCTAATCATTCATGGAGTGTTTAGCCTTAGCCAGGAATATGAAGTTCACTTACAGCAAAAGAAAGAAGGTAGAATTGAGATAAAGATAGGTGATTAGAGCATGTGGAAATTTCTTCTGATTGCTCTTATTTTACCAATGAAGTAAAAAAGCAGCATTGTTAGGCCAGAGTTAGAATGGGATGGAGGTGCTTGGGATGATTGAAGGAGAGGAAGTACATAGCATGAATCTAGGAGACTGGGAGAATGAATGGATTGGTAGGATCGCTGACAGCCTTAAATTCTGCCTTGAAAGTAATGATCATGTGTTGAAAGTGAAAACAGTCATCGTGAGTTTGATTTTGTCTCACTTATACCAGCTGCCTGGATTCAGTCACAGAAGTACTCAAAAGCTTATTTTAATCAAGGTTGTGATTTAGCCAAGTATAACAAAGGGAAAGGGGACAAGGGAGTTGAGGTTACAGTAGGCCCTCCATATGCATGGGTTCTGCATCTGGGGATTCAATAACTGCAGACTGAAAATTTTTCTTTTTTTAAATTCCAGAAAGTTCCAAAAAGCAAAACTTTAATTTGCTGTGTGCCAGCAACTATTTACATAACATTTACATTGTATTAGGTATTAGGAGTAATCTACAGATGATTTAAAGATACAGGAGGATGTGTGCAGATTATATGGAAACACTGCACCATTTTACGTAAGGAACTTGAGCATCACCAGATTTTGGTATCCCGGGGGGGTGAGGGGGGTTCTGGAACCAATCCCCTATGGATACTGGATTCTGAGGGATGACTGTATTTGCAGATGACAAGTGAATGAGTATAATGATTGGCCATAGATTTCAAACTAGATAAGAGGGTAGGAGAGGAGGTTAGGGATTTAGAGAAAGTGAAAAAGTAGTAGGAACCTGGGGGGTGGCAGGAGTGAAAAATGGTTGCAGTTGAGGTTACTGAGGAAGCAAACTGGGAAGAAGGGGTGGGGTTGGAAATCAGTTATTAATGAGATGATTGAGGTAAAATGTGTTTGGATAATGAAAAGATCAAGATTATAGCCATAGGAGTGGTTGGCTGAGGTCCAGTAAAGGCTAAGAAACTGGGAGTGCAGAGGACTGACTGAAAAGGTGATTTGTGTGGACTTGTAATCACTAAGCATGTGACATGAGCGGTACTGGAGTGAGGAGCAGTAAGAAATCCTCAAGGGATGCAGCATACTAGCCAAAGGGATGGATGAGACAGTGGATGGTGGCAACAAAAATGTAGCAGATGATACTGTAGTCTGATGACAGGTGAGTAAAAGTTGAGTCTATTTAGGAAGAGGAGGGTAGACAGAATGATCTGAAAGTGGTCAAAATGAAACAGCCTAGGGCTTCCCTGGTGGCGCAGTGGTTGAGAATCCTCCTGCCGATGCAGGGGACATCGATTCGTGCCCCGGTCCGGGAAGATCCCACATGCCGTGGAGCGGCTGGGCCCATGAGCCATGGCCACTGAGCCTGTGCATCCAGAGCCTGTGATCTGCAACAGGAGAGGCCACAACAGTGAGAGGCCCACATAGCACACACACACACACAAAAAAAAAACAGCCTAATCCATCTCATCCTTTTTACAAGGAATGTGGGAGATCAATGCTGTATTTGAGGGTCTCCAGGGGAAGTAAGCCAGGCTTTAGTTAGACAAGAAAAATGAAAGGAACTTTGACAGAAGAGGTTGAGAACATAGGGATGTCTTTGCCAGTTGACCATTTGTTCCAGAAAAGTTAACGTGGTTCAGGAGCTAAGAAGTGAGGCAATGAGGATGAGAGTCTGGAATGACTTGGGGTCCCTGAGCTTTTTTTGGTAACTGACCTGAACAGGGGTGAAAGGCATGGTGTGGTTAGTCCTCATGGCTTCAAGGCTTTGAGCTCTCTCATCCTTATAAGTTGGCTCTCATCCCAGCGAGTGAGCTCTTGTTCAGGAACTTCAAGAGTTCTAGACTCTTAATCGTGGAAATGTGGAAGTTGCAAAGGGGCAGTCTTATTCCTAAGGTACAGCTAATCTCCGAAACCCTGCTGCTGTGGCCTGCAGAGCAGTGGCTGTCCCTAGTGTTTTGACACCTTCTTGACTTCTGTCAATAAGGCTCCGAGACTGCAGAGACTGCAAAGGCAAGAGTGAGCCCTCCTTCTGGTGTCCATCTCCCACTACAGTGGTAGCCAAGGTTGTCCAAAGAGAGTAAAATAGCTGAGGTGGCTTTTGGAGAGCTTTAAGGAAAACCATAACCATACATCCACATATATTTGTTTCATTAAAGTACATACATATATTTCATTCATTAGAGTATATGAAATATTTACCAAAAAAAAAAATTTGGAAGGAAGGAATATTGAGAAGGCTACAGCTTCATAGGAGACTTAGCTGGTCTCCTTTGGTTATTAAATTTTTTTTCTGAGTGTTAACACATCAAGCTCAACCTGAGGAAACAAGGGTTTGGTAGTAAATTCCATATGTTTCCCAGATAGGGTTGCTAGGTAAAATACAGGATAACCAATTAAATTTGGATTTTAGATAAGCTATGAATATTTTTTTAAAATATAAGTATGTCCCATGCAATATTTCTCTTTATTGTGGTTTTTTTTTTTTTTTTTTTTTTTTTTTTTTGTGGTACGCGTGCCTCTCACTGCTGTGGCCTCTCCCACTGCGGAGCACAGGGTCCGGATGCGCAGGCTCAGCGGCCGTGGCTCACGGGCCCAGCCGCTCCACGGCATGTGGGATCTTCCCGGATCAGGGCACGAACCCGTGTACCCCCACATCAGCAGGCGGACTCTCAACCACTGAGCCACCAGGGAAGCCCTCTTTATTGTATTTTTATGTGCTATATTTGACAACCTTACCCCAAAGGAATTTTAGAAAATTCATAGAAATGTTCAGATGGCTAACGGTGGTGTGTCTTAGAGTAACAAGCCCTGAATGCATATGTCTCAGAAATAGTGGAAAGGTTTTAAAGCCTCCTTCTCCCAAGTTACCCATTCTAGGTTTCCTGTGTCACCAATTGAGTTTGGAAGTATACAGCTAAAGCTGAAATAAGGCAATAGTCACCTAAGGTGCTTCCTCTCTGTTTTGTCCAATACACTTCACTATTCCCAGCGTCCCCACAATTTCAAATGATGGTTTACAGAATGGAGAGAGAAACAGCACAAGAGATTGGATCTGGTAACCATTAGAAGGTGGTTTCAACGAGATTCCATAGTCATGGGACAAAAAGGAGACATTCTCAGGGATGGTCCCCAGGACAAAATCCCTATCCTGTTGTAGGCCTTTCACAGGACTGGCCTCCCCTGTGGGGTCTCTGGCATAGCTCTGGATAAATAAATGTTCTACATCTTTCCACCCTAACAGGTTTTAAAGAAAAAGAAATAAATGGAAGATGGAAAAAATCTTTTCTAATGAAATGTTTCAAAAATTCCCAATTTAAATACAAAGAATTTAGAACGGCACATTAAGCTTGCCACCTGGGTTCTATTTACTCAGAGCAAAGATGATGTTCCCTGATTACTGAAGTTCATCAATGATCAGAGCACACCCTGTGTTATAATACCTACTGGTGAAAGTCACATGGGTGGCTGAAACACGAAAGAAATGCATTATGTTAAAATGTACTACCAATCCAGGAGGCAAGAGACAGCTGGATAAATCAGAACAGATTTCAAATAATCACTCTATATGAACCTGCAAATTTTTCCACATCCCTATCTCAAAAGCTAACATATTTCACGTTCTTTCTCATATTTAAATCTAGATAAGTGAATTTCCAATATCCTTTGAGGATGTAGCTGTTGTTTAACACTGTGATTTCATATTTATACAGCTCTTCTCATTATAGGATCTTAGACCATTTTGCCAGGATAATTCAGAATTAATAACCATAAAAAAAACAATAATTTCAGCTACAGTATTCTACTGGGCAACTAGTCAGAAACACATTTATTTTCCTGGGCATTTCGAAGTTCCTGTTTTAACCTCAAGGAGAAAAAGCAGCCAAATCTTCTGACCCCCCAGAGGAAAATAAAAATAATTAAGGCCAGCCAACAGGACAAAAGAGTGATGTTTCCAAACAAACTCCACTTGTGGGAACCTCTAGAAAACCATTTTATATGTTTCAGGAAAGAAGAAATTGGTTTGGTAATGTGGAGAAATTTTTTGACAACATTTATGTAGTAAAGGAAACCAAGATTACTGCATGGATTATACTACTTGGATAAATTTGTATTTTTTGATTAACGTGGCAACTCCCCAAAATATGACTATAAAAAAATCAACTTGGGGGGCTTCCCTGGTGGCGCAGTTGTTGAGAATCTGCCTGCCGATGCAGGGGACACGGGTTCGTGCCCCGGTCTGGGAAGATCCCACATGCCGCGGAGCGGCTGGGCCCGTGAGCCATGGCCGCTAGGCCTGCGCGTCCGGAGCCTGTGCTCCGCAACGGGAGAGGCCACAACAGTGAGAGGCCCGCCTAGCACAAAAAAAAAAAAGGAAATCAACTTGGAAATGTGATTTTTCTTGTGAATGAATGATAGGATGCAGCCTCTTCTATGAGCCCTGTACCTAGAATATTATATCCTATCCCTTCACCCCAAAATCTTACTCTACTCAGCAATGTAGCCAGAATGGTTATTTGTATCACTGGTAACTGATGCCTTATTCAGAGAATGTTTGTTTCTAGAAACCTCAGTAAACTTTTCTCATCTCACTGGATAAATCCAATCCCATTTTATTTTTCTTACCTACACTATTTACCTAATTCCATATCAAGCCAGTTTCCTCAGGTACTTACACATCCTTTTTCTCAATATTTAAATATAGGACCATAAGTAAAAAGGGGTTGGCACAAAGTACTAGTTCCTGAGTCAGGGAATAACCATTGAGAGTTTAGTTTAAAACTGATAGAAAGAGCTCCGTGCAAGAAAACAAGCAAGTGTATCTATTCTGTCTTGTACCAAGAAAACCATCCTGTGTGTGTGTGAAAATTAGCTGTAAAACTTGGCAGATTCTCACCAGATGCAGAGAATGATTTTTAAGCAGTTGAAATAACTAGGATAAATAGGCCTCTTTAAATGACATTGTGCATGTCACCACCTTACAGCACAGCTTATTTTAGTTGATTTGCATATCAAAATTCTTGGTACTGCATCATTTGTCCCATTTTAAAATGAAATCTCCTCTTCAAAGTTTCTTTTTCTTTCTTTTTTTTTTTTTTCTTTTTGAACCCTCCACACATCAGACTTTCTCCCCCAAAACAGATGTCATTCACTCAAATCAGGTCACAAAACTGAAGAAGTAGCATGCTGGGAAGACAGACTGAGCCCTGGATATCATTAGGCAATGTGGGATTAAGTACCTCCAGAAAGGAAATGCATTTCCATGTCACAGTGGTCTGAGATGGATTTAGGACAAGACAAGGCAAGTAATAAGTATGTCTGTTGAATTTCATGAATCCTACTAAATCAATTAGTTGCTAAGATATAAGAAGATTTTCTCTATCCTCTTCCTCACCCCCAGTTCTACAAAGCCCACGAAGTTATCAAGCACAGGGCACTGGAGTGATCTGCTAGCATTCAGCTGCTGCAGGAGGCTCCTAAATGGAAAATTACTCTGACTGTGGCAGTAGAATTTCAGATGGCAAGCATTGTCCATGATAGTGAACCTCTCTGCTGAAGCTCAGAAAAAGGCCCAAGTGTTTATCCCATTTTAAAGACACAATTAGCTCAAGTTTTTATCTCCACATCTGAAGAGCCTAAATCAGACTAGTGCCCCGTGAGCGTTTCTGATGGAGAAAAGGAGGACGCAGTCCCACACTGGGTTAGTTCCTTTTTCTTTCCATTAACTGACTTTTTGAATAAGCAGCAATTAATCACCCTCCTCTGCCTACAAAGACAAAATTAGAGCTTTGTATTCTAACTCTATTTGATGAGTATTTAGGGTAAAGAAATAGCAATATAGTCAGCATCTTCAACATCAGAATAAGAGCTTACACAGAGTGTTGTGAACAAGCAATTTTTTTAAATCTCCACAGGAATTTTTCAGCACAAATCATTTTTTAAAAACCAGAAAGTTATTGAATCATCTTTGGAGGCGTATGAAGTACAAATGAATATATTGTTAGTGATTTCATAAAACAAGTGCAAAGAACATGCAACCAAAATGCGTTGTCCGTTAGTGTTACCATAAGAGTTTACACTTAATCCAAGCATTCTTCCGCTGCACTGGACCTTTTGATGTTTTTTTATTTAAGTATTAGAGTACATTCACTCACTAAATATTTGTCCCTTGAGGCAGAATGTGATTTTTGAAAACTTTCAAAGCTCATATGGAAATTCTTCTCATCTGACAAATAAGAGCCCCCAAAGTGATCATGTTGAAAAACAATACTTCTTGGTAAGCACCATATTTATCACATCCACTCAGTGAGGCAACGTTTATGGACTGAGACATCGCCCTGTGTAAGGTGCCAAGACGGAGAGATACAAATAAGAATACATGTGCACCCTACCCATTAAGGAGCTTAAAGTCTATTGGGGAGAAAAAAATAGATAACCTTGACAATTGCAGAACGCCTTTAATGATTTACAGAGTGAGCTGAGAGGACCCACAAAGGAATTATTAATGAGACGACTGGTAAAGAATGTTGAATTTGATCTGAGCCTTGAAAGATGAGTAAAACTTTAACAGGGGAAATTAGTAATGGATGGGAATGGAAGTTCGTGTTAAGCAAATGTGAGAGGAAAGCCACAATACACAAGAAAGAGCAGAGTGTGTTTACGGTGCCACAAGTATCCTGTTGTAAGTCAAGTCTTATATGAAAAATAAGAGGCTAGAAAAGTAGAAATGTGGTCATCAAAAAATGTACCACTGAATAAGACCTGAGAAAACATCTGATTCTACTCTCTTGCTTCATAAATGAAGAAACAAAAAGTAGCTAGCATAACTTGTAAGGTCCCAAGGATCACTAGATCTAGCCAGAACTGAACCCAAATCTTCTGCCAACCAGTTTCCATTGCACCACTCCATGTGTAGGTTGGTATCACCTTCTGGACGTCTGTCCTTGTAAGCAACAATGAGTGTGAATTTTTGAGCAGGAGAGTGATATGATTAGATATACATACATCAAGGAAAACTTTGAAAACAGAGAGACTGGAGGGAGAAAGATTGATGAAAAAGCTTCTATAGTCATCTAAATTGGAGATTATGGGAGCCTGCACCAAGACCTGTGATGACCGAAATAGAAAGGAAGCAGTGGATTCAAGTGTCATTTCAAGAATGAAATTGCTGCAACTTGGTGATGAGAGAGAAGAAGCTATTACAGATAATGATGAAGCTTTAGAGCTTCAGTGAAGGATATTACCCCATCATCTGAGAAAGGAAAAGGAGAATGAAGAAAAGACTTAGAGGGATAAAATAGTTAACTCTGTGTTTTTCTATCTTGGTGAATGGCACTCAATTGCTCATTAGAAACTAAGATGTCTCTGTTCAACTATCTGGACCCTAGATCATACATGCAAACATCAGTGCACATGAGGCTAAAACATCAACTTTATTAGCAACTGGTGAAGAACAACAAAAAGTAAGGTTTGGGACACTGTATTGGAGATGTACCAGAAGAACTTTCCTTTTTCACCTCAAGTCAAGTTTTGGGGAAAGAGTAATATGTCCACAGGGCAGACCCTGAGTCAACTTCCCAGGCAGCATTAAAGGCAGCTTCACCACCCAGATGGAGACAGGATGCAGAGGAGAAGCCCTCCCCATAAGAGCCAACAAAGAAAGGGAAGGTCTTCTGCCTGGTTCCTTATTTAGAGGACACTAGTCCCACCCTCTAATAAATGGTTGTCCAGTGAGTATTAAACTTTGACCAAGCTGAATCCTCCTCCTCGAAGGAAACAGAGAGAAGCAGAAGCTTCCTTCCCAGCATGTCCGTGCAAAAGTCAAACTTCCAACAGAGTAAAAAGAACAGAGAACTTCCTTCCTCTATTTCCTAAGACAGACACCTGAGAATCACCTTCAACAACATTCTCTTCTCCCATAACAGTTGAGTGACACTGAAGTCTGATCAGTTCTATCTCCTGAACGCAGCCCAACTCTGTCCTCATTTGCCTATCCCCACTGGTATTTTTTTCATATCTCCCCTAGACCAGTGCAGTAGCATCTCCCAAATGATGTCATAATCTGTGGCTTCACAACCTTCCATTTCATTCTTTACAATACTGAGAGATATTAAAATGCAATGTAATTCTCTCTCCTCTCACTTAAAGCCTTCTACATGCTCCCAGTCATTTGGAAAGCATCCAAATACTTGACAATGTTAAATTTATTGCAATTATTTGTTGCCATATCCTACTAAATTCTGGGTTCTCTTATTGCAGGAACCTTGTCTAATTTATTTATGTATTGTTTCAAAGCATAGCAAAGTGCCTTAGTGTTCAAAAATGTATTCTGACCTGTACAAAACCCTTCCATATCTGACCCTGCTTAGTTCTCCAACTTTGTGTGCTGTCATAGCCTCATCAATTCCTACCTACTTTTCATGCAAGTTTCAATTCCAAGTATTCCAAACTATTTGCTGGTAACTGAATATTTTTTGCTCTTTCTCCTCATATTTGCACACAGTCTTTGCTCCCTTCCTTCTGTTCCTCTTAGATATATTCCTACATATTATCTATATTTCAAAATAGCAGCTCATGCCTCCTTCCTGCAAATAGCCTTTCCTAACATTAATCGTTTCTTCTCATTACAAAACTGGGCCAGGGTGAGTAGAAGACTCTTCCCATAGTATCTATGCATATTTCTAACTCTGCATTTATCAAACTGCTTTATAATGGTGATTTATCTTTTTATCCTATACAGATGTGTGAAAGAAAAATATTGCCTGCCACATCAGTAAACAAAGGATTTTGCAGCCATCAAGCCATCACATTACAGCTGTCCTGACGGTGATCCCTGAGGGAACTCAGGGTGAGGAAACACAGGATACTGGCCACAGATAGCCGAGGTGCACATTCAAAGGAATGATTCCAGTGATCCCAGACTCTTGCAACTTCCCAGACATAGAAGAGCACTAAATTACTTAACTTGAGATATCTGGTTTTCTTTAATTAACAATAATCTTTTGATGTTCTGACTACCTGGTCTTTGTTGCAAAAAGTCCTGTACATCCTGGCTCCCTTCTTGCCTCTATGGAGAAGTCTCTCAGAGTTATCTGAGATGCTGTGTCCCTGGCTTAAGTCCTCAGATCTGTGCCCTGAATAAAACATAACTCTCAACTTTTAGATTGTGCATTTTTTTTCAGTTGACAGTTGCTAAGTTTCCTATGTAGATGTTAAGATGTAGGCACAGGTCTTCATGTGAATGATATACACATAGATTCAGTAACTGTTGAAGGAAAAAAGGAAGGAAGGAAGGAAGGGAGAAAAGAAGACAGGGAGGGAGGGAAATAAAGGAGAAAGCAAGGAAGGAAAAAACAAGTTCAGTAGTTTATTAAGTTTTTCAACAGAATATTCATTGGGAAATGTCCAACTGATCCACGAGGTAGAAGGTTGAGCCTCTAGTCCTCTGTCTTCCAGCTAAATACTTTGTTTTACCAAACCTTCAGAAACAATTCAATAACTAGAGGGTTCATTTTAAACTGCATTTTAAGTTAGAAGACAGAGTAAAAACAAATTGTTTAGGAAATGCCATGTTTTATTAAATATTTAACTTTCTCCTAAGACTTATGGAGTTATGCAAGTCAGAAAAGGTCTGCTCTTCAATTAAATGGTGCAACTATAAAAAGTAAATAAAGTCAAATTTGACTATGTTTATGTAGTATTTGACAATTCCCTCTACTACTAGAAGAGTATCACATCCCTCCAGTACATTGTCTGGTGGCTGCCTTCCCTCTGGGCAGCTGCATTTCATGGCCACGGTCAGAATCATGAAAAACAACATTCCAAAAATTAAAATAGAGTCTACTTTGTCTCTGATGAAAGTCAAAGGTCCTTCAAAAAATTCTTATAGGAATAAACAAGAACACATGAAATACTCTAAAAAGATAAACCCATTATAGTTAAATTAAATAAGTTATAGCAGCAGGAAGAGCTTAAGACAATAAGAGATAGCAAGACCAATTTAAAGTACTATATAGTAAGTTGTAAGAAAACGGAGACTTTATTCTGCAAAGTTCTGCTTTTAGCACTCTGCTTCTTTGGAGAAGAAAGAAGAAAAAAGAAAATTAAGGTTCTTCTTAATGATAGCATATATGTAATGGGGCTGACACTTTTATCTTTTCCTTTTCTATTATCATTTTCATGACAAACCTATGTGACTAGTGTTCTTCATTCAGCCAATAAGTGTTTATTGCATGCCTATTACATAAACAAAATTCAGTCCTTGCCCGGAAGCTTAGCAGGCATATTAACCAAAGACAAAATAAAGGTGTGATAAGGGCTAAATTGAGGAAGCAGGTAGAAAGAGAACATAATTTAGTCTGGGGGAAGGGCTAGAGTTCAGATTTCCAGGTGGAGGTAATTGCTAAACTGACATAATCAAGCAAAGAAGAGTGGCTTAGCAACAGGGAAAAGGAATCAGAGGACAGAGAGGATGTTCCTTTCTGAGGGAACAGCATCTGCAAAAACAACAAGAAAAGCATATTTGTAAAGGATTTACCAACATTTCAATATTTGTAATTTATATTATGA
Organism: Kogia breviceps; assembly: GCF_026419965.1. Classification (NCBI taxonomy): domain Eukaryota; kingdom Metazoa; phylum Chordata; class Mammalia; order Artiodactyla; family Physeteridae; genus Kogia; species Kogia breviceps. Next base: position 32,165,974 of record NC_081325.1, read on the forward strand.
TGGAAGGAAAGATAGGAGATGAGGCTGAAAAGATAAACAGCAAAATCATGAAAAGTCTGAAAGGACAAGTGAAGGAGTTGGATTTTATCCTGAGGACTGTGGGTTGCACCAGAGTTTTAATCACATAGTTTGGGTTTTAGAAAGACTGTAGGCCATTAGTGTGGGATAAGACAAGACTGGAGCCAGTTTGGAGATGGTTCTGATAATCTAGGTAAGAGGTGATGATGGCCTAATTCAAGAGAGCAGTGATGCTGTGGAAAGACGTGGAGATACTGGGATGGTATTAGGAATGAAGAAGATGTGACAGAACTTGATATGTAGTCGTGGGAAGTTAATTTTTTTTTTTTTTTTTACATGATCTATGAAAGCTAAAAACTAATGGTGGTTAAACACCCAATGAAGTCATGGAAGGTTGCAGTGTGGGCTGCATCCAGTTGTTTATATTGATGGCTTAGGAACAGTGATAAAAGAAATGAAACATCCTGCCCAGTTAACAGGAATTTTTTCACTGCTCTAGGAAAATGGAACATTCAACATTATGTTCAAGAAGATGAATGAAAAATACTTGAAAAGTAAGAAGAACAAGGACTGAGGTTTATAATCATTATTCTCCATATAAATTACTAGCAGTTTATAAACCATCCATAAATACCTCCATGAATCTGAGGTGTTTCAGAATTTAGTTTTGCTGTTTCATAACAAAAGAAGTTTCTATGATTATTATTTCATATGAGTTCACATCCCATGTTTTTTCCTTTGAACCTACGGTTCAAACAAACCTCAAATCTAATCACAAGACTTTAAGTTTTTCCTCTAAAATCTGAGAATAGATTGAAATTCTTTTCACATTTGCATGAAATCTATATGGAAAGTATAGTTCCCTATTAAGAGACTTCTCAGCCAAAGATAAATGTAAGCAAATTTCAAAATGTTCCAAGTACCATCAAGTCTGCTTTTTACCACATCAGCCATGAGACAAAAAGAAGAAGAAAAAAAAAAAAAAAAGGAAAAAGTACTGTGTGCTTTGAGCAGAGAGGAATGAATAACAGTGAAAATCTAAACAGACCACACTGATAGTCTCCTTTAAGGAAATAAAAGTAAACCAGACTTCTGAGAAGGGAGAAATGCCATGAGGCACTAAAATGATCAGTTATATTGCAAGAAGGGAGAAGAGGGAAGGGAGTTGTTCATAAGCAAAAATCTTCCCCAAACCCCACATAACAAACTAACCAACATAATACTCAAGGGAACTTTATTCTTTTACTTCTCCTTCTCTGAATGGTCAGAAGTACAAATCTAGTAAATGCATGTTGATAGGTTTGAGTCTGGGAAAAACAGTATCCTAACATTACAACCCTTGGCTATAACCCAGCAGATATATGGCCAAACCAGAAATTTCTCCAACCATTACAATGGACTCGCACAGCAAATACCAAGAATATTTTAAGTTCCTCTGAGTAGTATTTATTGCTACTACATCCCTTAAAAAAGAAATTGCCTTAAATTTTTGAGATGAAACTTTTGAAAAAGTATTTTTAGAAATTAGACAAATACCTACCTTGATCTATTGCCCTACCTTGGGAGGATAAAGGCCCCTGAGAAGCTTACCTTATGTGGAAAAAGCATTTTGGCAGATGTGATTAAGTTAAAGGTCTTGAGATGGGAAGATGATCCTGCAAAATCTGCGTGGGTCCTAAATGCCATCACGGTGTCTCTGCAGAGAGACGAAAAGGGAGATTTGACTCAGAAGAGGAGAAGGTGATATGACCACAGAGGCAAAGAATGTAGTGATGCAGCCAGAAGCCAAGGAATCCCAGAGTCACCAGGAGCTAGAATAGACTAGGAACAAGGCTCCCTTAGAGCCTCCAGAGGGACCAGGCCTTGCCAACGTCAGTGATGCTGATTTGGGACCTCTGGCTTACAGAATTGTAAGAGAATAAATGTATCTTGTTCTAAGCCACTAGGTTTGTGGTGACTTATCACAGCAGCTACAGGAAGCTCATACAGACACCTTGGGTATAGTGGGGGATGGAGATGCTTCTCATCACTCACTTTTCCACTCAGCAGTTCTCCTACACAATGGACTCACGGCCTTGGGCGTATTACCTCGCAAAGAGAGTCTCCTGGGTATCCTCACACCAGAGGAAGTTGAAAGTTGTGTACCATCAGAACAGCCAAGCCCCACTCAGGAGCAGAGTTAGGCGGTGGGTAAGAGACTATATCCTTTTCAATGCACTCCTGCTGCCAGTTGCCCCTGGACCCATTCTGGTAGCAAGTCAGTTTGTATGACTCACCGACTCACCAGTAGGGAGAAATCAGAGGACAAGCGTGGGGTGATGGGGAGCCTTCCAGAGAAGGAGGCCCTTGTCTCAGGCCCAGCATTCACAAGCAATGTGACTTTGGGCAAGTTGCTAACCTACTTCACAACAGTGTCATAGGGCAGCTTTGCGATTAATTTGGAAATGCCTTTTGGTCTACAGAAAATCCTTTCTGCCTGTGAGATTTGTATCTCCCAGAGCTACTGATTTGCATACCATGCAGTTGTGCCAAGAAAACAAGCCTCTGCCTGCAGTAAGTACCCATGCAGAGTTCTCTTACAAACACAGGTTCTCGGCACGGTCCAAATAAAAATGAAAGAAAGGGAAAGGGAGTCTCTTCCATTTGTTTCAGTCCTACTGACGAAATCCTATTTGACAGATTCTGATTCTGTTTCACAAACAGGTATATTGGCAAGCGTTAATATCCTTGAACCCTGTGAAGTTGTTGGCAAATTGTGTTCAAATGCGTTTGGATCCTCAGGAATAGGGCACTGTATAAATCCAGGGAACAATTATGTGAGAGAGACAGAGCCTTTATCTCCCAGTCTTAATAAAGAATGAAGCATAACGCCTATCAGACTTGTAGTTCTGACACCAAATTGACCCCTCTGGGAGCTGGGAAAGTCTCAATCTCTTTCCTGCCTTATACAGCAGTGGTAATAAAAGAGCATATGCTGAGGATTAACTAAAGTTCACATACTGCCTTGAAGAGAAAAGTCTTGATTTAAGTACTGAAAATTTACATTAGTGGGAGGGGAAAGATTGGAGAATGGAAAAAAGAATGGAAAGTTCCAGAAAGTTATAATGAGAAATATAAATTGAAGCAGGTCTAAGGGAAAGATGAGAAATCAGATGCATCAAGGTAGGGGGTAGGAAAGATTCCCCCCAAAAAAAAGACTTTTCCTCCATCTGTGTTGGCTTAAGCAGGCTCTTCCAGTCCTAAAGGGAAGTGTATCCTTTAGGCAACAAAAGAATAATGATTCCAAGTGTACAAAAGAGAAAGCAGCAGTAGAGTACCAGGGAATAAGAAAAGGGAAAAGAAAACAAAGAACAAAAATGGTTAAGAGAGGGAAAGGGACATGATAAGACAATAGAGAATGAAATTCATGAAATCTGTAACAGGGTCTAAGAAAAGAGGCCTTTAGTCCCCAATCCATTTTAAGGGCAAGCATTATTGTCCTGATTTTATGAAGTCAGAGCTGGCCCATACTGTCACCTTCCTGCTACAAAAACAATGTGACCAAACCAAATGGAGAGATAGTCTAGCCTCTTGGCATATGGCAAAAAGAAATATTTTATTCACTTTCAGAATTCCTAACATAAAATATTCTGACCACCAAAGCTGTATTTGCACACAAGGAAGCAATTTGGCAGAATTTCATTATAAAGTTGAATACAATTAAATTGGTTTCCAGGCTCCTATAATCAAGTAAATGGTTAGTTTTTTTGTTTATCTGCTTATTTTTTAACCTAAGTTGCCTAAGCTTTCCATAGATGTAGCTGATAATAGTGCCTACAAAAGGTAACATTTTCAAATTTACCCTAAATCGTTAGAAGCAAAGTATTATAATGCATTTTGATTTTGTACTGGATAATTCCAAAACCATCTTGTGGTTTTACAAAAACCTTGGCCAAATTCCATTGGATAATAGTCATGTCTCTCTTTGTGATGTGAAGGGGAGTAGAGAGGGCAGGTGACAAAATTGGACTGCTCCACAGCCCAGAGGAAAGACATTTCCCCAGCTCATGAGTGAGCAGATCTCAGATTATATGACTACTCTGCCAGGCTTTGTTTCTTCAGCAGTGCTCAGTCCTTTTACGCTGTTCCAAATAATTAAACCATATCATCTGTGCAGCATTTTAAGGTATAATGATCTTATTTTCCCAATAGCATCATTCATTTATTGGACAAAAGTATTGAATAGAATTCAGTTAAGGAATAGAAAGCAGACTAGTTACTTCAATAAAGGATGATTTATACAAGGAATGACTAAGTAGGTGTTACAAAACTGGAAACATGGTTTTATCACAGGTAGTATCAGCAGAAAGCACCACCCCTGGGCCTAGAAAATGAGGGAAGATGTTGCAAATATTAAACTTAGGATGGTATTGTCCAACATGGTAGCCACCAGCCACATTTGGCTTTTGAGAGCTTGAAACGTCATTAGTCTGAATTTTGAGATGAACTGAAAGTGTAAAATACCAGATTTCAAAGACTAAGTATGAAAAAAGGAAGGTAAAGTATTTCATTAATAATTTTTATGTTGATGACATGTTGAAATGATAATATTTGGGGATACGTTGGGTTAAATAACATATTTATGTCATCTATTTATATTTACTTTTATATTGCGACTACAAGGAAACAAACTTTTACAAATGACTTGCATTTTCTTTCTACTGGGCAGTACTGGATTACAGGCTTAGAAGGCCCCCTGGAACTGGAGTCTTTTGAGAGGGCGCTGCAGGCTGGTGTTAATGTGTCTGAGAGAGAATGATGGGGCTGGTACTGGAGGTGTGGAAAACTACAAATTGGAGCCGATGGTTGCTGAATCAAGTGTCACTGCCAGGGTGAAGGAATGTTGGTGCAGGGATGCTGACAGGAACAACAGAAGAACGAGTAGGAGGAGGTCTCTTCTTTTCCAGCCTTGTAATTTTCCTCTGTTGCCTCCAAGCGGCAGAACCTAAGAGGAGCCCAACTCTGGGAGAGAAATGTGATTGGCAGGTTTCCAGCCCCAGCAGCACAAAGCACAACATTAAAAGCAGAGTTTGGGGCTTCCCTGGTGGCGCAGTGGTTGAGAGTCCGCCTGCCGATGCAGCGGACACGGGTTCGTGCCCCCATCTGGGAGGATCCCAAGTGCCGCGGAGCAGCTGGGCCGCTGAGCCTGCGCGTCTGGAGCCTGTGCTCGACAATGGGAGAGGCCGCAACAGTGAGAGGCCCACGTACCACACACACACACAAAAAAAGCAGAGTTTGGTGTTGAGAGGCAAATCATTTAATCACCGGCATGACAGATGCTCCTTGCTGTCAGGCATGGCTTTTAGATATTAGGGATGCAACCATGAACCAAAGTCCCTGGCCTCATACAGCTTCCATTCCAGTGAGATAGGTAGACAATAATAAATACGTAAACAAGATGATTTCAGGGTGATAGGTGTTACAGAAAGAAGAAAACAAGGGTTAGAAGGTGACAAGGTGAAAGAATGAGTTGGGCACTGCTTTAGATAATGAGATCAGGAAATGTCTCTCTGGGAAGATGACATTGGAACTAAGGTCTGAATGGAGGGATGGAGACAGGTAGGGGAGAAGAAAGAGGAAGCATTCCAAGGCCGAAGGAATAAAACATGCATAATCTCTGAAAAGAGAATGACCTGAGATTGTAGCTCAGTGGTCCCCCATCATTTTTGGCACCAGGGAATGGTTTCGTGGAAGACAAATTTTCCACGGATGGGGGACGGGGCGGGAGTGGGGGTGGGGGTGGGATAATGGTTCAGGCTGTAATGCGAGCGATGCGGGGCGATGGGGAGCGATGGGGAGCGATGGGGAGCTCTCTCCACTGCCGCTCACCTTCTTCTGTGCAGCCCGGTTCCTAACAGGCCGCAGACCGGTCCGTGGCCCAGGGGTTGGGGACCCCTGTTGCAGCTGAAGCAAAGTTGCCAGGAGAAAAGATGATAAGGGGTGGTTGGGAGTGGATTATGTAGGGTCCCTGTAAATCATGGTAAGTAATAACGTATTTTAACTTAATTACTATGGGAACCACTGCAGGATTTTAAGCAGGAAAATGGTATGATTTGATTTACCTTTGTAAAAGGTCATTCTGGCTGCTGTGTAGAGCACTGGGCTCTAGAGGGGCAAGCATACGACGGAGACCAGGAAGCTATTGCAATACCCAGGAAAAAGATGATGATGATGCCTGAGGCTGTGGTGGAAGCAGTGGAGATGTTGAAAAAGTGACTGTATGCAAGATATGGATTCGAGGTTTGAGCCAACAGTACCCATTAAGATCGGGGTGATTCATGTAATTCATTTGAGTAAATTTTCCAAAGAGCTGACCACTTTAAATGCTGAAATTTTAAGAAAATGTTCTTGTTTTTTTTCATGGAAATAATTCAGAATTGTACAAAATGTTTCTTGGTCTTGTTCTATAGAAAATCCCAACCGAATTTACAAACTTATTTCTACTCAGTGTCCTGTTCTCCAATTTTGTCTGCCATCTGACACAGTCTCTGTCAATTTCTTGAGCTCCTCAACTCCAATTACTTAGACTCCATATGTTAAAACTCTGCTTGTTTTGAGGCAGATCTTAATTAGGATGAAAAGATGATTTTTCCAGCTAATCTAAGCCACACACTGACTATGCCATTGAGGTAGAAATTGCACCTGCCTGGCTCAGGTCAGCATCTGCTGCCCCAGCCTGTCCATAAAGCCTCTGCTTACAAAAGCCTTCATCTAACCAAAATTATCCTTGCTTCTGAGACATCAGTCATATTTAGCTGTTGTGACCCACCAAGGTCAAAATCAACATGATGTGTGCTTATGAAAACTGAATAACCAATCATTCAGAAAACCTTATCTCCATATTACTTTAAGTCCCAATTTCTAGTACTTGTCTATTTTCCAGTGTTCCTAGCTGATTCATAAAGTTGCTAGGGTTTTTAAGGGGCCAATAAATGATCTTTCATTTTTCATCTGCCAAGATGTTAATGGGAGTCCAAACTGAAAATCAAATTATCATTTACTGGTGGATCTAAACTAGAGACTGGCTTGGATTTAAGGCTAAATTACTTTGCTCATATGTCCTCCTGAATTAAACTTAACTCACCATACTACAAACCCACCACCTTCAATGAAATGGTGAAGGTGACAAACAGATTAGACTTGGATGGAAAGCAAATAGAAGGTGAGATAGAAAATAAGGCTTGATTATTCACAAAGGTGTGCTCCTGAAAGGAATGGAGAAATTGAGTTGTAGTTGATGGGGATGTCAGATCAATGAAACACTATATTTTAAGAAGGTAAGTAGCGGAATATGTTTACATGTACATGGAAATAAGCAAGGAAAGAGGGAAAGACTGAGGATGTAGGAAAGTGGATGTATATCAGGAAAGGTGACTGAGAGTCTGTGGATGGGATTCAGAGCAACAGTACAGAGACTGGCCTCCATAGTAACAGGTGGGAACATAACAGACATGGGGGTAAATGAACTTAGGTTTCTAGATTTAGCTGTGGGCAGATGGAGTTTTCATTCTATGTTTTCTATTTTCTGAATGAAAAATGAAGTGAGGTATTCAGCTAAGAATGAGAGGGTGGGAAGTGTGAAAAGAGAGAGGGTTTGAAATTAAAATCTTGCTAGGGAGCAAAGTTACTAAGAAAACATTTCTGAGTGGTGGTGAAGGTCCATTTGAGGTGTGTGATAGTTCACAGGAAACTAGTCAGCTCAGACAGGTAGCTTTCTCCAGCAATATTTAGATGCTCAGGGATATCCAAGGAGAAGCTGGTCATGTGAACTCAAGTAAACAGTGTTATCACAGGTCAAGGAAGAGGAGAAATGGAGTGTCAAAGGCGTTGATGACATTTGCAAGAGCATGATTATATTAATTTATTTAGCAATAATCCTCTAACTCCTAATGTATGTCAAGAACTAATCAAAAATATATATACACTAATATGTATAAAATGGATAACTAATAAGAACCTGCTGTATAAAAAAATAAATTAAATAAAATTTAAATATTCAAAAAAAAAACACAGTGAGATACCACATTATACCTGTTAGAATGGCTAAAATTAAAAAAAAAAAAAAAAAAAACTAATCAAAAATACCCAGCTAACTAATAGGTAGATGTAGGTGCAGGCCACTGTCTAGGGGTTCTACCAGAACTGGATGCAGGTTTTTTCTTTAACCTCTTTTTCTTCTTTTCATTTTTCTTAGGAAAAAAAAAAAAAAAAGGAAAACAACAACAACAAAAGACAACATATATTTAGTACTTACTATGTGTCAGGTACTCTACTAGGTACTTTTAAAAATTATCTTACTGCTTCCTATATCAATATTATGAAAAAAATCACTATTATTAGCCCCATTTGCAGATGAGGAAAAAGAGTATGAAGATATTAAGCAACCTATGCAGATAAACACAGCACATTCTGAACTACTGGCTTTAGAGCCCCTTGCTTCCACAGGCTGTCTTCATCACTTGCATCTTTATTTTAACACATAAGCAATGGGCCCTTTATTTGGAGATTCCTTTGGAAGAAGTAAGAACTTTAAACTCTGTTATAAACTGAAGTGAAATTATTATTCTAAATTTTCTGATTTTAAAAATTGAGCAGTCTTGCCATACAAGTAATTATTTTAAAACTTTACAAAGAGGTAAATAGCTACTCTAGTTTCCTTCCTTCCTAAACTCTCTTGTGGGTGATACATGCTGAAAAGATATTTATGCTTTACCTAATGTTTTCTACTTAAGGGATACAATCTGAATTTCTAAATTTGGGACTAAAAATAAACAGAACTGTCCCTCCTTAATTCCTCTTCCTTCCTTCCTTGCTAATCAAACCAAGATTATTGTTCTGCCCTAGAAAATGTTCAGTGAGTAACATACTATTGTGTTTTTTTTTCCTGTGCAAAGCCAAACTTGAAGAGACACCCCATCCTATTCATCAACAATCACAAAATTAACGAAGAATGAAAGGACTCAGGCTTTAAAGCAAGGATTGTGTAGGGGTGAAGGTCACTCACATTTTTAATGTGGAAATTTGACAGGGAAATAGGAGGTGTTTCCTTATTACCTAGCAAAAACACACAATTTCTAAAGCTGAATCATACAAAATTCCCTTTGACTGACTATTTTTTAAGACTATGTCATATTTGAATGTATTCAACCATCACTGTCTGGAAAGACAAATCCAGGTCAGACAAACATGAAAAATGAACACTTCTGAACAGCAAAACTAATAGTCATGCATGACATTTAGCAAGGTTTGGTAATAGCTATCATTTGCTGAGGATGCACTGCATTCTAATCCAGAGATTTTCAATCTTGGTTACACATTAGAGTCACTGGGGATTTTTTTTAACTTTATTTTGAACTAATGTTAGACTTACAGAAAATTGCAAAAATAGTAGAGTGAGTTCTCATATATCCCTTACCTGCTTCCTGTGAAATTAACTCCTTACCCAGTACAAAGATCAGAGCCAAATTAACATTAGTACAGTATATTAACTCAATTAAAAATCTTATTAGAGTCTTTGAAGTTGTTCCACTCATGTCCTTTTGGATTTGTCTGGATTTGTTTTCTCATGATGAGAATGGAGTGACGATTTTTGTAAGAATACCCAGAAGTGATGGATCCTTCTCAATGAATTATATCAAAGAGCCCATGATATCCATATCTTTTTCCTGGTGATGCTAACTTGGATAACTTGGTTGAAATCATGTCTATTGGATTTCTCCACTGTAAGGTTACTATGTCTCCCTTAGTATTTAATAAATATCCTGATACTTTGAAACTATGCAAATACTGTTTCTCCTCAAACTTTTATCCATGAATTTTAACATTCATCAGTAGATCTTGCCTACAACAGTTATGACTGTGGTCTTACAAAGTGAGTTTCTATTTCTCTAGTTCCTTCTACATTTATCAACTGGAATTCCATCTGATACTGAGTCCCCACCACAGGTCAATTATATTAAAATATACTAAGCATATTATACCTGGTCCTCACAATGTGGCTAATAAACAGATGTTATTATCTGCTTTGGGATATGAAGAAACTGATACTTGGGATGACAAAAACTTATATTTTTACAGCTAATAAGTAATTCTGATCTGCTCTCTCCAAAATCCATGCTATTTTCACTGTCTAATCTTCTTCCCTTTCAAGTTCAGCTCACTGCTCTTGATGTCAAAATATGTCCCATTTAAAGCCTACTCTCTCTACTAACTCTAATCATCTGTAATTTTTGCCTAGGTCAGTCCAAGGTTGGACAAATTTTTTTTTCCCAGAACATTTTGACATCCACCTGCCTAAAGAGTAAGGAACAGATGCCAGCTATGTTTTTTGCCTTTACCTGGACAAAAGATCATTGCAGAACAATATGTGAGTGAAAAAAAGGGTATGTCACATACATATCAAATCATTTATATATTTAGGCTAATAGGCAACCTTTTGAAGAAGTATAACCCAAATGCTCTCTGAAGGAATTAAACTCAGAAAGCATAGAAACCTATGTGTGTAGTGGTTAAGAGTGAGGTTTTGCTCCTACACTGTTGGTGGGAATGTAAATTGGTACAGACACTGTGGAAAACAGTATGGAGGTTCCTCAAAAAACTAAAAACAGAGTTGCCATATGATCCAGCAATCCTACTCATGGGCATATATACAGACACAACTATAATTTGAAAAGACACATGTATCCTTATGTTCGTAGCTGTACTATTTACGATAAGCAAGACATGGAAACAGCTTAAATGTCCATCGACAGATGAATGTTTAAAGAAGATGTGGTACGTATATACAGTGGAATGCTAGTCAGCCATAAAAAAGACATAAATAATGCCATTTGCAGCAACATGGATGGACCTAGAGATTATCAAACTAAGTGAAGTAAGTCACAGAAAGATAAATACCATATGATATCACTTATACATGGAATCTAAAATATGACACAAATGAACTTTTCTACAAAACAGAAACAGGTTCACAGATGTAGAGAATAAACTTGTGGTTGCCAAGGGGGAGAGGCAGTGGGGAGGGATGGTTTGGGAGTTTGGGATTAGCAGATGCAAACTATTATATACAGAATGGATAAACAACAAGGTCCTACTGTATAGCACAGGGAACTGTATTCAATATCCTGTAATAAACCATAATGGAAAAGAACATGAAAAAGAATATATATATGTTTATATGTATGTATGTATGTATACAACTGAATCACTTTACTGTACAGCAGAAAGTAACACAGCATTGTAAATCAAATATATTTCAATAAAATACATACATTTAAAAAAACAAAGAGTGGGGTTTTGGAGCCAGGTAGACCTGAGTTAGAGTTTGGCAAATCACTCAATGAATATGTTTTTTTAAGTTTTTAAGGTTCAATTTCCAAACTGTTAAAATGCAAATATTAATACTGATTACATAAACTTCTTGTGAGGATTCAATAAGCTCTTAGCACAGAGGGATAAGAAATCAATAACTATGAACTTTAAAAAAAAACTCACTGTAACCAAATTGCCTAACACCTGACAAGAGATGAGTGTTTTTTAAAGGAATTTTGGGGAAAAGGAGATAGAGGTAATTTTGGAGGAGACGGCCCTTTAAAAGAGAGCAGATATTGTGGGCATGTACAGGTATTTTGGAACAGCCCGTGGGGTGCATAAGGATTCTGATGGAGAAAGGGATAAAAGGAAATGGAGAGTGTGAACTATCACCTTGACTCAGTTCCCTTGGTGGGGGTGACCATAAAGTCGAGAGCTAAATAAAAGGGTGGGCCAGGGGAAGAGTTGCCACAGCTGCCAATCTGGAATAGCAGGCAGTTAAAACATCACATGAAATGTACAGAGAGAAGATTTTCCTCAGAATGTCTGTCAGGAAGGTAGACCTCTCAGGTATGCACCATATGTGTACACCACGGGGATGAGGCATTTTATCTATTTCAGTCACTTCCGTATTCTTGGTGCCTAGAACACTGCCTACCATATAGTAACTGTTCAGCAGAATTATTAGACTGCTGGATAAATGAATGAATACACTAATAAATTCAAAAGTCTGATTAGGAAGCTTAGCTACTTATAGGTCTTCTCTGTTGCTAACAGGGATAAAAAAAATTAGGGGGCTGGGCTGATTTTTCAGGTCTATAGAAGAAAGCCGGGGTCCACCTACCAGCTGCTCTCCTTGTCTCCCTCTTCCTCATTAAGGGTTCAGCGTCTCTTCTAAATACTTGTTGAACAAATAAGGAACAATAATTTTTTAAAGGGCACCAAATTACAAACATGCTCAGGACATCTAAAAATCTGTTAGACTTTGGCTATATGTCACTGAATATTACAACTGTACATAGAGAAACAGTCATTTCTTGCCCAACTATGAAAATGTGAAATAAGATGCCAGTGGCAAAGACTTGAAGTTGCTTTTCTCCCTTTCATGTTTAATAAGAGAGCCCTGGGAAATGTGCCTAGCTGAAGAACTTTATTTCCCAACCACATTTATAAATAGAGGTGGCCATTGAGTTGTAAATCTCCAGGGAAACTGCCTTGTCCGTTGCTCTTGTATTCCTGCCTGCAATAAAGTTATAATGATTGGAGCTCCAAGAGTTATCGTGTGATTTTGAAGATGATGAACGTAAGGGTATAAGGAAACTGGGTCTCTGATGCTTTTCTAGAGCTGCCGTAACAGTGTCTATCTCCAGACTTGATTTGTGTAGGAGAAAAACAAATTTCCATCCTGTTTAGGTGACTATAGTGACGTAAGTACCCAACACAATTTTAGTGTTGTGGCCCATCAGGTGAAGTGTGTGTTTAGTTGAAATGGTAGAAGCTAAATAGGTGTACTTCAGAGAAAGAAAGCAAATAGAAGTTTTAATTGACCGTTTTAGTAATTATTAACAGGACGGAAGAAACTACAGTGCACAATTTAAATAAATACTTATTATGAGAGCACTGTTATCTACTACAGAATTAAATAACTGAGCTGCAAGTGTTTTTGTCAATAACTGGCACATGTGATATTGAAAAAGATCATAAATCACCTAGTCCAATTACCTATCTGATGCTCAACTCTTCTCTAGAATATTTAGGTAAGAAGTCATCCAGCTTATGCTTGGCTACATCCAGTGATGAATAACTCTCTACTTCCCACGCTAGCCCATTTTTATCTTTGGACAGTTCTGAAAGTTAGAACGTTGCTTCTTACATTGAGCTGAAAATCTGTTTTCCTTTAGCTTCCATCCACTCATTCTAGCTCTCATCTTTAGAGCCATAATCAGTACATCCAAGCCCTGTTCTAAATGATAAGCCTTCAATTATCACACTCCTCTTGAGACAGCTGCCCCTGTGAATTTTCATGCCACAAAATCATGCTGACCATGTTTCTGAACATATTGAAATCTGCTTTCTCAGAATCCAGGGAATATGTATGACTACTCTTTTCTTTCCTTGGAATCATGTAACTTGAAAGGACATGGCCACATCCTTTCCAGTTTGTAATAACTTCTATGTTGCCAAAAATTTTCTCTGTTACTCAAACACAGATACAAAGTAATCATTATTCCCAGTTGTTTTCAATAACTCTGAGAGATACATTTTGAGACAAAGCAAGTAAAGAACTTGTCAGATGTTTTACTATTTGCTGAATTAGACTACCCCATTTATACTTCCCCCAATTTTTGAAATTCCCCTTCTTACTGTGTTTTATATCTATGCAACTTATAAGACTTAAATCAGAAATAAATCATTTATTTCTTACATCAGGTCAAATGACATTTGGTACATTTTCACCATAATATCACCTCTGTCCTTTCACCTTTCATACACACTCCAGTGATCTCCTAAATTTCTGCTTTTAGGATTTTGGATTTCTAAGCAGGCATAAATGATATTGACACAGAGTACTATTGTGAATTTCTCCACTAAACAAAGTCTATTTCTATTCAATTGGATCTATTCTTCCATTACCATATTTCAAACAGACCCCACCCACCAAACTTTGGTGACACCCTGAGATTTTTACCATCTGTGTAATAATATTTAATTCAATTGGTTACCTGCTAAATTCAACTGATTACCTGCTAAAATCAAATATATTGAGCTCACAAAATGTAATAATAGGCAAATAAATGTAGCCTAAAAACTTATTTTTTTAATTTAAAAAAATGAAACTGAAACTTGGACAACTAGCAAGGACATTGTAAATTTAATCTGGAACTAATCTCTGGGTTTGACACCTAAGGGCAGACATCGCATAAGGAACTTCTGCCACTTTTCTCTGTTTCTACAACCGGTGTTATGTCAAAGAGGCAAAATTAAAATGGTCAGGAACTGCAGTTACCTGTACCAGGAGAGCAGAACTCATTTTTCAGGCTAGATTTTTAAGAGTGTAAAGCCAGGTTCACAGTTTAGGAGAAACATAGTTTCTCATTCACAATCTGTCTCCCAGTCAACCTATGCTACTACCAATATCAGAAAGGTACAGAGATAAAATATAGTTTAAACTTTAAATCCCTCAAACCAGGCTGCCAGGGAGGGGAGAGGTCAGATGCTGACATGCTGGAAAAAAGGAAAACAGATGATGACCACAGTGGTGATATCAGTTTTTCACCAGATCAGTATGAGTTGGAATGGGATCAGCAGAAGATGAGAGTTGGGTTATTTGAGGTTTATGGTGTTAATGTGAGAGACAGATGTGCCTAGAGAGGGTTAGGTAAGTAGCAGGCGAAGCAATGCATGCTCAAAATTGAGATAAAGCATCGGCAATCTCTGGGAATCATTATGTTCCCTACTAAACATAGAAGAGATTGTTTTTGAATCATATGCATCCTGAAAAAGTCTTTTCTTCTGGGCCTAGAAATTTCTTGCCCAAAGCGTAGGCGGGAAAGATGAGCTCAGTCTACAAGCTTACTCATGTCCTTCACTGGCTTTCACTTCATCATGTATCTATTTTTCCTTCTCATTAAAAAAAAGGCACTAAAATATGTTATCGGGATACAATTTGGAATTTTCATTTATATGGCATATTAGAAATAATTGCTTAAATTATACAACTATTATGTGGAAGACAACTTATTTTTATTATTAGCTTTATGGGTTGGTATTGACATTTTACATATAAGAGTAAGGATAGGTTTCTTCTGTCTTCAAAGACTCCACAGTCTAGGAGAGAAGACAAGACATTCATAAATACCTAATACATAATTTAGACTGTAACATGTGCCTTAAGAGTGAGCTAAAGAGTCCTAGAGGTTTAGAGAAAGAAGAGATTAACTCTGAACTCAAGAACACCACTAGCAAAATGTAGTTTGAATGTTTATGTCCCCCTAAATTTGTATGTTGAAATCCTAATGCCTAATGGGATGGTATTAGAAGGAGGGGGTATTTGCGGGGGGTAGTTATGTCATGAGGGTGGAGCCCTCAAAAAGAGGATTAGTGCCTTATAAAAGAGGCTCCAGAAAGATCCCTAGCCCCTTCCACCATGTGAGGAAAGAGCGAGAAGGCAAAGGTTATGAACCAGGGTGAAGGTTCTCACCAGAAGGTGACCATGCTGGCAACTTGATCCTGAACTTTCCAGCCCTCAAAAATGTAAAAAGTAAAATTTTGTCATTTTTAAGCCACTCAGACTGTGATATTTCATTATAGGAGCTCAAACAGACTAAGACTATTGGTGAAAGGACGAGATTCAAACATGAGCATGGTGAGTGCTGATCTCAGTCTTACTGCCCTGCCTTGGCCACATCATTTCACTGTGCATTAGTTTCTTTAAACATTAAATGAGAAAGGAAAAACAACATTCTTGCCCAAAGTACTCATATCCTCTGGAGACAATTCAGAGATGAACAGATCAATAGACAGATCCCAAACCAAGCAAAAGCATCATATTGTTCATGGAAAGCTTCACAGCACTCAGAATAGAGCAGCAGTGTCATCGCTCCCCACTGCTGCCATCCTCCAAACTTTACATTCTTTAGGAATGTCCCACAAACCGAGACTATATTGTCAAGCTGGAGTAAAACGAGATGTTCACATGCAGCCAATCTTAAAAGAAGGTTAATTTGTGTTAGCAAATTGTCAGATAACCTGTCATGCCTAATTATTTTTATTTACCCACATCCTTTTTACCCCGCATAGCATTAAACAGAAAAAAATTAAAAAGTTCTCCAAGATTTTGTGATAGCTGATCTTTCAAGGCTACTTTGTGGCTAGATAAATAAAAAGAAAAACAGAAACATTGCTATTCCAGGAATTTTTTTTCTCTCTTTGAAGACACTGAAAAGAAATAATGATGATATAGATTCAAGGGCAAGTGCTTTATCCTTTATAAAGTTGAATTAGTAAGTTGATCCTCTTTATCCAGTATGTTTTTAATGCACAGAGAGATAACATTTGATAAGTTCATGAAAAAAAATTACATTAGTACAACAAGTAAGAGGTGTTAACAGAGTATAGGCAGTGAAAATTCATGAAACAAACCAAAATGCAAAGAAAGTGATTGAGTCCCTATTGTAGTACATAAATTACATTGTTAAAATGATGACTGATATTATAGCTTCTATTTCAAAGACTCCCTTTATATAACAGGTATATTGTCAAAACTGATAATAAGAAAATACTTTCTCAAGAGCATACCTGCCCATAAATTATTCTTATAAAATTGTAGACATGAGAGAGTTATCTGAAATAATGGCACATCTAAATTGAGAGGTGGGGAGAGGAATTTAAAGGAAGAAATGACACTAAAATATATCACCTTAAAGTGTTTTTTTAAAAAGTACACCACATAAAGTTTCTTCATAATAGTCAAAAAAGAGCATGCAGGATTACATTATTTAGATTTATGTAGCACTCCATATTTTTCAATCATCCTCCATACATGAATTCATAACAGTGTTCTTCTATAGTTATCTGATTATATATTAGAAAATTCTCTCTCACTCTCTCTCTGTCTCTCTCTCTCCCTCTAATGAAGAAATTGAGAAGGAAATGAGTCAAGTAACTTGCCTCAGCTCCTACTGAATAAAGACAAGTTTTTGAACATCTAATAAGAGAACTTTCAAATATGATAAGAGAGATCATGTCTGACCAACTTATCTAAAAAAAGAGAGTGAGAGAGAAAAAAGCCCTCAATCAGGGCTGACCCCAAATTTGTTCTTTATACATTTATAGGTTGCAAGGAACAGAGGGGGGATTTTGGTTATTGTCACGTAATAGGGATCACTTCCAGTTTCCAGTCCAAGTTTGAGAAATAAAACCTTCTGGAGACCCAACCTTGGGGGTGACCCCCAACACTTGCATGAGTTTTACCTCCAGTAACCCTACCAGGCTCTTACTGAGAAATCAGAGAAAAATCTCCTCAAGCTTCTGGAAGAGGAGGGGGAAAGTAACTGTTCTGAAATATAACTAGAGCATATTTTTTTCTCCTTAAAAAAGACTTCCTTTAAGGAAAATTGTTTTACCAGAGCCTAACAGATCAGGAGGAAGGGAAATGACCAACTCCAGCCCCCTCTAGCCTTCCTGTCTCACCTAAGGGGGAAAACAGAACAAAACAAAACTGAGACTTAGACATAATCATAGGACTATGGAATGATTCCCTAATTCCCACATGTACCACATCAATAGGGGTCCTGAATAATAACAGGGGATTACAGCTAAAAATTACTGTATAGCTCAGACCTTATTTACAACGGGGGCTTTAGGGAAACCCAAATACAACAGAGAAGACAAAAGCCAGAGAAGACAAAAGACACCACAGATTTTAGCCTCTGGCATCTATAGCAAATAGTGAACAGCCTAACACCTAGCCAGATAAATTAAAAACCTCATACTAAAGGTCTCATTACCTCGGTTCCTTTTACCCAATACATCATGTCAGCCTTCAACCAAAAATTACAAAGCATGCTAAAAGACAAAAAACAGTCTGAAGAGATAGCAGCCATTAGAAGAAGACACAGATCTAGCAGATATTTTGGAATTGTTAGACTTGGAATTTAACTATATCCTTGGGCTGCTAATGGAAAAGGGGACAACATGTAAGAACAGATAGGTAATGTAAGTACAGAGATGGAAACTCTAAGAGAGAATTAAAAGGAAATGCTAGAAATCAAAAACACTGCAACAGGAATGAAGTCTTTGATCTGCTCATCAGTAGACAGGATGAAGCCAAGGAAAGAATCAGTGAACTTGAAGATATGTCAATAGAAACTTCTCACATTGAAAAACAAAGAGATTTTTAAAAACTGGAAAAAGAAAAGGCATGGAATATCCGAGAACTGCGGAACAAATACAAAGGTATAATATTTACCTAATAGGAATACCAGAATAAGAAGAAAGAGAGAAAAGAAGAAATGTTTAAAGTATTAATGAAGTGACGGGGATTTGTTGTGAGGATACAAGGGAAGATTAGGGAGTGCAGAAAACCACATTCAGCTGTCAAGGGAACAAGTTTCGTAGAGGATTTTCATGGCTCTGTGCCATCATACCAACTCTACCAGTCGCACAGTGTAATCTAGCAGTCACTATCCTCACATGTAAATTTTCTACTGTGAGTGGATATGGTCTGTTTTCTGACTACTTTCTTGCTTCTCTTCCTCATGTCCTTTTTTACATGGCTTCTACCACCTCATGCCTGCTGTGTGTCTCTTAGCTTTGTGATCAATTTATTGTCCATGTCCCTCTCTGGATGTCCCTATCACTAAGAGAAAATCTGACTGGGTTAATCACCCTCCAGCATCAGAACCTCTACGAGACAGGATTCCTTTATCAAACCACCTGACGAGATGTTGGCCAACCTATAAGATGACTATATGTAGCTCCGGTGCCCATTCCTAATCCAGTCATTTCTAAACCAAGCAGAAGGATCATGTGATCAGATGAATGAAGAACCAGAAGCTGCCTCCTAGTTCATGTTTGGAAGGAACTATTATCAAGGTAGTCTCTCAGTATGCTATGAATTTATCTGAATTACCAGGCATTTTGGTAGCATGTTGCAAAAAGCCAGCTAGGTACCCAAAGAAAATGGTAACTTTGATTCAATGTATCCTATTCTTGAGTTCCATTTCTGGTTTACACCATGTTACATATTCCTCACAGCCACCAATGGAGAGGGGGCAGGGAGTATGGAAGGTAATACTGCTGATGACAGCTCCAAGATAAACTCTGAGATTCATCAGAACCTGGACTAGGCTGCCCCTATGACTCAAAGCATTCTGGTGACAGACCAGGGAGACAGCTACACAGAGAGTACAAAGGTTGATCCAATGTCCCTAAGAACAGCTGTGCACAACTTGATGGTCCCATTCTCCGAGTTATTTCACTGTGTCGCCTGTCCCAAATATTTTCAACCATCCTCTACTAAACGTGGCTGAAAGACATAGAGGAAAATGTGTGTGTGCTAAAACATAGGCATGTGTGTATATGAAAATTTCCCCTCAAGAGCATACTATGTTTGAAAAGAATTATTTTTCACTTCCTGATTTCGATTTAGGCTATTAATTTTCTAAAGCAGATAAAATCAATGTAGGAAGAAAGCAGTGTTCTATGAGTAATGTTTACTTTTCACTGGAATTCAAGTTAAATATGAATGTGCTTTCTCTTCACTAGCTTTCAAGAGATTGTATTCAACTAACTTCCCGGTACACATAGGACACAGAGCAGTGAGGGAGAGGTACCAGACACCAGCACCATTCTCTTTAGTTCTTGACTGTGTCTGACTTTCAAGGGCATTTTTCTCAGGGAGAGAAAGAGTGTTTTGCTCTACCTCCAGGTAAAGTGCTGTGAGTGAGCAAAGGCTACAAGGTAGAAGGTGAGAACGCTGTTCCTGTTTAACTAACTCTCTCTGGCCTCAGAATCAAAAGAACTATCCTCATGCATCACATCCTCTCTATTATCTCTGTGCATACTGTTTCTTGGCAAAAAATAGAGTGATACCTTGTGTTTTCCTAATAGTTATCTGTATTTAAGAAATTGACACGAAATGCGCACCAGTACACTTTTCCCACTTTACCAGTTTTCTCAGATTCCACATACCTTATAGCCTGACTGTTGCATGGCTGTAAGCAGCACGTTTCATCCTAATCTGTTTCTTATGATAGATTTTTAGGGGAGAAAAGGCAGCTATTTTAAATATTTTTTTCTTCATAAGTCCTTTGTCTTTACCAAGAAAAAAAAGTGGCCACAGTTGTTACTATTCAATTTGCAAAAGAAGATACCAAGGTGATTTATTCATTCATCAAAATATATGGAGTGCCCCCAAGACTCAAACAGCCTTTGTAATGTCTGTGGGAACTTAAATCTGTCATACTTTTCCTATTTTAAAGATGAAGAAACTAAGTCACAGGGAGGTTAGATGATTTATCTAAACTAAGAAATGGAGTGTAATTGCAAAAATGAGGTCATTTTTTTACGTCTGGCTTCATGACTGTCAGCCAAATCATTTCACTTACACTTTCACACACAACGGTTACAAACATTACCATACATCAGGACCCATGAGATCTGTACTTCCTGTAATATACATGTCATGTAAAGTATATCTCATGTAACATTATGCAATTGTTTGTTTTTACCTGTTACTTAAAATTTATGGTGAATTTACACTCAGTGTTAATTGAAAAAATGTTCAGAGTCGACTTTTTCACTAGCAAAACAAAACAAAAAACTAGCATGTCTCTTAAATTAAAAAAGAAAATTGACCAGGCTTACTTTGTTCCCTCTCCTAAGGGCCTCTTGTCCATGAATTAGCATTAATGAAGGGAGTGAGAGAAGTGAACTCCCCATACCTGGAGAGCAAAGAAAGCCAGACACATATAGAGAGCTTACTATACATGCCACATAATAGTATTTCTGAAGAGTAGTGAATTCTGTATTCAAACAGAGGTGGGCAAATAAATCCAGAGCTCCTGAGTGTTTGATTTTTCCTTTTTAAAGACAAGATGCTCTGATGGTTGGAGATTTTCATTTCCCAGCCCTAACACAGAGTAGTCACATATGCAAACACGGACACAATGTCTGCAGTCTCAATGTAGATTAATTTTTTCTGGCTGCCAGGAACCATGAGTGGGCTATGCTGTTGCCGTGATAAACCCCACCCCTCCCTCACTCAGAGACAAAAGAAACACACACATGAAAAGGCCAGAGCCTCAAACTATAGTTATTTCACCTTGAATAGACTTTCCAAATGAAGCCTTTCATTTTGCTTTCTATATTAAACATTGGAAACCAAAAAGGAATTTCAAACCTTGTTTCTTCATTCGTGTATCACAAACTGCTAATTAGAAAAGATTTCTTTTACTAAATGATTTAGTTCTTATGTCTTTTTTAACACTTGAAAGGTTACAGCTTCAGGAAAAGAGTAAAGAGCCTTAATTAAAGAATGAATTATTGAATATTCAGTTTTAATTGATGTCGCCCCGTGCTATTATTTTGCATGTTTATAGATGTTTTATGTGATTCTGTTATCAGAATAACCAAAGAGAGAGACATCGACTACTGAGCCTAAAAAAGGGGGAGGGTTTCTGCTTGATCACATCCAGTCATTTAAGTTCAAGAATCATCTGAAGAGTGGTTTCCATGACAACAAGTCACTAATTGTGAACATAAAGTAAAAAATCAACCTTCCCTGAATTTGGCAGCTACATGGATGATGCTGATTTTTTTTTTTTTTAATAGTAAAATGGCACTTTTCCTTAGGCAATTCCTCAAGTCACTTTCCTGAAATGAAGAACCTACTTCATTGTGGAGTTAACTCTGGTCTGGCAACGGTGTCAGATTAAAACCATCCAGATCTGTCAGGCTTTGACTGCCAGCACCTAGCTTCTGCTACAGACATGGGGAGAAGGTTGCAATGAGGAGTGAGGGATTTTTGCATCTTAGAGCTGAGAGAGTTGCTGAGGACAATGAATAACCCAGTAAATGCTACCAAATACTGGATTTGAACATTCTCTAGACTGGGGAAAGAAAAACAATTGAGGGGGAAAAGTGAGTTAAAATCCAAAATCAGCCACTTTCCATGGAGTTAGTCATCCATGCTCAATCACTAGCAAAGGTTTCTGGTTTCTCTGTCTGGCAGATTTTTAAAAAACAAGAAAAAAACAGGGCTTCCCTGGTGGCCCAGTGGTTGAGAGTCCGCCTGCTGATGCAGGGGACGAGGGTTCGTGCCCCGGTCTGGGAGGATCCCACATGAGGCAGAGTGGCTGGGCCTGTGAGCCATGGCCGCTGAGCCTGCACGTCCAGAGCCTGTGCTCCACAATGGGAGAGGCCACGACAGTGAGACGCCTGCGTACCGCAAAAAAATAAATAAATAAAATAAATAAATAAATAAATAAAAAACAGAAAAACAAAAAAGTGAACTCTTTGAGACTTGGAAACCTGTTCAACCGACACAATCGCACCATTGAAAATTCACCAGTTGATGACTTGCAGCATATCATTTGTAAAAATTGCTTCAGCCTGAGTTACCTTTCACCAGCTCTGTAACTCTACTCACTGGGTCACTAGGAGTGAGTAAGAACATTTTGATAAATTCTGTTTCCATGACGATGAATTAACCAGTGAAAATGGGGAGGTGGTGAAGGATCTGTATTCTGCAGAATACTCTCAGATGTTTGCCTGTTTTCATTTTTAGCCATTTAGTTCTCATGGCTTTGTTCCAGGACTCTTTAATTTGCCAGTAGCTGTTTTTCCTACACAGATTACGGGAGTAATTCATCAGCTAATGTTTCATTCAGTGGTCCTATCTAATGTAAGAAAACATAAAAATGAATTTTTCCAATTATGACTTTTTGTTTGTTTAGAAAGAATGTAGTAAGCTTTTTTCCTTTCTTTTTTCACAATCTAGCTTTAGTGTTCTTATTCTCCCTTATTGACCATTACCTTACACAGACTATAACTGCAATTTGTAAGGTGCTGGGATCTGCTTTTAAATACCAGTAAATCCCAAAAAGGCAATGGTTTTTGAATTTACTGGACTAAAACCCCAGAGGGGGATATAAAGAGAAAATGAACATTAAAACATGTAGGCCCAGTACATGTTACAATGAAACAAAGTGTTTAGGAAAAATTAAGAAAGCAATAGAGCCTTTCCTTTACTAAATTACTTTAAATTGGCTTATTTATTTATATACAATGGAATGTGTTTATGTTATTTCAGCATTTACCCACTTCCTGAATTTAATGATAACACTACTATATCCTTGCAGGGGAGGAGGGGAGAATTGATTCTGATGGTTTTGTTTTCCAAATGACGAAAAAAGCAAAAAGAACTCATCTATTTGTACCAGAAAAAAATAGATATGCAACTATTTTTTCTGAGATATGAAATAAGAAAAATGTTTCCTCAAAACATGTATTTTCAATCTAACTTAATTTGTATCTCAGCAAGTAACTAATTTATCTCATTTTAAAAACTAAGTTCAAATGGTAGGATATTTTCCCTTGTCTTTCTTTTCACCTGAAACAAGGCAAATAACCAGTTTTCAATTTTCAACTGTTTATTCTGCCATTGTGCAGCCACTAATTTAAAGGATAATTGTATTATTTTCCAAATTCATTCATTTGCTCAGAGCAGGAAGAAATGTTATGCCTAGATGTTGTAGACTGCCAACAATGAAAAAAATGATCAGATATCATCTTAATCTGAGACTAAAAGTGCAAAGGACCATGAGATTCACAGGAAGTAAAGCAGAAAACTATTTAACATTTATTATGCAAAGCTCTGCCAATCAGAACTATTTTTTAAAAAATTTCAGTAAATAGTAATGCAATAATATATTTTTCTGTGAAGAACTGTTCTTCAGGGTCATATTTGCTTTGAAAGCTTAATTTCTCTACCAAGAACAGAAAGAACTCTCATGTTGAAAAGAATATGGTAATTTCCTTTTCCTACCTTTTTAACACATACATACCAAAAATATTATTAATATTAGTGGATCTCAGAGAATATGCATGATTGGAAATCAAAGTAATTGTTTTAAATGAATAAACTCTAGTTGTTGTGCTAATCTATAAACTATTAGGAAAGAAAACCATTCCACTCTAAAATCAGTGTTGGCAGCCCTGAATTTGTTCATCTTGATTTAAAACAGCAAGGGCAACAGTGTCAGTTGACTGGATATGGACAAGGGGAAGTCTAATGAGTTCTTTTGTTCACCTGCCATATGTAACTCCTTCTACTTCTTATGGGCAATGTGCATGAGTTCTGCTAGCAGTGCCATGCTTCCCTTCCTAGACCTAAGGTCGTAACGCAGGTAGCTGGCATTCAGTTCACATTGATGTTAATAATGTGAGATCCCTCGGCCAGCTGTTGTCCGGGAAATAAAGATGGCATGGCCCACCCAAGAGACAGCTGCCTCCACATCAGCGTGACCCGTAGCTGGCACCAGGCAGTGCAGGAGTCAGCTTGTTAATGCTAATGTCTCCGGTGAGATAGGGATAAACAGCCACCCTCTCAGTCCTGTAGATTGAAAGTGTCACAAAAATACTGCCAGTCTAGGCTGCTGATCATTAAAAACGAGTACAAATGAGAGGAATAATGGCTTGTTGATCCACCTGAGTCAAGTTTGACATCCTTGTGACACTATTTACAACTGTATAGAGTCTTTCAGGTATTAGTGGGAGAGATTTTGACAAAGAATATAAGCATGAAATCTCTTGAATTTTAGGTCAAAACTGGTCAATAACAGAAAGTATAAAAAGAATATGTATATTTATATATATATATGTATAACTAAATCACTTTGCTGTACACCTGAAACTACCCCAACATTGTAAATCAACTATATTTCAATAAAAAATTTTAAATAAAATAAAACTGGTCAATAATGAAACATACTATATATTCCAATAATTTCTATTCACAATACACATTAAATGGTGTGCTCAACATCTATTTCATATGTCGTATATGCCACAGAACATCTATTACTTAAAATTGTTTCTAGCACTGACAGGACACCACATAAATATTCAGGACAATGACATTTTCAAAGGCTTATTACTTTGTGTATGAACATAATACATAAATAAATACATAGTATTTATCATAAATGTGGTCACATTTAAAAAAACAATGAAAAGAAATATTGAATGTATATTCATATAGCAATATAAGGATTAATAAGGAAATATATATTTATGAATCTAAAGAACAGTATCTTCTAATATTTCCAATCTGTTCCTGAAAAATGTATCTGAAATAGTTTTTTAATCATATAGTATTTTACTTCACTGAGATCTCACTATTTAAATACATTTTGCAGTGAACCCGTTAGTAAAGCCAGAAATATATTTGTAATATGACAACTATTCTCTCCATATCTGTTTTGCAACTTTATTTTTTTTATACCTACGATTTTAAAATGATGTGTTTAATATTAAAAGTTTAAAGCACATACATGCTTTTGTTGTTGGCATTTTTTCCCACTCTTAACCCCAGAAGTGATACTGAGAGATATAGCTTCAAGGGCAGCATCGAATCTCTTTGGAGCAAAGAGATTTGATCAAGAGTGCTGACCCAGGATCCAATATCCCACATGCCCAGAATCTAATCCCAGTGGCTACATACTGCTCCCTATGGTGCAAGAGGTTTATACATACAGTTGACAGCTTAGGATCTCTGCCCCAAGCCAAGAAAACATCTATTGAAGGATGTTTAGATGAATGAAAGACATAGTCTTCTACTTAATAGTCAAGGCTAACCCCCATCAGTAAATAATATAAGATTTTGAACTGCATTGAAAGATCATTTTAAAAAGCCCTTTTAGTAGATTGCTACCAATTCAGTGAGCTAGCTGACACAGTCATTCACTCAAGAAACATTTATGGAATATTATCTATTTCTTTTCCCCATAGTTGGCTAAGTGTGCACATAAGATATATAGAGGTAGAGATAAAGAATCTAATGATTATAAATCAATATGGAAGAGTAACCACAGAAAGGCAACCAGAATAATTGTATTGGCGGATTGTGGGAAGGGAGAGAACAGTAAGGTTTAATGATGTGATAATTAGGGAAAAGGCATTCCATACAAAGGAACAGTTGAACAAAGAGAAGTGAAAATTAATCTATTACATATAGAAAACCACAAACAGCTCAGGGTTGCCTGAGTGCCCAGTCTAAGGCAGATGGTAGAAATGAAGAGTGACAGAGATAGACAGGGGCCATATCAATGAGGTTCCATTGTCATTAACTACTTGTATGTCATCTTCTCCCAATGACCTTTTGGGAGGTGAAGGTAGCAGTTCTGATGAAAGATAATGACAATGACAGAAAATATTTGACAAGAAGATGAGTTGAAAATATGTTTAGGAAGTAGAATTATCAAACCTTGGTGATTGATTGGGCATCTCATGAAGAGATGAGAGATTTCAAAATTCTATATGATGCGCAAGTTCTACCTGGAGCAACTGGCTGGATGGTGGTGCCAACCAACTAAGGGAAAAGAGCCAGCTTAGGGAGACTGTGTTGAAACAGAAGTGTCTATGGAATATTCTTGTAGAGATGCCCACCTAGTAACTGGGTAGATGAGTCTAGAGCTCAGAGCACAGGCCTAGATTTGGAATCCACTGGTAAATAATGTTATCTGAAACCAGGAGACTGAATAACGTTGTTCAAAAAATATAGAAAGTGGGGACTTCCCTGGTGGTGCAGTGGTTAAGAACCTGCCTGCCAATGCAGGGGACATGGGTTCAAGCCCTGGTCCAGGAAGATCCCACATGCCGCGGAGCAACTAAGCCCATGTGCCACAACTACTGAGTCTGTGCTCTAGAGTCTGTGAGCCACAATTACTGAGCCCGCGTGCCACAACTACTGAAGCCCATGTGCCTAGAGCCCATGCTCTGCAACAAGAGAAGCAACCACAATGAGAAGCCCATGCACTTCAATGAAGAGTAGCCCCTGTTCCCTGCAACTAGAGAAAAAAATCCAAACCTGCACGCAACAACGAAGACCCAACACAGCCAAAAAATAAATTAAATATATATATATATATATATATATATATATATATATATATATATATATATATATATATATATAGAAAGTGAGATAAGTTACGAATTCAGGATCCAACCCTGGGACACAACAATTATTTTAGTGATTTCCAAAAGAAAAGTAGCCAGGAAAGGAAACAGCAAGGAGTTGACCAAAGGAGGAGAATCCATAATACATTAATATTATGGGAGCCACAAAAGTGAAAAATGCAGCAGAAGTCTCCAGTAAGATAAAGATGGAAAAATACAAATTAATCTCCCTCTCTTCCTCTCCCTACCTTAATACAAATCTACATCATTAAAAAAAAAGAACTGAGAAACCTAAAATCAAGAAACATTTGGAAAGGCCACAGTCTGCATACTCACATATTATTTAGGAGTTTTATAAGTTTATTCTAATTATTCATTCTCTACCTTATTCTCAAAGCACTACAAATTTCTTAGATAAAATTCCTAAATTCATTCTTCACAATTAAACTTGTAATAAATATTAAGCAAAAGTCAGTTCAGTGTTATTCTCATTGACATGTACCAGGAGTGCAGATTCTATCTGTTGCCCATTATGGGTGGAAATTTTGGCTTTAATTTCATGTTGAGAGTGCAGTGGGTATTTTGTGAAAGATGAGACGCCTCGCCCATCAATTGAGGCCTAATAGAAAAGCATAGCATTCTTCAATGCAGACAAGAAGAGCAAGTTGTAAAGTGGAAGGAAACTGGACTATAAAGCCAGACAAAGTAAGCTCACTGTAGGCTCCTGGGTAGAGGACAGCAGAAATACACTGGACTGTTGACTTCTTGGCATTGTGCACAGGAGCAACCCTTCAACTTGAGACATAACTAACATGCCATCAAAGCTTTGTTGTCAGCCACTGTCAGATTCCAGTAACAGGTCAGTCTTTCCCAGCTGTGTGTCTTAGGCAAATACCTAATGTTCCTAAATTCTACTTTCCTCATTTTTACCTACCCCAGATGCTTGTTGTGAAAATTAAGAGGTAACATATGTAAAGCATTAGTCTAGTACAGCGGTTCTCAACACAGGGTGATTTTGCTCCCCAGAGGACATATGGAAATGTCTGAAGACATTTTTGGTTATTAGGGCTGGGTAGGGGTTGGCTGTTACTGGCTTCTAGTTAGGTAAGATTTTGGGGATGCTGTTAATCATTCTATAAGACACAGGACAGCATCCAAGAATGAAGAATTATCTGACCCCAAATGTCAACAGTGCCAAGGATGAGAAATCCTGATCTAGTAGTTGTGCACACATTATAATAGCTGGTGTTTCCTGAGCCCTCACATCATGCTAAGGGTTATTTAAATGCTTGACATTATCTCATCTAACCCCTCCCAAATACCATGAGATTAGTCCTAGTATTATCCTCTTTTTACAGAATAAGAAACTGACAGACAAAAAAGAAGTAATGTACACAGAGTCACATAACTGGTAGTGGTAGAACCAGGATTTCATAAATGTTAACTATTATCACATTTCATAGAAAAGTGAAAAATTACTCAGGTATTTTCAACTCTTAGCATCAGATAACAAAGATTGGTTTTTTTCAACTTCCATGCCAACACTAATATAAATCCAGGCAAAATTGATATGTTGCATGCTTTGACTTCCTTACTCAAGTTTTTCTTTAAATGTGGACAAAATGAAAATGGAGTAATTGATAAAAGGGGGGGAGGGGAATCTAGCATTTCTTAAGAGAACCTTAGAAAGACAATTGCCAGAGCTCCTTTTAGAGAAATCTTAGTGTTAAAAATCAGTAAAACGTGACTTCAGTAACTGGCATTAGGTCTCCTCTAATGCTGAAGTCAATAGCTCCTCTTGTAATGGTGTTATGGTTTAAGCACTGCTTCAGGCCTATGTGAAACTTGAACGTGGGATCAAAGAGATAAAAGTGACCTGACTCTATCACTTTCACTTATAGCCTGAAATTCCTAGTATCTGTACATTTATGCAACTTTCAGTGACATGTCATCGATTGTTTTAAAAAATCTTTTGCATCAATGTCTTTTGGAAGGTTTTCTTCTCCTTTTTAAATCCCCCTTTAGGGAAGCTGAAATATAAGCTGTTGAGTATACATGTGTGTGGACCTGAAACCCTGAAAAGCAAAAATGCTGAAATGTGAGCATACATATGAGTATTTTAACAATTATAACAAAATGTTTATGGAAATTTGGGGATCCTGAATTTACAAGATAATTGCATGTTGAGGGAAAACAGTATAGTATAAAGAAGGAAGCAATATGGCACAGTGGCTAAAAGTGCAAGATTTATCCTCTGGTCAGTATTCAAATCCCAACTGTATCATTTAATAATTATGTGATCTTGAAAATTGACTTGACTATTCTGAATCTCAGTTACCTTTCTTATTGAAGAAGGAAGACAGAAGGTTTGACCAACAGAGGTTGGTGTTCAGTGACTTATGAGTTGGATTTGAAAGGTAGCCAGGGATTAAGTAATGCAGAAATTTATATACCATAGTAGGATTTTGGATTTTATTCTGTGATGGGAAATCATTGGACATTTTTTAGTAGGGGATGGCAATTTATGTTTTGAGAGGATCACTATGGGTCCTATGTGAAGAATAGACTCTAGGGAGCCGGAGGTAGATATAGGACAACCAAGAAAAGACAATTGCAATAGTGCAGGCAAGATATGTTGGTGGCTTCAAATAGAAAGATGACACTCCACACCTGGCAGCAGCCAAAACCAATTAGATTCATGATGCATTTGGAAGTAGACTCAACTCAACTCAATCTGTCAGAAGTTATTCTGATAGATTGAATATGAGTTGTGAGAAAGAAAATAAAAATAATGCCAAAGTTTTGGGTCTAAGTAACTGGATGAATGGAGACTGAATAAGGAATAGGTAAAAAGGAAGGGGCATTGTAGAGTTTAGTTAGAGATAGTAATTAAGCATCCATGTGGGAATATTCAGTCAACCATTGGATGTAAAAGTGTATGCATTCAGGAAAGAAGTCAAGAATGGATCTTAAAATTTAGGTATTAAAAGAGTAGAAATATATTTAAGCTATGAGAACTGAGTGAGATTGCTATAGGAATATGTTAAAATAGTAAAGAAAAGTGACTCTGGGTCTGATCTCTAGGGGTCTCCAATATTTAGAGGTCAAGAAAATAAGAAAAATGCAGGAAAATTATGGGAAGGGAGTTTCTTAGAGTCAAGCAAATAAAGTGCTTCAAGAAAAAGGAAATGACCTACTGTCATATGCTACAGAGGCACTGAGTGAGATGAAGGAAGAATTGACTATTGGCATTGTCAAGATAGAGGCCATTGGCAACCACAAGAAGAAAACATTTAGTGCAGTGATGGGTCAAACACCTTATTTCATGAAGTGAGTTCAAGAAAGAATGAGAGGAGTAGAAATGGAGAAGGGAAAAGTAATTAACATATGTTTGTGAAAATTAAATAAGAAAATATATGGGAATCATTTAACTCAATGCTTGGCACATTACAAAGTGCCAATTGATAGCTACCATCACTGTTTTTATAATTTTTATGTAGTCATCCCCTATCATTTAAATATTAACTGTATCCACAGCCAGACCAAGAGAAATATATGTGTGTATTAATATATTAGCATTTTTGTCAAGGTGTTCAATATATATGTATGTATAATTATCTTATTTTTTCTTTACAACATTCTGTGGAGAAAAAATATATAGTCATGTAAGTTTTTCCCTGTTTCACAGCTGACAACGTTTAAGCTCACAGCTTATGACTTACCCAAAGTCACATATAAAACCAGAGTGAAACCAAGATCTAATGACACTTGACTCTTTTCTCTTTCAGCAATAAAGAATAAAAGTTCAGTTATATCACCAAAGGGAAAAACAAAAAATATCAATGAGAATTAGACAATGTAAATGCAAACATACCTTGTTTTAGTGGGTTTTGCTTTATTGTGCTTAGCAGATATTGTGTTTTTCACAAATTGAAGATTTATGGCAACTTTGCATTGAGCAATCTCCTGGCATCATTTTGCCAACAGCTTTTGCTCACTCCATATCTCTGTGTCACATTTTGATAATTCTTGCAGCTTTTCAAGCATTTTCATTATTATTATATTTGTTATGGTAATCTGTGATCAGTCATCTTTGATGTTACTATTGCAAAAAGACTACAACTCACCGAAGGCTCAGAAGATGGTTAACATTTTTTGGCAATAAAGTATTTTTAAGGTATATACATTTTTTAAAAACATAATGATATCATTAATAGACTACAATATAGTGTAAACATAACTTTTATATGCACTGGGAAACCAAAAACTTCATGTGATATTCTCTTTATTGCAGTGGTCTGAAACAAAACCCATAATATATCCAAGGTATGCCTGTATCTGACTTGAATAATGAACACCCAAAAGATATTTTTAATTCATAAATCATTTGCACATGTTCTGTTAACCATCTGGTACATTCTGTTCTTTTTAGACATGGTCAGATTATTCCATCAAGTGAGAAAATGTTCTGCCATAAAGACAGATTAAACTGTTTTAGTCATAGAAATTATGTAAGGGAAGGTAGAAAAAAGCAAAACATTTCTTTAAGTATACACTTTATCAATCAAGAAATATCAATTTCTTGCAATTACCCATGTTGGGTAGTTTGTTAGGTACTGGGCATACAAGAGGAAATAGACCAAGCATGATTTCTGCTCCCTTGACATCTATAGTCTAGTGAGATAGATAATAATCAGAGTTAAGAGACAGAGGAATATGTTCCAAATGAAAGAAAAGGCAACACCCAGAAAAAGAACTAAACAAAATGGAGATAAGTAATCTACCTGATAAGGAGTTCAAAGTAATAATCATAAAGATGCTCGATAAATTCAGAAGACTGGATGAACACAGTAGAAGTTTAAATAACAGTTAGAGGATATAAAAAAGAACCAAACAGAGCTGAAGAATACAATTACTGAACTAAAAAATACACTAGATGGGCTTCCCTGGTGGCACAGTGGTTGAGAGTCCACCTGACGATGCAAGTGACACGGGTTTGTGCCCCGGTCCAGGAAGATCCCACATGCCACGGAGCAGCTAGGCCTGTGAGCCATGGCCACTGAGCCTGCACATCCAAACCCTGTGCTCCACAATGGGAGAGGCCACAAGAGTGAGAGGCCCACATACCGCAAAAAAAAAAAAAAAAAAAAATACACTAGAAGGAATCAACTGTAGATTCAATGATACAGAAGAATGGATCAGCAAACTGGAATACAGAGTGGTGGAAGTCATCCAAGTTGAACAGAAGAAGTAAAAAGAATTTTTTTTAAATGAGGATAGTTTAAGATAACTCTTGGACAATATCAAGCATGCTAACATTTGAATCAATGGGTCTCATAAAGAGAAGAGAGGGAAAGAGAGAGGAAGGGGCAGAGAAATTATCTGAAGAAATAATAGCTGAAAATGTCCCTAATATGGGAAAGGAAACAGATGTCCAGCTCCAGGAAGCACAGAGTCTCAAACAAGATCAATCCAAAGAGATCCACACCAAGGCACATTACAATTAAAATGGCAAAAATTAAAAATAAAATCTTAAAAGCAGAAAGAGAAAAGCAACTAGTTATGTACAAGGGAATTCCCCTAAGACTATGAGCTGACTTTTCAGCAGAAACTTTGCAGGCCAGAAGGGAGTGACATGACATGTTCAAAGTGATGGGATCGGGAGGGGAAACTACAACCAAGAATACTCTACTTAGCAGGGGTATTATTCAAATTTGAAGGTAAGATAATAAGTTGTACATAAAAGTAAATGCTATAAGGGTTCAGCATCACAAACAAGCTTTACAAGAAATGTTAAAAGGACTCTGCTAAGCAGAAAAGAAAAGACTACAACTATAAACATAAAAATTATGAAAGAAAAAATCTCATTAGCAAAGGCAAACATACATAAAGTTATGTTCAACCACTTATAAAGCTAGTAAGAAGGTTAAAAGACAAAAGTGGTAAAATCAACTATATCCATAACAAGCAGTTAAGGGAAACAAAACAAAAAGTTGTAAAATATAATTTCAAAAACATTAAACATGAGGAGTGGGGAATAAAAATGGTAAAAATGTGGGGTTTTTAAGATGTGTTCAGACTTAAGAGAAAATCAACTTAAAATAATCATATCAATAATATATGTTGTTATATATGAACCTCACAGTAACACAAACCAACAACCACTAACATATATATATATATATATATATATATATATATATATATACACAAAAAAAAAAAAAGAGAGAAGAATCCAAACAGAGCACTAAAAATAGTCATCAAATTACACGGGAAAAGAACAAAAGAAAAAGAAAGGAACAAAAGCAAATACAAAACAACCAAAAAATGACATTAAAGACATACCTATCAATAACATAATTACTTTAAATGTAAATGGACTACATGCTCCAGTCAAAAGACACAGGGTAGCTAATTGGATAAAATACCAAGACCATATATATGCTGCCTACAAGAGCCCAATTTAGATCTAAAAATACACAAAGACTGAAATTGAGGGATGGAAAACAGTATTCCATGCAAATGGAAATCAGAAGAAAGCCAGGTAGCAATAATTATATCAGGCAAAATAGACTTTAAACAAAAGACTGTTGCAAGAGACAAAGAAAAACATTACATAATGATCAAGAGATCAATCCAAGAAGAAAATATAACAATTGTAAATATATATGCACTTAACATAGGACAACCTAAATATATAAGGAAAGTATTAACACATATAAAAGGAGAAACTGACAGTAACACAATAAAAGTAGGGGATTTAACACCCCACTTACATCACTAGATCAACTAGACAGAAATCAATAAGAAAACACTGGCTTAAATAACACATTAGGCCAGATGTACTTAATAAATATATGTTCCATTAAAAAGCAGCAGAATACACATTCTTTTCAAGTGTACATGGAACATTCTCCAGGATAGAGCACATGCTAGGCCACAAAACGAGCCCTGGTAAATTTAAGATTGGAATCATATTAAGCATCTTTTTCAACCACAACTGTATGAAACTAGAAATCAACTACAAAAAAAAAAAAAAAAAAAAAAATGCAAAAACCACAAACATTTGGGGGATAAACAGTATGTTACCAAACAACCAATGGTTCACCAAAAAACTCGAAGAAGAAATAAAAACATACCTGGAGATAAATGAAAATGAAAACACCACAATCCAAAATCTATGGTACACAGTGAAAACAGTTCTAAGAGGGAAGTTTATAGAGATACAAGCTTACCTCGGGAAACAAGACAAATCTCAAATAAATACCTAACCTTACACTCAAAGGAGCTAGATAAAGAAGAACAAACAAAATCCAAAGTTCATAGAAGGAAAGCAATAATAAAGATAAGAGCAGAAATAAATGAAATTGAGACAAAAAAATAGAACAGATCACTGAAACTAAGAACTGGTTCTTTGAAAAGATAAACGAAACTGATAAACATTTAGCTAGACTCATAAAGAAAAAAAAGAGTGAGGGCCAGATAAATAAAACCAGAAACAAAAGAGGAACATTTGCCAAAACACCACAGAAATACAAAGGACTATGAGATTACTATAAACAATTATACATCAATAAAATGAACAACCTAAAAGAAACAAATAAATTCCTAGAAACATCCAATCTCCCAAGACTGAATCAGGAAGAAACAGAAAATATAAACAGATTAGCAGTAATGAAATTGAATCAGTAATAATAATAAAAAATAATTCCCAACAATTGGAAGTCCAGGACCAGAAGGCATCACAGGTGAATGGTACCAAATATTTAAAGAAGAGTTATCACCTTTCCTCAAATGATTCCAGAAAAATTTGAAGAGAAAGAAATTAATTCTATGAGCTTCCATACTCAGTCTACAAGGCCAGTATCACCCTGATACCAAAACCAGACATTGACAACACACACACACACACACACACACACACACGACAAGCCAATATCATTGATGAACATAAATACAAAAATCCTAAACAAAATAACAAACAAAATTCACAATACATTAAAAGAATTATTCACCATGATCAAGTGGGATTTATGATAGGGATGCAAGGATGGTTCAAAATCTGCACACCAACCAATGTGATATACCACATTAACAAACTGAAGAATAAAATCTGTATGATCATCTCAGTAAATGCAGAAAAAGCTTTTGACAAAACTCAACATCTGTTTATGATAAGAACTCTCAACAAAGTGGTTATAAAGAGAACATACCTCAATATAACAAAGGCATATATGACAAACCTACATCCAACATCCTACTCAACATTGAAAAGCTGAAAGCATTTTCTCAAAGATCAGGAAAAAGACAAGGATGCCCACTCTCACCACTTTTCTCCAACATAGTATTGGAAGTCCTAGCCACAGCAATCACACAAGAAAAAGAAATAGAAGAAATACAAATTGGAAAGGAAGAATAAAACTGTCACTGTTTGCAGATGACATGATACTATATAGAAAATTCTAAAGATATCACCAAAAAAACTTCTAGAACTAATAAAGGAATTCAGTAAAGTTGTAAGATACAAAATTGATATATTGCAAATCAGTTGCATTTCTACACACTAACAACAAACTGTCAGAGAGAAATTAAGAAAACAATCCCATTTACAATTACATCAAAAAGAATAAAATACCTTGGAATAAATCTAACCAAAGAAAGTAAAAGATCTGTACTCAGAAATTTATAAGATATTAATGTAATTGATGACAGCAAACATGAATGGAAAGATGCACTGTGCTCATGAACTGGAAAAATTAATATTGTAAAATGACCATCTTACTCAAGGCAGCCTACATATTCAATGCAATCCCTATCAAAATACCAATAGTAATTTTCACAGAACTAGACATATAATTCTAAAATTTGTATGGAAATACAAAAGACCCCAAATAGCCAAAACAATCTTGAGAAAGAAGAACAAAGCTGGCCGTATCATGCTCCCTGCTTTAAAACTGTACTACAAAGCCAGATTAATCAAAACAGTATGGTACTGGAACAAAAACAGACACATAGATTAATGGAATGGAATAGACAGTCCAGAAATGAACCCACACTTATATGGACAACTTAACCTACAACAAAGGAGGCAAAAATATAAAATGATGAAAAGACAGCCTTTTCAATAAATGGAGTTGGAAAAACTGGACAGCTACATGCAAAAGAATTGCACTGGACTATTTTCTCACACTTTACACAAAAATAAACTCAAAATGCATTAAAGATTTAAATGTAAGACCTGAAACCATAAAACTCCTAGAAGAAAACATAGGTAGTATGCTCTTTGACATCAGTCTTGGCAATATTTTTTTGGATCGGTCTCTTCAGGTAAAGGAACTAAAGCAAAAATAAACAAATGGGGCTACATCAAAGTAAAAAGCTTCTGCACAGTGACAGAAACTATCAACAAAATGAAAAGGCAACCTACTGAATGGAAAAAGGTATTTGCAAACAATATCTCTGTTAAGGACTTAATATCCAAAATATAAACAAAAA
The DNA here is from genome assembly GCF_026419965.1 of Kogia breviceps. NCBI lineage: Eukaryota > Metazoa > Chordata > Mammalia > Artiodactyla > Physeteridae > Kogia > Kogia breviceps. The sequence continues at coordinate 32,202,520 of NC_081325.1, forward strand.
ACAAAACTCATACAACTCAACACCAAAAAACAAACAACCTGATTAAAAAATGGGCAGAAGAACTGAATAGACATTTTTGTAAAGAGGACATACAGATAGCCAACAGGCACATAAAAAGATGCTCAAAATCACTAATCATCGAGGAAATGCAGATCAAAACCACAGTGAGACACAACTTCACACCTGTCAGGATGGCTATCATCAAAAAGGCAACAATTAACAAGTCTTGGCAAAGATGTAGAAAAAAGGGAACCCTTGTGCACTTCTGGAGAGACTTTAAATAGATGCATCCACTATGGAAAACAGTAAGGAGGTTTCTCAAAAAATTAAAAACAGAACTGCCATATGATCCAGCAGTTTCACTTCTGGGTATTTGCTGAATAAAACAAAAACACTAATTCAAAAAGAAGTATGCATTCTAATGTTCATTCCAGCATCATTTATGATAGCTGATACAAGGGTCCACTGATAGAATAACAGATAAAGAAGATATAATGGAATCATATATATAATGGAATAATATATAATTATATATAATGGAATAATAGTCATAGAAAAGAATGAAATCTTGCCATTTGTGATGACATGGATGGATCTAGAGGGTATTATTCTAAGTGAAATAACTCATACAAAGAAAGACAAATATTGCATGATGTCATTTAAATGCAGAGTCTAAAAAGCAAAACAGACAAACAAAACAAAATGAAAACAGATTCATAGATGCAGAGAACAAACGGTAGTGGCCAGAAGGAAGGAGGGTAGAAAACTCGGTGAAATAGTTGAAGGGTATAAAGAGGTTCAAACTTCCAGTTATATAATAAATAAGTAACAGGAATGTAATATACAGCATAAGAAATATGGTCAATAATGTTGTAATAACTTTGTATGGGTACAGATGGTTACTAGACTTATCATGGTTATCACTTATTGTATGCAAACATTAAATCATTATTGAGTACACCTGAAACTAACATAATATTTTATGTCAACTATATTTCAATTAAAAAAAGAAATAACAATTAAACCAACAAAATACATTTCATTAGTAACAATAGGTGCCAGGAGACAATAATATCTTCAAAGTTATAAAGGAACATCACTGTCAAGCTAGAATTCTATACCCAATTAAACTGTTGTACAAGAGGAGAGAAAATAAAGGTATTTTCAGAAACATAAAAAAGAACATATATCATTTGTATGAAAGATAAGAAAATATGTGCATCCTTTCAACAAACCATGTATAATCACTTCCAGAAGCTTGGAATGAAGAGACTCTCAAAAAATACTTGCATTCAGTAAGGCACTTTGGTAACAAATATAAAAGGGAAATGAGGTTGATTTTCTTTTAAGGAATCCAAATTTCTTGTTTCCACATTAATGAAAATAGGGAGCAGTGTACTTCATTTACATATCCTTGTAAGAGACCACTGAAGCCAAGGTGAAACATTAATAGAAATAAGCATTAAACAATTCTGAAATGCTTCCAAAATGTGTGAGCTGCTCCCAAGTCTCCAGGTAATCAGTATGGAACCCTACTTACTGCTTCTACAAGGCCAAAGTTTTCAATCCACAAGAGACTAGGGTTTCTTTGGAGCTGCATCCAATCTAAGGTAATGCATCCCTCCTGAGAAACATTCATTTCTCCATCAGTGAGAGAATGGCTAAGATAAATTGTGTCACCCTTCAAATAAGCTACTTCACACTCCAGTCATCTTTGTTAGCAACCAAACTAATCCTTCTTGTTCACCCAGTCCTTTGACACCCAAACTACTTGGTACATGTTCTCATCAACCCATGCCTCACTGCTACTGTCTCTCCAAAATCTTTCTACTGTGTTCTATGGAATTCCAATCTGATTAACCCTTACATCTTTAAACTCTTCCTGAACAATGTTTTCCACCTTGGTTAAGAACTCAGAGCTTCTGTTGTGAGGTCCATGAACTATGTTTCAGGGAGTCAGTGACATGCTTAAAAAGACAATTTTTAAGTTTTCTTTCTATTATTTTGAAATATGTCTGTTAAAAAAAATTGTCTCTGTATTATAAGGATACTGTATTACTTACAAAAGGTCTAGGTTGCTTAGTTTATATGATCAACCAACATGCAATCTGAAGATCTGAAAGTGGAGATGGTAAAGAAAGATATCTGTGTGGCCTTTACAGAAAAGCTTCCTGCCATTAAGAGGACATATGAAAAAACTGATGTGACTTCCATGACCAGAATCAGTTGCATTCACAAATGTGCACGTAATGTGTCATGATGTAGGTGACTTCATGATCCTGACATGCTGCGAGAATTTTATTTAAACTCAAGGAAGCTGTGGATCATGTCAGTGATTTGTTTATTTAATGTTAGGGTATGTTAACTTGTCACCTGCCTAGCCAGAGAAGGGAGTTATTCCTTTATGTTCTTCGGGATTGGATTCATGGGGTAGTTGAGGCTCAGGAAAGGGAGGAGGTGGGATAAGAGGCTCTGACCTGAGAAGGAACAGATCACAGATTGCATAAATTTGTAAGGATAGCTAGAGCCAAGGGAAGAAGTCAGCAAGGACTCCCCATGACAGCTAATGACAAATGAACTGACTTCCAAGTTTCCTTTTTCTCCTCTGTAATCCTCTTATGAAAGCCTCACATATTTAGAAAAGCATGTTAGTATAGCCTTGGAGAAGGAAATAAATAGGCTCTATTTATGCTTGTGGCAAAGCAGTATGGGAGAGGACAGCAGCTCACAGAGCAGTGATGGAAAGGCCAGGAGTGTACATGAGGGGCCTCAAGCAGTAGTTAGGAGTGAGCAGTGAAGGGCAACAACTGGGAAAAACAGAAGCCTTCCTTTTCTGGAGATCCTCAGACAAAATTTTGTACTTAGAGCAGATGGAACATTTGTTCAACGAATGTATATTGTTAGTTAATAACACTCCTCTAGGTGCTTGGGATAAGAGAAGTGAACGAAACTACCACAGCCTAGGCCTTGTGGAGCATAGGTCCCTGTGCAAGAGATGGACAATTTTTAAATACCCTAAAATATGTCCTATGGTTGTAAGATCTGTGGAAGAAATAAAGTGTGGTTGATGTGATTGCAGCTGCTGGGGAGGGCTCCATGCCATTTATAAGAGGAGATCAGGGGGACCTCCCTAAGAAGATGGCATTTGAGCAGAGAGCTGATGGAGTTTGTGATTGATTTATACAGATGTCTGAAAGAGAATGTTCTATGTGAAAGGAACAAGTGAAAATGATGGACTCCAGTATGCTTGATATTTTTGATAGCTTAGTAAAGAAAGAAACTCATATGTCCATGTGACTCACTTCTATCCCTATTGGTATATATTGGCATCAAATCTCATTTTCCACTGAGAAAAACATTAACTTCGTCAGAAACCAAACATGACTGACCAGTTTTTCCTGAGGACTTAATCAAGAAATGAAAGCAGAATGTGAAAATATTAACTTTTATATAGAGTTTTCTGATCTTCAATAGGGCAAATCTGGAAGAATTTGATTAACCTCTGGGAAGATATTTCACTATTTGCTTTGGGGTTTTTTGTTTGTTTGCTTTTCACTTTTTGTTTTTGGGGGGTATTGGTTTTTGTGGGGTTTTTTGTTTTTTTGTTTTTTTGAGAGAGAGAGCAAACAGGCCAGATAACTCTAATAGTTTTTCAGAACAGAGTTCATTCATGATTTGCCTTATTTGGAAGCTATGTTTGGCCACATTAATGTGATACATCTTTTTACTCAAGGTCTTCCATCATTGTCAGGGAGGTTATTACAAGAATATGTGCATTTGGGTCAAGCTGCTCACTTTTGAAGAGAAGACTGGGGGTAGAGGACTATATAAATGTAATGTTAATGAAGTGTTTCCACAGTTTAAAATTAAGAGTGACAAAGCTTTAATGCCTCTGCAAGCAGAAAGCTGCAGTTACCTGGAAATGAAAGAAAGAAAGAAAGAAAGAAAGAAAGAAAGAAAGAAAGAAAGAAAGAAAGAAAGAAAGAAAGAAAGAAAGAAAGAAAGAAAGAAAGAAAGAAAGAAAGAAAGAAAGAAAGAAAGAAAGAAAGAAAGAAAGAAAGAAAGAAAGAAAGAAAGAAAGAAAGAAGAAAGAAAGAAAGAAAGAAGAAAGAAAGAAGGAAGAAAAATGTAGCGTACCTTTGATGTGGAAAAGGCCAAGGATTACTAAAACATTTATCTTTATTTTGATGCCAAGAAATATGGAACACCCTGACTTCAAAGGCAGAGGCAGGAAGTGGAACCAACCCTGTCCTAGTTCACCCTCAGATAGCAGTGGGTTTGTGTGGGGAATTCCAGAGATCACCCAGTTCTCCAAGTTGAGTAGTTGAATTCAACGTAACATCATTTGAATGATGAGTGAAGGTAACATCATTGAATGATGAATGAATGTAACATCATTTCCCTTGTCTTCAAACAAAAGAAGCTACCGTCAAGGACTATGACACAGACACTTTCAGTGTCAGCAGGAAAATTATAATAATTCATGCTTTGATTTTAAGGTCACCTAAGTAGAAGTAAACTGTAAAGAACTTAGTTTCCCTTTCTTCCTTCCTTTCTTTCTTCCTTCCTTTCTTTCTTTCTTTCTTCCTTTCTTTCTTTCTTTCTTTCTTCCTTCCTTTCTTTCTTTCTTTCTTTCTTTCTTTCTTTCTTTCTTTCTTTCTTTCTTTCTTTCTTTCTTTTCTTTCTTTCTTTTTTCTTTCTTTTTTCTTTCTTTCTTTCTTTCTTTCTTTCTTTTTTCTTTCTTTCTTTCTTTCTTTCGTTCTTTCTTTCTTTCTTTCTTTCTTTCTTTCTTTCTTTCTTTCTTTCTTTCTTTCTTTCTTACCTTTCTTTCTTCGTTGCTGCCTTCCTTTCTTTTTTTTTTTTACATTTGCAGATATCTACAGCTTGCTTCCTTCCTCCCATTCTCTTTTCTTCCTTTCTTTCTCTTTCTTTTTTGTGAACAAACCTGAGCTTTCTCATTAAGCTTTAAAGCACATTAAAATTTACTTTTAAAATCTGTATAATTTGCAATTATGTTAATTTTTTTGGAAATCCACCATTTGTTGTTGGCGTGAAAAAGCAAAACTGAAAGATGCAATTATTTGTAGAAATTGATTTTACATTCTGTCTCTGAAAAGAAATCAATTTTCCATTCAATAGAATATCTTGTATGCAGTTCTTATGTATATGTGTGTTTATATGCAGTTTCCTAGGAGCAAGTATGTGGCTTTCATCAAATTATCAAATGACTTTCAAAGGAATAAATACAAATTTTAAAAGCCAAGGCCCACTGCCTTAGATCAAACCCTAGCTCTACTCTGGGAATAGTTCTTCTTCTCCTGTTCTCTCCAGTAGAGACTGTTAATTTCCTCAAACTTCACAGATCTCAACACTGGAATATGGTCCCCACTACCATTTCCAAACCATTCCTCACCCACCATCTTGTATAATGTTTATCCTCACAGCATCACTGTCCTCCTCCAACCTCCTTTACATTGTCCCTCACTTACTAAAAACTTCATAACCTAATTCACAGTCTTCCTCTCCATTCCAAGTTCTACCAGCATTAAAAGGAAGTTGACCATACAGGTGAACAATATATCCAAAGCTGTCCTCAAACATTTCTTTATTTCTATAATTTCAATGACCTTCCCCAACATTCTAATTTGGTTACCCACCTCCCATAGATAGGACCTCTTCCTTTGTCATCACTTGAAATGTTCATGTCTGATTTCCTAAATTTAAACATCACAATAACCACATAATAACCTAATAACCTAATAACCACAACTCCTAACCTTCCAATTCTTTCACTCAGCTACTTACATAATACCTGTAGCTGCAAAGCATCCCAATGGTTACAGCAAGAGCTCTGGAGCAGACACTCTGGGCTTAACAGCAGTTTTACTATGTTCTAGACATATGAACATGAGCAAGTTTCTTAACCTCTCTAAGTCTGTTTTTTCTTTTGGAAATAATAGTTGTTGAGAAGATAATATAACCCATAACATTTAGCATGATGCTACTGAGGAAGCAGGTAATAAATCATAGTCCTTTTTATTATTATTTGACATTAACAAGATCTCTAGTGACTTCCCTCCTTTAATTTCTTCTTTGTTAACTCATTTCTAAACCCACTTCCCTCCTACCTATCTTAAACAATGTAGTCTTTCACTTTAGACATTCTCTTGCTAACACCCTCAATTCTTTTACTCCACTGTACTTCCATTGCACTTATTGTACAAAATGCCAGCCCTATATTGCCATTAAAAAATAAAAAGGCATATGACTTGGTATGCTGTCCTTGGGCCTAGGTGTTCAGTGAATTATGAGTGAATTAATGAATGAATGCTACCATAAATTCAAGGCCTTCATAATACCCTCAGAGCTGCTCAGTAGACTTATTGTTTAGTCATCTCTTTTCTTTTTTTTCAAAGAATTTATTTCAAACATTCTCTACCCTTCTGTACCCTACCACCTGATTTCTCAGGAATTGCAATCTATATATTTTCCTCTCACTCCTGGGTCATACTCTTTTGGACCTTCCACATCAGCATTGAATCACATATGAGTCTCTCTCCTGCCCAGATGCAAACAAAACTATATCTCAAAGTTAAATCCATCCTTCTTCAAATTCTCTCCAGTTGTTGCCGTATTTCTCAGTTTTTCCCATCAAAAGTTCTTGAAACAGTTGTCTAATATTCACAGTCTATACTTTCTCACCTCCTGTTTACTCCTCAATATGATTTGCACCTCACCAAACAATTGGAACTGTTCCTGCCCATGTTATTTGTTGCAATAAAAGCTTGACATTTTGGCAGCAATTGACATTTTGACCTCTAGATATTTTCCTTTGAATGCTTTCCTCCCCTGAGGTTTTTTTTTTTTTTAAATAACAGCTTTATTGAGATGTAATTCACATACTATAAAGTTCATGTTTTTAAAGAGTACAATTCAATGTATTTTAGTATATTTACAAAGTTGTTCATTGATCACCATGATCTAATTTCAGAATATTTTATCACCTCCAAAAAGCGACCCCATACCCAGTAAAAGTCACTCCCTACTCTCTCCTCCCCAGGCAAACATAAATCTACTTTCTGATGCTCTGGATTTGCCTATTCTATTCATTTCATACAATGAAATCATAAAATATGTGGGTTTGGCTTCTTTCAATTAGCATATTTTGAAGGTTCATCTACATCATAGCATGTATCAGAGCTTCATTCCTTTTTGTGGTTGAATAATATTCCATCACATGAATATATCACATACATGTTGTTGATCCATTAATTAATTGATGTGCACTTGAGTTGTTTCCACTTTTTGGCTACTACGAACATTCATGTGTAAGATTTTGTGTGGATATGTTTTCAGTTCTCTTTGAGTGTATACCAAGGAGTGGAATTGTTGAGTTACATGGGCACTCTATATGTAACTTTTTCAGGAACCATCAAACTGTTTGCCAGAGTGGCTACACCAGTAACATAAGAGGGTTCCAATTTCTCTATATCCTTGACAACATTTGGTATTGTCTATCTTTTTAATTATAGCCATCCTCGTTGGTATGAAATGGTATCTCATTGTAGTTGGATTTGCATTTCCCTAATGACTAATGATCTTGAGTATCTTTTCATTTGCTTCTTAGCCATTGTTTATTCTCTTTGGAGAAATATCTATTTTTCCTTTGACTTCTCTGAGGTCACACTTTACTGGTTTTCCTCCCTCTTATGTAGGTTCCTCTTCATCCACCCATATTTTAAATATTGATATTTCTCATTACTCTGCTCCAGATCCTATCCTTAGGTGACCTCGTTCATCCCAGGCATTCATTAAAATCTAAAGATTAAATATTCCTAAATCTCTATCTCTTGTTCAGTTCTTGTTCCTGATATCCAGATTTGGCTATCCAACTGTCTACTGGGTATCTTCATCTGTATGTTCTATAAACATCTCATACCGAACATGGTTAAACTTGAATTCATTGCTCTCCACCTAAACCCCAACCCATTCCTCCCAAGATGAAGCCATTCAATAGATTACCCAAGACAACATTTTAGCTATCTTCCTCTTCCCTTTCCATTAACTCACATATGTAAAACATCCAAGTCCACCTTATTCCATCTCTTAAATTCTCTAAATAGGTCCTCCACTATGTCCCTATTATCAGTGCCCTAGGTCAGCCCTGTTCATTAATTACCTGAACGAATCACAAATTAATGTGGAAAATACAATAGACTGCTCCCTTAACACCAGGTCAGCCAATCCTGCCAACATGAACAGAGACTGGCATGCTTAAGGACTACATTTCCCAATCTACCTTCAAGCTGGGCTTTCCACACTGAATTTCCAAGCAGAATTATGTTCCAGGCTAGAGGACAGAAGTAAGTATGATGAAATGGCAGTCACTCAGTTCTCTTGAAAGTACTGAGAGGGAAGCAAATTTGTTATCCTGTGGCAGCTTTCCTGGAGATCCTTATGCAATGGTCCTTAAGCTTGGCTGTGTACAAGCATCACCTGGAGAGGTTTTCTGTTGTTTAATTTTTAATAGTATGACTGGGCCCTGCTCCAGGTCAATTAAATACAGTCCCTGGAAGTGCAAGCCCAGCATCAGTGCTTTGTAAAGCACTCCAAGGGATGCTGGTGGGAAGCCAGGTTAGGGAAAAATTACCTTGATGTCTAGCTGGTCTCTAACTTCCTGGTTGCCAAGCCCAAGCCATGGTAGCAGCCATAGCTCCTGATTCAGCAGCTTTCCTGAGTGTGGCCAAGGCAGTGTGATTCATGAATGGGAGGTGGTGGCAGCAAATGCAGCAGTTCATTGGCCAGCCAGCATGGCAATGTGACTTGTGCAATTGTTTCTGGAAGCTCAGACTAGAGTCAGCTTCTCCAGCCCTTCCAACAAGTCTGTAAGCTGCTTAATACTCTGTAATAAATCCCTTTCGGCTGAAACTGGCTAGAGGTTGTTCACTCGTCTGCTACTGAACCTTGACCAATACAGCTACCTAAAATTCAAATTAAACCACATCACATTCCTGCTTTAAATAATTTACTGGTCTACCCTGTTCTTACATTAAATCTAAAATGTTTTTAAATGACTTATAAGGTCTTTTGTGGTCTGGCACCTGCCTTTTTTTAAGGCACTTTAGAAATATGCAATAAAGTAATTTAGAAATGCATAGCTTCATTGAGAAATTAATCTTGGAAGAATTTCTTGAAAGGAAAGATTTGAACATATGGGCAACACTAGCTGTACATGAATATACATCACTGCATCTTACATTATTATTTTTTAAAACTGTAACAATTCCATGGATATTGTCAGTAGTAGTGAAGTGAGAAGTGTTTTGGTATACTCATAGGGTGAGTATTAGTTAAAAGAATCTCTGGGTGATAGTCTTGTGAGTGGTTTCTTTTTTTTTAATTTTTATTTTATATTGGAATATAGTTGATTAACAATGTTGTGTTAGTTTCAAGTGTACCAAAGTGATTCAGTTATACACATACATGTATCTTCTTTTTCAAATTCTTTTCCCATTTAGGTGATTACAGAATATTGAGCAGAGTTCCCTGTGCTATACAGTAGGTCCTTGTTGGTTATCTATTTTAAATATAGCATTTTGTACATGTCAACCCCAAACTCCCAATCTATACCTCTCTCCCACCTGTCCCCCTGGTAACCATAACTTCATTCTCTAAGTCTGTGAGTCTGTTTCTGTTTTGTGAATAAGTTCATTTGTATCATTATTTTTAGATTCCACATATAAGTGATAAATGATATTTGTCTTTCTCTGTCTGACTTACTTCATTCAGTATGACAGTCTCTAGGTCCATCCATGTTGCTGCAAATGGCATTATTTCATTCTTTTAATGGCTGAGTAATATTCCATTGTATATATGTACCACATCTTCTTTATCCATTCATCTGTTGATGGACATTTAGGTTGCTTCCATGCCTTGGCTATTGTAAACAGTGTTGCAATGAACATTGGGGTGTATGTATCCTTTCAAACCATGGTTTTCTCAGGATATATGCCAAGGAGTGGGATTGCTGGCTCATATGGTAGTTCTATTTTTAATATCTTAAGAAACCTCCACACTCTTCTCCATAGTTGCTCTACCAATTTACATTCACACCAACAGTGTAGGAGGGTTCCCTTTTCTCCACACACTCTCCAGCATTTATTATTTGTAGATTTTTTTGATGATGCCAATTCTGACTGGTGTGAGGTGATACCTCATTGTAGTTTTGATTTGCATATCTCTAATAATTAGCTGTGGTGAACATCTTTTCACATGTCTCTTGGCCATCTGTGTGTCTTCTTTGAAGAAATGTCTGCTTAGGTCTTCTGCCCATTTTTTGATTGTTTTTATGATATTGAGCTACATGAACTGTTTGTAAATTTTGAAGACTAATCCTTTGTTGGTTGCATTGTTTGCAAATATTTTCTCCCATTCTGTGGGCTTTTTCATTTTCTTTATGGTTTTCTTTGCTGTACAAAAACCTTTAAGATTAATTAGGTCTCATTTGTTTATTTTTGTTTTTATTTCCATTACTCTGGGAGGTGGATAGAAAAAGATACTGCTGAAATTTATGTCAGAAAGTGTTCTGCCTAGGTTTTCCTCTAAGAGTTTTACAGTACCCGGTCTTACATTTAGGTCTTTAATCCATTTTGAGTTTATGGCTTTGTATGGTGTCAAAGAGTGTTCTAATTTCATTTTTTACATGTAGCTGTCCAGTTTTCCCAGGACCACTTATTGAAGAGACTGTCATTCCTCCATTGTATAGTCTTGCCTCCTTTGTCGTAGTTTAGGTGACCATAAGTGCATGGGTTTATCACTGGGCTTTCTATCCTGTTCCATTGATCTATATTTCTGTCTTTGTGCCAGTACCATACTGTTTTGATGACCATAGCTTTGTAGTATAGTCTGAAGTCAGGGATTCTGATTCCTTCAGTTCCGTTTTTCTTTCTCAAGATTGCTTTGACTATTCAGTGTCTTTTGTGTCTCCATACAAATTTTAAGATTTTTTGTTCTAGTTCTGTGAAAAATGCCATTAATAATTTGATAAGGTTTGCATTGAATCTGTAGATTGCTTTGGGTAATATAGTCATTTGACAATATTAATTTTTCCAAATCAAGAACACAATATAGCTCTCCAGCTATTTGTGTCATCTTTGATTTCTTTCATCAGTATCTTTTCTGAGTACAGGTCGTTTGCCTCCTTAGGTAGGTTTATTCCTAGGTACTTTATTCTTTTTGATGCAATGGTAAATGGGATTGTTTCTTTAATTTCTCTTTCTGATCTTTCATTGTTAGGTGAGATTTCTGTGTATTACTTTTGTATCCTGCAACTTTACCAAATTCACTGATGAGCTCTAGTAATTTCCTGGTAGCATCTTCAGGATTTTCGATGTATGGTATCATGTCATCTGCAAACAGTGACAGTTTTACTTCTTCTTTTCCAATTTGTATTACTTTTATTTCTTTTTCTCCTCTGATTATTGTCACTAGGACTTCTAAAACTATGTTGAATAAAAGTGGCAAGAGTGGACATCCCTGTCTTGTTCCTAATCTTAGAGAAAATGCTTTCAGCTTTTCACTGTTGAATATGATGTTGGATGTAGGTTTGTCATTTATGGTCTTTATTATGTTGAGGTATATTCTCTCTATGCCCAGTTTCTGGAGGGTTTTTTTTTATTATTATTATTATAAACGGGTGTTGAATTTTGTCAGAAGCTTTTTCTGCATATATTGAGAAGATCATATGGTTTTTATTCTTCAATTTGTTGATGTGATGGATCGCACTGATTGATTTATGGATACTGAAATATCCTTGCATCCCTGTGATAAACCTCACTCAATCATGGTGCATGATCCTTTTAATGTATTGTTGGATTAGTATTGCTAGTATTTTGTTAAGAATTTGTGTGTCTATGTTCATCAGTGATATTGGCCTGTAATTTTCTTCTCTTGTGGTATGCTTGTCTGGTTTTGGTATCAGGGTGATGGTGGCCTCATAGAATGAATTTGGGAGTTTTCCTCCCTCTGCATATTTTTGGAACAGTTTCAAAAGGATAGGTGTTAGCTCTTCTCTAAATGTTTGATAGAATTCACGTGTGAAGCCATCAGGTCCTGGACTTTTGTTTGCTGGGAGTTTTTTAATCACAGTTTCAATTTAAGTGTTTATGATTGTTCTGTTCATATTTTCTATTTCTTCCTGGTTCAGTCTTGGGAGATTGTACATTTCTAAGAATTTGTCCATTTCTTCTAGATTATCCATTTATTTGTACATACTTGCTTGTGATAGTCTCTAATGATTCTTTGTATTTCTGTGGTATACATTGTAACTTTTCCTTTTTCATTTCTAATTTTATTGATTTCAGCCCTCTCCCTCTTTTTCTTGATGAGTCTGGCCAAAGGTTTATCAATTTTGTTTATCTTCTCAAAGAAGAGCTTTTAGTTTCACTGACCTTTTCTACTGTTTTTTTTTTTTTTTTTCGCTTCTATTTTATTTGTTTCTGCTCTGATCATTATGATTTCTTTCCCTTCACTAACTTTGGGTTTTGTTTGTTTTCCTTTCTCTCATTGCTTTAGGTGTAATGTTAGGTTGTTCGTTGGTGATTTTTCTTGTTTCTTGAGGTAAGATTGTATTGCTATAAACTTCCCTCTTAAAAGTTCTTTTGCTACATCCCATAGGTTTTGGATCATTGTGCTTTCATTGTCATTTGTTCCTAGGTATTTTTAAATTTCTTTAGTGATCCATTGGTTATTTAGTAGCATATTATTTAGCCTCCATGTGTTTGTGTTTTTTACAGTTCTTTTTTCTAGTAGTTGATTTCTAGTTGCATGGCAGTGTGGTTGGAAAAGATGTTTGATGTGATTTAAGTTTTCTTAAATTTACTTAGGCTCTGTGACCCACCATATGGTCATTCCTGGAGAATGTTCCATGTACACATGAGAAGAATCTGTATTCTGCTGCTTTTGGGTGGAATGCTGAATAAATATCAATTAAGTCCATTTGGTCTAATGTGTCATTTAAGGCCTGTGTTTCCTTATTGATTTTCTGTCTGGATTATCTGTCCACTGATGAAAATGGGGTGTTAAAGTCCCCACTGTTATTGTGTTACTGTCAGTTTCTCCCTTTATGGCTGTTAGTATTTGCCTTATATATTGAGGTGATCCTGTGCTGGATGCATATATGTTTACAGTTGTTTTTGTAATGTTTTTATTTTTTGTTTTGTTTTTTCTTAATTAATCTTTATTGGAGTATAGTTGTTTTACAATGTTGTGTTAGTTTCTGCTGCACAGCAAATTGGATCAGTTATAGGTATGCATATATCTCCTCTTTTTTAGATTTCCTTCCCATTTAGGTCACCACAGAGCATGGGGTAGAGTTCCTGGGGCTATAAAGTAGGCTCTCATTAGTTATCTCTTTCATACATAATAGTGTATATATGTCAATCCCAGTCTCCCAATTCATCCCACCCCTCCTTACCCCCTTGATATCCATAAGTTTGTTCTGTACATCTGTATCTTTATTTCCGCTTTGCAAATACGTTCATCTGTACCATTTTTCTAGATTCCATATATAAGTGATATTATACGATATTTGCTTTTCTCTTTCTGACTTACTTCACTCTGTATGACAGTCTCTAGGTCTACCCATGTCTCTGCAAATGGCACTATTTTGTTCCTTTTTATGGCTGGGTTATATTCCATTGTATATACGTGCCACATCTTCTTTATCCATCCGTCTGTTGCTGGACATTTAGGTTGCTTCCATGTCCTGGCTATTGTAAATACTGCTGCAATGAACATTTCGGGTGCATGTATCTTTTTGAATTATGGTTTCCTCTGGGTATATGCCCAGGAGTGGGATTGCTGGGTCATATGGTAATTCTATTTTTGTTTTTTTTTTGAGGAACCTCCATAGGGTTCCCCATAGTGACTGTACCAGTTTACATTCCCACCAACAGTGTAGGTGGGTTCCATTTTCTCCACATCCTCTCCAGAATTTGCTGTTTGTAGATTTCTTGATGATGGCTGTTCTGACTGGTGTGAAGTGATAGATAACTCATTGTAGTTTTTATTTGCATCTCCTTAATAATTAGTGATGTTGAACATTTTTTGATGTGTTTGTTGGCCATCTGTATGTCTTCTTTGGAGAAATTTCTATTTAGGTCTTCTGCACATTGTTTGATTGGGTTGTTCATTTTTTTGATATTGAGCAGCATTGTATATTTTGGAGATTAATACCTTGTCAGTTTCTTCATTTGTAAATATTTTCTCCCATTTTGAAGGTTGTCTTTTCATTTTATTGATGGTTTCCTTTGTTATGCAAAAGCTTTTAAGTTTAATTAGGTCCCATTTGTTTAACTTTGTTTTTATTTACATTACTCTAGGAGGTGGGTCAAAAAAAATATTACTGCAATTTAAGTCAAAGACCATTCTGCCTATGTTTTCCTCTAAAAGTTTTATAGTGTCTGGTCTTACATTTAGGTCTTTAATCCATTTTGAGTTTATTTTTGTGTATGGTGTTAGGCAGTGTTCTAATTTCATTCTTTTTAATGTAGCTGTCCAGTTTTCCCAGCACCACTTATTGAAGAGACTGTCTTTCCCCCATTGTATATTCTTGCCTCCTTCATCATAGATTAGGTGACCATAGGTGCATGGGTTTATCTCTGGGCTTTCTAATCCATTCCATTGATCTTTTTTCTGTTTTTGTGCCAGTACCATACAGTTTTGATTACTGTAGCTTTTTGTTATATCTTCTTCTTGGATTGATTCCTTGATCATTATGGGGTGTCCTTCTTTGTCTCTTGTATCAGTCTTTATTTTAAAGTCTATTTTTTCTGATATGAGTATTGCTACTCCAGCTTTCTTTTGATTTCCACTTGCAAGGAAAAATTTTTCCATCCCCTTAGTTTCAGTTTGTATGTTCCCTAAATCTAAAGTGGGTCTCTTGTAGACAGCATGTATATGGGTCTTTTTGGTATGCATTCAGCTAGTCTATGTCTTTTGGTTGGAGCATTTAATTCGTTTACCTTTAAAGTAATTATCCATATGTGTCTTCCTATTGCCACTTTCTTAATTGTTTTGGATTTGTTTTGTAGGTCTTTTTTCTTTCCTTCCTCTTTTCTTGTCTTTTCTTGTGATTTGATGAAGAACTTTAGTGTTGTGTTTGGATTCCTTTTTCTTATTTGTATGTGTATCTTTTGTAGATTTTCAGTTTGCAGTTACCATGAGGTTTTGAGGTAGCAGTCTGTATATAAACAAGATTGTTTTAAGTTACTGGTCTTTTACTTTCAAATGCATTTCCAATATCCTGTATTTGTGCTCTCCTTTTCTCACAATTGCCAGTTTTGATATCATATTTTTGTGATGATGATTTCCAACCTTTACTATATGTTTGCCTTTACCAGTGAGCTTTTCCATTCGTTGTTTTCTTGTTCTAGTTGTGGCCTTTCTTTTTCTGCTTAAAGAGTTTCCTTTAGCATCTGTTGTGAAGTTGGTCTGGTCATGCTGAATTCTCTTAGCTTTTGCTTATCTGTAAGTTTTTTTGGTTTCTCCATCAAATCTGACTGAGAGCCTTTCTTGGTACAGTGTTCTTGGTTGTCGTTTCTTCCCTTTTATCACTTTAAATATATCATGCCACTCCCTTATGGCCTGCAGAGTTTCTGCTGAGAAATCATTTGATAACCTTATGGGTGTTTCCTTGTATATTGTTTATTGCTTTTCCTTTGTAGCTTTTAATATTTTTTCTTTGTTTTCAATTTTTGTCAATTTGATTACTATGTGTCTTGGCATGTTCCTCCTTGGGTTTATCCTTCCTGGGACTCTCTGTGCTTCTGGATTTCGGTGACTGATTCCTTTCACATGTTAGGGAAATTTTCAGCCATTATATCTTCAAATATTTTCTCTGGTCCTTTCTCTCTCTTCTCCTTCTGGGACCTGTGTAATGCAAATGTTGTAGCACTTAATGTTGTCCCAGAGGTCTCTTAAACTGTCTTCATTTTTTTTTCATTCTTTTTTCTTTATTCTGTTCTATGGCAGTGATTTCCACCACTCTGTCTTCCAGGTCACTTATCTGTTCTTCTGTCTCAGTTATTCTGCTATTGATTCCTTCTAGTGTATTTTTCAATTCAGTTATGATATCATTCATCTCTGTTTGTTTGTTCTTTAGCACTTCTAGGTTTTTGTTAAACATTTCTTGTAGCTTCTCTATCCTTGCCTTCATTCTTTTTCTGAGATCCTGGATCATCTTCACTATCATTATTCTGAATTATTTTTCTGGTAGGTTGCCTATATCCATTTCACTTAGTTATTCTTCTGGGATTTTTCCTTCTTCTGGGACATATTTCTCTGCTGTCTCATTTTGTCTAACTTTCTGTGATTGCAGTTTCTGTTTCACAGGCTGCAGGACTGTAGTTCTTCCTGCTTCTGCTGTCTGCCCTCTGGTGGATGTGGCTATCTAAGAGGCTTGTGCAGGCTTCCTGATGGGAGGGACTGGTTCCTACCCAGTGGTGGGTGGAGCTGGGTCTTTTCCCTGTGGTGGGCAGGGCCATGCTCAGAAAGGCTTGAAGCCACTTGTCTGATGATGGGTGGGGCTGTGTTCCCACCCTGTTGGTTGTTTGACCTGCAATATCCCAGCCCTGGAGCCTACAGGCTGTTGGGTGGGGCCAATGGCATCCCCCGGGAGGGTTCACACCAGTGAGTACTCCCTAGAACTGCTGCTGTCAGTGTCTCTGTCCCTGCAGTAAGCCACAGCCACCCCCCTGAATACACAGGAGACCCTGTAACACTAACAGGTATGTCTGGCACAGTCTCTTATGGGGTCACTGCTTTTTTCCCCTGAGTCCTAGTGTGCATGAGACCTTGTGTGCTCCCTCCAAGAGTGGAGTTTCTGTTTCCCCCCATTTCTGTGGAATTCCTACAACCAAACCCCACTGAGCTTCGAAGCCTGATGCTCTGGGGACTCCTCCTCCTGTTGCCAGACTCCAAGGCTGGGAAGCCTGACATGGGACTGAGAAATTTCACTGTTGCGTAAGACTTCTGTGGTATAATTGTTTTCCAGTTTGTGGGTCTCCCACTTGGTGTATATGGGATTTGATTTTATTGCAGTTGTTGCCCCTCCTACTATCTCATTGTGGCTTCTTCTTTTTCTTTGTATGTAGGGTATCTTTTTTGGTCGGTTCCAGCATTTTTTGTTGATGGTTGTTCAACAGTTAATTGCGATTTTGGTGTTCCTGTAAGAAGGGATGAGCTCACTTCCTACTACTCCGCCATCTTGAGCTAATCTCCCGTTTTGGGTTGTTTATACTTTATTCTTATTTCTCATTTTTTTTTGAAGAACATGTATACGTCCATCAGAAAAAAAATTAATAAAGACAGTTTCACTATAGGAGGAGGAATTTTACATTTATAACAGACAAATCAAATCAAATAAGCAGCGCTCCTTACACAGCAATGCCTTAACAAGTCAGAATTCTTTCTGGGTGACTTAATGGACACATGCTCTCCATTGACAGTCTCCTTTTGTGCAAGCCACTTTGGTCATTGCTATGGCCTTTCCAGTGTAGAGAAGGTGAATGGAAATATTGTAAGGACATGGAGATATTCAAATATCTTGTAAACTGTGTTTATCTGCTTTGTCTGTGGGTTAAAAGTAAAAGAGTCTAAAAAGAGAAGAAAGGTAAAAGCAGAACTCAGGAAATTAGGAGAAATCATCAATAATTCTGCTATCTGCTTCTGTTTCTTTTGTCTCTTGCATTAATAGGATGTGTTATACCAAAAGAGAATGCAATTTGGTATTGACAAATGCACATACTGATAAAAAAAAATCATCAAAACATGTTCCCAGTCCCTAGCACACACCAGGAGCCATGGGAAAAGCTTTAGAAAATAGATAAATATCATTAAAATTTCATAGAGTATCTCATCTGGTTCCTTCAGTATCCCTGTGTGATGAGAATTCATGAATCATCACTTTACAGGCAGGAAAACTGAGGTTCTGGAAAATTAAGTCCCTTGCTCAGGTAAGCATAATTCATAAGTAGCAGGCCAGGTTTCTTAGCTAGCTTTTACTATTCATTTAAGTTCTTTTTTATGCAGCTTACTTAATTTTTTAAATTCTATTTTATTGTGGTAAGAACACTTTACATAACATTTATCCTCATAAAATTTTAAGTGTACAATACATATTGTTGACCATGGGTAAAATATTAAACAGCAGATTCCTAGATCTTATACATCTTGCTTACTTAACTTAAAACTTTATGCCCATTGATTAGTAACTTCCCATTTCCCCAGTCCCTGGCAACCACCTTTCCATTCCTTGATGCTGTTAATTTGGCTATTTTGGATACCTCATATAATTGGAATCATGTAATATTTGTCTTTCTGTAACTATCTTATTTTACTGAGCATAATGTCCTCAAGATTCATACATGTTGTCACATATTGCAGAATTTCCTTCTTTTGTAAGACTAAAATATTCCACATTTCCTTTATCCATTCATCTGTCAATGGACACTTAGGTGGTTCCCACATCTTCGCTATTATGAATACTGCTAAAATGAAAATGGGAGTGCTAATATTTCTTATTTTTTTCTAATTGTTGAATTTTATTTAATTTATTTTTTATACAGCAGGTTCTTATTAGTCATCAATTTTATACACATCAGTGTACACATGTCAATCCCAATCACCAAATACATCACACCACGATGTCCAGCCCCCTGCAGCTTTCACCCCTTGGTGTCCATACCTTTGTTCTCTACATCTATGTCTCAATGTCTGCCCTGCAAACCAGTTCATCTGTACCATTTTTCTAGGTTCCACATATATGCGTTAATATACGATATTTGTTTTTCTCTTTCTGACTTACTTCACTCTGTATGACAGTCTCTACATCATTCCATGTTTCAACAAATGACCCGATTTCATTCTTTTTTATGGGTAAGTAATATTCCATTGTATATATGTACCACATCTTCTTTATCCATTCATCTGTCAATGGGCATTTAGGTTGCTTCCATGACCTGGCGATTGTAAATAGTGCTGCAATGAACATTGGGGTGCATGTGTCTTTTTGAACTATGGTTTTCTCTGGGTATATGCCCTGTAGTGGGATTGATGGATCATATGGTAATTCTATTTTTAGTTTTTTAAGGAACATCCATACTGTTCTCCAGGGTGGCTGTATCAACTTACATTCCCACCAAGAGTGCAAGAGGGTTCCCTTTTCTCCACACCCTCTCTAGCATTTGTTCTTTGTAGATTTTCTGATGATGCCCATTCTAACTGGTGTGAGGTGATACCTCATTGTAGTTTTGATTTGCATTTCTCTAATAATTAGTGATGTTGTGCAGCTTTTCCTGTGCTTCTTGGCCATCTGTATGTCTTCTCTGGAGAAATGTCTATTTAGGTCTTCTGCCCATTTTTCAATTGGATTGTTTGTTTATTTAATATTGAGCTGCATGAGCTGTTTATATATTTTGGAGATGAATCCTTTGTCCGTTGCTTCATTTGCAAATATTTTCTCCCAGTCTGAGGGTTGTCTTTTCATCTTGTTTATGGTTTCCTTTGCTGTGCAAAAGCTTTGAAGTTTCATTAGGTCCCATTTGTTTATTTGTGTTTTTATTTCTATTACTGTAGGAGGTGGATCAAAAAGATCTTGCTGTGATTTATGTCAAAGAATGTTCTTCCTATGTTTTCCTCTAAGAGTTTTATAGTGTCCAGCCTTACATTTAGGTCTCTATTCCATTTTGAGTTTATTTTTGTGTATGGTGTTAGGGAGTGTTCTAATTTCATTCTTTTACATGTAGCTGTCCAGTTTTCCCAGCACCACTTATTAAAGAGACTGTCTTTCCTCCATTGTATATCCTTGCCTCCTTTGTCATAGATTATTGACCATAGGTGTGTGGGTCCATCTCTGGGCTTTCTCTCTTGTTCCATTGATCTATACTTCTGTTTTTGTGCCAGTACCGTATTGTCTTGATTACTGTAGCTTTGTAGTATAGTCTGAAGTCAGGGAGCCTGATTCCTCCAGCTCCATTTTTTTTTCCCTCAAGACTGCTTTGACTGTTCAGGGTCTTTTGTGTCTCCATACAAATTTTAAGATGATTTGTTCTAGTTCCGTAAAAATTGCCATTGGTAATTTGATAGGGATTGCATTGAATCTGTAGACTGCTTTGGGTATTACAGTCATTTTCACAATATTGATTCTTCCAAACCAAGGATATGGTATATCTCTCCGTCTGTTGGTATCATCTTCAATTTCTTTTATCCGTGTCCTATAGTTTTCTGCATACAGGTCTGTTGTCTCCCTAGGTAGGTTTATTCCCAGGTATTTTATTCTTTTTGTTACAGTGGTAAATGGGTGTGTTTCCTTAATTTTTCTTTCAGATTTTTCATCATTAGTGTATATGAATGCAAGAGATTTCTGTGCATTAATGTTGTATCCTGCAACTTTACCAAATTCATTGATTAGCTCTAGTAGTTTTCTGGTGGCATCTTTAGGATTCTCTATGTATAGCATCACGTCATCTGCAAACAGTGACATTTTACTTCTTTTCTAATTTGTATTCCCTTTATTTCTTTTTCTTCTCTGATTGTTTTGGCTAAGACTTCCAAAACTTAAAAATAATAGCAGTGAGAGTGGACATCCTTGTCTTGTTCCTGATCTTACAGGAAATGCTTTCAGTTTTTCACCATTCAGAATGATGTTTGCTGTGGGTTTGTCATATATGGCCTTTATTATGTTGAGGTAGGTTCCCTCTATTCCCACTTTCCTGAGAGTTTTAATCATAAATGGGTGTTGAATTTTGTCAAAAGCTTTTTCTGCATCTATTGAGATCAACGTATGGTTTTTATTCTTCAATTTGTTAATATGGTGTATCACATTCATTGACTTGCATATATTGAAGAATCCTTGCATCTCTGGGATAAATCCCACTTGATCATGGTGTATGATCCTTTTAATGTGTTGTTAGATTCTGCTGCTAGTATTTTGTTGAGGATTCTTGCATCTATATTCATCAATGATATTGGTCTGTAATTTTCTATTTTTGTAGTCTCTTTGTCTGGTTTTGGTATCAGGGTGATGGTAGCCTCATAGAATGAGTTTGGGAGTGTTCCTTCCTCCACAATTTTTTGGAAGAGTTTGAGAAGGATGGGTATTAGCTCTTCTCTGAATGTTTGATAGCATTCACCTGTGAAGCCATCTGGTCCTGAACTTTTGTTTGTTGGAAGATTTTTAATCAGAGAGTCAATTTCATTACTTGTGATTGGTCTGTTCTTATTTTCTCTTTCTTCCTGGTTCAGTCTTGGAAGGTTATACCTTTCTAAGAATTTGTCCATTTCTTCCAGCTTGTCTATTTTATTGGCAGGGTTGCTTGTAGTAGTCTCAGGATTCTTTTTATTTTTGCAGTGTCTGTTGTAACTTCTACTTTTTCATTTCTAATTTTATTGACTTGAGTCCTCTTCCTCTTTTGCTTGATGAGTCTTGCTAAGTGTTTATCAATTTTATTTAACTTCTCAAAGAACCAGCTTTTAGTTTCATTGATCATTGCTATTGTTATTTTTGTTTCTGTTTCATTTAATTCTGCTCTGATCTTTATGATTTCTTTCCATCTGCTAACTTTTGGTTTTGTTTATTCTTCATTTTCTAGTTCCTTTAGGTGTAAGGTTAGATTGTTTATTTGAGATTTTTCTTGTTTCTTGAGGTAGGCTTGTATAGCTATAACCTTTCCTTTTAGAACTGCTTTTGCTGCATCCCATAGGTTTTGGATCATCGTGTTTTCATTGTCATTTGTCTCTAGGTGTTTTTTTATTTCCTCTTTGATTTCTTCAGTGATCTCTTGGATATTTAGTAATGTATTGTTTAGTCTCCATGTGTTGGTGTTTTTTACATTTTTTCCCTGTAATTCATTTCTAATCTCATAGCATTGTGGTCAGAAAAGATGCTTTATATGATTTCAATTTTCTTACATTTACTGAGGCTTGACTTGTGACCCAAGATATGATCTATCCTGGAGAATGTTCCGTGCCTACTTGAGAAGAAAGTGTAATCTGCTGTTTTTGGATGGAATGTCCTATAAATATCAGTTAAACCTATTTGGTCTACTGTGTCATTTAAAGCTGCTGTTTCCTTATTTATTTTCATTTTGGATGATCTGTCCATTGGTGTAAGTGAGGTGTTAAAGTCCCCAACTATCATTGTGTTACTGTCAATTTCCTCTTTTACAGCAGTTAGCAGTTCCCTTATTGTATTCCCTTATGTATCTTATGTTGGGTGCATATATATTTATAATTATTATATCTTCATCTTGGATTGATCACTTGAACATTATGTAGTGTCCTTCCTCATCTCTTGTAACGTTCTTTACTTAAAAGTCTATTTTGTCTAATATGAGTATTGCTACTCCAGCTTTCTTTTGATTTCCATTTGCATTGAATATCTTTTTCCATCCCCTCACTTTCAGTCTGTATGTGTCCCTAGGTCTGAAGTGGTCTCTTGTAGACAGCATATAGATGGGTCTTGTTTTTGTATCCATCCAGCAAGCCTGTGTCTTTTGGTTGGAGCATTTAATCCATTCACGTTTAAGGTAATTATTGATATGTATGTTCTATGACCATTTTCTTAATTGTTTTGGGTTTGTTTTTGTAAGTCCTTTACTTTTCTTGTGTTTCCCACTTAGGGAAGTTCCTTTAGCATTTGTTGTAGAGCTGGTTTGGTGGTGCTGAATTCTCTTAGCATTTGCTTGTCTGTAAAGCTTTTGATTTCTCCATTGAATCTGAATTAGATCCTTGCTGGGTAGAGTAATCTTGGTTGTAGGTTCTTCCCTTCATCACTTTAAGTATATCATGCCACTGCCTTCTGGCTTTTAGAGTTTCTGCTGAGAAATCAGCTGTTAACTTATGGGAGTTCCCTTGTATATTATTTGTCTTTTTTCCCTTGCTGCTTTCAATAATTTTTCTTTGTCTTTAATTTTTGCCAATTTGATTACTATGTGTCTTGGTGTGTTTCACCTTGGGTTTATCCTTTATGGGACTCACTGTGCTTCTTGGACTTGGGTGACTATTTCCTCTCCCATGTTAGGGAAGTTTTCAACTATAGTCTCTTCAAATATTTTCTCTGGTCCTTTCTCTCTCTCTTTCTCCTCTGGGACCCCTATAATGTGAATGTTGTTGTGTTTAATGTTGTCCCAGAGGTCTCTTAGGCTGTCTTCATTTCTTTTCATTCTTTTTTCTTCATTCTGTTCCACAGCAGTGAATTCCACCATTCTTTCCTCCAGGTCACTTATCCATTCTTCTGCCTCAGTTATTCTGCTATTGATTCCTTCTAGTGTAGTTTTCATTTCAGCTATTGTATTGTTCATCTCTGTTTGTTTGTTCTTTCATCTTCTTGATCTTTGCCTCCATTCTTTTTCCAAAGTTCTGGATCATCGTCACTATCATTATTCTGAATTCTCTTTCTGGAAGGTTGCCTATCTCCACTTCATTTAGTTATTCTTCTGGGGTTTTATCTTGTTCCTTCATCTGGCACATAGCTGTCTGCCTTTTCATCTTGTCTATCTTTCTGTTAATATGTTTTTTGTTCCACAGGCTGCAGCACTGTAGTTCTTCTTGCTTCTGCTGTCTGCCCCCTGGTGGATGAGGCTATCTAAGAGGCTTGTGAAAGTTTCCTGATGGGAGGGACTTGTCGCTAATATCTCTCTGAGATCTTGATTTCAATTCTTTTGGATAAATATTCAGAAGTAGGATTTCTGGATCATATGGTAGTTCTTTTTTAAATTTTTTGAAGAACTTCAGTACTCTTTTCCATAGCTGTTGCACCAGAGGTGAAAGACTTGGGTATTGAAAACTACAAAATGTTGATGAAATAATTTAAAGAAGACACAAACAAATGGAAAGATATTCTACATTCATGAATTGGAAGACTTAATATTGTTATGATGCTCATTCTACCCAAGGCAATTTACAGATTCAACATAATCTCTATCAAAATTCCAATGGCAGTCTTCACAGAAATAGAAAAAAACAATTCTACATTGCATATGGAACCGCAAAAGACAACAAGTTGCCAAATCTATGATGAGAAAGAAGAACAAAACTGGAGGCATCACAATTTCTGCTTTCTAAATATATTGAAAAGCAACCTTAACCTAAGGTTTGGAAGGAAAATTCACAGAAACTATCCAGGTCTTAATACCAGGTCTGCAAGCAGGAGAAGGATGGAGAATTTGGGGGGCGAGGAAGGGCTGAGGGAAGAGAATAACAAAGGAAAATTTCAAGGAAATGAGTAGCATGGAAAAGAGGAGGCCCCACTCATCACTTCTTTACAGAAGCAAATTTGGAGAAACATGCCCTTTGGGGAAATAAATTTATTGGTTAACACACTGTCTGTGTGTGTACACATCCATTCCACCAAGAGAGGAGAAAACTCCTTCTCTTCTGTTGGTTCCAGGAAAGGCCATCCTAAACCAAGGGATCAGAAAGTGTCACTGTGTCTTCTTCCTGCCAGCATGTGTGGAGCTCCCTATACTGCTCATTTTTAATTGAGAAATTCAACTTATAGTAAATTTCTATGTGAAAAACAAGAAACGATGTTGAAGTAAGTAATAAATTCAAGAAAAAGTAAATTCTCACCTCCAATTCCTTCCCCACTCTACCACCTGCATCTTTTCTCTAAAGGTGACTGTGTGGAACAGTAGCATTGTTCCTACACAGTTGAGGTTCCTGCCCAGAACAGAGCCTCCTTTCTGTACTTCCAGCAATCAATTTTAAAGAAACACACACAGGTACATTATATGCATGGATGTTCATTGTATTGTTGTTGATAACTATAAAAAATTGAGGGAAAAGATGCCTATGAATAGGAGTATTAAATAAGTCATGGAAGAGTCATACCATGGAACAATAAACAAATATTAAAAATAAGAAAGTGGACTTACAACAGGAATGTTTAGAAATAGCCTCCTAACAACCCTTTCGCATTAGGGTCCTGGTTCCTGTCTGGGAGGGAATTTAAGTTTGGGGAGTTCTGGGGAAAGCCTTTTTACCCTAAACAGCTAATAATAGTGCTCTTCAACCCTAAACATTAAAGGGAACTGAAAAAAGTGAAGTGACAGTACACCTGACAATATAAAAAGTAAGTGACCCACATGGATTGAAGGAGGCCAACACAATAAAACTCTGCTAGTAAGACATTTAAGTTATTTTTGCTACTGCCTCTACTATTTTGCTAATATTCCATCCAGGCATCCAAAATATTCATGCTCTCTCTCCCTTCCTGCTATCAGCTCAAAGGCTGCTTTGAAATCAATCATTTACAGCTTAGTGGGAATGTGTTGCAGAGCCAATGTAGGCCTGGCTGAATCACTCAGAGGCCTATTTCCAGAAGTTCCTGGGCTAGAGAAGTACATGTAGCTAAAGTATTTAAAATAATTGTGCAGTGGAATTGCTTTCTGCTATTTCCCTCATTTTTAATATTTTTATTACAAGTGTATGGTTTTCTGCTACAGAGGTCAGTTGTGTTTTTGAGGACTAACCTGACAAGATAAGGATTATTTTCTAATATTGTTCAATGGGGGGATGTGACCCAAATTTCAAAATTCCTAACATTCACATTAGGAAGAAATCTGTTTCTAAATTTTGAACTACATGGATGCTAAATCAGAAATTAAAGGTGGTTAAACACCACAAACTGCTCTCAAGAAGATATTTTTGCCTTTGGAGCAGGGATCTGAGTGTCATTGCTGAAGATAATGGAAAACCCCTGAGGTCATGAGGAAGAGTGACAAAATAAAAGTGACACAGAAAACCAATTTGTTAGTGGAATGTAGAATGGACTCAAAAGGATAGAGGTCGAGGCAAGCAGATTAGAAGGCTCCCGTTGTGTACAACTCACTAAAATGCATATTTTACCCATCTAACCTCACTTATTCATCATGACAATAATCTGCCATAGATATTTTGATATTTATTTTACAGATGAGAAAACTGAGACTCAAGGAAATAAAACAACTCTCCTAGTATCACATTGTTATTAAATATCAGTGCCATTTTGAGGAAAGAGAGAATATAGAATAAATTTATAACCTCTTATGGCCTGAGATCAGTTACTTTGATGATCTTCTAGAACAGTGCTTCCAACTTGGCTGAGCATTGCAATCACTTTAAGAACTTTTTAGAATACCTAGTCCAGCATTGCACACCAGAAAGATTCTGATTATCAGTCAAGTTTGGGAACCTCTGTTGTCATCCAGATGATCTTCTGGTCATTTTACTAAAAGAGAAACTAGCGCAAGGGATGATTAATTCAGCATTAGACCTATTAAATTTGAGATACTGGCAGGGCACCCAGTAGAATCTCTGCATAATTTAGTTGGAATCATGAGACTAGAGCTGGGAAGAAATATCACGACTAGAGGAATACATTTTGGATTGATCTGCATGGAGGTGGTACTTGGAGTTATGAAAGGTCTCCCAGGAAGAAATGGAGAGGGGAAGAATAGATGCTGAGGACAGAGCTCTAATAAATAGCCACAGGGGTGGAATGGGAGGAGGAAGAAACAGATAAACACAACTGAGACATTCTTCTTTAGATAGAAGAAGAACCAGGAAGATAAAATGTCACAGGATTCAAATGAGTCACAGGATTCAATTCTATAATTAATTCTATAATCAATTCTATAATCATTAAAGGTAATAGTCATTAAGGAAAATTTTGGATTTAATAATTGAAAAGTAACTGACAAACCCTGAGATTATTATTTGGGATAGAAGGCAGGCAAAAAGGAGTTGATGAACTTGGTGAGAAAAGGAAGGAAGCAGATGTAGGGTTCAGGGAAGTCTGGCTATGAAAGAAAGGGAAGAAAAAGTAGCAGCATGTGGACCACAAAGCTCAGTGGAAGGTGTTTTAATTGCTATTGTCATTGGAGTATTTGGTGCATGCCAAGTAAGTGTGAAAGCATAATATTAAATTTAACTATAAAACCATTTACCCAAACCCAGAGAAAGTATCTCCAGTTCTAAACAGGGCTTGGCCATGTTAACAACAAATACTTATTGAACTTGATATGTTAAATTTGACTAAGAGGTTATCAACAGGATTCAGTTTAAAGTTCAAAAATAAAGTTTGGGATCATGTTGGGATCAAACCAGAAGAGAGGTAGTCCTGGGGTTCTGTACTTCATGTTTAATGCTTCAAAGATGTGCAAGTGTGGCAGTCTGCTTCAAAGGAGGGGAAAAAAGGCAGACAGCCTACCATCTCACAAAACTGTTGACAAAAGTTAAAGTATATATGTGAAAGTGTCCTATAAGCTGCAATAGCTGTTATTCATATTTGGTTTAAGCCTATGTGATGAGATATAAGATTAATGAGGGCAGAGAAAGTTTTAAATTCACAGCTCTATCCCCAGTGGGTAGAACAGTGCCTGGTATGTAGTAGATGATCACTCATTGCTTGTCAATGAACAAATGGTCATCTCTCATATTAAAATAAGTTAAATCAATAGAAAATTTTGTTGAATGATTTAATCCTACTCCTTGAAATGTCAGACTATCTTTACAGGAATTTAATTTAAAGGTTCTGAAAATAAGATAGAGTCACATATACAAAAGGAGTTTAAAAATTGAGATGGTAAAACACAAAAATCATTCCTCTAAACATAACCTCAAGACCTATGTCCCTAGTTCATTGTCATTAATACTTGAAAATCAACTCAAGCATCATCTCCTCCAAAAAGCCAGCCTTGACTCCCCAGTCTGGGTTAAGTACTCACCACACCCCCGACACAGATCCACCACACCCAGAACTTGTGTAGCACTGTGGGAATATCTCTTTCATAGTACCTTTCCTATTGCTTTGAAAACCACTTGTGTCTTCCCCACCAGTCTTTAAGTCTCTTTTGGTCAATAGAATTGTCTTACTCTTTTAATACCTGCTAATTCCTAACAGTATCTGGCATTAGTAGATGCTAAACAAGTTTTCGCTGAAGTGAACTGAATTCGTGAAAGACCTTCATAGATGATATCAATTTTATAACCTGATTCACTCATGCATTAGCTTTCAGCCAGTTTTTCAGCTAATCCCTGTTCATACCTGGAAGGAATGATAACATATCATTTCATAAAGACTTTCAGGACCACTTTCAAGTTACCAAATGTCATTTTAAAAGAATTTTGATCAATACTACTTTAAATTAGATATCAGAAAATCCAATGCATACGTAAGTGTTTGCAGTATTTATATAAAGCTAAACTCAACAATTTCATCCATTTCCTTTCCTTCATTTAGCCTGACATTTCAGCTGATATTCCTGAACTGCTAGGTAAAGCAAATGCATTTCTATTAGAGCCAGTGTCTCCCGTGAGATTTTGCCAACAGGTGCTCCAGCTTCTTCATTCTATGCACTCTTTCCCTTTACTTGCTAGATTACTAGAACTAGAATTCTGTACTAAAGAATTTACTGTGATTGCTCTAAAGACTGATTTTTACAAATAAGCCTCTTTTGGATTACATACAAATTGAAAATTTAAGGACCAACTGAACCCCCAGCATTGTTTGAGAAGTGGTCAGTAGACAGTGTCCTGATGCTTTTTTTTCCTACATCTTTCCTAAGTACTGAAATTCTGGGGGGAAAAACGATATTCCAGGAATGCATCTTTATGTTCACAACTGTTAATATTCCAAACACATAGAAAATCCCACTCTAAGAAAATATAGCATAACCTTTCCCTTCTGAATATGACATACCAGCCTAAATCCATATATTCCAAGTCTCTCTGGTAAATATATACTTTGTGTTACCCATCTGTGCAACTGCCATATATTTTTAAAGCCCCACAGTTCACAGAAAACTGTCTTAGAGAAACAAACAATGGAAAAGTATAGAAATATCTGATTTATTTCTCTGAATAGGGACCTCCCCAGAAGAAAGTGTACTACAATATCTTCAAGGCATGTGGTTTATCTTTGGGGAAGGAGAGTGAGGGTGAAGAAGGCATCGTTTTCCTGCAGTCTTAAATGGAATCTCTAGTTATATTTGCAAAGATAAAAAATATTTATGATGCTGAAGATTTTTTAAAAGTTGGCTTTGACATGTACTAATTAACCTTGAACTCCCTGGATACTGCTTCATTCTTCTTTACCCAAGAAATTTGCATATAGGCGAGCACACCCGTGCGCGCAAACACACACACACACACACACACACACACACACAAGCACGGACACTTTATTTCCCTGGTTAATTTCAATTGTTTCATTATCTCCTGTCCTTTTCGCTCTCTCACATCTCCTGCCTCAACAGAATAAACATTCTTGCACATTTTATTTTGTCTTATCCAGATGAACATCCCCAACTATTATTACTCTGCAGCAGCCCCTGCTGGTAAAAGGCATCATCCAATTTATCTGTCCCTTCTCGATCAGCTGTTTTTGTCAAGCCTGCTGGTTAAATCCCCAACAAGCTATGTCACAGTCTAACCCTGGTGACCCGCGGACTCAGCAGAACCTGGAACAGGGCTGCCAACCATCTGCAGGGGAGCAAATGTGCCTTGTTTTCAGTGTGGAAAGAACGCCAGAGGAATGCATAATTTTTAGGTGTCTTTATTTCCCTTGTTTCTAGAGCACATAAGTAAAAAGGGGATTTGAAACTGTTTGTGACTAAATGATAAAGGAAAATCAATACAGCAAAACAGACCACCAGAAAATCTTCAGTTGAAGCACAAGTTGTGACATGATGTCAAAGAGGCATTCTTTTCACAGAGAAGGCATAATAAATTATGCGAGTGCTGACTGCTCTTCCAAGGACTGTTGATAGATGCTTAGGAGAGGAAAATCTTCCTTTCTGGTTGACCTTAAAAGCTGTCTTATCTCAGGTCTTAAACGCTTAAATGTGAACATGAAACATTTTTTCATTGATCCTAGAAAAAAAAAATATATTCTCAACCTGTCCTCTTTAGTTGTGGCTTATCAACTGCCCATGCATATAGAAAGATCTATGTGTGTATAGATAGGTAGATAGATGCATAGATATATTAATTCTCAGCTAAAGAATAAATACATTTATCATTCAGAATGATAGAACTAGAGTGGAAAACACCCAGGTGATTGCAATTTGTTTTGCCATGCACCCATGAAAACTCCCTATAGTGGGAAAAAAAATAGAGCAGGCAGGTTATGATAATAGGATATATCTGTTTTTCCTCACATTTGTCATTATATTTAAGCCAATCTTCCCAAACAGTGTAAAATGTATACATTTGTAATAGGGATACAATTCCCCCGGGACTGAGATGCATGGGAAAAAATGCCGTGGAACTAATCTACAAGCACATGTAACAGAGCAAACAAGGCGTTGATTGGGAGAAATGAAAAAGAAGAGAACAATGCGAGACAGGAAACAGGACACAGAAGACAAACTGATTTAAAGATTTGGAGTATGTGACTATTTTGGTATCAGGAAACCTAGCTTTAAAAGGAAGGGTGAATAAGCCTAAAACAATGGGAGATGCATTATTTTTGTGTGCATTCTCAACAGGAACAACATCCCTTCAAAAGAGACACCTCGGGGTTACTTCTAATTCAATAAGTTACTTTTATTTAATAGCAAATAACACCACCAGGTGTGCCAGTTACCAGGAGACTGTTAACCAAGCCTGGTAACCCAGATGGATGAGACCTCTCAATTAGCACTATCACACAATGGGCACACCAGGGCACCCAAGACCAGCAAAGCATGATGGGTGAGAGTAGAATCTATTTGAATGAAATAGAATAATCCCAATGCTTTGTTTTTCTATTTGAAAACCAAAGTTGTCCCCAAGGAGCCAGCCTGATATAACAAAGCAACGCAATCCAGGCTGATATAACAGAAACCTCTTAGACAAAGCTGCTAAACAGTTGTACTTTTTAAAGCAAATAGACCAAAAAAAAAATCGAAACAAAACACTGTATGTTCCCTCAATACAAAAGATAATCTTTCAAGTTGTGACAAGAGGCTTTGACTTACGGCAAACCTTGACTTAAAGAATCAGTGTGCAGATGAGAAACTGTTAAGTCATCTGACCTTCGTCTGTACTCTGGTTGGCAGACACACACAAAAATACTTCCCAAGAAATATCACTCCCATAAAGCAATGCAAAAAGTCACTAGTGTATTACTGTATCTGGCAAGGGGAACACTCTGGAATTTATTCATTGCTAGTGAATTACCAATAGGAAGAGTATATGTATATGCCTTTGTGACTTGGGGGGAAATGTCATGAGGGCTCAACTTATTAAATTTTGTAAATCATAAGGCTTGTCTGAAAATGCAGAGCACTGTAGCTGATTTAGTTGTTGGCCTAGAAACTGTGTTGTTAGGACCATTAAACAGGTCCAGAGTTTAAGTTGCACAGTAAATTATACTCAAAAGAAACAGACAGAGATTTTGCCTGATGTTTTCTGTCTGTGAAGCACAAACCAGCTGCACTGCAGTGGCCCTGTAAGATGGTATCAGATTTTTACATGAATATGTCAAGCTAGTGCACCTTGGTTGAGCTCACCTGAGAGGACTGCGGAATTCTCCTGTGAATTTTAATGTCAAAAATGGAGAACCAAATTAAATTAAGCTTTTCCTATTTGAAACATTTTCACAGCTGGAATAGATACAGCCAATACTCTTTTTAGGTTATGCCAGCTTTTACAGTCACTTTCAACAAATAGCCATCATTAGAAATAGCAAGGACAATGCAGTTGATCGTTTAAAAATAAAAGGTTGTCATTTTGATTTTTTTTCTTAAAAGAAATAATGAATTGCCTATAGCCACTATGACTGAAACACCCCTTTGGAGGCCACAAATAAATGAGGCCATAAAGAAAGCATAGTCACATGTCAAAGAAACCTGATTAAATTAATCATTCTTTGTAGTAATTCTGTCACAAAACTTTCTAACGTTTTGTTTCTATTGAGATGTAAACCCTTAGCTGGTAATTTGCAGCCTACTCAGTTACTTAATTTTATACTCATTTTTCAAAATGAAGGGTTCTTTTCCATACAAGACTAAAATTTTGAAAGTTCCTAATGGCCAAGTTATAAATAGCCAATTATTTCATAAAAAGTGGGAAACAATTATTTTCTGAAATGTAGAGACTACAGGAAAATGCTTTGGAGTATGTAATATAACATGAGTATTTATATTTTGAAAAAGGATTACATTCTATAATTGTTGCATAAACATTTAATTGGCTAAGAATAAATATCAAAATTGACCCTGTTACATTCATATAATCTGGGAGTATGTTTTTCAATCATCATAGAAAGAAAACTATGCTATTCAACATCACTTTTAGAATGGAGCCCTACATACAGTAGACACTCAAAAATGTTGGTTGATGATAAACATGATTCTGCCCATTCTATAGACTTTTTAAACATAAAATTCTGACTTAGTTTTCCAGGGTAAATTAGGTGAAACCAACCATTATTGGCAATTTATATCTACAAAGCTCTCTTCAGGGCAAAAGAAAATTAGTGTCAACCATTTATTGAGGTCTTCCTACTGTCCCCAAGATTCTGTATACATAGAACTTCACAATGTAATACAACAGAACATTGCTTGCTTAAATTCATTTAAAAAAAGTTTTCCCACTTGGATACTTTTTATGTTAAGACACAAGAATCTAGTTTGGAAGATATGATTAAAATGTGGCTTGATATCAATGGAAGAAGGAAAGGGTGGAAATCAATACTGTGGGAGCTAATAAAGACAAGTGTTATGTGATTCACCAGGGAAGAAATAATGGATGAAAAATTGAATATGATTCAGCAGTGTAACACTGTCACCAAAAGGCAAATGCTATATCGGATTGCATTAATAGACATATCATGTAAAACAAGCATGGTAATTTTTCAGTAGCAGTAGCTCTCAACACTATTGGTTAGGCCAAAATTAGAAAAGCACCTGTTCTTTGGGGCAGAATCATTGCACAAAGTGTTGTATAGAGTTTACAGGAGAACAAAAAACAAACACAAAGAAAAATAAATGAAATAATATGGATTGTTAGGGAGATAGATACATAGATACATAGACAGACAAACTATCAGACACAAAGTTTAGAAAACCAGACTTGCTTTCAGAGATCAAGAGAATTAAGTCTATGTTCAGTCAAAAGCAAAGCCAAAACCAGCTAAAGGAGGACATAATTACTATAAAACCAAATACACAAAGGGAACAAGATCCAAAAGGAAGATAGGGACAAGTTGCTTTTATTAGGCAGTGATAGAACCAATAACAAATGGATTCCTGTTGTTTCAGACAATGATTTACATTAAACAGAAAGGAAAATTCCTAGCACATAGGCATGCAGTGATTCAATGGTATGCCTGGGATCCCAGTCATCGGAAGTATTCAAAATAATCAGGATACTCAATCATTCAAAAGTGATCTGGTTAATGAGTACAGGGCTGAAGACACCTTCAAACATTTATAGTTGTTTTGTGTGCTATATAATATGACATCTAGTCAGATTGCTTACTAACAGAGCAAAGTTGAAAGAAACAACTGAGGAAATTCAACCTAAAGTTACAGACTCCAAGGATCACTGAATCCCCACTTCGTCAAAAATAATCTCAGAATAAAAAGATAAGGCAAATATTAGCTAATTTTATTGAAAATTACTATATACCAAGCCCTGTCCTGTATTTTGTACTTATAAAATCTCATTTAGTACACAATCATATATACTATTTTTATCATATATACTATAATTATCTCCATTTACAAATGAGAAACTAAAGTATAGGGAGATTTATAGGTAATTTTGCCCACAAGGTCCCACAGTCAGAATTTTGAACACCAGCAGTCTAGCTGCAGGGCCTAGAAGGCTATCCTGACCCTCAGTTACCTAGGAATATACCACAGACTCAAAAGCAATAAGTAGAATGGGCTAGGATGACAGCTAAGTAGGATGGGCTAGCATGACAGTATCAATAGGTAATGACAGTTGGAGACTAAAGAAACAACCTTATGATGCAGAAGAGAAAATTTAATTAGGAATAAGAAAAAATTTACACTTAATGGATGACATTAAGATTAGAAAACACATTTTAGAAGGCTAAGGAATATTCTCTCTAAACTTTCTAAAATTCTAAGTAGTTTAGATTTCTTTTAGTGACAATTTAGTGAAATTTCTTTTGGATGTAGACTATTACATTAAGTCCTCCCAAACTCTTTTATAACATATGACTTATGTAAATCATAACATTGCTTGGAAACATTACACTAGAGGACTTCTAAGGAAATATTTAATTTCTAATATAATTTAACATTTAATTACTGTCTAATATAGATTAATCTCATTAATAGAGACAGCTGGCTACATAATCATACCACCAAATTTTGCACCTCTTGGGTCCCATTGAAAGAATAGGCAGTTAAAAATGGGAATAGAAAAGCAATCTAGAACATAGTCATGATTATGACAATTACCTAAATTGTATCACTCATAGTATAAGCATACCAAATTTAGAAACATTATTCAAAAATGTATTCATGATATAAGAAAGAATGTCTAGCTGCACAACAGACACTATATTAATGCTGCATCTTATAAAAATCCAATGATTATAACTAGTTTCTTCTTGCCTTATAGCTTCCAGGTATTTCAATATGCCTTGTTCTTCTGTTTCTTTTCTTTCTTTCCCCCTTCCCTGAACTGGTCTCATTGAAAGCATATTTCATTTCTGGTCAAAACAATGAGCCTACAGGTGATATAGGACATCCTCCTTCAACTCTGATCTCCATTACCACCTTGAACAGGTATGCAGTAGCACCAGTTCTACTGGGGGTGTTTCCCCACCTGTCCCATTATTCTGTTCTTCCCCACTATCTAAGGGTCTTTAAGGGCATTTAGAACAACATTGTATTCTTTCATACTGGGTTCATTCATCTGTCCCTTGTGGATAAAACTGCATAATTAATTTAGGAATTTTCTCATTAAAACTCCTATGTTGGAGATTAAAGCTTTTTGTCCAATACAATTTTTAATTCTCACATATAATACTGGTGAATTTATGAATTGAACACCAGAGTCAAAAATAGCATGCTTCCTCTGGATCCTAAATCCTGAGCCTTCTCAAAAAAAAAAAAAAAAAAAAAAAAAAAAAAAAAAAAAAACATCAGTAGCATTCTTCATAAAAAATGTTGGTTCTTCACTGTTCTTCATTGAATATCCACTAATTGACAAAACACTGTTTACACCTAGGAAGGTTTAGGACAGATAGGACTGGTGCAAATATTGGTTCTGCTACTTACTAGCTGTATAAATTGACAACTCTGCACTTATTTCAGCATGTTTAATAGGAATAACTTTACTACTTTACTTATGTTGCAGGATAACTGTGAAGATTAGAGATGAAATCAAATTACTATGTTATCATGCACATAGCAGATACACAATGAATGATAGATTTTAAAATTATGTTTATAGTCTAATTACATGTTAAAGTGCATTAGAAAGCCAAAGAATATTCTAAAAGAAGGCAATGGATTTTTATACAGAAAATATGAAAGTTGGGATTACAAGTGTCTCTCCTAATCTTCCATTTCTGTGGACCTACCTTGTACCTCCATGACTTCTATAGTGATGGAGTGGTTTTAAGAAGACAGAGCCCCAAATCCCACACTTCTTCCATCAGAGAATCTCAGAATTTGTTTGGTGGACTGGGCTTCCAAATAAGGTTTTATCTGATAAAAACTTTGTTTTAGTAGAATAACCTAGGAAGCTATGTGAGATGTCCAAAATTCAAACAGATATTTTTCTAAATTCTTAAGAGTTGAGATACTAAACAATTTTTTAAGTATATGAAAAAATGCACAACTTGGTCAAGTTCAGGGGTCTCTAATGTTAGAAGGAAAAACATTCTGCATATTTTAAGAGTCAAAGAGATGCAAAATTCAATCAAGACGTGTAGCCACCTGAAAGAGGATTATAGAGTAATTGGACTCGTGGTGTATCTGATTAGCTGTGCTTTTAAGTTATATAAGGGTCAGTCCACCTTATCTACATCACAGGCAAATAATCTGCTGCTTCCTGAAAAGAACTTCTGATTGTTAATAACTTCAGCAAACTGAGAAGGCAACCAAAAACATCCCTCTTGAGAAAGCCACTCTAAAGAATGTTTGAGGCAACAAAACTGCATCCCCCAAAGGAAACATTGTTCAAGCTATGTATATTTAGAATTAAATATAGGGTATTTAAGATAATCATGTGTTCATTTATTTATCCATTCATTCATTCAAAAGTATCTACTGACTATGTGCTAGGGCCAGGTACTGTTCTGGGCACTGTGGATACATTAATGAGCAGAACAGAAAAAGTCTCTACCTTTATCCACTCTGCCTTCTGGTCAGGGAATAAATAGAATAAACATAATAAATGAGTAGAGCTGATGATGTCAGTGCCCTGTTTACATTTCCTCCATCCTCATGGGTTGAA
This sequence comes from Kogia breviceps, assembly GCF_026419965.1. Lineage (NCBI taxonomy): Eukaryota > Metazoa > Chordata > Mammalia > Artiodactyla > Physeteridae > Kogia > Kogia breviceps. The sequence goes on from NC_081325.1 coordinate 32,238,988, forward strand.
GGCTATTAATTGTGAATAAAGAACTGCAGGTCTGCCTGAGCAACAGAAGCACAGTCCTCTGACACTCAAGGAACAGCAGAAATGAGCTTTTAAGTCCTGAAAAGAGCCCTCATCCAAAGACAGAAGTGGTGCTGGGTGATACACACCCCAGCTCCTCACCTCTTGGTGGCAAGCAGTTGAGCCTCAGATGTCCACCAAGATAATCTGTTTGATAACCTACCTCTCCCTGACCCACTACCCCACTCCCCTACCTGTTTTTCTTGGGGTCACCTCCCAAATAAACTACTTACACTCAAATTTTGTCTCAGGATCTGCTTCTAGAAGAACTTGTCTGTCCTAGGCAACAAGTACATTACATAGTAGGTTAAAATGGGATACACGCTATGAGAAAGCACAGAACATATTAAGAAGGATCTGGATTAAAAGGCAAGGGACAAGGTGGTGGAAGGCATTTGAACAAAGACTTGAGGAGATAAAAGGGTAAACCATGGGGATTAAAGGGAGGAAAGCTAATGCAGAGTCCCTGCAGCAGGAGTATGCCTGGTGCCTTCAGGACTTTGGAGGAGACCATCGTGACTGCAATGGAGTATGTGAAGGAGGGAGTAGTAGAGTATGGGATATGAGTGAGGTAACAGCTGTAGGGAGGTATTAAAGATTTTATAAGGTGTTACAACGATTTTGGGTGTTAGCCTAAGTAATAGAGTGATATGGAAGGATTTGAGTGGGGGAGTGACATAATCTGACATTTAAAAATCTTTTTAGTTACTGTGTTGAGAAAAGACTGTAGGAGGTCAAAGATAGAAGCAGGGAGAACAGTTGGACATCTATTACAAAAATACACACAAGAGTCCATCAACAGGGACTTCCCTGGTGGTCCAGTAGTTAAGACTCAGTGCTCCCAAAGCAGGGGGCCCCAGGTTTGATCCCTGGTCAGGGAACTAGAGTCCACAAGCCGCAACGAAAGATCCTGCATGCCGCAGCTAAGACCCAGCACAACCAAATAAATAAATAAATAAATATTTAAAAAGAAGAGTCTATCAACAGGTGAATGGATATATAAATTGTGGTATTTACATACAATGGAATATTATTCAGCTGTAAAAAGCTATGAAATACTGATACATGCTACAAAGTAGGGTAAACCTCAAAAATATGCTAAATTTTAAAATGCCAGACACAAAAGGTTACATGCCAGATGATTGCATTTATAAGAAATATCCAGAATAGGTAAATCCATAAAGGCAGAAACATACTAGTAGTTTCCAGGGGTTGGGGGGAAGATGATTTGGGAAGTAAGTTCTTAATGGGGACGGGGTTTTACTTTGAGATGATGAAACTATTTTGGAACTAGATAGAGGTGGTGGCTGACAACATTGTCAATATACAAAATGCCACTAAATTATTCACTTTAAATGGTTAATTTTATGTTATGTGAATTTTATCTCAGTTTTAGAAAGAAAAATCTAAAAAGGGGGGAAAATATGTGCAAGAAATTATGATGGCTTGGACCAGAAGGCTAGAAACAGAGGTGTTGAGAGTGCTATGATTCTGGACATATTTTGTAGGTGGAGTCAAGACAATTTCAGGACCAAATGTCAGTGTGAAGAGTCAGAGATAACTCCAAATTTGGGGGCTTGATCAACTACTAGGATAAAGTTGGCATTTATAGATACAGAAGGTTGCCATTGGAGCATGGTTAGGATAGAAGATAAAGAGTTCAGTTCTGAATATGTTAAGTTTAAGAGGTCTGTAGAGAGTCAACTGCAGTTTGAGATTTCTAGCGTTATGGCAAAGATTTAGAATCATATCCATTGTATTATTATGTTCACTGAGCAATGAGTCAGCAAACATTTGGTATTTTAAATATGTGTTGTGTTTAAGGGAATTCAGCTTATTGGAATAACACATCAGGCTTGTAATTCTGAGTCAAAATGTATAACCAGAATTTAAATATATTGATTTTAAGTGGAAACTTTGGTTTTGTATATCAGATCACTTAAAAAATACAAACGTTTTCATATTTATAATTTTAATTTATTAGATTCATAAGAAATAAAATTCTTGAAACTTGCCAATGATATCATTGACACAGTTAAAAAGAAAATATTAAATCTACTAATGATGTTTAAATGATTTAGAGGTATATACACTTGCAAATAGATCCAAATGTTATTCAAAGGCTTTTAAAAGTTATTGTAGACTTACATAGTAAATTTTGTAAAATAAAACTAAAAGCTTAAGGAAGAACTAGGTTTTTAAATCTCTAACTTTAATAACTTGACTATTATGCCTTAAAAGCAAGTTAACTACTGAATTTTTTTTCTACACCTGAGGGTATCAACAAACTCACATTTAATAGCTTGCTCTGATGAAAAGTGAAGAGGTTTGAATGTCTACTGTCTAGTCAAGCAAATTTCTGAAGACCAAGGAAATTAAATGTGCTACTTAAAATTTCAAAGCCTAAATTTCCAGATATTTCCTAACATTATTCATGCCTAAAGGGAGTCATGGTTTAATTGTGAGTTATTTTGGAAGTTTGGGCAATCTATGTTGCATGTCACGTTATTCAGGAAAATGCTTGGAGGCCCAACTTGTTAAGGTGTTTGATTGATGCCTTTTATTATTGCTGTTGTTTTAACTATTCAACACAATGTGTCCAAAATTCCAATCCAATGTACTTTGTGACACAATAGCCCTGTGCATAAGAGAGAATGAAGTTGCCCAAAATGTCCCAATATGCCACAACCAAGGCGACGGCAGGTACAGACAGTAAGCAATGGGAAGAAGTTACACCTGAACATGGGAAAGGGCCACATTCATTTTTTTTCTAGTCCATTAACATATCCAGATAGAGATCACAGCAGAAGTCTAAAATATTAAGAAGAATTTGTGGATACATATAAAACTGTGCTGATTAATTTTAAAAAATATTGTGTATAAGTAATACTGAGCTCTATTGGATTACAGCTATTTCTAAGTTTATAACAAGTGGAGTTTCACTGTGTTTACTCTTTATGGACTTATTTTTAATGGTTTAAGGCATCTGAAATTTTGGGTTGCTCCCATAAGTAGAATTAATTTAGGTGGTTTGATAACTGATTATTTATGAGGCCAGTTGGAGGTGGAGTAGTGATATTAAAGCAGAAAATCAGTTTAAGCAACTGAAGTTTCCAGCCAAGCTTTCTGAATTAGTTTAATTCATTAGGTAATTCCTCATTCCCCTCTGAATTTTATCTTTTGGGGACAGACTATCCCAGAATATTTTTAAAAACAAGAGTTAACCACAGAAGAGTAGAACATGCAATTTTGTAGAACTTAAGATATAAGAAAAGATAACCTATTAAAAATTATCAGTCCTATCTGTCATCTCTTGTCCAACTCATTTGGTTTTATATTTAAAAATTTTACTAGTGTATTTCCAAATCTTAACTCTAAATATAAATGTTTATCTTTTAACTTTTTTAAAAAAAATTCTTGCCCATTTTACAAATTCATTTTTTGTAAAATTAGGAAAATACAAGAATGTTTCAAAAAGAAAATAAAAACTTCTCACAAATTTACTACCCAGACTCAACATTCTGATGTATTTATTTCCAGGTTTCTTTCTGCATGTACATAAAGATATTATTCTTAAAATTTTGGATTATATTTTTTATCCAGTTAGCTTTCTTTTCTTTCCTAGGTAACTTCACTTTGTAGACATTTTCCAAAACTTATAAAGATTCATGAGAAAAGTTTTTTAATGGTTATATAGTATTTCATTGTACAAATGTATCTTAATTTATTTAACCATTTCTCTATGGTTAAGTATTCTGATTACTTATTACTAAATAACAACCTAATTAATACTTGAAAACGTGTGTGCCAACAGAATAAAAATTGACTAAAAATATGTATTATAGGGAAGTTCCTAAAGAGTTAAAATATTATTTCTTATTTTAAAAAATATGTTCTGTTATCCTTCTCCTTGGAAATACATTTGATTGTATAATTTTAATACTTATACCTATTCTTTGATTTTCTTCTTTTTGCTCATAATTGAATATACAGTCATTGAGCTTAATTCCATGGGTCTTAATTCCATGGGATTCTGAATTGTTGACATGCTAAGTTTTCTTTTTTATCTCAGCTATATCTACAAATGTTTGAGAGATTTACTTTTGATTACTTGTACCAGCATTTTGCTTTTTCTGTTTTCCAATATATTTTTTGGAAATAGTGAGGACAATCCAATGAGATATTCAAACAATTATACAAACACTGCTGTTAGCACAAACCTGTCATCACTATCAAAGCTGAAATGGTAGCTGGCATTTCATCTGTATATACCAGCAGCAGAAAGTAACTATAGCTCACCAGCCTAAGGAAAAAAAAAATATTGGAAAAACATGAGGGCTTTCACAGGACCAAAGGGAAGTCAGGGTGGAAACAGGAAGCAGGCAGCTCCACAGGGTCCCTGTGACAGAAAACACTAGAAGTTTGGCCCTGGCACTGCTGTGACTAGAATTAATAAAATCTTTTTTTCTTACGTCGTCACATTCGAGGTTCAATTTTCCAAGAAGACAGTGTCCAATTGGGCAAGTTGCCCTTGATAGTAGTGGAGGTGAGAAGAGGGAGGGAGGAGCCTACAAGGATGTTTTGGATTCTCTAGTGAGCAAGTAAGCACATGGACTTACCTTTACTTTGTTGTCACAAGATGAAGAAGAGGGAATTCCTCGATGGGAATCAGGGTGTACTTAGGAAAAAGGGAAATGAATTCTAGACTGCCAACTCCATGGGGCAGGAATCTTTAGGTTTCTTATCCACTGATGCTACATATAGTAGATGCTTAATAAATATTTGTTGAATCAAATAGAACTGGGTAGGCAAAAAAAGAAGAAAAGAAAGGAAATGAGGGAGGAAGGAAGGAAGGAAGGGAGAGGGAGGGAGGGAAGAGAAAGAAAGAAAAAGGAAAGGAAATGAGAAAAACTAAACGTAATTCAGGGTGAATACTTCCTTAATAAAGTAAAGAGCTAAGCTAGATGACACTTTTTCTTTTCAATATGAATAAGGAGTGACTCTAAAGCAACGTGATTGATTTTCCTGGATGGCTTGCATATTGACTTTGAAGGCAATTTTCAAAGGGAAGCTCTAAAATGATCTTAAACAATGGCAGTAATGTTGTTGTAATAGAGAGCTTCCCTATGGGGGCACTTTAAAGGACTCATTTAGATGTTTAAGACCTGGTAGGTAGGCTTTTAAAAAATTCACTTGTGATTACACATTGCACATTTTCTATAAACTAACTGGTTAAGGAAAGCAATATAAGGTAATAAGAAAACTAAGAGAGGAACAGGAAGAATACTACTCTAAACATGGTAGGTTTAATAAGATTTATAGATCCAATATAATTTGGGGGCCTAAATGATTTCTTAAAGACATTTGCAAGACCTGCTAAAAGCTATACTAATAGTTACCATATATCTAATATTGACTAGGTATAAGGCACTTATACATTAAATTACACCTATACATTAAATTATCTATAATACTCATAACATCCACCCAGCTAAATAGATACCGCTGCTCCAATTTTACAGGTAAGGAAACTGAGGGTCAGAAAAGTTGAATTGTCCAAAGTCATGCAGTAAAGAAAAACAAAGCTGTGATTTGAACCAGTCTGTTTAGTGCCCCACCCTAAGTGTGACACTGAAAGCAACACTCTCCAAAAGCAACCGAGCAAATGAGGCAACATCCCCTGTTCTCCTTAAAGATATAAACTTACGAGCATATTTACTCCCTACCTGCATCTCCAAAACGTTCTCCCATAAACCATTTAATATATTTTCTAAATGATGCTAAAGTCAAGCAAGCATTTAATGTTATCAAACCCATCTTTCCATTTTTTTTTCTTTTCAACACAATTTATCTTTAAATTTATGTTTAGGTTTACAAATCTAATCATGTATTTAATATATAATACTAATTATCAAAATCAAAGTACCTGAAACATTACCAAATAGATGGATAGTGATGAATTTCTCTTAAATGAGAACTTCAGCATATGATTTGCATTTGCACCAAATTCTTATTTTATGGAAAAAAAAGCCTTGTTTTCTATAATGACCAGGGAATAGGCCTAGAGATATCCCTTGTAAAGACTCCTTGATGCCAGAGCATATCAGCATGAAAAAGTAATAAAAGAGAGCTCACAGAGATCTAAAAAGTTTATGGAAAGAACAACTACTTCATAATGAGAGTTTCCAGATCACAAAGTAGAAAGAAGAAATCCAACTATAAATCTATATTCAGAGTACAGCAGAGGAAATAGGATATGAGGTAATTTTTGCCTTACTCTTTGAGCAGCACAGATCTTATGAACGGAGGTGGAAGCTATTCAATAACATTTATAGCGAGGCCTCGTTCAGTGCTTTCCACGGGTGGGCAGTCAATAAATCTTATCTGGATATGATATTTATGCAATGATAATCAGTCTACCTCAGCATAGCAATTTTGGGGGAGAATATTGTCTGTAGCAAGGTTAAGCCTTGTGAAGTAAAATGATAAAAGTAAGGGCAAAGACCAGATGTGGAAAGTATTCAAAAAAGAAATTAAGGTTTATGCAATATTTGCATAAGCATTGGCAACTACAATTTAGAAAAGTAAATGCATTTTCAGAAAAACTTGAAACACATTTTGGTAAAGGCAGGGAAAGCATTAAAATTAGACACGATTCTCCACCCCCCGCCCCAAACTTCACCAACGAACACATATTTATTTCCTCATTCAAACAGCGAAGACACAGACACAGAAGAAATCTGACCTTTGTTTCAGGGCAGAGTAGGATCAGTCATATACAACGGAGCCCTTTTATCTTTGTTTCTTGACTCTACGTAGACTAAATTAACAAGTTATAAACATGATCCCTAGAGTTTTGCCACACAAAATATCAAACTAAATAATTTCATACATTGACTTAATGGTTTGGTTCACCTGTAAAAAATAATTTAAACATAGAGTTTAAAACGGTTGATTTTAAGTTGAGAACGTTTATGATCTTTGAATGAACTAAAATTCATTACCTCATTTCAACACACACACACACACACACACACACACACACACACACACGCACAAGAGCACTCTCAGTGGACACTCAGGTGCTAGTATATGAGCTGGTCTTGTGTTTAGAAAAAAAATTCCAAGCCATGCTGACAGTTAATGTAGAAAAAAATCTATACTTTTTCCTTATGAAAATTTTATTTTAACATAATTTTGTATGGAATTTTAAAATAATAGACATTTCAATTATTCTTTTTTTCTATCTAGTAAAAAAACTCTAGTTTGACGAATGACTTATGGAGAGGAATAAAATGAGGAGTAGAGAAGGAAAAAGCTGCTGTGACAACATTTCTCTAATTAGGTGGCACGTAGAGTTATTTCATTCCATTCACCATAAAGTTATCCAACATGCATGTTTTAGAAGTTGTTAACGACTCAAAAATAATATGTAAAGTTAAAAATATAAATACTTGGAGCTGATTCTGTCACCTTAATAGTCTAATTTTTCATTTAATGTTTGTATGATTAGTAAGAAGGCAAGCTACATAGCAGACAGAACACTCCATTACAAACCCAAAAAGGAAAAAGATAATTGACTGCAAACTTCAGGTTACCCAACCACTCAAATCATTTCTATGTTAGGGTCTAATTTTAGTTTTCTTAGACGTGTCTATATCTTCCTTCCTTTTTCTGTTCATAAACCCAGTCTGAAGCTCTGGGGCTGGCATAACTCCCCGAGATTTCAGCAGCCAGCTAGGAACAGTAACTTTTACCTGATCTTTTCTTATAGAGAAAATGGGGAAGAAGAAAACCCAGGCTGTTCAGTTAGCAGAGACAATGAAACCTAAAATAGAGAGATTTCTTTTTCGTAGTTGGAGGGAATATGTAGACGGGACAGGCAAGGGAAGTGTAAGAGTCAAACTTGTCCCCAGGAGCTGCCATCAGCCAAACAACCAGGAAGATAAACTGAAAATAAGAATGACTTCTTTTCTCTGGGACTTCTCATTTTCCACAAACTCCTCTCTGCATCCATATTCCAACTTCATCTCTGACTTCCTTCTGCAGGGAAGTCTGTTGTCACAATTCAAACGAACAAAGTTTACAGTAAATCTTTACAAGAAGACAGGTGAAGCCTTGGGAGCAAGTCACTCTGAAAACCTGGAGAGGACAAAACTTCACAGTGCACAGAAACCAAATCAAATAAATTACATATTTGTGCCAGTACCTTTTGGAAACATATTGGACTTCACACACACACACACACACACACACACACACACAAATTAGAAAGTTCTGAATGTGTCACACTTTCCTTATTAAGCCTGACATAAGAACATGTATGCATGTACATGCATGTGTGTATGTAATGTGTGCGGGCAGGGGGGAGAGAAAGAGAAAGACAGAGAGAGAAGGAAAGAGCCAGAAAAACAGAGAGAGAGACAGAACTGTAGCAAAACCCACAGAAAGAACCCAAAGGAGATGAAAAAAGGTTTTTTCCACCCTTTGTAATGTTCAAGTACTTAGGAATTACTGTATCAGAATATACCCCATTCAGGCAAAAAAAGGTTCATGTTAGAACTTCGGGGAAAATCTTTTGGAATAGGATTCTATATGAGTCTGGTTGAATTAGAGGTGGTCAAATAAAGAGCATAAATTAAGCACCAGTCAACTTTAGGAACATTGGCTAAACAAGGTGCAGACAAATAAGGTGTAGAGCAAGAATTTATTAAATATCCACTCTTCATCCATTCAACAGTCATAAATATTTGTTGAGAACCTACCACATTCCGAATTCAACCCCTGCTTTCAGTGAGTTCACAGATAACCTTATCCAGGTGGCCAAGGTGACACTTCTGGGAGTCAGGCAGTAAGGATCAGAAATTCAGACTAAAGAGAACAAAGAGAAAAATCAGATACCTGGGCAGAGGAACAAAGCCAAGACAACCTGGGCCCTCAGACCAGTGGATCTGCCTCGATTAGCAGAGAGATGCTCAATCTCAATTCAGGAAGGCTCCTGAATCGCAGATGGGAAACTAAAGTTGACCCAAATCCTATACAGTCTTCTCTCCTCCCGCATCAGTCCCCATATCTCCTATAATCACCCCCACCCTCACTTCCATCTTTGTACATTTCTGCTCAAACCCTGTATTTTAGTACAAAAAGACTTTTAAATGCATTCTTTCTGACCATCTCCTGCCTCTTCTCTGCTCTCACTCTTCACCCAGATGATGGAAACGATTTTAGATCTGTACATACAACATGCTCTTTCATACTTACATGCTTCTACCAGAGTCTCCAGGTGACAAGTTCTCACACATGCTAGTCATTGGTGCCAAGTGCTCAATGTGAATTGCTCATGTAATCCCCATGAAGAGGCTACGATGGTTATTATTCTCTCCCAGACAAGGAAACCGAGACTTAAAGAGCTAACTTACACAATAATTCACAGCCATGAGTTGAAATGAGGTCTAAAGCCTTGAAACCTGCCTCCAAAGTCAATTTCATCATGAGTCAGACCACCTTCACACTAACTCCTATCCCAAACAAACTTCCTCACTCCATCATTTGACTTTGATGCTGTTTTCTATACCCCCTAAATAACCTGTCATTTCTCTGTCACAGCACTTATCACACTCACCTTCATAGCTCCATTTACTTGATTGTCTCTTCTCCAGTATCTAGAATAAGCCCACGAGTCCCTTACACTTGCAGAATTTAGCCCAATGCCTGGTATTTGAAAGGTAAATAAGTGAAAATTGTTGACACTCAGGAATAAATGAATGTCATGAGGTTATGAAATCATGAGAATTGGAAGGATTAAAATATAAATTCATCTAATTTCCAAGCCATTCTTCTTCCAGCATACCATACTGGCTCCCAGCTAATTGTGGATAAAAGTGGAAACAAAATTGTCCATTCTGTCATCCTTGAATTAGGAGAGTGGGAGAACCAGAGCTAAAATCTACTGTTTCTTATATCTGGCACACAACAGGAGCTCAATCAAAGTTTGTTGAATAAATAAGCCTGGTCCTGGTGTATAGGTAGCTGCTGACTCCTCGCATAGGTTGACAGTGAATGTGCTACTCAGATTGTGATCTGTAGACCAGTAGGATTGGCATAAGCAGGGAGCTTGTCGGAAACACAGAATCCCAGGCCCTGCCCCAGATCTGCTAAATCATAATTTGCACTTTATCAAGACCCCCAGGTGACTAGTATACACGGTAAAGTTTGAGAAGCACTACTCTAGAATGTATGCTGTGTATGGAGATGTGGTTCCCACCCAAGGGACTTGCAATTTAAGTTAGAGAGAAAAATTCTCCCAGTCATAAAATACAGTAGATTAGCACCATAAAAACAATATTAAAGTGAAGGAAGAACAGCATTGATGTAAACTGAAAATCACAGAGAAGAAAATAATGCAATATTTCAAGGAGGTCTTCTTAGGCAGAGGACAGAGAGCCCTCAATACAGGTGCTGACTGCAAAAGTTTGGTAGTGAGTCTCCTGCCCAGCACACCTGCCTTTAAATCATGATGAAGACAGACCTCAGAAAACCCATGTGGTTGGCTTCATATCACAACTCAAGGAGAAGACTTGTATAATGGACAAGGAAGCAGGATCTGGAGGTAAACAGCCGGGGTTCAAATCCCAGCTCAACCACTGACCAGCTCAACAATCTTGACATTAAGCACACTGCTTAAACCTCGGGACAATATGGGTACCTAACTCATAGAGTTGCAATGAGCGTGGGATGAAACAGTCCCTGAAAAGCACTTAGCAGACGTCTGACACAAATAAGCGCCCCAAAAAAATAATACGTAATTACATAAACAAAATAATTATTGAAATACATAGGCAGTTGGTTTGCTTTGGCATGGCTTCCCTGCCCTGATAGTCTTGATGGGTAGCCTGGGTTGTCCCGTCCCTGTTTCCACCTCCTCATCCCCAAATGTGGTCGCTTGTCTCCTAATCAGGGCCCATGAGCTAGGGTGCCGTTGAACCCCTTAACCTTATACGAAAATGTTGCATACAGAAGTATTTGTGCATATTTCTTCCAAAAAGTTCATGGCTTTTACCAGATTTTCAAAGGCATTGATGGCCTCAAAAGGTCATTAATCACTATTCTAAATGAGGTGGGATAGCACGTCAAAAGCAGGTAATAACAACAGACTTGAATTCGGTCCTGACTTCATGAGTTGCGTGACTTTTCTAAAGGTATCGTCTCATCTTTAACGTGGGGATAATAACACCATCTTATTAACATAATTTCCTGTGAGGGATTGTGTAGCTGTCAAGTGGGATGCTGTATGAAATGGTACCCTAGCTGTAAAAGGCTTCCAGGTGTTAGTGACAGCTGTTATTATTAGTGATTTCCTCAAACATCTTCTTCCACTCACTCCAAGGAACTGTGTTCTCAGGAAACATCCCCCTTTGAGAGCCACAAGTCAGGTAAGCTGGTTAGGAGGCTTCAGTGCCCACAACCTGTGCCTCTGCTATGTTTATAAGGAGCGAGATGGAAACAGCAGGAGGAGTGGTTACAATGAAACGTTGCTTAAGCAGGAAGAGGGGATGGTGGCAGCGTCTGGCTTGGCCGCCATGGGTTGCTGTACTTTGATCTCTGGACAGATGTCTCAGGCAGACATGACCAGATGTGTCTTCCAGCCAGAGCTGTTTTCTCTTCAGCAACACATCTCCAGGAAGCCTTGCTGTGACATTTCCATTTATCAACAACAAAAGTGAGTGGAATACAGAATGCAGAAGTCAAAAGATTCTGCTTCTTTAATTAAAAGAGGTCAAAACAAAGCAGTATAGAGAAAGGGAGGGAAAACAAGCTACATTAGTAGATGGGGACATAAGCCTGGCTTTGAACCTAGACATTTCCACACTGTAATCAAGTGGATTGTCAGGAAGCCATGAATGTATCGCTGAGGTGCAAGTGAAAATGAGACTGTGAGGGGTGTGATAACAGTCCTACATCCACAAAAATTTCATCTCATAGGATTCTTGTACAGCAAATGCATTTGTCAGCAGCTTTCCTGCCTTTCAAGTGGGAATCTGGCTGGAAGACTGCAAAATGGGAGCCATCCAGAAGTTCGATTTTGCATACACGCCAAGAGGCCGAGAACAGTGGGCTAGCCCTGTGCTGAGCACAAAGATGGCTTCAGAGTTTTTAAAGATGTGTTACAGTCTTCATCGTGTTCTTGAATAATTCATTCCAATCAACCAGTCTTTCCCAGCTAGCATTCCTTTTGAATTTCAGAAAGGAAAAGGCAGGTTCTCTGTCTTCCCCTTATTGATTTCAAATCAGAAATAAGGATATTAAATCAGTCCACGAAGAAATGGCATAGGAGAGCTATTTAAAACTTCAAATCCTTGATAATATGGGGAAATAGGATGATGCTGGGAGTTTACTGTGTCTAGGATTGAATCATGTTTGGGTCAGCCCATGATCATATATAACTGATGTCCATGGCCTGGCATTTGTTTGCATTTCTTCTCTCTGAGCTTTACTGCTTGAACAGTGCTAGTAATGAGAAGAAACGTATTTGTCTCTCATAACTGTCAGCGATGACACAGAGAAGCAAAAGGAATGTGGGTGGTGCTGTTTTGTTTCTAATTAATGAGGGTTTTCAAGCACTTGTGTAAAAAAAAGAAGTTGACATTCAAAGGGTTGGAATCTATTGCCCTTTTCAATGTTTTCCTTTAAGGAAAAAGAAGACAAATTTTTATGTAAAGAAAATACTATGTGTGCAATTCAATGGAAATGATAGGGACAGCTAGAAATGAAATACAAAAAAAAAAAAAAAAAATTAAATCATCCAGGTACCATAAAGCAATGTACAGCTGAAGGTACCTTATTACTTTGTATCATACCTTCTCATTCTGAATAACTACTGTTATGTAATATGAATCATTGATGTTTAATAATAGAAATAACCACAGTCAGATGCCAAATCAAGGAGAAAAGATCTGCACTTTGAAAAAAAGAACTCTTAATATACATGCCACATAAACGTTCAGAGCTTGAGCTCTGAAAGGAATCCTGCAGTGGGGAGCTATTGCAAAAAGCAGTTCTGAGCTAAAGAAGCGGGGGGGAGGGGGTGGGTGGTAAATCTAGTTACAATTCTGGCTCTTTCCCAGTTGAAGTAAGTGACACTATGAAAGTACATCTAGGCCTAGCTCTGTGTGTGTGTATACCACCACACACAGACACACTTTCTGGTTGCCTAGTAGCAGCTGGCAGAATTCAGTGGGCAGTGTGTCCATCCATCAAATGTACCTACTGAAGTGGCTAATGAGTAGAGGGCTATGTGTTACTCATCTTAAGGGAATAAAAAAACGAACAGGGCTTCCCTGGTGGCACAGTGGTTAAGAATCTGCCTGCCAATGCAGGGGACACGGGTTCGATCCCTGGTCCAGGAAGATCCCACATGCCGCGGAGCAACCCGTGAACCACAACTACTGAGCCTGCGCTCTAGAGTCCGTGAGCCACAACTACTGAAGCCCACATGCCACAACTACTGAAGCCCATGTGCCTAGAGCCCATGCTCTGCAACAAGAGAAGCACCGCAATGAGAAGCCCACGCACTGCAATGAATAGTAGCCCCCGCTCGCTGCAACTAGAGAAAGCCCACATTCAGCAACAAAGACCAAACGCAGCCAAAAATAAATTAAATTAAATTAAATTTTTTTTAAAAAACAAAAATCTAGACTTTATGACTCAAAGACAACAAGCAAAACATAAGAATATCTCTACAGGGTAACATAGCAACAGATAGAAGGTATTCATATTGCAAAGTGCAATGTATTAATAGTGCAAAGTCAAGAAGTTAAGGGATGCCCAACACAGTGTTTAATAATTACCATAAAAAGAAAAGAATATACTTGTGATGCAGATGTGGGTTCAATCATTTATGTCTTCCTGAAAAGGGAGAGTTTTTAACAGACAAGGAGTGATGGAGATCTATGAGGATTCACAGGTGAGTGGAACATGTTGTTCAACGTTATCATACCCAGAATTTAACTAGCCACAAGTAACAAAAAATTGTGATGGACAGCAATTTCAAAGCAATGGGGATTTCTTTGTTTCACATAACAAAAAGCCTAGAGATAGGCAGCCACTGTTATTAATTCTGCAGTCTCAAAAGATGAGAGCTGGAATTTCTGTGATTTGGGGGATCCTCCCTCTTGATCACAAGATAGCTGCTACAGATCCAGTCATCATAACTTCATTCAAGGCAACGACAACAAAGCAAAGAAAGGATAAAAGGATGACAGAGGATGGAAGGGGAGGAAAGGAGGAATGATTAGTACTCATGGTATATGTAGTACATGCCACTTTTACTAGGAAAAGTAAACGTTTTCCCCAAGCCCCCACCCCCCCTGCAGACTTCGACTTGTATCTTATTGGCTAGAAGTGTTTCTCAGGACCACACAGGTATTCTGACAATGTGAGCCTTGAGTGTTTCCAGTCTCCAGAATGGCTGGCAGAAAGAGCTGGGGAATGTCTAATGATCTAACAAAACTTGGTGCTTGCCACAATTGGACAGACAAATAAGAGAACATACAGGTTATGGAGAGATTCACTTTCGGGACTGAAACTATCTAGATGTATTTTGAAAGATTTTACAGAGCACCCAAAGAAAGCACAAAAGTAAATTGTGGATAGAAATAATATCTAGAATATCTTGCTTACATAAATATTCACACCCTTATAATACACTTTCACACTTTTATGCACTGGAAAATTTCTATCCATGACAGAAGATCAGCCATCTCTGAAACAGGATATGGCAATAATTGGCCATGCTGCACACAGGAATTCTATGACACAGGTTAAACAAGAAAAGAGAAACCACTTTCACCAGAGCGAAGCTACAAAAATGGGTTGTTAGAATAGAATATATCTACTTAAAGAATCTCCCATTGAAGTTCCACATTTCACCTCTCTTCTCTGGTCTGTTATCAAACAAGTGACCTCTGTTTTTTGTAGCACCTAGGTACTTTGTCTTGTTTGGGGAAGTTTTATTTAATTGCAGACACATCCTGCTGGGTCCCCTTGTCCTGTTACCTGAAATGAGGGGGAACTGTAGGGGGTTTTGCTCTCTGCTTATTCCCTGTCAATGAAGTCTTTATGCATCGGGACTTTTCAGGCTCTCCACAACCCCATGATTTGAAGTATTACTATCCCTATGTGAAAGTTGAGCAGCCTAAGGTTAGAGAAGTAAAGTTAGATGACTGAGAAGGAACATCAAAGAGCAGCAGCCTGGTGCCAAACCAAGACCGTCAGACCACAGAGCCTGCTGTGGTTCCTCCTGAGCACCCTCTGATTCTGGAAGTCTAAGGGACTAGCCAAGAACTAGCAAATTAGCAAAATTTCTGCATTATGTTAGATGTTGAATAAGTGAATGAAACAAATTCTACTCTGGCCTCGAAAGAGAGAGTAAAAACAAATGAAATATTTTCCAACTTGGAGAGCACCAGGTCAGTTTGATTCAAGCCACTGTGGTCATCTGAAAGTTCAGAGAAAGTAGCCATGGCATGCTGGGCATGCCAGTACTTAGGCATGCTGGGAGGTCCCCGACTATTTGCAGGACATGAGGTAACAGAATCCCTTGGAAAGAGTGAGAACCAAACAGTTCTGAGTGCAACTCCTCATTTTACGTATCACTAGCCATTGTCCTCGCCTGTTTCCTCTTGCGTACAATAGGGTTCATAATGTCTACCCCGTTGAAGTAATGTATGCAAAGCTCCTTGCATAGTGCCTGACACGACGGCTGGTGCTCTAGAAGGAGAGCAAACATGAGTGCTTGAGCCCTCTGTTAGCACCATGGTCTCCATGTGATGATACTCCACAGGCCAGGGACCTTTCAAGGTATGACCCCAAAGTGGATGAGGGAAACAGAGTCAGCAGGACAGTTCTCCACGCCCCTGCTAGACCAGAACAGGACAATCTAGGGCTCAGTGCTACCTATAAAGCACATTAATATAGTATTGGGAGAGTTTGAGCACACAGGAATGTGATAGAGAGAAGATGTCAGAGATTAGGACTACTGAGAGGATGGAAAGATGAAAGGGAGACCCAAGAGAACATAAGGCTTGCTAGCTGCATTGACCTTTCCCAAGTTACCTCGGTTCGGTTTCGTCATCTGTAAAATGGGGATAATTGATAATAATACCTTCCCCATAGGGATGTTGTGAGCTTAAAATGATGAAGCACTTAGAACAGTATGCAAGGGCTTCCTTGGTGGTACAGTGTTTAAGAATCGACCTGCCAATGCAGGGGACATGGGTTCCAACCCCGATCTAGGAAGATGCCACATGCCGCAGAGCAACTAAACCCATGCACCACAACTACTGAGCCTATGCTCTAGAGCCCGCGAGCCACAATTACTGAGCCCGTGTGCCACAACTACTGAAGCCTGAGTGCCTAGAACCCGTGCTCTGCAACAAGAGAAGCCACTGTAGTGAGAAGCCCACGCACCACAATGAAGAGTAGCCCCAGCTCACTGCAACTAGAGAAAGCCCATGTGTGGCAACAAAGACCCAACACAGCCAAAAATAAACAAATAAATAAATAAAATTTTTAAAACAGTATGCAAAAAAAGAAAAAAAGATCTTCTACCAGGAAGGTCAAATGCTCCACAATTAAAGAAGGTGAGGTTTTAAAGCCCTAGAATTTCATAAAAGTATGTTACTCCCAACAGCAGAGTGGAGTGGAGTGGAATTGTTAGTGTGAACTAGGAAATGGGTGAGCAAGCAGTGAAAGCCTGGCAGTGGAAAGCCAGAGATGAGCCAGAGTTAGAATGGATACAAGGGTCAAGCCAAGTTTTGGAGGGGGTTGTTTTGGAACAGGGTTTCTTAACCTTGTCACTATTGTTGTTTGGGGCTAGACAATTCTTTGTTGTGGGGCTGTTCTGTGCATTGCAGAATGTTTGACAACATCTCTGATCTCTACTCACTGGATGCCTGTAGCCCCTCCCACCCCCAAGTCTTGACAATCAAAATTGTCTCCACTCTTTGCCATCTGCCTTCGAGAGCAGGGAAGGGAGAGAGGAAGGGGCTACAAAATCACTCAACTGAAAACCACCACTTTCTAATGCAGAGACCGGGGTATGCTTTAAACCACAAGGAAAGAAATATATAGTTTCCATTTCCTGTCATGTCAAGCTTTTCTGTTTCATATCAATATAGAGGAAGAATGCCAAAATTTCAAATGGTAACAGTAAAAGGAAAAATAGCAATGACTGTCAGATTGAGAGGATGAGAATCAGCAGGTTCTTTATTGCTGTTTTTCTATGCAATAGTGCAAGTAAAGACAACTGGGGGAAAGTATTGAACTGTAATTTTATTTAATTTCAGGATATGACCAAATTAAGAATAAATTGTCTCTATTTACAAAATAGAAAAATTTGTATTAGCTTGAAAACAAATTTCCAGTCAAGAGTTTTGAAAGAACTCAATTGGCTTACAGTACCCTTACTGTCTGGACAGAAAGAAGCAATGAATATGACAAGAAGTCCTGATAGCTTTAGTTTGTCTTTTATTTTTTTCAGACGTGATGCACTCAGAGTCTTTCAGTTGTTCTTACCTCCCGGCTTTCTTTCAATACGAAAGCTTTAGCATTCAGTCATGAAATACTGCATCCCAGTGTTCCTATTTTTAAAGAGATTCTGCAGAGTTGATATTAGTATAGTTTAATGTTTTAGGCAGAAGTTCAAAAAATAAATAATTCAACCCCATATCTTTACTTAGTCACATAGTAAAGAAATATAATTTATAATAAACATCTGCTTTCCAGTAATAGAGTAACAGACGGCAAAGAAAATTGGGTGTGAGAAATGACATACACTCATGCATATATGTAATTAAACCTTAAAAGAATAGCTGAGTGATATTTTTCTTCTAATGCCAATCTAAGAATTAATAACACTCAAGTCAGCGTCAGGTCTTATAAAAGTATCATCTTAAACATAATGGTCTGGTCCAATGGTAACACCTGTTAGTTCTCTTCCTAGACAGCTCTCTGATGTACATGCTGACGTGACACTACAGGGAAACAAAACAACTGGTCAGCTCAGAAGCAGGGAAATCAATACAATTGATTATTTGGCATTGTGACCACACCTCTCCAAAAAAGGTGATCACATTTAATTTTCACTTTCCAATTGTTTGCTTTAAATTGCTGTGATAGGGCTTCCCTGGTGGCGCAGTGGTTGAGAGTCCGCCTGCCGATGCAGGGGACGCGGGTTCGTGCCCCGGTCCGGGAGGATCCCACGTGCCGCGGAGCGGCTGGGCCCGTGAGCCATGGCTGCTGAGCCTGCGCGTCCGGAGCCTACGCTCCGCGATGGGAGAGGCCACAGCAGTGAGAGGCCTGCGTACCACAAAAAAAAAAATAAATAAATAAATAAAATAAATAAATTGCTGTGATAAAAATTTACAGGAAATTACTATAGCAATTGCTCTGTGTTATCTTTATACCAAAATGTATGATGCTTATATTTTCTTCTGCCTCTTATGCTTATATTTTCTTCTGCCTCTTATCAAGAAGAAAAAATGGATATTTGAAAAAGTAGTTGCTTCATTTTCTGAAAAAGTCCCCCAAGATAAGGACTTTAATTTTAAAAATAGCCATTAGGTTAAAACCAATAAACTCTGGTGTAGGGCATGTTTCAAATGAGGTCAAAACTCTTGAGTTAATTCTGAAATAAGCTGTTTATTTTGGTTTTGTTCCATGACTATAGATTGCAGCTTCCAACCAGGCCAGCCAAATCAAAACCACAGATGTTAATCCAAGACTACTCTCTAGTATAAACGAATCAATTCAAACCCATGACCGTTACTGGAAAAACAACTCAAAATATACCGACCCACCCTTAAACATGACCCAGTAATGGGGAAAAAATCAACCAGCAGGCCTGGTTCTTATGGTTGATCAATAATGCTACCTTCATTTAAGGGGAAGAAAACCAATATATTTGCCATTTTGAATTACAATAAACAAAGGAAAGTTCTACAGTTGGCTCAAACTCAACCAAAGATTACTAGTTACAAAGTATCTGTGCCTCTCTATAAATCAGCAAGGCCAATCTGCAGACATGGCCTATAGATTCGCAGTTAAGTTACAGCCGGCCTGAGTCACTCTTTTAAAACTGTTATTAAACAGGATTTGAAATGCCATTTGTTGAGAGATGACTTAGATTATAGGGTTCCAAATGGAAAGAAAGTTATAATAGAGTAGGAAGGTAGAGCATCCACATTCTACAGAATGAAGTTCCAAATGACCAAAAAAACCTTTACTGAAAACAGTGAAGATCAAAATTCCATTCTGTACCATAAACACTAAACCTAGAAATCTGGCATTCAAACACTTGAGTCTTTTTTTTTTTTTTTTTTTTTTTTTTTTTTTTAACATCTTTATTGTAGTATAATTGTTTTACAATAGTGTGTTAGTTTTCCCTCTACAACAAACTAAATCAGTTATACATACACACATGCTCCCACATCTCCTCCCTCTTGCATCACCCTCTCTCCCACCCTCCCTATCCCACCCCCCCAGGCGGTCACACAGCACAGAGGTGATCTCCCTGTGCTATGCAGCAGCTTCCCACCAGCTATCTAATTTACAATTGATAGTGTATATATGTCCCTGCCACTCCCCCACTTCGTCACAGCCCACCCCTCCCCCTCCCCATATCCTCAAGTCCATGCTCGAGTAAGTCTGTGTTTTATTCCCGTCCTACCACTAACCTCTTCATGACATTTTTTTCCCTTAGAGTCCATATATATGTGTTAGCATACGGTATTTGTTTTTCTCCTTCTGACTTACTTCACTCTGTATGACAGACTCCAGGTCCATCCACCTCATTATAAATAACTCAGTTTCATTTCTTTTTATGGCTGAGTAATATTCCATTGTATATATGTGCCACATCTTCTTTATCCATTCATCTGTTGATGGACACTTAGGTTGCTTCCATGTCCTGGCTATTGTAAATAGAGCTGCAATGAACATTTTGGTACATGAGTCTTTCTGAATTATAGTTTTCTCAGGGTATATTCCCAGTAGTGGGATTGCAGGGTCGTATGGTAGTTCTATTTGTAGTTTTTTAAGGAACCTCCATACTGTTCTCCATAGCGGCTGTATCAATTTACATTCCCACCAGCAGTGCAAGAGGGTTCCCTTTTCTCCACACCCTCTCCAGCATTTATTGTTTCTAGAGTTTTTGATGATGGCCAATCTGACCGGTGTGAGATGATATCTCATTGTAGTTTTGATTTGCATTTCTCTAATGATTAAACACTTGAGTCTTAAAGCAAGTTGACAATACATAATGTTTTGAATGCTGCAAAAGGATGATGATAAAAACAGAAAAGAGGGCTTCCCTGGTGGCGCAGTGGTTGAGAATCCGCCTGACGATGCAGGGGATACGGGTTCGTGCCCCGGTCCGGGAAGATCCCACATGCCGCGGAGCGGCTGGGCCCGTGAGCCATGGCCGCTGAGCCTGCGCATCCGGAGCCTGTGCCCCGCAACGGAAGAGGCCACAACAGTGAGAGGCCCGCATACCACAAAAAAAAAAAAAAAAAACAGAAAAGAAGTTTTTAGTGTCGATTAGAAAACATCTTGGAAATGACTTCATCTGTTGTTGATAATTAATTTTGCAAAAAAAAAAAAAAAGGCAACCATATTATCTCACCTTCGAGTTCTTGCAAGTTGTTCATTCGTCACATTACTTTTATGAAAACAAGATTAAATAACAAAAACATATTCTGGTATTAGGGATTCCTTTATAAAAGCAATCTTAGCATCCAAACAGTTTCAACCCACTTTCTCAACTTACTACATTTACATCTTTAATGTTCACCATAACTGATGCTTAAAATATTAAACTCAAGGCAGTAGAAGAGTTTGAAAAGTCAAATTTGTGTTTAATATACCTGTTTATGAAAGCATAAAATTAGAAAATACATTTTCAAAGACATATTCAAAAGTTATGATTGAAGCAAAGAAATAGAAGTTGGGATGATAGACAGATAATCAGATGGATTATGTTCAGCCATGCCAGAAAATTGAGCTGTGACCAAATATTTATAGTTCTGTTACAGAGCTCTTTTTAGTCAAGCTGCCTAAATTTGCTGTCCATCAGTGGTTCTCTACTTCTGTGTATAGGTAGGAGGGGAGAGGATGAGGGGGCAGGGTGGGGGACTAATGGGGAGGACATGTCAAAAGCCCAACTGCATAGTTCCTCTCAAATAGATCTGACTCTGTAAGTCAGAGGGGATCTCATGTAGACCTGTATGATAAGTAACCCAGATGACTCTGATGTAAGTGGTCCATGAATAACACTTACATTAAGAAATGTTGGGCTCCCCTGGTGGCGCAGTGGTTGAGAATCCGCCTGCGGATGCAGGGGACACGGATTCGTGCCCCGGTCCGGGAAGATCCCACATGCCGCAGAGCGGATGGGCCCGTGAGCCATGGCCGCTGAGCCTGCGCGTCCGGAGCCTGTGCTCCGCAATGGGAGAGGCCACAGCAGTGAGAGGCCCGTGTACCACCAAAAAAAAAAAAAAAAAAAAAAGAAATGTTGCAGCCTTCTGGCTTAACACTTGAAAACCCTTGCTTACATCCTTAATACTCTCTACCAAACACTCTCAGGAATGCACTGCACATTCCTCATAAAAGATTCCTCCTTACTTCTTACCATTTCCTTGGGGTGTCTTCCCAGTCTCTGCCTCCCAAATCTTGAATCTCTCCCTGCATCATTTCCTTCCACCGGAAACTTGATAATTTGGACTGTCCTTTACTTCCTGACACTGCGTTTGCCTGATGTGAAGATTCTAGTTTCCCTGCAAATGCAATTTTCTGCAAGGTACAGACAGTTCCGTTCTTCTTTCAGCGTAGCTGTTATCACAAGTTTATGACATTCTTATTTTGAAAAAGGCAGAGTGGTACAAGACAAACAACCGGGAAGCTGGAGTCCAGAAACTTAGGTTTGCATTTTGATGCATTTTGATGCTGCTAATTCTGACATAGGATGTTGGGAAAGTCACTTTATGCTCTGAGCTCCAGTCTCCTCATCTGTAAAATAAATCAAATGATGCCTAACTCTTAGGACATGAGTTAGGGTTAAATGAGATACTGTCTGGAAAAAGTCCTTTGAAAATGGTAATTTCCTATAAATTTGGGAAATTTTTGCAAAGCAAGAGAAAGACCTGCCTATGATAATATTGAAATCCTTGTCTCATGTAGAACGAAATATGGAACTTCTAGCTACTTTTTCATGAAGGGTAAAAGGCATAATCCCTTGATAATAATTTAGTTCTTTAGACATCAATAATGTTAACTCTTTAGTGATCCAGAAACCAACTGTTCGGGATATTTTCCATTTTTGCACCTCCTTCCTTTCTTCTTCTGTCCTGCTTTGATGCTCAGGAGTTGGTCCCTGAAGACCACATCTCCTGGAATCTCTTGCTAGCTGCCTTCTGGGTGGCGTTGGCCAACAGGAGATGGCTGGCAGGATAGAAGCTAGGCTGTTTCTTCCCTACTCATTCCATTTTCATACCATATCTGTGGTGACAACTGTATCCACTCACTATGACAACAGTCCGCTCCCTCCACAATTCCAATGCTCACTGGGTTCCAGTTACATATTTCCTCCCCTCAGTCCCTCAGCCCGCCGTGTGGAATGGCTTCCTGCTTTCAGCACCTGTTCATCCTTCATTCATTCTCATTTGATCCCAGCGACCACACCCCTATAAGTATGCCTCTTATTAAAGTCTTCTCATTTGAACCATCGAGAATGAATTCTGTTTCTTGCAGGGACCCTGACTGATACACCAGTATAGTAGTAAACCAACTATGCACATGGAATTTTTGAAGGACATGGATTTAAGTTCATTTTTATGATTAGGGTTTTTTGTTATTGTATTTTCCATCCTCCTGTTCTTAGTCATAAACAGACATTACTATTAATATTGAATCATTTGCCTGGGCCAACATGGTGAAAAAGATTATTGCCCTAATACTAAATAGAAGCAAATTCTCTCTCCTGAAGAATCTCTCTGAAGTTTCTGTTACCATGGGATACTTTGGCTTTGGTGTGTTTTTCTTTTCTTTCTTTGTTTGCTTAAATGACAAAGAAATGGAAGTTTTCTATGGAGGGGTGGTATTTTTTCCTGTTACTAAGGTGGGGTGAGAAATGATTTCTTCTTTTTAACTAAATGTTTATAAGTTTTTAATGTGCATTAAACTCCCTCAATATTTTTACAGAGAAAAAAATTAATGAAGAAGTTATTAACATTGGAAAATAAGTTATCTCAATTACACAGTAACTTTTTCTCGATGGTTTTCTTAACATTTATATATTAACATCATAATGACTCAATACCATTTATACAATTTGGAGCCATTATTGTGAAAAAAGTTCCCTTAAAATAATATCTCCACCTTACAGACAGATTTGACATGCCATAATGACTCACGGAGAGCCAAATGCAGGATTACATGATAGGCCAGAAGCTGTGTCATGGTCTACCAGGCCAGGTAAGTAATACACATTTCATAAAGGAGCCAAGTAAATAGTTACAGAAACAGGAAAGTCTCTGTAGAGTAAATTGCACTCAGGCAATTTTTAAAATATGGATTATGGAAGATTCTCTTTTCTCCTTTTCTCTAGGCTTACCTTTTTAATAAGAACAAAAGTAAAACAAATGTGTGTGCACAAAGACACAGAATACATTCTAATAACTTCAGGGACTCTGTTTTAATCTACTGAAGATATAGTTCAGAGTAGAGAAATGACATCTTGAGATCCCTTCATTCTATCTGGGTGTTACAGCTGAGATGGGCCTGTGTGAAGCAAGGTAAGAACAATATGTGCTGTTCTGATGCCTGAATATTATAGGTGCAGCAATAACTAGCTTGCAGAGCTTCAAAGAGCAGAAACGATTTCAACCTTAATAACCTCTGTGGCATTTTTCAATTTTCCAGGCTGCCAGTCAAATGAATGCATGTCTGGGGTTGGAGAGGAGACAGAAAGGGAAAAGATTAACCTCTGAGATCCATGATATAAACTCCATTGGCTAAAACTGGTCATGTGTTAGAAACCAAACACAGATAGGGATAACCCTCTCTATACACTGAGCTCAGATGTTAGAACAAAAGTTCTAGGAGGGAAATTGGGATCTTCAGGGTTGCCTGGCTGAAATAATCTTGGAATGTTAATCATTCTTATCTTCTTCCCCTAGATCGAAAGCAACCCAGCAGTCTCCTCCTGATCTTCAAGTTAATTAGTTCAAGAGATGGTTCTTAAAAAACCATTGAGTGTCTTTTCAAATGAGAAAGACTTGCAGAAAACTCAGACCTGCCCCTGCCCAAACTCCTCTATCTCACCAAAGTGAACAAACAAAACTCTTGGTCTGGCACCTTCCTCATATACAACCCTTCTTCAGGCTTGCTTTATACGTTGGGAAATTAGAAACTCCCCCAAGAGGTGAAGATCTCTTAATTATGGATGCTCTAAGAAAGCCAAGATTGCTACTATTGCCAAAAAAAATACAAATTATATGCAGAATGAACTTGCTCAAAAGAAGAAGCCATTATGCAGATGTCTCACCACATCTTGACTTGTTTCTTACATTTTCTGGTATCAAACACTTTCAAGTTTTCTTTCAAAGTGTATCTTGAGGCTCTGCTTTTACATTCAGTGCTCCTCCCAGAACTTTTGTGCAAGCACTGGGCATTCCAAAAATAAGACAAGGAATCACCCACTTCTGGAATAAGTGTCCATGAAATTAGTGAAAAACCATGAGGAATAGTCTGTTGATTCTGTCAGAAATCACCAGTCTCAGCCCTTGAGTTTGGTATAGTGTCACCATGATACTGCCAAGGGGCTGCTGACTCCAGGGCTGACTTCACCTGAGCTGATCCTTTTTCATTAATTCATCTATTTATTCATTTATTCATCTGTGAAATATGTAACTCGTAGATATGATGTACAGAATTCTGTGACAGACACTAAAGAGAAATAAAAGCAGTCCAAAACATATGTATCTTGCTAAGGAGAGTCTGCCCCACCTTAATCTACCTGTTTATTTGTTTTTTGGGTTTTTTTTGGTCAGGCCTCACATCATGTAGGATCTTAATTCCTCTACCAGGAATTGAACCCATGCCCCCTGCAGTGGAAGCATGGAGTCTTAACCACTGGACCACCAGGGAAGTCCAGATGTAGCTTAGTTCTTGTCTGAATAAATATGAGTGTCACACCTAGCCTCCTTTACCCACCCAAGTACCCTTCTAACCCATTCTCCACACTGCCCCCAGGCCAGTGGTATTTTCAAATGCAGCTCTGCTGTGTCTTCTCCTCACTACAAGATAAAGACTGCACAAGGTCCCTGGAAATCTTCAGCCTTATCTTGCACCGTTGTTCCTTTATATGTGAGCTTCTTCCATTCTGGCTTTCATTTTAAATAAACTTTTAATTTGAAATAATCATAGACTTGCAGAAAAGTTGCATAGGTAGTAGAGAGTTCCATACACAACTCACTCAGTTTCAGTTTCCCCTAACATTACCATCTTATATTACTATGATCTGTTTGTCAAAACTTAGAAACTAACATTAGTACATTTCTATCAACTAAACTCCATACATTATTTAGATTTCACCAGTTTTTCCATTAATGTCCTTTTTCTATTCCTGGGTCTAATTACCCTTCCCTTCTCTTAAATGCTTATCCCATCATACAGCCATTATGCATGTCATTGCATCACTTAAAATATTCTCTTATCCTCACTCCTCCCCCCAGCTATGTGGTTTCTACTCATTGCTCAGATCTTAGCTCAAAAGTCACTTCTTCAGAGGACTCTCTCTAAAGCCTGAGTCTAGGGCTGGTTTCTGTGTAATGTGCCTTTCTACAACTACGTGCTCTTCCTTTGTAGCACTTTTCTCTTTGATGTGATTACTTAATTTTGTCCCTATCTGCCACTAGGCTCTAAAGACCATGAAAGCAGAAAGCCTGTCTGTTTTTCCTAATCATTGTATTCCCCAAGTCTTAGCACGGTGTGTGGCATATCATATGTACTCAAAGAATGTATTGAATTAATAAATGGATAAATGAATGAAAGAGAAGGGTTAAGTGATAATAGGAGAAAGCACATTATAGAACATCAAAATGAGTGACCCAGACAATACAGATGATCACAGAGCTTCAAAAGAGGGAAAGATCAAAGTGAGAGGCAGAATTACAGGAAAACTTCATGAAAATAGAGAGTGGGATGTTACCTGGACCTTTTATTCATGCAATTAACAATTACTGAGTACTTACTAAGTGCCAAGCCCTCAAAGTGTTTTGTTCATTTTAAGCAAGGAAATGGTGTGATCAGTGTGACATGTTGTAAAAAAACAATGGAGCAATATGAAGGATTGACTGAATAAGAAAGAACCCAGAAAGTTTAAAAAAACAGTTAAGATAATAATTCAGCTAAGAAATACTGAGATCTCAGACTAAGGCAAAGCTGATGAAGAAAAGGAAATACTGAGGAGGTCAATTCAACAACACTTAGAGATAACAAATGTTAGAAAAAGAAATTCCCAGCAGGTTAAATAGCAACAAGAATGAGTTACAAGTTAAAAATTAACATGGGTATTTGGAATACAGTGAGAGTACTTCCAGGTTGAAGTAAAGGGCTCATGATGGAAGCTATGGAATAGAGACTTGGATAGATAAATTCTGCTTTTGAAAAGTCAAGGAGATTGGACTTTATTCTATTAGTAATGAGTCATTAAGCAATAATGACATGATGAAAGTGAGATATAGGCTGAAGAGAATTTAGACAAAGGAAGGCTCATTGAGAAGCTGCTGAAGAAAGCTAAGCATTTGCTTTAGAGTGTTAGCGTTAGAAATGAAGAGGAAGTGACATACCTACCACATTTTTTAAAAGAAGATTGATTTACAAGTACCTAAATCAGCATCCAATGTATTGATAGTATCTAGTATCTAGTGCAGAGTATTTTACCCTCAATAGTTTTATTTGACTTACTCTTCTTTATGGAGAAAACATCCTGGAAGACTAGTAGGTTTTGAATACTCATCAATATTCATTGAAAACCCTTTCTATGACAAGAACATGGAGCATACAAAAAAAAAAAAAAAAGAGTACATATGTGGTCTTCCTTTGAAGTATCTTTTTTAATATTAGCTTTCAGGAGAAATGAATATATGTGATATACTTCTGTGGTCATGTTCCTCTAAGATGACCCCCATGATCTCCACCTCCTGGCATTCACACTCTGTGTCGTCCCCTCCTGTGTTGTGCTGGGCTTGTTCTGTGAGACCAGTGACCTAGAGAAGAAGTGATGGCTTAGCATTTCCCAGAGTACATATAAAAGACTGCATCTTCTGTCTTGGCCTTCTTTCTCTTTCTCAGATCTCTCACTCTGGGGGAAGTCAGCTGCTGTGTCATGAAGACATTCAGGCCACCTGTGAAGATGCACGTGTGGTGGGAAGGGAAGCCTCTGGACAACAGCCAGTGAGGAACTGAGGCCTGCCAACAACCTCATGAGTGAGCTTGGAACTGGGTTCTCAGGCTCCAGTCAAGGCTTGATTCAACTGCAGCTGTTGCCAACAGCTTGACTGCAGCTTGATAATGTAAGCCTGAACCACCCTTCTCAGCTGCTCCCTGTTTCCTGCCCCTGAGAAACTGTGAGAGACAATAAATGTTTGTTGTTTCAAGCTGCTAAATTTGGGGGTAACTTGTTACACAATAGATAACTAAGGTAACTTCATACTACTAAACATTGAAAGCTAGCAAGGAAATCATGTTTCCATCTTTGTCCTAGCTGCTAAAAAATGTAAGCTAAATATTATTCTTGATTTTGGTTGCTTTTCTCAGTCTATAGTTATTGATTTATCTTCTTTCCCCCACCCCTTTATTTTTTGTTTCCTATCCTTTGTCCTCCGTCCACTGATTTTAGTTTTATTCTTCTTACTCCTTTATTGTAAACCTCCTAAATCCTTTTTGGAAATAGATGCAGGATAAAACAACAAAGTAAAAATAGCAGACATTAAGATAGGGTTCCAGCCACCATCAGAGAGATCACAATCTCACGGGAGAGAAAAGAGACCAAGTAATGTGACACAGTCTATTACTAGTGTTCAACCACACACAGATTGCTGTTAGAATTCCAAGGAAAGTGATACCAGAAAAGTTGTATTTTAGGTCAAGTTCCCCAGAAGAAGACCTTGAGATAGGATTTGCATTACAAAAGTGCCCTCAGAATAAACTGTTAAGGAAATGAGGAAAACGGGACAGGGAAAGGGAAAAAGCCAAGCCAGGAAAATTTTGAAAGTCTCATGGAAGATGGTTTCAACCTGATCCTACATGATAAGTCAGGAATATGAGAACGGCTTAGAGAGAGAGTCCTGAGCTTCTGTACTTCTGTACCCATTGGCCAAGGGCCTCTGAAAGACAGGGAAGCTCCCAGGCACGCCAGCTCCTGGTGGGGCCCCTTGAACTGCAAAGAAGTGGCTGCAGTAGCTGAGGGAAGTCCTCAAAAGACAGCTGCAGTTGTCAGCGGTCAGAAGAAAGAACACGCTGAAACCAAGTGAGAACACAGAAATGGTGAAGAGATCTGAGGGCATCTGCACAGAGCACCAAGGTCTGCTCTATTAGGTAAAGTTCCATTCAAGGAGAAGGCTCATCACCTGTAAGGAACCTTATTGGATAGCTAGAATTGGGATAGACATGAAGGAGAAAGTATTTTACAGAATCTGAGATGACTAACCAATTATAAAACTGGTAGAACCTCTTGGGAACTCTAGAATGATTCAATATTATAACTTAGATTCTTAATTCCATTTCTAATCCCAAGGTGGGATCTTAAGCCCATCTCTTTTGGGGGTTATTAAAACACAATAATTTGTCTTTAGAAAAGAGCTGGTGAAAGGTTAGAAAAATCTCATGCTTCTTCTAAACCTTAGACATGCTATTTTTCACCCATTCTGTTTCTAAAGTACAAATACAGCATAAAACTCTGAGCTAAATCTTAAATAAGAAGAAAGTCTGGTGGAAGAGGATGAGAATCCCTCTTCTATTATTATCATTATTCCTGGGCTGCTAAAATTTGGAAACCACTTCAAATACAAGCTATTTAATAATATGTCTCTTTCTCTTTCTCTCTCTCTTTTTTTCTTTCTTTTTCCAGAATTTATCATTAATAAGTAAAGTGTTGTAATAGCTTTTCCTCCTATATACACTTTATGATATAGTCTAAATTTATCTGGAGTTGAGCATGAAGGCATAAACCATTAAGCCCCTGCTTGTCTCACCAAGAGCCTATCTTCTAGAAAAATCAGGCCTCCAGGGCCTGCTGTTCACAAAAACTCTATTTTCTGGCTCTCTGTCAGGGTTGCAGACACCTCTCCCCAAGGATTCATCAACTGCCAAACAAAGAGGAAGGCAGGTCAACGACACCAAAATCTGCAGCTTCAGGAGCTTCTGAAGTTCCTGACCAGGAAAAATAATAATAATAAAGAGAGAGAGAGAGAGAAAGGAAAAACATTTTCAAAGGAACAAAAACACATGGTCTTAGAATTCATAGGTTACGTTCTGGAAAGGAGACTCTCAGAACCCCATAACAAGAAACTTTCTGGGACTCTAATGATGGGCTACCAACCAGCCTAGGTAGGTACTGATCATTATTGTTTTATTAGATAGAGTCCAGTTTTGTGTGCTATTCTATCATTTTGACAAAAGCATTTCTTCATGACATCTTTTGTCATGTTATCATGACTTAAATGTGGATGAACCATACTGAATGATTCACATTTATAGAATGTAGGCTCTGCCTTCTAACTGAATATTTCTCTTGCAGTTTGTCCCCAGATACCCTTGTACTTTGGCAACACCAATTTATAGCACAAAATGTTAGAATTCCAACCCAAAACAGGAACCATTGCATTGAGGGTTGTCACTTATATTACAAGTGAGAAAGCTGAGATTCAGAGGGGTCATATAAACCTGCTTAAGGCCAAGCAAAGCTTGTAGTAGAAGACCAGTTACTTGTCTCTCTAGCCACAGCTCTTCCAGATATACCACAGTTCAACTAAGAAAGTTAGAGACCAATTTAAACTCCAAACTGGTGCTGTATAAGGACTTAAAGAATCTTCTGAGAGCAAGACATAGTGCAACGAAAGCTGGAGAGATGAGGCGAAAAGCAAACTCTATCACTTCAGCATCCAATGAGAGAAGGCTATCAGGCAAGGCCACTTAGGGGCTGGATAGAGGAAGAATGACAACAAGCTGGGGACAGAGGCAGGGTAAGTATGGCAAGTGGGTTGGGCTGAGCTAGGTTTTTCAAGCTTCTTGTGGATCAGCTAATTTGAATAATTCCATGGGTTCCCAGGTATAGGGGCTGCCCTTGTTGTCTGGCATCTGGCTGTGGGGTAATTAGGGTGGGTGCATATTAGCCCTAGAGTGTAGAAGCTCCATAAGGGAAATGGTTGGGATATGGACTTGACCAGTTCTGAGAAGGGGAACTGACCAGCCTTTAGCCATGGCCTTAGAATTGGGTGAGTACAGCATCTCCAAAACAATTACAAGTGTTTATGAAAAAATAGAATTAGCCCTGGGCCAAACCACAGATACTCACAGAAGCAGCTGTGAAAAAATAAAGAAAAATAAACAGTACCATTAAGAATCAAAAGACCTGGGGTTGAGTCCCTCTGTCACTCATTTGCTATGTGGCTTTAGGCAAGTTGTTTAACTTCCTCTGTACCTCAGACTCTTCATCTGTGCATCGAGAATTCATATAATTCACCTTACAGGATTGTGGTGGAGATTGAATATAATAATGTACATCTAACAAATACACATATTTCATATGTTTATATAAAATATAAGGTTGTAAACAAAGGAATTTTCACCCTAATCATAGATACCATTCAAATGTCATGATATCAAAATTTTTTTAACATCTTTATTGGAGTATAATTACTTTACAATGTTGTGTTAGTTTCTGCTGTATAACAGTCAATCAGCTATATGTGTACATATATCCCCATATCCCCTCCCTTTTGCATCTCCCTCTCACCCTACATATCCCACCCCTCTAGATGGTCACACAGCATGGAGCTGATCTCCCTGTGCTATATGGCTGCTTCCCACTAGCTATCTATTTTACTTTTGGTAGTGTATATATGTCCATGCCATGCTCTTACTTTGTCCCACCTTACCCTTCCCCCTTCCCGTGTCCTCAAGTCCATTCTCTACGTCTGCGTCTTTTTTCCTGTCCTGCCCCTAGGTTTGTCAGAACCATTTTTTTTTCTTTTTTTTTTTTAGATTCCATATATATGTTAGCATACAGCATTTGGTTTTCTCTTTCTGATTTACTTCACTCTGTATGACAGACTCTAGGTCCATCCACCTCACTACAAATAACTCAATTTCATTTCTTTTTACGGCTGAGTAATATTCCATTGTATATATGTGCCACATCTTCTTTATCCATTCATCTGTCGATGGACACTTAGGTTGCTTCCACATCCTGGCTATTGTAAATAGTGCTGCAATGAACATTGTGGTACATGACTCTTTTTGATTTATGGATTTCTCTGGGTATATGCCCAGTAGTGGGATTCCTGGGTCATATGGTAATTCTATTTTTAGTTTTTAAGAAACCTCCACACTGTTCTCCATAGTGGCTGTATCAATTTACATTCCCACCAACAGTGCAAGAGGGTTCCCTTTTCACCACACCCACTCCAGCATTGATTGTTTGTAGATTTTTTGATGATGGCCATTCTGAGTGGTGTGAGGTGATACCTCACTGTAGTTTTGATTTGCATTTCTCTAATGATCAGTGATGTTGAGCATCCTTATAATGATATCAAAATATTTTAAAGGACCATATTCTTATCACTACATATACCTACAATCCTTCTAATTCTCAGAGAGTGTCTTTTTACTACCAAATAGAACTGTAAATTGTAGATTCTTGATATAATAGATCAAGATAGCTCCTTCCAATGTGCTGTGTTCTATTGCTTCAAAATAAAAAACTGACAATATCAGGCATCATATTAGTGGCAGCTTATTCAGTGGAACTCCCAAGGAGAGGAAGCTGCAGCTCACAGACAGATGCTAGGTTTCATCCTTTGTTAGTTCATCCTTCTTTGTAAACTCCTGAATTTCACAGAGTAAGAAGAAACTTATAATGATCAGAAAAAGGCATGATTCATGAAAACACTCCAAGTTCTTGGAAACACAAAACTTTAAAATTATCAGGGATAAAAGCAAGATAAAAATAAATCATTTTGAACTTAGAAGGACTAGTTTGGGGTAAAGATTTATAAGGGGTATCTAGGAATGGGAGTCTGACTATAAAACATTCAGAGTTCTTTTCCAGACTTCAGAAGTTCTCAATGATTCTCAGTTCATTTTTCTCAGGAAGCAGAGCTCTATTGATATCAATAAAAGAGGTTCAAATTGACCTCACCACTGAGTCTTTCTCATTAAAATTTCTTCCCTCATCAGAAATGGGTGGTAGAGCAGACCCCCAAGGAAGGAAACAGTCTGTCAGTTAAAACCCTTGTTCATATTCTCTCAAGAGCTAAAAAGCGTTTTCCAGGAAGACCTCAAACATTTCCAAGAGATAGAGCTTTTCTTCTGTGTCCTTTCTCCACAGAAAGGAGACACCGGTGAATTACTCCACTACATATATTTTCAAAGCATCACAGTGTGTATACTTTTAAAATGCCTATAAAGCAATAGTCTGCTTAGTGCAGTTCCCAAAGAGTATCACTTCTAATGAAGTCCAGCCCAAACAGGAATTTCCAATCACTACTCACAAATCCCAAATATTAAGTGTATCTGCTTACAAGTGCATAAAACCTCTCATGATGTGTATACTTGTCTATTCTATAACCTTGAAACTCCTGGGAGCCTCCTACTACCCTCCTACTAGCCTCCAAGTTCATGTACTCTCTTACCACTCAACTGATTACGAAGAATTCTCCTCCTATATCAGTGGCCAGGATGAGGTCATGTAATAGGAAAGAAGATATCTGACTCCATATTAGATCTATTTTTTTTGCTTTAACGTTGGTATTCTATTGCTTTTGCTTTGAGTTAAGAATGTTGACTATACCCTGAAATGTACAGGATAGACTATTCTCAAGGTTCTGACCTTTAAGGGTGTAACACTTTTCCATTCATATAGAGATAACAAGTTGCAGAATAGAGAATAACATTTGTCTTGTTGGAGGTTTACAGGAACATCTGACCTGACCTACCTGGACAGCTGTAAGAGCAAAGAATTCTAACACCAAGACGTTTGCAACAACCAACCACACTCCCTCCCCTTTCAGCATAAAAGAAGCCTGAATTCTGACTTGGGTACGATGGCTCTCTAGGATGTTAGTTGGCTCTCTAGGATGTTAGTTTGCCATCTTCTCAGACTTTCCGAATAAAGTCATTCTTCCTTGCTCCAACACCTCATCTCCTGTTTTATTGGCCTGTCATGTGGCAAGCAGAACAAGCTTGGACTCAAACATCCACTTCTGGTGACATATCCAGCCACTGGTGAGGGGAATTAGACCACCACACTTGGCTAGGACAAGTCAGGATTTACTGCTGAATCATGTGGGAAGGGGTGGGCACCAAACACATTAAGTTCTAAAATGTCCATTGGGTAGGAACCCAGCAGGGTCTGTTAGCATTGTCATTTCCTGAGTACTGCATTTAGCATTTTAATACAATATTTTATTTTATCTTCAAATACTCATGAGCTATTTATTACTATTCTCATTTTACATATGAGAAAACAGTTATGGAAAGAATCAATAATATGCCTAATAGATCAGTGATATGCCCAGCGTCACATCATTTTTCATAGTGGAGCCAGAAACTATAGCTAAGTTTGATTCTAAAACCTTTACAACTACCTAGCGTGCTGAACTTTGCAGTAAAAACTTCAGCAGCTATGGTTTCTGTTGAATCATCATAATAAGTTGCTGTTGAATCATCAATTTGTTTTCCTTGGAAGTTCTTGGCAAATAACAGATGAAAGGTACTGGGCTTGGACCCTTCTTAGTTATCCCCAAACCAACTCAGTCAGATTCACCTATGCTGAGATTGTTCAACAAAGCAGCCATACGAAAAAACAGAGAGAACCAGAGGCTTGCCATGAAGCTCTGAGAACAGGAAGAAATACCAAAATATCATTGATTCGCTGGAGAAAATGTTCCTGTTCTGATCTTCACATGCTGATACTACAGATGGACCCAGCTTAGCTGAGGCATGCTCTGTGCTTCAGCTGTTTACTTAAGCAGCACCAGGGTTCTCAGAAATAGTTGCTATGCCAACCAGCTCCAGGACTATATATACATTCATGACCAGGGCTTATTCTTAGGGCTTTGTTACCTCTCTTTCAAAAGTTTGAATCTCTTATTGCTAAACTACTTGCATTCATGCATTACAGTCTCTGATAGTCAGGCAGCTTCCTTTTCTCCAGCAGGTGAAAAACCCAAGTGGAGGTTTGCAGCTTGTGCAGAGCAATATTTTGATGCCACAATTTTATAGTCAGGGACCAGACTGCTCTTTTTGCCCAAGCCTCTGAAGATTTGGTGTTTAGATGATAAAGGGCAGTGCCTTTTGTCATGTATTATTAACTGTCACAGGTGTGCATTACCACAGAAGTTCTCAAAGGGGAAGTAAAGTGTGATTTTGAGGTACTATGATCATCGTGCTTTTTAAATGTCTTTGCTGCATTTTTAATGGGTCACATTTCAGAATAGCATCAGCCAACAAATTTGGCCAATCAATCCAGCTCATGTCTCCTGCTACTGCTGCATTTAAATAAACCTGTAATGTTGAAAGCTGAAGAGAGAAAGCTCTTTAATTACCTTTTCTCCTGTTTATGTTACTTTGATGGTTTTGTTCAAAGGCATCTGAATTTTCAGTCTGTTTATTTTCTAATTATTGGATGACTACATGCAGCACTGCCATTTCAATTAGATTTTGATGGCTGATAAAACCACTGTTGACAGGGAGTGCACAAATGAATTGGGGTAAAGCAGATTAGTGATGTTTGTGTTGTTGCATTTAAATAAAACCAAATATCCTGGTAGCAATGTGATCAAATGTGAAAAAAAATTTATAAAGAAAGAAAAAGCAGTACTGTGAGAAATCAGGTTTTCAACAGAGAAGCTGTTTCTTGTTGAGACATCATTTTAAATCCTCAAGTGCGCCGACACTTCTTCAAACAGATTAAAACCCCAAAAAACAATCATATAATCTCTTCTAACAAGAGGTTTGTAGCTAGACAGATTGCTTTAAAGGAGAAAGAAGTAGAAAGTCAAAATATAAATACTGATAATACATGCTAAATCGATCTGAATTGATAAGGTAGAGAAAGCATGGTGATAAAGCTTAAGGGGTTAAAACTGTATGTTCACCCCAAAGATCAATACCTAGGGAGGAAGAAACTTGGAAACATTTCCATCTCTAACTAACAACTGAAATATACATAGCAGAGGAGGCAAAGAAGAAACAGACAGGCTATTTCCCCGGGAGCAGACCCTGCCCCAGCAGGGCTCAGGCTTGCTTTGTTATAACTGTGCGAATGATAATCTTGAAGTGCTAAAATATTTGTAAAAAGGCGTGGATATCTGCTGTTTCTCTCAAGTCATTAAAGCAAAGCCAGAGAGTTTAAACAAAACAGAACCATGTGTAGTTGGCCAAACTGAACAGAAACTAACATCCGTGCAGGGTGCGTCACCCGCCATGCCCTCTGTTCCGTGCTGTGCCATGACGCAGCCTCCCAGCTTAGAACGTGTAGCCCACCTGGCTGCTCAAGGAAAGAGCTGGGATAAGAACCCAGGAGTGACTCCAATGCCTTTGCTCTTGGCCATTTGGCAATGGCAGGTTTTCTAGTTTGATTTCATCTTATAAAATGTTCACTTATTATCTACTATTTGCTCCTCCTTCCCCTCCTCACTGAGTGGAATCTGAGGTCTTCACCAGGAAAGCTCAGCCAGGATTGCAAGTGAGCGAGAAGTACTGCCTACCATCTACATGTTCACAAACAAAGCCTGATGTTAAATGTCTGGGAGAATAAAACCCAGAATGGTTGGCTACACTTCTCACCTTTCAATCAGATGTTTTGATATAATAGAGTAATAACAGCTAACAACTATATAGAGCTTTCTATATGCCAGGCACTTTCTTAAGCCCTTTATAGATAGCTCAGTTAATCATCATCACAAAAGTTAGGTATTCTTATTTCCATCACCCCTCTTACAGATAGGGAACAAGGGGGCAGAGAGAACTCTCAGCTGCTAAATAGAAGAGCCAGATTCTGACCTAGGCAGTCTTGCTCCAGA
This sequence comes from Kogia breviceps, assembly GCF_026419965.1. Lineage (NCBI taxonomy): Eukaryota > Metazoa > Chordata > Mammalia > Artiodactyla > Physeteridae > Kogia > Kogia breviceps. Next base: position 32,275,407 of record NC_081325.1, read on the forward strand.
GTCCATGCTCCTGCCTGACAACATTTCCTGAGCCTGAGAGGATGACTGAGTGGGCATGTGATCTTGCATCATGCATATATAAGTGGTGCTTGCATCTAATTGTATATCTCTGGTCCACTGAACAGTGAAACAAAATTGCTTTTCTATTACCTGTTGTTTTTCATGATTACTGCTACTGATAGTTGGCCTGATTAAAAAAATGTGTTTCTAATTGTTATAATGTATAGAATTTCTAACATTTCCATATGCCAAAGTTATGAATAATATATTTATACCCTGTTTCACAAATAAATTGCCTATATTCTCTACTTTCACAGTAAAGCAAACAGCTCTATGAAATTAACATCTACTTGTAATGCGTTCTCTACCTACTGTTCAAATGTGTACAGCATTTCATTTGGTCCTCACAGCAAGTCCATGAAGTAGTATAGGTGTTATTCTCTCAGAGTGAAAAGGCAAAGAACCAGGCATGAGTAAATGAAAGACAAAAATCAATCAGATCCATTCTGAGAAATAAAAGAATAAGATGGAAAAACGATAGATGCTGTGACTGAAGAAGTTGGCTTGCCCATAACAACTGTTGAATAAGTCAGACAAACTGCTTAAGATCCTAGGGAGGCTAGGCAGAGGCCTATTAGCCCAGAAATTACAACTATTGTTTTCTGAATACCATACCATGGACTGTGGGGAGTTAGATAAGGAGAACCAAAGTCTCTAACTTTAAAGGACTTATAATTTGAAGAAGAGATATGCACGTATGTCCATATAAATAAGAAAAAGATTTAACACAGCTTCATCATTTTGTTTGTTTGTTTGTTTGTTTGTTTGTTTGTTTGTTTGCTGTGCAGCTTGTGGGATCTTAGTTCCCTGACCAGGGATCAAACCCAAGCCCCCTGCACTGGACCACCAGGGAATTCCCAACACAGCTCCACCTTATCTCCCAATAAAATATTGATACTTGAAAAAAGTAACTGTCTGCTAATCTAATATCCACTAGATTACTTACAGGATTATTGCTAAAGAAAGAATTAAAGTTATTATTGAGAAAAGCATAAAGAGCACAATGAAATCATTGAGCAAGATTCTTGAACAGATGGAGAGGATTCAATGTTGATGGGTAGGATAATGCTGTAGGTGGAGGAGCTGTTTGTAACCCAGTTGCTGCTGGAAGTTAGAAGTCACTTTAATAAACATTTCCATTGTATGAACTCAGGACCAAGATCTGAAATGAGAGTAATGATGGAATTTGAGTGTAGCACATTCTTACCCAGCCAGTCTAAGAAGTTAGGAAAAGTAAGCACTGTACTCTCTTGGTTTCTTGTTCGGTACTAAGGCTGTGTTGGAGAAAAGGAAAGTTTTATAATGATAAAAATTCTAAGGACTTCCCTGGTGGTGCTGTGGTTAGGAATCTGCCTGCCAGGGCAGGGGACACGAGTTCGAGCCCTGGTCCAGGAAGATCCCACATGTCGTGGAGCAACTAAGCCTTTGCGCCACAACTACTGAAGCCCGCGCACCTAGAGGCCATGCTCCACAACAAGAGAAGCCACCGCAGTGAGAAGCCTGTGCACCGCAATGAAAAGTAGCCCTCACTCTCTGCAAGTAGAGAAAGCCGGAGGGCAGCAAAGAAGACCCAACACAGCCAAAAATAAATAAGTAAATAAAATAAATTTTAAAAAATACTCTATACTGTGTTTCTAACATGAAGATTACTGCCTTTACCTGTTATCATCTTAGTTGCATGTTTTTATACTGGTGATGGACACAGCTTACGCATCTACTCTCTTATTTGACCCCTCCCTTTTACCTTCCTTCTCAATAAACATCACACATTTACGATAAAAAAACAAAACAAAACGAATCCCAATGGACTGGGTTAGGTTGTACATGCGAGAGCTGTCTGGAGAAAAGAAAGAGCTGGCTCTTATCAACATGTTATGACAGAACCAGGAAGACATCCCACCGTAAGTACCCAGGAACTAGACCCAGGGGTTATTTCAGGGGTCACACTAAAATAGCTGCTTTTCTGCTTTTAATTTCAATTACATATGACAGTTTACCTCAACGTAACCTACAGATAAATTGTGATTCAGAACCTAAGAAGGTATAAAATGTTACACATCTTATCAGAATTCTGTTTACTACAGACTTTATAGTCTTACTGTTAAGTAGTGTATGGCCTTAAGACACTATGCCAATTTCTCTGAATATCTTTTTCTTCATCTGTAAAAGATGGGATTGAATTGGGAAGAGATATAAACTCCAAAATCAGCTAAAACTGGAGTTCTAGGCACTGTGACATACGAAAATGATCTTGCAGCACATTGTATTACACTGATGTGCTTCACTCCAGCTCTTCTTTCATCGTGTGATAAAGGGATTCTGTCCAGTAAACAATACTACTGTGTGATACTTGAACTCACAAACACTTATTTTTGCTGTATTATTATCAGCATTTTGTTTATATTTTTTAAAAATGCTTTTTTCCTTGTCATCAAATACAGTAGCTTCTTCACATTGAATTTTCAGAAGAAAGAAAGATGGGGAGTTTTCAGAAAGGAGAAAGATATATTCTGTTTCAAGTCAGTTTCATCTTTTCAGTCTTGCATCGTATTGCATTTTAAGTCTCACATGACGTATTGATAATCAAACTTCCAAGTATCTAGGAAAAATTCAAATCATCCCCTTTCTCTCCTCTTCTACTCTTCTATTAGAGGAAATGTAACAAAGGGAGGTGAGAAGAAAAGAGAAAAGGAAAGGAGAGGAAACTTTTCAAGATTTCGGACTGTCACTATCAAAATAAAAGTTCTTACAAACACCTTCCCTGTAAACAGAAGGAGTTGAGAGTCTAGCCCTTCTTAAGAACATGTTTCTTGCCCCTCCTCCTCTGTGCCGCTTGCTCTGTCCACAGGTTTACCCCTGTCCTCTCTGTAATCTCTCCACTTGGCTCTGTTTTCTTAGTGCTTTCCCTGCCCCCAGCATCTCTTCTGCTCTGGCCCCTTTGGCTCTCTCCAAGCTGCTTCTGCTCCTCCATTGCCCTATTCTATTTCAGTGGCCCTTTCCATGCCCTCCTCTCTTCCCCCTGCCCTCGACACACCCTTGTGATCTTTCTGGCCTCCGAAGCTTTTCCTATGATCACTCTCCTTGGTTTTTCTCTGATTTCTCTGCGCTCTCTGGCTTTCTCAACTTCCTTTAGAACTCAGAAAACTTTAAAAGGTTCAGAGATTAGTTTCAGTTTGGATAAGCACCCAAACTTGTGAGTGCTTATGCTGATTCTTTACTAAAACTCTGGATCTAAAATCTCACTGGGAAGGTCGGCCTTATAAAAGTTCAAGTTCTTAGAATTTTATCAAGAGAATAATTTCCCCTCAAACACTAGCCTTTCTGCTTCTAATTCTTGGTGTGACGAAAAGAGGGTCATTGTTTACTATGCACAATTTATCTTCTTTCATGGGAGGTGGACTCTATACATGATTAGAAATCCCAGTAGGGCACTGAGGAGAGTCCCAAGCAAGCATTTTTTTATTCATTCAGTAAAGGTTTATTAAATGCCTGCTACATGATAGAAGTGCAGGAAGCTGTGCTTTACTTCAATCTCAATGAAATAATCATAGACTTACTTTTCATAAATACATTTTATAGACTGTATACATTGTGACCTTAAATTAGAAATGTCAAAAATGTTACTGTGTAAGTCTCCCTACTATTCTTGCTTCACTGTCTAGAATTTAAAGATTAGATAATTGTTATTTACTTTCTTTACCTTAAAATACATATTTCCATTATCCCTATCCCAGAGAAGCTTAGGTGCTTTTAATCAGAAGTTTTCACTGATTCTGTTACCAAACAAAGTTTGTGTGCCCAATGTACAGTGAGGCGAAACATCAGAGTTTGGAGCAGAGAAAGGTTTATTTCAGGGCCAAGCAAGGAGAATGGGTGGCTCATGCTCAAAATCCCAAAGCTCTCTGATGGTTTGGGGGGCAGAAGTTTTTATAGGCAAAATGTGGGGTGAGGGTTGCAGGGTGTGTGACTTTCTTCTAATTGGTTGGTGGTGAGGTAATAGGGCGGTGCTCTAGGAATCTTGTGCTCAGCCTCAAGTTGCCATCCTCCACCTGGGTGGGGGCCTTAGTTCTGCAAAAGAACTCAAAGGTATTATTATGTATATCCCTTGAGGGGGAACCAGAACCCTGCCCCAAAGCTGCACTACTGTTTCTTGACTTCTCCTCCCTTGTCTCTGCCTCCCCTTCCTTCCCTGATTAGCAATTGTTTGAACCTGACCTTTGGAACTCAGGAAAGATCAAGGAGGCTGAATGAAGCCTATTTCCTACAAACAAGAAACAAGGGACACAGAAAGGCTTTGACCTGGGAGCCTCACAGGGTCCTGCTCTGTTTCACTTCTCCCTTTCCTCGTCAAGACCTTACCATAAAGAATGAAAAATGAATAGGATGAAATCATAATTCTTTTTGCTTGATATCTCCATCCACTATTTGGTATATTTCTTTGTTTAGCTTTTATTTTTACATTTTTTAATGAAAACTGGAAAACTGGATTTTTATAGTCAACATCAAGCTAGATTGCATAATCTGAAAATATCTGAAATGTTGAGCCAAAAGGTAAATTCTATCTTCTGTCCTACTTATATATGGACAATTGCTCCTGTATCCCTTTGTTATAGGAGTCCCAAACTGGAGGTCCATGGGCCATGCCTGCCAAAAGATGTGTTTTATTTGCCTGTAAAATATTTTTAAAATCTGAACATGAATTCTGTAGCAGACTGATAATCTCCACTTTGCCATAATGTCCAGTAATATCCAGTCATCTACTTGTGAAACCATGGACCTCAGATTGAGACTTGAACCCATGGGCCAAGACTTGAACCTAGGCAAAACCCAGATTGGGACTTGAACCCCCCTTCTTTTAACTGAGATCACACACTTGTTCTCAGGTCTTAATGAAGTTCAGGTTCTTGATGTCTCATCACAGAAAGAATTCAGTGAGAGACAAAGTGATACGTAAGAAGTGGATTTATTTAGAGAGAAATGCACTCCCCAGATACAGTGTAGGCCATCTCAGAAAGCGAGAGCGACACCAGGGTATGGGGTTGTCAGTATTTATAGGAGTGGGTAACTTCATAGGCTAACGAGTTGGAGGAGTATTCCAGCTATTTTGGGGAAGGGGTGGAGATTTCCAGAAATTGGCTCACCGCCTACTGTTTGACTTTTATGGTCAGCTTTGGAACTGTCATGGCACCTTTGGGTATGTCATTTAGCTCACTGATGTGTTATAATGGGCGTGTACTGAGGCTCAAGGGCTAGTGGAAGTCAACTCATCTACCATCTTGGACCTATTTGGTCCTAATCAGTTTATGTCAGGTTATGTCATTCTTTTACAGGTTGTGCCCTGCCCCCTTCCCTCCTGTTTTGCTTATTCTAGTTCACACATTTATATTACTCACCTAGTTCCATAAGCAGTTGTATTTATGATTTGTAACTGATTGTAAAAAGGGAAGTGAGATATGGAGGGACATGAACTTTTGATAATAGCTCAATACATCCTAACAATAGGTTTGCTTGAAATGTAGTGAGAAAATGCAAACTTCAGGGCTTGTTCTCCCATACCTTCTCTGTATGGATGAAAAAATAAGGTGAACTAAGGAAAGGAAGCATTCTACTTTCTTGATAACTCCCAAGAGACCCTTCTACAGTGTTTGGGATAAGTGAGCCTGCATTCTTAGAAGAATTCTCTTTTAATAGAAGCTAGCAGGAATATTCACTTTCTCCCAAACAGGGGGATGTTGCTTTCCAGTGTTAAATTTTATTCAAGGATCAGGAAGATAATATTTATAAGTAAGCCCTTAAATAAAACTGAATAGATTATCAGGGTATCTTTTATGGTATGGTAAGGTAATGCCTGAGTACAAAAGGGCAGCGAGATTACAAGAATTTGTCCATTTCCTTAATTCTGGCAGAATTGTACTTATATAGAAAGTGTCACTGACAATTTCAAGTTCCTTCAGAAAATCAAGGGGTCAGAAATAAGTTGAACCTACACTGGATATGCTGCTTCTGAACTTGCTCTATATAGCCACCTCGCTCGAATTCTGTATCAGGATCAAAATTATGTTTCTGTATGGGAGTAGTATACAGTATAGGATTAATTTAGCCCAGATTGAGGTTTGACCTTTGCCCTCAGCTCCTGGGAAGTAATCTCTACACCTTTAGAATGTCCAATGATAAGAATGTCTTTGTTGGGGGTGGGGGTGGCGTGTTTGAGCTGTGCTAGATAGTCTATACTAATGAAGCGACTTATGGGAGGGAGCTTTGTCCACATGGCGTCAGCTCAATCTCTGGATGGGCTGGAGACTAAGGTCAGCTACATGGACAGTCAACTATGTCTATATGACTGAGCCCCAGTAAAACTCTGGACATTAAAGATCAGGTAAGCTTCCGTGCTGGCAGTACTCCAGGTGTTGAGAGAAATAGGCACTGTCCACACAACTCCACCGGGAGAGGACAACTGGGTGTTCCATTCCTTATCTTCTGGATCCTCCCCTTTGCAACTCTTCCCTCGGCTGATTTCATCTGCATCTTTTCACTATAACAAACCCAAACCATGCATATAACAGTTTTTCTGAGTTCTCCAAGTCTCTCTAGTGAATTATTGAACCTGTGGATGGTCTTGGGGACCCCTGAAATTGTAGGTGGAGAAGGTTGGAGGGATGGGGGGAGAATCTGTAATGCTTTAGAAATTCTGCAGTAACTTTCTAAGCGTTCTAGCCCTACAAAGCCAACTATTGTCAGAAGACAGAGCTCCTCAGACTTTCAGCCCTTATCCAGCTCACAGAAAGGGGTCTAGGCATCCAAGAAGGGTAGCCTGAGCTTCTCAGCAACAACATATGGAGTCCTCTTCCTCTTTCCAATGTAAGCCCCACCAAGAGAGAGAAAGAAAATCCAGCCAACTCATCTTTCCTTCAGTCTCAGCATCGTATTCGATAAGTTTTCCTAAACCTGCTTCTCAATATCATCTGATTAAGGAAAAAGATAATTATGATATTAATGTCTTGCTTCCCAACACTGAGTGAATTCACAAGCATTTAACTTCACACTTCAAAGAAATGGGTACCAGTGTACCAGACACCTATTATTCAAATGCAAATCTCAGAGTGAGACTGAAAACTCAGTTTCTTTTCATTTCTGATTACAAAGAACAGATGGCATTTTCACTGAACTGATCTCAAATTGCCTGTGGGACTGGAGGAAAAACACAGGTATGTGTATAGATCCACCTTAGAAAGTAACAAATTATATTTGGAAAAATATACATCTAGACTAATTCACTCCTGATACTAATAACATGCTGCCAAACACTGGAAAAGTTTTCCCCTACCTATCGCTTTCCTTCTTAGTATAAAGTTCTAAGCCCTAGAGCAGAAATATAAGAAGCCCAATGGTGCACACCCAGAGTTTCTTCTCTCCTAGTATATCTTCCATACTATAATCACAGGGCAGGGCACAGCCAATGTGGAACATGGTACAGACACCAGGGCTGCTACAACGCCAACTCCTACTACTTACGGAATGGTTTCAAGTACCTGTCACTGTGCTGAGCACAGCCATTATCTTCTTCCATCCTCCCAACAGCCCTGGAGGGAGGAGGTATTATTCTTCCCATTTTATAGAGACGAGGAATCCAAAGTTTAGAGAGGTTTAAGGACCTGCTCAAGATCACAAAGCTAGCAACTGCAAATTCAGCCTTCTACCCCAGTTCTGTCAATCTAAAAACAGTTTTTTAATCGATGCACATTCAGTGCTCTAGTTAATTAGAGACTGATTCTAGCCATTTATCTTATGGATCATTAATGGATTGCTAATATTCAAATAATTAAAGTACAGTAAAATACCCTTAAGATTAAAAGTACTCAAATTATACAGAATATAATGAAATTTTTCTTGGATGCTTCAGATGATACTTTAAGCCCTGCTAACGTCTCAGGTGCATCATCCTGCAGAAGAGTGATTGAGCTAAAGAAGTGTAGGTCAGAAGAATTACAGATAAATCACCTTCCATTTACATATAATCACTACCTTAATTCTCATAAAAACTTTTGCAGAGTTCATAATGTAGTGATCTACTAACTTTTTTTCAATTCAACTTAACCAATATTTATCTAGTTCCTTCTTTGTGCCAAGCCCCATGGTAAACTCTGGGCAGCTGTACTAAGTGTGATATAATGCCCGTCCTTAAAGAGGACACAGTCTGACTTTGGAACAGTATATTATCCCCCTTGCAATAGAATTACCTTATCAATATTTAATTGGCTGTAAGTGGAATATTAACAGCAACAGATCTACATCTTAAAAAATAACAATTGGTATGTCCACTGATGTTGTAAAGTGACTACTATTTTTCTCTTCTCCTCTCCTTTATGTTATCTATTTCAATGAGCTATAACTTTACCTCCTATGTCACCCAAGCTTATTTTGAAACTCTCTCCCATACACACACACACACATATATACACACACACACACACACACACACACACACACACACACACACACACCCCTTACTAAATAAATCATTTGATGGTGGTATTTATGGTATTACCTAGCATCTATCACTGCTGCATATTCACAGGGATTTTGCAAAAATCTCTCTTATGACTCTTGGGAGGGAAAAGGAGCAGGGAACAAAGGCAGAAGAATGAGAGGAAAGAAGCATAACCTTCCCTTTGGCAGATGTCTGAGAAAAGGAGACCCTTTATGAGATCACTGCATCAAAGGGAAGTAAGAAGTTTCCAGGCTGCCAGTCACAAAGCCACCAAAACTCACTTTTAATGAAAAAAGAAACTGTTAACTCCTGCACTGTTGTAAAATACTTACCAAAGACACCTTCCCTGCTAAGTGCCATTCATTTCAGGAGTGAAATGCTGTAACAGAGAAAAATGCCCGGGGCAACTGGGAACGGGGAACTGTGTGGTTCAACTGTCCCTGTAGGGGAGGGAAAGCGGCTCTTTCCTTGACAGCTACCCCACTTAACTACTGTGCAGTCAGCTCTACTTGGCACCAGTGAAAATTCAGCCTTCCAGCAGATTCCCTGCCATCTGCCTCATGACTATCAGCCTATAGTCAACACACCTTGAATGCTTAAAATCCTCAATGACCCCAAGGACTGCCTTTCGGGGGCAATTAGAAGATCCATGGGAAGAAAATCTTTACTTTGCCACTTGGCTTCAGTTTATGAATTTAGTTGAAATTCTGGAAGACAACATTCAACTAAACATTATTTCCTTATTGTTTTTTCTTCACCTTGGTGCTTTTTTGGTATCCACAGCCAGCAGCCATGGAAGCTGAGGGAGTGACAAATGGCCATCAGGAAGGCTTGAGTCTCCAGAAAATCAGCAGAGATTTTATTCAACTAACAAGGAGGAAAAAGGAGAAATGAAAACAAAAACAAAATAAGCTCAGTTTTGGGCCCCAGAGCTCTACCAGGTATGTGCCAATTTATTCACCCTGAAATCTGAAGAGATTCCAGATGGAAACATTTTCATTTGTTTTTTTTATTTCTTTACTATATTGGGATTTTAGTGGTTACTACTTGAAAGTTTCCTTTACAGGGCTAAGAAAGAAGCAAAGACAATTACCCAAAATCTATGGAGGGAAGAGAAGTGTTTACTCACTTAGATCACTGGAGTATGGAGTATATGTCTCAGTAAAGCCAAGATCTGCTCTTCCAAATGTATTTTTCCACAAGAAAAAAAAAGTTTAATTTTTTTTTTTTTGTTCAAAACCCATGACTGGGCTTGAGTACAATCAAAACATGTCTTCCTGATCCATTTGAGTCTTAGCTAAATGACAAAAGCTAAATGACTATTCACCAGTTCAATCCAGGACCTGAAAACTTAGATAATTGCTTGTATCTTCATAGTCTGTAAAGTTTTTTGAACAGTGGTATAGATGGTAGAAACAGTTTTTTAATCCAGCTAGTATTGTCCTCCCCACGGTTACGTTTTTATCCCTGGTAATTTCGGTCCAGTTCCTCTTGTTGAATGATTCCTTTAGATTTGGATTAATAGACACCTTAAATTTCTTCAGTTCAGATCCATGTTAATTAGATTCATAGCTCTACTCATTTTCCTAGGCACACACTTAAAGAGGTCATAAGCTCAATTATAAATAATGCCTCTGAACAAATGCGTTTTTCAATACTGTATTTAAAAATACACTAAAGCTGAAACAAAAGCTTCTCAGTTAAAATAGGAAGTGGCGTAGTTTCAACCAAAAACATATTAACCATTTAACCATACTGCACCTGTGTTCAAAGGACAGTTTTTTAGCTTCTTAAAGACATTTAAAAGTGCAATTTAAGTTATTTCGTAGCATCTTAACGTGGTTTTCAATCACTTCCATTTGGAATTAAACTTAGATTGACTTCACAATCAATACTCATCTTCCTTTTAACCTAGATTTTTTGGAGACAAGAAGTAATTCTCTATGTTGCAAAGAAGAGTTTTAGTTGCATTAAGAATTTCTACTCTTGGGCTTCCCCGGTGGCGCAATGGTTGAGAGTCCGCCGGCCGATTCAGGGGACACGGGTTCGTGCCCCAGTCCGAGAAGATCCCACATGCCGCGGAGAGGCTAGGCCCGTGAGCCACAGCCGCTGAGCCTGCGCGTCCGGACCCTGTGGTCTGCAACGGGAGAGGCCACAACAGTGAGAGCCCGTATACTGAAAAAAAAAAAGAAAAAGAATTTCTACTCTGAAGAGAGAGACAAATACCCTATTATATATCTTATATGTGGAATCTAAAATATGACACAAATGAACTTATCTATGAAACGAAAACAGACTCACATACATAGAGAACAGACTCGTGGTTGCCAAGGGGGATGGGGTTGGGGGAAGGATGGAGTGGGAGGTTGAGGTTGGGATTAGTAGATGTAAGCTGTTACATATGGAATGGATAAACAACAAGGTCCTACTGTATAGCACAGGGAATTATAGTCAATATCCTGTGATAAACCATAATGGATATATATAACTGAATCACTTTGCTGTACAGCAGATATTAACACAACATTGTAAAGCAACTATACTTCAATTTAAAAAAAAATTTTTTTAAAAGAGGGGCTTCCCTGGTGGTGCAGTGGTTGGGAGTCTGCCTGCCGATTCAGGGGACGTGGGTTTGTTCCCCGGTCCGGGAGGATCCCGTGTGCCACGGAGCGTCTGGACCCGTGAGCCCTGGCCGCTGTGCCTGTGCGTCCAGAGCCTGTGCTCCGCAACAGGAGAGGCCGCAGCAGTGAGAGGCCCGTGTGCCACACACACACACACACACAAAAATCCCAAATGTATGGCTCACACATATCCACTCTCAGGTCAGGGTCCTGGAATAGCAAATGGTGTTTTTCCAGCCTCTAGATCCCTGTTGCATTTGCTGGGATTCTCTCATTAGCAGTTTCTGGAAGCTGGAAGTGAGTTCCATAGCCATGACTGATGCTTTGAACTCAATAGGTTTCTTTGGGGTAAAATTTTACACCTAAAAAAATTTTAGGTTACAGTTAGAATCTAAGGCTGATTACTTAAATTTATAGACCTCCAGTCTAAATCCAAGCTTTCCTCATCACTGAATCGATGTTTCTTCACTAGATGATTGAGTGTGGGAGCATTTAGTGGTTCTTCCCCAGAAGTCTTCTTTCTATTGCTTTTGGGGAAGCTCCAATGGCTTTGCTTTAGCAAACAGAGAAACTGGCTACGAGGTAGCTCTGGAGCCTCCCTGCCTCCGTTTATAACCCAGAAGCACCACTTACCAGCATTGCCACCTTAAGAAATTTGCTAATCCTCTCAAGGTCTTAGTTTCCTTATACTTTAAATGTAAATACTTAACAATACTGGTCTTAAAGAGTTCCTTTGAAGATTAACTGTATAAAATATTACAGCACTATAGTAAGTACTCAAAATATGGGATATTGTAAGCTATTATTATATATGTTATATATGTATGTTATATATTATTAGGTTTTTCCTGGTTCACTGGAGTCTCACTGGGGCGTAAAACAAATTATAGCATAACCTAACATGCCCTTGAAAATCTCCCTAAGGTAGTATGTACTCTTTTGGGTACAGAGCCTTGAAAAGACACAGCATCTATAGCAAACACGGTCGGTGCCCTGTTGATATCCTTACTGCATGAAAACACCTGAAATTCTCTGCTCAAGGACATTTCATATGTCTGTGGGCCCACCCTCAGCCCATGTTTAGGGTCAGCCAGAAGTCTGGAGAGTTAATGCCTCTCAGAATCTTCAACAAATGACAAACAAGCAATTGATAGGTAAATGTCACTTATTCCTTGGCCATCAGTTGGGACAAATGAAATATGTTCACACTGCCCTCCAGAGTTCCATTGAGGGGCTGAGCTCCAGATATCCTCAGAGATAAGTGTTCAGAGGACACCTTTAATTGTCTTCATCTCCTTCATTCACTTATCTATTCTCCCAGTATTTCCTGGGATGACCTCCCATACACATCACTTACACTTGAATCTTTGTCTCTAAGTCAGCTCCTGGGAACCCAAGAAGAGCTCTCAATAAAACTGTTATATTTTCTTTCAATAAAATGTGGAAATAAATTGTTTCTTGTTGGTTGAGGACCTAGTAAAGTAACTGACTTGGCTTGAAGGCTATACATTACTTATATGTATTTATATTACTTATATGTATGTGTGTATTCTTAGAGTTGAATTCATAGTGGAACTCAGCAGCATGGTTCTGCCTTTCCACTCCATCTTCCAGAAGTTTCTCCATTCTTCTGAGAGGTTCCTTTAGAATATGGGCCTTAGCTCTCCTTTTTCTCTTCTCTTTTTGAAAAATTGACCTCAAATCAGTAGCTGGGGCCAAACCAGATACATAGCTTTGCATTTCTGGGGAAGGAGAGAAGGCAAAGCAGCATCAACAGAGGGGATATTAGAACTAAGTAGGAAGACAAGAGTTGAGGGGTTGGGGAGGGGGCTTGGAGTGGCATGTTGGAACCTGAGTAGAGCACACATAGCATAAAGATCAGGGTTTCTAAACACTATTTGTTGCTAAAAGGAATGAGGGCTGATTCCAGGGCTGATTCCTGACTTCTAGATGATCTTGTGCCAAGGACAAAAAGAAGTGCTCCAGGAATAATGGGGCTGTGTCAACAGGATACAGAGGTCATGTTGAAGGGGCTCCTACTCGTCAAATCTGGGACAATTTGAGCATCAATAGAAAACTATGTACCAACAAATTACAACCATTCAACAAAATAGAAATCTGTGAGTTCATACTGATCTTAACTAATGAATTAAATTTGATGAAAAACAGCATATTTACAAAATCTTGAAGTACCTCCCACACAAAACACATCTTAATTACGAAGGGAAAAGGAGTGACATTACTGTGGAGAATCCTGGCAGACACCACCTAACTCAAATATTCAAACAATATAACTAATAATGGAACAAATCAAAATTGTGCACCACCACGTGATAGAATGCAGTAAGAAGTTTACTGCTGTGATATTCCTGCTGAAGACACATAACATGAAAATAATCAGGAGGAACTATTAGTAAAAGGCAAAATAGAAGGACATATTCAAAAATGTTAAGGTCATAAATGTTGAGATAGAACTGAGGAACTTTTCTAGACTGAAGGAGACTAAGAGATATGACAGCAAAAGGCAACATATGAGACTGGCCTGGATTCTTCCCATAATGGACATTATGGGAAAATTTAAATGAGATCTGAAGGTGAAACAGCAGCAATCTTAATTTCCTGATTTTGGTGTACAATTTGGTTATATAGGGAAGAGTCCTTGTATACAGGAAATACACATAAAAGTACCACATAGGTCACTTACTCTCAATGATACAGAAAAAGAAAAAGGGGGGAGGGTATATTCACTAGTCTTAAAATTTTTCTCTAAATTTGAAATTTTTTCTAATTTGTTAGCCAGAGAAAATATCTATAGATATCAATATTTAAAGATCCTTCCCCTGCTCCCCCAAAATCAGTTAACCAGCAGAAGACCCCAGTCAACAAGCTCTATCAACAAAATGCAGGTTTCATCAGGTTTTCAATACCTCACACCAAAGTGTGAATACTCAACCAAATATCATTAAACTCTTTAGGAAAGCTTACACCATGCCCAAACAAACCACCAAGGGACAAAATGATCCAGACAAAAACACACATAAGAAAAAGAGAGCATTGGTTCATTTTTTTTTTTTTTAAACAGTATCTGTGGAGCATTCACAAAGTCACCACATAAAATAGTGGAGGTTTTTTTAATGAGCTCTCCAATTTTCAACACAAAATTCAACTTTGCCCACATTCTTTTGACATACTCTCCCAGAATAGTTGAAATTTACTAAAGCAATCACTGATGGCTGTTTTTAAGAGAGCTGATAGAGCTGAAAATCACTGAAACTCAAGTAGTAGTTTACTACCTAGGCTTTAGAATCAGACAGACTCTGGTTTGAATCATAAATCTGCCAATCCTATTGGATATTCTTCTTCCTGATTCTTCTTTTTTCATCTGCAAAATGAGGACAATAATACCTACCCTCACTGTATCGTTGTGAAGAGTAAATGAGATTATATTCACAACTTTGCACATTAAAAAGTACTCATCAAGTGATGCTATTGATAGTATTTTTATTACTCACCATTAGCTGTTCACAGTCTCCAGATAAATAGGTCTTCCTTCTGGAAGAGGCCCTGAGCTCATCATTTGTCTCAATCATGTTCTGTCAAAGAAATGTCCATGGCCAGTTTCTACTGATCACTCCACTCTCCTCGTGACACCCATTCCACCAATCAGTATCCATGTCCCAGTTTCCTAATTATTAAACTGTTGTCTCTCAGCATCAGACCCTATTTTCTATACTCTGTTTGGCAACACAAGGGCTGAGACTCTAAAAACCTTCCTCTTCCTTTGCCAGCAGCTCCCTGTTAGGCTCTGCCACAAGGGGACGCTAGAGGGAAGTTGCTCCTTCCTGTATGCATCCTGCTTCCAGTTTGGTTTTCTGTTGTTTCTTTACTTTCCTCTTTTTTTTTTTTTTTTTTTTTTTTTTGCGCGGTACACGGGCCTCTCAGTGTTGTGGCCTCCTCCCTTTTCCTTTGCGGAGCACAGGCTCCGGACGCACAGGCCCAGCGGCCATGGCTCACGGGCCCAGCCGCTGCACGGCATGTGGGATCTTCCCAGACTGGGACACGAACTTGTGTCCCCTGCATCGGCAGGCGGACTCTCAACCACTGCGCCACCAGGGAAGCCCCTACTTTCCTCTTCTGAGTCACTCTGACAGCCCTTCTTCACCTGATGGTTGGTTCCAATGTAGTCGTTGATCTCAGTCTACAACACTCAGAGAACCAGCCTCAATACACAACTCAGGGACAGCGGCTCTGCAGAGCCCCTCCCACAGCCACTCAGCGTTAATAATCCCAATCTCGTCCCTCTTCCTGCAGTCCTGGGGTTGTGCTTAGTGTTCCCTTTTGACCTTTTAATTTCTGCAGTACCTGTTAACAATAGGTATCAAATAGTTCTTTATTTTAAATTCTTTCTATTAAAATAATGGGTGTGTATTTTACCTCCTGAGTGGACTCTGAGTGATACACATGGGTTGTACATCCTTCTGAAAGTCCTCTTTAGACTCTATCCCAGGCTCCCTTCTGGGAATAATCTTGAGCCATAAGCTTAGTCAGTTCTGCACCAACCTACTCAATGTAGGCATTTCTCAAATAACTTTGATCTCCATGACTGTTCGGGCTAACCACGGCTCTCTGTCAAAGTAACACTTGTCACTACATCTGATCTTTCCACTCACGTCCACTGGCCCCTTAGAGACAGACACGTGTTTTACCTGAGTGCCACCGACTATTTCCCTTCACTTCCTACCTCCCACTGAGATCACCTGTAAAAGGTTTTTGACTCAGGCTAGTAACGTAGCTGAGAAAATTGTTGAAACCAAAGGTAGTAGAGAAGGATAGACAGACCCATATGTATCATGTTTTTATCATATATTCTGCCTCTCTTCCATTTCTCCTACCTCATTTCACTCCAAAAAAGCCATCAGTATTTCCCTCAAACATCATTTTCATCTTAGCACTCCCTTCTTCAAGCAGGTACAATGACTCCCTATTGCCTACCAGATCAAGAAAAAACTCCTAAGTTAGACCCTGGGTATCATTAAGATGGCATCAGCCAATTAGCCTGTAACCGTCTGTAGATATTCCCACTGGGAAAATGGGATGCATGGGAAGTGGGCCTGGGGTTCAGCCACTCTCAAAGCAAACACTCTGGGATGTGGTGTACTGGGGAAAGGGCAGAGGAGAAGCCATAATCTCCATAGAATGTGGTAAAGCCCAAGAGGGAATCCCTCCAGAAATGGACCAAATCTTTTGGAAAAGCTTGAAATGCACCTCACCTCAATTACATGCTGTCAGGGGCCACAGACATCTTTAAGACTATTTGAGGGCCAGGATATCTTCATTCTTTGACACCGGAGGTTGCTATGACCCTTTGTAGAAGGCCATTTATGTACAGTAAATTGAGTCCTTTACCTGCATTAAAAGAATTTGAATACTTTACCTGTCTCAATGGGTGTTTCCATCAACCACACATAGCCACCAGATAAATTTCTACAAAAAGACTGTTTAAAAAATGCTTATTAAATAAATCTATGATGGCTATCTTAAATAAACAAACAACTACAATCTTTAGTTTTTTGGATGGTCACTCTTTTGGTTTTATTACATTATATAAGGTTTGCCAAAAAGTTTGTTCTGGTTTTTCCATAAGATAATATGTTACCTACAAGGAAAATGATCTATGCCTAATTTATAAGTTTTAAAGAGATTGTTCAGGTTATTTCTATATGATTCTAAATAGCCAGCTAAAAATGGAAAATTCAGTCAAATGTCTGCATTTCTCATCTACATCATATCAAACACCCAGATATTTAAAGATACGTGGATCATTGGCATATCGTATAGATCAGCCGAAGGAAGAAAGAAAATTAGGACATGTAAGACACATTTCCATGTTTTCAGTGCTCCTACTGAATTTTTACTTGGCTAATTATGATTTGGATTTAATGTTAAATATTATGTTTGGGGTTTTTTTCTTATAAGTTGACTTGGTACTAAATTATCCTTATTTTTGATGTGTCTGTCACGACTTTAAATATATTTACTGTCATTCATTTCACTTCAATGTTTCTTCTCAGTTATGCTCTTGCCATTTACTCTGTTTTAGCTGTTTTGTGATTAGGATATGGCATATTTCAAGTTTTTTCACCTTTATTTCTCGAGGATTTATGTTTTTAACTTAGCTTGATTTCTTACTTAATGTTACAAATCTCTCTGATTTCAGGAATCTATAAAAATACTGAGGGCAAAATGAGGGATATAATCAAAAGAAAGTTTCTGTTACCTGATTTCACCAAAAAATGAAGATTTGATGAACAGGGTGGGGGTGGGTGGTACTGCCTATTTAAATCCATCTGTGGCCCACATTCTGAGCTTCACGTGTGGCACATTATAAGATATTTTTTAATTTTTGCTTATTTCCATGAAATAAAATATGTTTACTATACATATACTACTGAAACAAGTAGTTTGTTCACACTTGAACGTAAAGAACATGCTTCTCTTGATGAGTCATCTGGAGGTGGTAAATGTAAGTAGCAATGTATTTATTTTTGTAAATGTCCTTTAACCCACACTGCTGGCCAAACTTCAGGTTCAGCTTCATTTCATAGGCTGCTTTAAGAAAAATAACTCTCACTTAAAAATAAATAAACATATGACCATCAATAACAATTTCTTCTATTTATATTTCCTTGGAATGCATCATATCTCATATATCTGAATTTAAATACATTCTCAGATTACTAAAATGCCACTCTCCAAAAGTCCTTTGGAACGTGCCTCCCCCAAGAATACCAATATGCACTTAGAATAAAATCCAAACTCTTTTACCCTGACCGACAAGGCCCTGCCTTATCTGTCAATTACTCATCAATTATTACTCCCTTATTTAATATATCCCAGCCATACCAGTCTTCATGTTACATGACTTGCAAGGCTCATTTTCCCCTCAGAACCCTTGCATTTGCTGTTCCCTCTACCATGAAGGTTGTTCCTCCTAGTCTTTGGATGACCAGTTCCTTCTTATTCAAGTCTTACCTCAAATGTCACACCCTTGAGAGGTCTGCTCTAAAATTCTAACTGCTCTCTATTCCATTTCCTTGGATCATAGCATTTATCTGTATCTGACATCAGGTATTTTCTTGTTGTCTGCCATAGGCTGAGTCTGAGAATGAATAGCTTCATTCTTCCCTGGGGCTTCTCCTCCAGTCTGACCATCTAAGTGTGGTCCTTAGATTCTCTCCAGGTTTCTGATTTGTTTTCCCACTCTCTGCTGGGACTGGGGCCTGCCTCAAATCTTGACATGTTTATGTTTGGCCCTGATGCCTATCTTCCTCCTACCGGCACCTTCTGTCTCAGAACTAGATGTGGCTCCCTGTACCCTCATGCCTTGTTTTCACAAAGGGACCTTCCTATAAGTTCTTATCTTTAAGCTACACTCACTAGGTCAGAATCTTTGGCTTGGACCTAGGAACTTTGGTTGAATATTCACCTCCTTAATAAACAGGCTGAACATGAAGACTGTTTTCTTACTCCTCCAACATTCCTTGAGATGGTAAATTTTCTTGACTCTCTAGTATTTCTTGATATTTTCAGGAACTTCGTTTCTGGAAATAAATGATTTCTCGTTAATTTTATCAGGATGCCAAAATATGATTCATGCAGCTTAATGCAAGCAACACATGGTACAGTGAGGTGGTTAGTTGCATGAGTCTGGGTTCAAGTCCTAGTTATACCATTTACTAGCGATGTGAACCTAGAGATATTTGTCAAGATCTCTGAGCCTTATCCTCCTAGGTATAAAATGGGGGTAATGAAACAGTCTTCCTGAAAAGGTTGTTGTGAGGATGCAGTGAGATAATGCGAAGTGTTTATATCTGTGCCACACACGCTCACACATAGTGGAGGTGCAGAATGATACAACCCTATGGAAAGGAATTTGCAATATGTAACAAAACCACATGTGTATTTTACCTTTTGGTCCAGCATTGCACCTACAAGTACACCTCCACAAGTAGAGTACAGCATAGGCACAAGGTTACTTGTCAAGGCTTTGTTTGTGATAGCAAAGTATTGAAAAAAATCTAAATGTGCCACCGCAGAAGGCTGATTGATCCAATAGAGCACTATGCAGTTGTGAAAAAGTGAAAAGTACTTGTATGAACTGATATCAAGGGATTTCTGTGATGTACTAAGTGAAAAAAGCAAATGCAAAAGAATATTATGATATATATGTAAAACCTTCATCATAAGACAGAAAATCAGAAATATGTATGTATCTATACACACATATATAGAAAACATACATATGCATGTATACCTATGCAAATATTGATACACATATTCATATGTAACTTATTTGCTCACTTTTGCAAAATGAAATATAGGAAGAATAAACCAGAAACTAATGAAAACAACTACCCATAAGTGGTAGATGGAAATTGGGAGAAAGATAGAAATAGAAATAAGGTTTCTCTGAGTAGATTTTTTTGTTGTTGCAGTTTTGCCTTTTGAACCATATGTTTTACATATTCAAAAATTAAATTTAAATGAAAAAGGATTTACAAAAAGCAAGCTCTAAAATGAATACAAACAGAAAAAAATGAACTTAACCATATATCAACTTGATGATATAACCACACCGAGAAGCAGAATGTTTTGAACATTGTAGTCTTGACAATACACTTGGTAGGACTTTATCAGGCAAATCCAGATTGTGGGACTTTCTATAGGGTGACTGTCTTGGAATCTTCAAAAATATTAATGTTAAAACTGACAAATAGGCAAGGGGGACTGTACTAGATGAACAGGGACCAAAGACAAGATAATGAAAAATAATGTGTGATCCTTTCTTAGATCTTGAATTCAACCACAAAAAATACCCATAAAGGACATTATTGGGGGGAATTTGCATATGGACTGTAGGTTACAATATATCATCGTATCAATGTTAAGTTCCTTGGATATGATCATAATAAGATGTTTTTGTTCTTAGAAAATATATGTTGAAGTATTTATAGATGAACTCTCATGATTCTACATGAACCTTACTTTCAAACTTTAGGCAAAAAGAAAGACAAAGAGAGGGAAAGCAAACGTGCAAAATGCTTATATTACTCTTTCAACTACTCTGTAGGTGTGAAATTTTTCAAAATAAAAATTTGGGAGGTAACCTCCAAAACAAACAAACTAAAAATGATCTGTGCCTGCTAGCTATTACTGTCTCTGATTCTCCCAATCTGGGAGGCTGTGAAAAGGAAACCTGGAATAAATACATATGGCTGATAATAAAAAAGAAATCGTGTACTGGGATCTATTTTCAGCTTACTGAAGCATGTCAGTTGATACTTATTCATTTCCCATAACATTTGTCCAAACAAATAAAATTGCCTCCAACTTTTAAAAAAGGAAGTGAGACTGTCTCCAAGCCTCTCTGGAAAGAAGCAGTTAAATCTTATCCTTATTTTACCTCCCTCTTACTTAGTGATGTGCTTTGGTGGAAACTCAAGGGGAGTATAGTTCCAGCCAGCCTCTGGAAAAAACGCAGACAACACTGTCTCTCTCCCCTGTGAATTACGCTGGGGGACATGCCGCTGCTTCCAGCCTGCCCATCTCAATTATGGTGACAAAGCATCAGGCCAAGAGGCAGACCCCTGGGTAGTTGGGTCTATATTATTTCAGATTTTAAATACTGAAAGCAAGACAGAAAACCTTTCTCCTAGATAGGGAGTGGGAAGTATAATTTACAATAGATTAAGCTCCCCTTATCTGGGGGGCATTTAAAGATCTATAGGACCTTCCTTTTAAATTTCTGGTACACAATTGACCTAACAAAACACCTTTACACACTCCTAAATTACATACTTTTAAAAAGTCTTTTTCCCAGATATATAATATTTGCCCCACAAGATGATGAAATGACAATCTGCCACTGGCCTTCTATTTTCCTTTCTTTCAAGACTTAAAAGCCTGTTTCATTTCTATTGCAGGATTGTGTCCAGGTATAGAGAGACACCCTTTGTAACTGGTTAAAAGCTACAGAAAGGCTCTATTGAAACAAAATGCTGCTCATATCCTGATCCATGCCAGTAGGAATAAATCGCACAAAAGCACCTAAAGAAAACCGTTTTATAGTTACTACTGTGGTACATTAGCTGACAAGGGAGAGATGCTTACATTTATAGATTTTTTTTTTTTCTTTTGTAGAGGCAAAATCTATAAGCAGCTGAAGAATTGTGTATTACCACCGCTGGAATTTGAATTCAGCTAATGAGAATTAAGACCAAAAGGAAGATGCCTTGCTAGGCTTCTTGGTCTTGGCCCTGAACATGGGCCATAAAAGTAGGCTGCCTTGCTTCCCTTCGGGACTACAGCACCGCTCTGCAAATGTATTTCAAGATTCCACTTTCACATCCATAAAAAAATATTAAAATATGCACCTCCTTAAAGCGTGCATCCTAAGCTAATTATGAAGTTGAAGCTGTCAATACCAAGGTAACCTTAAGATATCTTATATTTACATAGTATTATGTACCTCTGTGCTTGAGAGCATAGTCACAGACATAATCTCACTTAATCCTGGGAACTCTGTGAGGTAGATTGAGTGGTTCATCTTTCCATTATGCAGTTAAAGCAATGGAACAAGACATCATTCTCAATGCTGAAACTTTGTCTACCATTGATCAGAACTGAAGAACTCTGACTTGAGAGAGAGAAGAAGAGAGAAGTATTCAGCTCTTTCACTTACTAGTTGTGGGACCCTAGACAAATGACCCAACTTCTCTGAGCTTCGGTTTCCTCAGCTGCAATATAAGGGAAATAATACCTACCTCTTAAGAATGGTTTGATGGTTAAATAATTTTTTTTAACTTACATTCAAAAATGATAGCTATTTATTTATTGACTCATTCAATAACTATTTTAGTGTTTTTAGCATTTGACAGACAAGAAAGATACAGATCTAGATGAAGCAAGTAATATAACCATACTCTTAAGATACAGTGCTAGCCTTCATGAAACTCACAGACTTGAAGGTTGGTAGACATTTAAATAAACCATTAGAATGTAGTGTGATGTTATGGAAAGCCTGCAAAGGCCACCATGGACAGTGTGAAGATTTTTACACTGCACAATCCAGGAAGCAACATTCATATCACAGTGTCTGTGAGTGATGAAACCCCTAGCGTTGTGTAATGTACACCTGAGAAGCCATCCACAGCAATCCTGCTGGTAACAAACAAAGGTTAATAATAGCTTCATGGAGGTGACATTTAATCTAGGCCATTCCAGAAAAGAGAAAAAGTGCATGAGAATATATGAAATGAATATGGAATTGCAAGACCACCATTGCCATAGTAGGTGGAGTACACACATGACCAAAAAATGAAGTTGAAAAGATAAAAAGAGACCATGTGGTGAAAGGCCTTGTAAACCATGCCAGATGCAGTTAACTCTCCTGTAATGTGGGGATTAGGGGTGCCAACCTCGCACACAGTCAAAAAAATGCATATAACTATAGTCAGCCCTCCATATCGTGTTCCACATCCACAAATTCCATGAACCATGATCGTGTAGTACTGTAATACTTACAACTGAAAAAAAAAAAGCTTCATATAAGTGGACCCACACAGTTCAAACCATGCTGTTCAAGGGTCAACTGTAATTTGTACTTTACTCTCAAACAACAAAGAGCTTTAGTGCAAATATATGACTGCTGCCTTAGTATACCTTCTCCATTTCCCATCAGCCTCCAATGTCCATTTGGAGATAGTTCCAGTGATCGTCCAAACAGAATGAAACCCAAAAATGTTATTGATAATGCTGAGACTACTGTACAGGATGCACTGTGGCTAAAAGGGAAGACAGCCTTAGAGTAAAGCAGACAATCTGGCAGGTATACTGCAGTGAGAAGAAACCGGGTTCCTCAAGACTATATTGAATCCCTGGGTCCAGTCTTGTCTGAAGTCCACCTACTTTGGGATCTTCGGTGATGTGAACCAATAAAATTCTATTTATTACTTAAACCAGTTTGAGTTTTGCTTTCTGTTTCTTTCCACCAAAAGATTTTAACTAATACAAGTGCCAACAAAAGACTCTAAGCAAAGAAGTAGCATAATTGTATATACATTTGATTAAAATATTACTGGTAGGAACTGGGAAAAGAATGTACTAGAAGAGGCCAGAACTCAATAGAATAGTCTTCCACCGAAGTCCAAGCAAAAGGGAAGACAAAAGAATGAGCTGGATATCCTGTCATTAAAAAAAAATCTTCAAGGAATATTTTTCACAGTAAAACCAAGTTGCAAAAAATTTGTATAATATAATCTTGTTTAATTTTTAAAACTTTATTTATGTGCTTACGTGTCTTTTCACATTTTACTATTATATTCTGCCTGAATTTTTTTAAATGAGAACTCTTAGTTGTATAATTTAAAGAAAGAAAATTTAAGAAATAATGACCAAGTGACTCAACTCTGCGGCCTTGAATGGAAAGGATGAATTTGAAAGACATTTAGAAGTCAATCTATCTAAAGCCATCCTCTTAGGAAAATTTCTAGCCCCACCTCATACATGACTCTTTTCTGGACTACCCCTGCCCGGGATGATCTTTCTCCTTTTATCTCCTAATATTCTCACTCTCTAGATGATCATTCAGTCTTTCCCACATTCTGCCTTGTACTGAAGATTAACTTTTTATGAATGTATTGATATATCTTCCAAATGGCTATAATCTCCAAGAATCTTGGTTTATGCTTTTCTTATAGCTCCACTATGCCTAGCCCTGTGCTTTGTATGCTGTAACTATTCAAATATCTCCTGGTTTGCTGGGTGTTCTTTCACACCCAGTGTAGAGAGGGCACTACACTGCACTCTCTATTCCACATTCCCCTACCAAACTCCAAGCAACCCTTGACCAAACAGGCTTGGAAATCTCCTGAGAATGCTTCTGTCCTGCAATGTTAGAACTCTTCCAGGTTCTAGTTTTAGCACTGCCTCTGTATTACCAAAAGGCCTTGGGAAAGTGTCAACCTCTGTGGGTCTCTTTCTGTCTGTAAAAACCATCACAGAAATATCTGGAGAGGTCAAGATTAAAAGTCAAGATACATGGGACATCCTTGGTGGCACAGTGGATAAGAATCTGCCTGCCAATGCAGGGGACAGGGGTTCAATGCCTGGTCCAGGAAGATCGCACATGCCGTGGAGCAACTAAGCCTGTGCGCCACCACTACTGAGCCTGTGCTCTAGAGCCGATGTGCCGCAGCTGCTGAAGCCCACGTGCCTACAGCCCATGCTCCACAACAAGTGAAGCCACAGCAATGAGAAGCCTGTGCACCACAACCAAGAGTAGCCCCTGCTCGCCTCAACTAGAGAAAGCCCGGAGCAACAAAAACCCAACGCAGCCAAAAATAAAAATTTAAATTAAATCTTTAAAATAAATAAATAAATAAATAAATAAATTTTTTAAAACGGTGTACATACACCTTAATTTTAAAATACTTTATTAAAAAAAGTCAGGATACTCAGAACCTGTGAAGCACAGAAGGAAAAAGCTGGCTGGTGCAGGAAGACAACATTGGAGGAGAAATAACATGTCTGAAGGAAGATAATTAAAGTACATTCTAGAGAAAGTACAACTGATAAAGACATCCATTTGAGAAAAGCAATAGGACAAGAGGACATAGCTAAAGGCTTTGCACCAGAACCCACGATCCAAGTAAATAAGCTGTCCTCAAACGGCGAGAACAAAATCACAAACAGATTTGACCTGGTTGTGTTTTGTTGTCAAGGTCATTTACTCAATGAGTTCATTTAGTTTCTATATTTATGAAGCACTGTGGTCAGTATTGAGAAGACAGTAATAAACAAGATAAGCATGATCCTGTCCTCATGAAGCTTTCGTTCTAGTGAAGGATAGAGACAAGTAAACAATCAATTGCAATACAGTATGATGAGTGCAGTATTGGGAGGGCACCATTCACATTGTAGTCTTTGTACCTGGACATTTACATTTTTCCCTGAAGGACATTGTCACAAACTGCAATGTGGGTAGTGCTCTGGATAAGAAATATAATGGGTGTTACGGACTGAATGTTTGTGTCTCCCTGAAATTCATATGTAAAGCCCCAACCCCTAAGGTGATTATATTTAGAGACAGAGACTTTATGAAGGTAATTAAGGTAAAATGAGGTCACATGGTTGGAACTTTCATCTGATGGGATTAGTGTCCTTGTAGGAAGAGACATGAGTGGAGAGAGCTCACAATCTTGCTGTCTCCTCACCATGTGAGGACACAGCACAAAGGTGCCTGGTGCCTGTCTACAAGTCAGGGAGAGATCTCCCACCAGAAACCAATCCTGCTGGACCTTGGTCTGGGACTTCCAGCCTCCAGAAAATTTCTGTTCTTTAACAACCTAGTTTGTAGTATTTTGTGATGTCAGTTCTAGCAGACTGATTCAATAGGAAAATCACAGAGCATTATAGGAGCACCTAACCCAATCTTAAGGGTTTATAGAAGTCCTCCCAAGAGAAAATGAAATTTAATATCAGATCCAAGGAATGAGTAATAGTTCGCAAGTCAAAGGGAGAGTTGGTAGAGGGACTGGGGGAAGGTGTCATGTGGAAATGTTTCCCAGGCAGAGAGGAGCAGATATCCAGAGAGCAAGACACAGTCACGGTCCACATGGAGCTAGAGGGGAGCAATTGTAAAAGGATTAGCAGGATACAGTCACACAGGTCTTTTATAAACCTTCATAAGAAGTTTGGATTTTACCCACAGATCCATAAAAATGCTATAATATTCCTAATATCATGAAAATTAACAATAACTGGAATCATTTGTTCATTGTAAAATAATTTGCAATCTGGAAGGAAATTTTCACTTTTGCAGTTTTTCAAACATTTGCTCAGCACCACATGGTTAGCCGTCAGTGACATTTGTTTAATAAATTATGGGTTTAGGCCTTTTCTGAGGATATTATGATCCTCATCTTACCATCGCAATGTACCCAGGGTTCCAAATCAAAGGGTTTTTTTAATGACCTCTTATTGACATGGTAAAAAAGCCTTTTTCTAAAGAAACCCATGTAATAACTGCTTAAAATTCAGGCTTGCAGTCAGGTTGCCTCCTAAAATTCAGCCCTTGCATCACCAGATCAGCCAACACAGTGCTGGATTTGTGAAGGTCAGGTTTAAACCGTCCACTCTGGCCTCCAGAACAATTCTGTATTCTTGCTCCTCCTGCAAGCTGCCGATCCTTGGATGAGTATTACCACTACCATTTTACATTTCTTATCCTTCCGGAAAACAATAGCTAAACATCGGAGCATGAAATAATATTTTGTTCTGGGGTCTGCTGAGCATGTCAGGTCAAATTCTCCTTTTGGGGGCCTTCAAATTGTTTTGTGAACTCCCCGAATAGCATTGCAGCACATTTCGTCTTCAGGAAAACAGACTTTTTGAAAACGAGAGTTGATGGAACCTGACAGCCAGCTCCTTACCTTGGGAGATAGTTACACTCTGACCTTGGGGTCCTTGCCCTTCTCCAACGTCCTCCCACAGCACTGTGAACTCACATCTGCTGGGAGTCCACGGCCTGCTGGACATACCTTAGTCTCAGCATTTGGCGAAGATGGCTAGCTCTCAGAAATCTTGAAAATATTTTTTCATAACGTGAGCAAACCCCCACCCCAATACGGTAACACTGCTGATTGAGCCGGCAGCAAGAAGTCATTTGGAGGAAAGGTGTTTCTGTGATCAATAATCTTGGAGCATCCTATTCAAAAATATCAGGCTTTAGAACTCAACAGAAGAGTCTTCCTGAGAAAGCAATGAGACATCCAAATTGCTTCAGAAACAGAGATGTCACTCAGCCTCCTGAAACTCTAGAGAAAGATCAGTGAGCGCAGCTCACCTGAATTCTTCACCACTCTATGTAAAGATGGCTTTGGCCAAGTCATTGGATCTATTTCACATAGAAATAATATTAACCGCCTAATCTGCCTGAATAACTGTTCTCACCTCAGTGCGGGCTTCACTCTGCTAGAATCCTTACAGGTGCTTTTCTTTCCTCTGGGGCAGCTACCAGCCCCTTCACCACCAGTAATGGACAGCGTAGCTACCGATCACGTCTTTATTTTTACTTGTCTTTGTCTGCTTGTCTGTCTTAGGTCAGGTTTGCTGGAAACAGACCCTGAGACAGAGACTTGCACACAGTTTTCCTGGGGGATGCAGTTAGGACCGACGTGCACACGGAAGTGAAGAACGGAAGTGAAGAAAAGGGGTTCGCAGTAAGAGGAAGGAGATGAATTGGGATATAGTCACACAGGGGGCCAGCCCTACAGAGAGCACTGAAGCTAGTGTGGTCCTTCAGAGTTGCCTCAGTTATGGCAAGGGGGCCGGGGCTTTATATTCCTCGGTTGACAGACTCTTAGGTGAGGGCTGCTCTAGGACGTGATCCTGGCCTTGGGTAAGGCGGCTCCAGCAGATAGAGAGCGATTCCTGGGGAGGCGCTCAGCTGTGAGTCTTCAGCAGCAACACCCCCAGGATCTGGGGGACTGGTGTCTTTGACTGGAAGGGGGCATGGATGGTGTCCCACAGCACTGACCACACCCCCTCACCCAATAATTTGAGGAGCAGCGAGGGGTGGAGAGAGTCTGACTTAGGGTGATTAAGTCACATTTTCTCCCATCTTATTAAGGTCAGCATCCTCTTTTCATTCCTCCTCCCTCCTAAACTCTGGTGGTATGTTAAGGAAAAGCTCCCAGGGGGCTCTTGTTTCCACTTCTCCAAAAAGGATCAGACTAAGGCAGGCAGCTTAGGCCAAGGGTCTTGTAGCTTTAAATTCTGCAGTGCTTAGATAGGTTTAAATACATTATGTAATCTTTTTTACAAAAGGGAATTTCTAATACTCACTTCTAATTTCTCTTGCTAGCTTTGAAATGCAAAACACACAGTATTTCCGCTGCATTCTGATCCAATGATTTTTTGTCCACCATCCAAGAAGGCTTACAGCCATTGTTTCTATGGGAAAATGTATATCCAGTTCCAACTACTCAGATCAAAAGAAATCTTGGAACACTGCCAGGTGGGGACTGCCACACAGGTAGTGGCTGAAATGAGCACGTCACAATCGTCAAACCCTTCAAACACACAGAGGAAGAGCAACCAGCCGATTAAAAGCTGAAGTTGCTCAAACTCATGCTGGAGAGCCAAAATATTGTTCTCATCAGTTTCTTCCCGACAAATAAATCCAGTAACACGCACTCCAAAACAAGGTAGCCTGTCTCTAGAGGTCACACGTTTTAATGGAATCGCACTTCATTTCTGGAACAAGCACGTCTTGCCCAAGCAGCTCAGCTGTCATTACCAACAGGGTCTAGTCACTTCTCCCTCCATCCCCAGCATTATCCCCGTCATACGAAGGAAGCTGGCGTGAGAAAGGATCAGGGCTGCAGCCTGCAGCTGGGAAAACGGGCCTGCCCCTGCCGCAGCCTCCGCCTGGGACTCCCTGCGGGCTGCGGGGCCTGAAATGTGCCTTTAACTCCCCTTGGCTCTTTTACCTGTGAAACAGGCCGCAAACAGCCTTTTCCAGGAAGGCTCAATGCTTATTCAACGTAATCAAAGAAAAACCCGCCCTCAAGGGAGACACAGAGTTCAGAACAGTTTCTGAGGAATGACTTACTTTCCTCCTCAAAGGGGGTTGGAATTTCTGAGGTTCGAGGCCCTCTGATTCCTTTGACAGCGATGTTCATAATCGCCGGCTCTCCGCGGGCAGGGTGGCACCACCGAGGAAAGCCCGGTGTGAGATGTGCCCAGCGCAAGGATGCCGGTTAAATAAGTAGCCTTCATCACCTCCCAACAGTCAAGGAGTTTCAAATCCTGTCAATTCATCCCACGTGAGGGCGATTATGTGATTTCCATATTCAAGTGCCCCTGTGGTTTGATTTGCATAAGCAAAGACTTTGGGGGCATGGAAACAAAGGATCAGTGTGAAGGACCGGAGCGCTGTTAGCATAGAGCGTTCTGATTTCCAGACAGCGGGCCGGCAAACCACCGGCACCTTCCCCCGCCCTCACCCCCCGCCCAGTGAAATCTAGGATTTGACGATTTCTCATCTACGGTAAGGACAGAGGTTAGGGAGCTGGGGTGCGAGGTTTACTAGGAAGCCTGTCTTCTTAAGCACAATAATTTATCTTTCCTTAAAGGGCTCCCTTCCACCACCTCTTTCTCTTCTGATGTTCATTCCAAGGCACAAATATTCCGCCTGATAATACTGGGAGAGGCAGCCACAACCATTTCCAACACTGGAGAACACAGAGCGGAGCTCTGCCTTCATTAACACACACACACACACACACACACACACACACACACACACACACACAAATGTATTTATTTTTATCCTGTTTTTTCATCCACTCCTGGACTATTGATCCAGCAACACCTAATAAAAAGGACACTGGTTAGGAAATTTGAAGACTTGGGTTTGTCCTGACTTGCCACATTAGTTATCTGGGCAAGTCACCTAGGTCCTCTGCAACCCAGTTTTCTCCTCTCTAAAATAGAAGAGATGGACCTGAAAACCTTTGGATTCCTTCCATCCCTAACATAAGGAAAATTAATAAGACAACCCAGTGCATGGTCATAGCAGACAGACTGAACAACTGGAATGTAGGGGCTTCTGAAGGCCAAGGGGGGTGTCCCAAAAACCCCACCTTAACTATGTTGTCACCTGTCACTTTAAGAGTTTGTCACCTACCATCCTTGAGCTAGTCTCTACTTCTTTGAAAGAAAAATATCAACAAATGTGTCTCAGGAGTGTTGGGAAAGTTAAATATAGTACTTCTATGTGAAAAGCACTTAGCAAATTATAAATGCAATACACTGCTACTAATGTGTTAACTCAGGTGAAATTGAAATTCCAAGTACTAACAGCAGGAAGTTGTCAAACAGTCCTTTAACCCATTGGTTTTCAGGGAAGTGGAGTTGGGAGTGATTTTACCCCCCAGGAGATATTTGGCAATGCCTGGAGACATTTTTTGTTGTCACAACCAGGACCACAGGAGAGGGGCTATTGGCATCAGCAGGACAGCGGCCGGGGATGCTGCTAAACATTCTGCAAGACACAGGACAGTCCTTCGCAACAAAGAATTATCCTGCTTAATAGTAAGCGTAATACTCCAAAATCATCCTAAACAGTGGCTGTCTGTTTTCCCGGGAAGAAAGACAGGTCCAGTCAGAATGGAGCCCCAATACTTTGATCCTGTGAATATACCTAGACTCCCACAGAGTCCTGTAGTGCCATGACAGAGCTCCAGCTCAAAGCAGTTTCCCTCAAAGATTTCATCACCAAGCTCTTAGCTACAAGAATTTGAATGGAGGTTGTCCTGTGACCAAAATGTACCATACATGGAAGGGCAGTAAAATCATGAGCATGTGAATAAGTATGGAAAACATAAGCTTTCTTTTTCATTGGGGTCAGGGGATGAAAGTCAAGTCTCCGTAACACATTTATTACGTGTAATTAGGCAATGGGAGCTGGGGAAAGAATGTATGCAGATTGCACAAGGCATCCAGTATACTGTGGGCTGAACTCACTGAGTCTGTGTGTATTCCATCCCATGCAATCTGGATTCTCTCTGGAAATCTACCAATCTAAAGGTCTGTTGTGAATAGACAATGTAAGGGTTTAAAATATCTGCTATAATTGATATTTCTTTCAGTTACTTTTTTAAAAAGGCTTTGATCACTAGCCAGGTGTTACAGAATTTGAAGCGTGAGTAGTTCTACTGAATATCTGTTGAGCATTTGCACTAGAAACATTGCTTGCAACACAGGCTGAACAGTGAACATGATTCTGTTGGATCTTTAGTGGGCTGGTAGTTTTAGTCTCCAACTGGTTCAACACCTCAGATGGAGAAAAATAAATAACAAAACCAGAAACTTTTATTTCACATTTAAATAGCAATGTTTTTGTCCCAAAGAAAAAAATTAATTTTAAATGCATTTGAATTATTT
Source organism: Kogia breviceps (assembly GCF_026419965.1). Lineage (NCBI taxonomy): Eukaryota > Metazoa > Chordata > Mammalia > Artiodactyla > Physeteridae > Kogia > Kogia breviceps. The sequence goes on from NC_081325.1 coordinate 32,306,586, forward strand.
CTCACCATAATGCCTTAAAAAGGATGTTACCATAAATGGGGAAACAAAATTGTAAGGAATAAGAAAGCTTTGAAGGTAGGATTACAACTCAAAACTTTTAACTCATTGAAACTCATGGCAGCGGTTCTGAAAATGCAACAGTTACCTTCTCTATACCTTCTCCTTAAACTTGACGTTTTCCCGTTCCGTGTTACGCCAATATGTTCTCTAAAAGGCTTTTTTTTTTTTTTTTCTTTTTAATCACAGTGACTTGGTAGGTGATGGCCAGCAATGCTGGTCATTTCCTCTTGACTTGTCACATTCAGACCAGATTTCAGTCCTTGGGCCTGGTGTTAAGGTCTCTGACACCTCTGACCACGCTGAGAGTTCTTCCTTTACCCCCTTGAAATGTTGGTGCAGGCACTGGCACTGATTCTCTCCACAGAGATGAAGAGCCTGGCAGTGAAATTGCATAGTGGAGGTGAAGACCTTGTAAAACACAGAGCAAAGGCATGATGGTTTTAAGGTGAACCAAGGTCACTGCTCCTGGGAGTTTGGTGAGGTGACATTGACAACACCTTCAGAAGCCCTGGTTTTGTAGTACACTGGTCATTGAGGTCTCTTTGAGAGGAAGTAGCTGATTAAGGTATATGCAGATAACATTCCAGATCTTTCCTGGGTCTGAATATAAACTTGGCTGGCCCTTTTGAAATGGCATAAAATCTGTCAAGTCACCAGGCTGCCATTTTTGAAATGCCTGCTACAATGAACTAAGTGGCACCTTCCAGGATTTACCACATGTTCAAAAATTGTTCTTATAATTAAAGGATAAAACCACCTGATAAAACTCTAAGAATATAATTTAGGTCCCAGGAGACTCCAGCTATTGGGGGCCTACTTTTGTCTCTGTACTTCCCTTAGGACCTAAGTGAACTCTTAAACTTTCTAATTAAGAGTTTATTATAAGAAATTCATAAAAGATATTATTCTCCTATCATCCTGTAACATGCACACAAACATACACATTTTCTTTGTAGAGTTCACTTTTGAGGCTTCTGGTTAAAGACAATCCCAGCTTCAAAAAGGCCTTCTTTGGTTTGCGGCAGAGAGAAACAAACAGCTCAGGAGGTGCCTCTCAGAACCTGTAGATCATTTTTATTAAGGATGGGGAGACACAGGAATGGATGAAGGCAGAGGGAAGGAGATTATTTTCCATAGACGTGTATACATTCAAACTGGAGGAGAAGTGGTGCATAGGTTAAGGAATCTTAAATAAATGTCCAAGGAGCTTTCCCTGAGAAAGTAGTACTACCCCTGGTAGGGTCACCTACACAGGCTGGTTTTGTCAACACAATTGGAACAGAAGAACCTCAAAGCCAAGTCTCTGAGAGAACAATAGCCTAGAATGACAAAGAGATACAGGGAGAAACCTCATCTTAGTAAAATGATGTTTATTCAAAAATACTTCCAGAAGCTATCACACTTCAAGACATAATGACATTTTTTCTTTCTATAATGAGGAAATTGAACCAGTCACACTGTTAGAGCAGTGGTGACAAAGGAAGCTCAGCCAGACCCAAGATGGAGGCAGGTACTTATAAGACCCTCAGATGGAAGACCTTTAGGAAGGTGGAAGAGTAAGACATGGAGATCACCTTCCTCCCCACAAATACATCAAAAAAACATCTACATGTGGAACAACTCCTACAGAACACCTACTGAAACCTGGCAGAAGACCACAGACTCCCCAAAAGGCAAGAAACTCCCCATGTACCTGGCTGTGTGGCTGACAGGGTCTTGGTGCTCCAGTCAGGTGTCAGGGCTCTGTGGTGGGAGAGCCGAGTTCAGGACATTGGATCACCAGAGATCTCCCGGTCCCACACAATATCAATCAGCGAGAGCTCTCCCAGAGATCTCCCTCTCAATGATGAGACTCAGCTCCACTCAACAATGAGCAAGCTCCAGTGATGAACACCCCATGCCAAACAACTAGTAAGACAGGAACACAACCTCAGCCATCAGCAGAGAGGCTGCCTAAAATCATAATAAGGTCACAGACACCACAAAACATACGACCAGATGCAGTCCTGCCCACCAGAAAAACAAGATTCAGCCTCATCCAACAGAACACAGGCACCACTTCCCTCCACCAGGAAGCCTACACAAACCATGGAACCAACCTTACCTACTGGGGGCAGACACCAAAAACAACAGGAATTATGAACCAGCAGCCTGCAAAAAGGAGACCCCAAACACAATAAATTAAGCAAAATGAGAAGACAGAGAAACATGCAGCAGATGAAGGAGCAGAGTAAAGACCCACCAGACCAAACAAATGAAGAGGAAATAGGCAGTCTACCTGAAAAAGAATTCAGTGTAATGATACTAAAGATCCAAAATCTTGGAAATAGAATGGAGAAAATACAAGAAAAAAATAACAAAGACCTAGAAGAATTAAAGAGCAAACAAACAATGATGAACAACACAATAAATGAAATTTAAAATTCTCTAGAAGGAATCAATAGCAGAATAACTGAGAGAGAAGAACGGATAAGTGACCTGGCAGATAAAAGAGTGGAAATAACTAACACACAGCACAATGAAGAAAAAAAAAAATGAAAAGCATTGACGACCGTCTCAGAGACCTCTGGGACAACATTAAATGCACCAACATTTGAATTATAGGGGTCCTAGAAAAAGAAGAGAAAAAGAAAGGGACTGAGAAAATATTTGAAAGGATTATAGTTGAAAACTTCCCTAATATGGGAAGGAAATAATCAAGTCCAGGGAATACAGAAAGTCCCATACAGGATTAATCGAAGGAGAAACACGCCAAGACCCATATTAATCAAGCTAACGAAAATTAAATACAAAGAAAAAACATTAAAAGCAGCAAGGGAAAAGCAACAAATAACATACAAGGGAATCACCATAAGGTTAACAGCTGATCTTTCAGCAGAAACTCTGCAAGCCAGAAGGGTGTGGCAAGACATATTTAAAGTGATGAAAGAGAAAAACCTACAACCAAGATTACTCTACCCAGCAAGTATCTCATTCAGATATAACAGAGAAATTAAAACATTTACAGGCAAGCAAAAGCTAAGAGAATTCAGCACCACAAAACCAGCTTTATGACAAATGCTAAAGGAACTTCTCTAGGAAGGAAATACAAGAAAAGGAAAAGACGTACAATAACAAACCCAAAAGAATTAAGAAAATGGTTATAGGAACATACCTATCAATAATTACCTTAGGGCTTCCCTGGTGGCGCAGTGGTTGAGAATCCGCCTGCCAATGCAGGAGACACGGGTTCGTGCCCTGGTCCGGGAAGATCCCACATGCCGCGGAGTAGCTGAGCCCGTGAGCCATGGCCGCTGGGCCTGCGCGTCCGGAGCCTGTGCTCCGCAACGGGAGAGGCCACAACAGTGAGAGGCCCGCGTACCACAAAAAAAAAAAAAAAAAAAAAAAAATTACCTTAAATGTAAATGGATTAAATGTTCCAACCAAAAGACATAGACAGACTGAATGGATATGAAAAAAGACCCATATATATGCTTTCTACAAGAGACCCACTTCAGACCTGGGGACACATACAGACTGAAAGTGAGGGGATGGAAAAACATATTCTATGCAAATGGAAATCAAAAGAAAGCTGGAGTAGCAATTCTCATATCAGACAGTATAGACTTTAAAATGAAGACTATTACAAGAGACAAAGAAGGACACTACATGATGATCAAGGGATCAATCCAAGAAGAAGATATAACAATTGTAAATATCTATGCACCCAACATAGGAGCACCTCAATACATAAGGCAAATGCTAACAGAATGCTAAAAGGGGAAATCAACAGTAACACAATCATAGTAGGGGACTGTAACACCCCACTTTCACCAATGGACAGATAATTCAAAATGAAAATAAATAAGGAAACACAAGCTTTAAATGATACATTAAACAAGGTGGACTTAATTGATATTTATAGGACATTCAATCCAAAAACAACAGGATACTCTTTCTTCTCAAGTGCTCGTGGAACATTCTCCAGGATAGATCATGTCTTGGATCACAAACCAAGCCTTGGTAAATTTAAGAAAATTGAAATCATATCAAGAATCTTTTCTGACCATAATGCTATGAGACTAGATATCAATTACAGGAAAAAAATCTGTACAAAATACAAACACATGGAAGCTAAACAATACACTACTTAGTAACCAAGAGATCACTGAAGAAATCAGAGGAAATAAAAAAAAATACCTAGAAACAAATGACAATGAAAACACGACGACCCAAAACCTATGGGATGCAGCAGAAGCAGTTGTAAGAGGCAAGTTTATAGTAACACAGTCCTACCTCAAGAAACATGAAAAATCTCAAATAAACAACCTTACCTTACACCTAAAGCAATTAGAGAAAGAAGACCAAAAAATACCCAAAGTTAGCAGAAGGAAAGAAGTCATAAAGATCAGATCAGAAAGAAATGAGAAAGAAATGAAGGAAACGATAGCAAAGATCAATAAAACTAAAAGCTGGTTCTTTCAGAAGATAAGCAAAGTTGATAAACCATTAGCCAGACTTATCAAGAAAAAAAGTGAGACTCAAATCAACAGAATTAGAGCTGGAAAGGGAGAAGTAACAACTGATACAGAAGAAATACAAAGGTTAATGACAGATTACTACAAGCCACTATATGCCATTAAAATGGACATCCTGGAGGAAATGGACACATTCTTAGAAAAGCACAACCTTCCATGACTGAACCAGCAAGAAATAGAAAATGTAAACAGACCAATCACAAGCACTGAAGTGAAACTGTGATTAAAAATCTTCCAACAAACAAAAGCCCAGGACCAGATGGCATCACAGGCGAATTCTATCAAACTTTAAGAGATGAGCTAACACCTACTCTTCTCAAACTTTTCCAAAATATAGCATAGGGAAGAACACTCCCAAACTCATTCTACAAGGTCACCATCACCCTGACAACAAAACCAGACAAAGATGCTACAAAAAAAAAAGAATACTACAGGACAATATCACTGATGAATATAGACGCAAAAATACTCAACAAAATACTAGCAAACAGTATCTAACAGCACATTAAAAGGACCATACACCATGATCAAGTGGGATTTATCCCAGGAATGCAAGGATTCTTCAATATATGCAAGTCAATCATTGTGATACACCATACTAACAAATTAAAGGATAAAAACCATATGATCAACTCAATAGATGCAGAAAAAGCTTTTGATCAAAACTCAACATATGTTTATGATAAAAACCCTCCAGAAAGTAGACATAGAGGGAACTTACCTCAACATAATAAAGACCATATATGACAAACCCACAGTCAACATTGTTCTCAATGGTGAAAAATTAAAACCATTTCCCCTAAGATCAGGAACAAGACAAGGTTGCCTACTCTCACCACTATTATTCAACATAGTTTTGAAAGTTTTAGCCACAGCAATCAGAGATGAAAAAGAAATAAATGGAATCCAGATTGGAAAAGAAGAAGTAAGACTGTCACTCTTTGCAGATGACATGATGCTATACATAGAGAATCCTAAAGATTATCTCAGAAAACTATTAGAGCTAATCAATTAATTTAGTAAAGTAGCAGGATATAAAATTAATGCACAGAAATCTCTTGCATTCCTAAACACTAATGATGAAAAATCTGAAAGAGAAATTAAGGAAACACTCCCAGTTACACCACAACAAAAAGAATAAAATACCTAGGAATAAACCTACCTAAGGAGATAAAAGACCTGTATGCAGAAAACTATAAGACACTGATGAATGAAATCAAAGACAATACAAACAGATGAAGAGATATACCATGTTCTTGATTTGGTTTTTTTTTTTGTTTTTTTTGGTTTTTTTTTGTGGTAGGCGGGCCTCTCACTGTTGTGGCCTCTCCCATTGCGGAGCTCAGGCTCCGGACACACAGGCTCAGTGGCCATGGCTCACAGGCCCAGCTGCTCCGTGGCATGTGGCATCCTCCCGGACCGGGGCACGAACCCGTGTCCCCTGCATCGGCAGGTGGATTCTCAACCACTGTGCCACCAGGGAAGCCCCCATGTTCTTGAATTGGAAGAATCAACATTGTGAAAATGACTATACTACCCAAAGCAATCTACAGATACAAGGCAATCCCTATCAAACTATTAATGGCATTTTTCAGAATTAGAATTAGAACAAAAAATTTCACGGAATTAGAACAAAAAATTTCACTGTTTGTATGGAAACAAAAAATACCCCGAAAAGCCAAAGGAATCTTCAGAAAGAAAAACAGAGCTGGAGTAATCAGGCTTCCAGACTTCAGACTATACTACAAAGCTACAGTAATCAAAACAGTATGGTACTGACACAAAAAGAGAAATATAGATCATGGAACAGGATAGAAAGCCCAGAGATAAACCCATACACCTATGGTCACCTTATCTTTGATAAAGGAGGCAATAATATACAATGGAGAAAAGACAGCCTCTTCAATACGTGATGCTGGGAAAACTGGACAGCTACATGTAAAAGTATGAAATTAGAACACTCCCTAACACCATACAGAAAAATAAACTCAAAATGCATTAAACACCTAAATGTAAAACCAGACACTATAAAACTCTTAGAGGATAGCATAGGAAGAACACTCTATGACATAAATCACAGCAATACCTTTTTTGACACACCTCCTAGAGAAATGGAAATATAAACAAAAATAAATAAATAGGATGTAATGAAACTTAAAAGCTTTCGCACAGCAAAGGAAACCATAAGCAAGATGAAACAACAACCCTCAGAATGGGAGAAAATATTTGACAATGAAGCAACTGACAAAGGATTAATCTCCAAAATTTACAAGCAGCTCATGCAGCTCAATATCAAAAAACAAACAACACAATACAAAAAAATGGGCAGAAGATCTAAATAGACGTTTCTCCAAAGAAGATATACAGATTGCCAACAAACACATGAAAGGATGCTCAACATCACTGATCATTAGAGAAATGCAAATCAAAACTACAATGAGGTATCACCTCACACTAGTCAGAATGGCCATCATCAAAATCTACAAATGATAAATGCTGGAGAGGGTGTGGAGAAAAGGGAACCCTCTTGCAGTGTTGGTAGGATGTAAATTGATACAGCCACTATGGAGAACAGTATGGAGGTTCCCTAAAAAACTAAAAATAGAACTACCATATGACCCAGCAATCCCACTACTGGGCATATACCCTGAGAAAACCATATTTCAAAGAGTCTGTTGCCACAATGTTCATTGCAGCACGATTTACAATACCCCAGACATAGAAGCAACCTAAGTGTCCATCGACAGATGAATAGATAAAGAAGATGTGGCACTATATACAATGGAATATTACTCAACCATAAAAAGAATCGAAATTGAATTATTTGTAGTGAGGTGGATGGACCTAGAGTCTGTCCTACAGAGTGAAGTAAGTCAGAAAGAGAAAAACAAATACTGTATGCTAACACATATATATGGAATTTTAAAAAAGAAAATGGTTCTGAAGAGCCTATGTGCAGGACAGGAATAAAGACACAGACATAGGGAATGGACTTGAGGATGGAGGGGGGAAAGGGCAAGCTGGGATGAAGTGAGAGAGTGGCATGGACATAAATACACTAGCAAATGTAAAATAGATAGCTAGTGGGAAACAGCCGCATAGCACAGGGAGATCAGCTCGGTGCTTTGTGACGACCTAAAGGGGTGGGATAGGAAGGGTGGGAGGGAGAAGCAAGAGAGAGGGTATATGGGAATATTTGTATATGTATAGCTGATTCACTTTGTTATACAGCAGAAACTAACACAACAATGTAAAGCAATTATACTCTAATAAATATGTTAAAAAAAAAAAAAAAAGCCGAAGACCCTCAGGTGTAGTTTGTGGTCTCTGCTGGAGAGTGAGGGATTCCAGGAAGACAGATGAAGCAAACGTTCCTATAGTGTCTGTCTCAGAACAGCAAGAAAACGTCCTGAGATCAGAGCATCCCAGAACATGCCACCTCACCCTTGCTCAAATTTTACATCAAAACCAATTACCAATATTCCTTTTGACAAAAAAGTGCTTTAAAATAGAATGAAACAAGCTTTATAAATATGAAAAGGCAAGAAGGTATATGTAATTACTTCTGTTCCCTTTGCTAATAACTTAACCTATGTGGTTCCCTTTGCTCCTCAAATCTAAAGTTGTCATATGGATCAAAACAAAGTCTTCTTTTAAAAAAAACTTTAAATAAATAAATGAAGAATCTGTTTAAAGAAATATATTCTGAGATACACTTGTTTAGTTTCCTCAGTCACTACCCTGATATTAAGTCAAAGTTACACATAACTCTCCTAGTGAAATGCTTAAGATAAAACAAGGTTTAATAAATGTTTCAAGCTTATCTGTGAGCAGTCACACTTCTCCCTCTGTCTTTTCATTTACTACATTTTTCCACGTAAGGAACGCCATATCTGAGCAACCATTTTAAAAATAAACAAAGCTCTGTGTGTGACTTATCTCAGATTGTGTCTGAGATTCATCTTTGTATCAGTGCTAATCTATGTTGTCATCCAGTCCTGATGCTTCCCCAGCCTCCAGTGGAAGGCACTCACCTAGGAAACAGAAGATCCATTTTTCAATTGTCCCAGAAGGTTCTTTCTCAACATGAATGCTTCCATGAGTAGTTTATATCCCATTGACTATAACCTTATTAGCTCTATTGGGAACAGATGTTGGTATGTTATGAAAAACTAATATTCATCACAAAAATTTCATTTAGATCATTGTACATGAACACATAGAGATAAATGCAGGGCTAAAGTAATAGAATTCAAGAACATGGAAACATTCAGAAATTGCTTATTCTTGCTATGCACTTTATCTTCTGGAAGTAAAAGCAACAAACTGTGCCAAGAATTGACTGGGAATTAATTATAAAATTCTCTGACCTAAATCAAATTATAAATTATGTGAAAATAGAATTATTTCTATACATTGCAAAATTGTACTTTCCTGAGTATATCTGTTTTATTATGTAGTATTATACACTTTTTTAATGACACTCTATGCTAATCATCGTCATTTATTTTATACACATTTTAAGCTCAACTCTACTTATAAGGACACTTAGGATTCCAAACATGCACAGTGTTATGGAAAAATACCATCTTTGATATATTTCCCAGTAGACACTGATAATGTCAAATCTTTTGAGAAGCTTACCAAATAGTGGTAGATTTTTTAGTTATGATTAAAGTGAAACAGAATGTCTAATACATATTGACCAACAAAGAGAGATTGTTGGAAGATTCCAGAACAGTGAGGTGCTATCAGAGGGTGTTCTTAGACGCCCACTAAAGGCTGTTCATTACTTAAGGCCAGGAAAGATTTATGAGGCCGCAAAAGGAACAGAGTGTAACAATTATTCAAAAAGGATATTTGAATTTAGGTATCAAAAATTTGAACAGCCTTGGTTATAGGACATTTGACAAGGGAAATGTCACTGTCTTGATTTTTGAGCCCTTAGAAATGAGTCTGAAACTTGGAATAAGTATAAAATCATCAAAGAGGAGCTCAGCATCTCTTAGTAGGACTGTCCCAGTTTAGCCATGCTGTTATCCGTATGATGTTGTAAAACTTCAAATAAAGATTGAAAGTGTTTTTCCTCACCTGCTCCTGTCTGGTAAAAGTACTCATGAAGAACTTAAGTATCAGAGCCATGCTCAAGTAGTAGAGAATTATGTCACAGAAGTTAATCTTTTTAGAATTAAAATGGGAATTAAGGTATCTGATACAACTCCCTTGTTTTACAGATATAAATATTCACATTTGGAGAAGCTGAATGTTTTTTCTAAGTACATGTGGTAAATCAGTGGGAGGTTGTTAAGCTTGAGGGTAGGTGCTCTGGAATTGTACTGCCTGCTGGGCAACCCCCCTCCATCACTTGGTGACTATGTGACCGTAGTGTGTTTCTTTATTAACCTTTCTAGGTTTCTATTTCAATTTCTTCACCTGTAAAACAGACATAATAATAGTAGAGTGGAAGCTCTCTTATTCAATGTCATAAAAACAACTGTATCAAAATTTCATTGTAAACAGTGATACATTAAAAAATACACAATAAATTATTTATTTTAACCTAAAATGTATTTATTTTATTTATCCATCTTTCATGTAGGGCCAAGGCCTTTTCTTTGAGTACAAGCTGTCCAACTTTGTTTCTAGTCATCCATAAAAGTTCCATTCCTTCAAAGTACAGCAAGCATTTTAAAGACATTTTAAGTCCATCTAAGCACAGAACTCTTTTAGATTTTTACAGTTTCCAAATTTATAGTTGTTGTCTTACCTGTACCTAATTCAACACCTTTTTGAAAAATATATCATATTGATTGAATCCTCCCAATACATTCAAGTTAGTTTTTATAAACATAACCTTCTTTTCTACTGGGATTCTTACTTCATTGAATTTTGTTATATTTAATAAAAGTATGCTTTGTTGTAACAAGTACAACTGGTATAATCAGATTTGGGTCCAAATATCTCTGACTCGATGACATGTACCTTGATTTAGAGAAGCAATGGTGGTCAGCTTCCTGAAGATGTGCCTTAAGTATGTCAGTGTGTTTTACAGACAATATGGAGAAAGGTAAGTAGTCTTCTCAATCCAGGTGGTCAAGGAAACTTGCACTGAAAGTTCACAGAACAGTGCTAGTATGTTAGCTATTCAAGTTTAGAACTCATTTCTCCTAACTTCTTGTCAAGTGTCAGGAAGGGGAAATTTCTCCCCTACTCCTCTTGAGTTCTTTTGGCTGGTCTAATAATTAAATTGATCAAGACAGATTAACAAGAGAAAAAGATTAATTTAATTCATATGCACAGAGATCTCATAGAAATAGGACCCCCAAACTGACCAAAGTAGGCTGTTTATATATCATTTTTAGACAAAGAAAAAAGTATTTATGAAAGGGGCTGTGCTTCGGGTAGCAGAGTAATGAAGAAATAACAAAATCTGTTTATACAACTTTCTTAGCCTTGAATTCCCTAACTTTGTTGATAAGAGTGCTTTCTATCCTCCTGGTATAGGAAGGAGGCCTTCACATGGGAGATTTATTTCCTGCTTTTAGGGGAAAGTTGGGGGGTAAGAGTGTTTTTTACATTTTTTTTTTTTTTTTTTTTTTTTACCAGCTGTTTCTCAATTAACTTTAATTCAAAATAATAAGTATGCCATTGAGGTATGTGTTGGGGCGGCCTGCCCTTGGCCCTAACACAGGAGATAGATAGATACTTGTAGGTAGATATTCTTCTTTCCTCTCCACATTTTTTTTCACATTGACATTCAAAATTAACTTTGACTCTCTATTTAGTTACATTAATAAAAATTACTACTTGATTACATTATATATCCAATGTTTGTTACAATAGTAAAGACTGGTGATTAATTCTAGAGTCATGCTAAATACAGCTCCCATAAAAAAATGTTATTTTTTTAAGAGTGAGTTTCTATTTTTCTCACAATTAAGATACATACAGTTTAAGAGTCAGATACTGTATGACATTGATTCAAGTCTGCACATTTACCCACATTTTAATATCTTGGAGATCTGGATGCCTTCTTACTGTCCATGACATCTCATAATTACCGTGGACCAGGTGGCAGTCATAACATATGACGCTGCCTATACATTTACACTCCTTAAACGTATCAACATCAAAATGCAGAAGTGACAGCAACTTGGAAGAGAATCACAGAACCAATAGATCAGTCATTTGAGGAATCCCACGTCACTAGTGATCTCAGTGGTCCAGTGAGCCATACAGTGGTACGGAAAAATACAAGCACTGACAGCTCTGAGCTGAAGTAATTCAAAAGAATTTGAAGTTTTAGGAATAATATCCAATTCATTTCACTTACATTTTTGTTTTACATGTATTCACAGGAGGGATGTATGATCAAAAACGACTATGTCAAATAAATATAAACAAGCTCTTTCATTAATATTAGATAAAGATTAAAATGATCCTGACAAAGGTGCAGTAGCTAGTACCAAAGTAGCACTCCCATCATAAACGAGTGTAATAATGGGGCAAATATATGAGGCAACTTGGTTCCGGCACTGGACCACAAGCAGTGTAAGGCTGTGCTCCCTGAAAAAGGAACTCACGATGTGAGTCTCATTCGTAACAGCCCAGCTGTCTGACTAGGGACAAATTCTTGATTACAGTGCAGTGAGCTGGAATCCAAGCAGATCAAGGCAATCTATCTGAGCTGAGGAAACAGAGATCAGATTTGGGGCAACTGAAGCAGCTAGAATCTATAGGACCAGGACCCCAGAGGCAGAAGCTGCATGGGACTTTAAAAGTTTGAGTGGGGTTTCCTCATGCACTGCATGACAAAAGGCTGTGCTGTGCATGGTCAAAATGATATCACATGAGGCTTGCCAGAGAGCAGCTGCCACAGGGTTCAACCTGGAAAAGAGATATTAGTGGTCAAGCAGTGCTTGTTAAAATGTCACTAGCACTTTGGATATCCTTCAGGGCAAAAGAACCTGCCCTTTAGAAGTAAAATAAAGCCTCTGCCTTACTCCATACACACCCAAACAAAACCTAAAACCAAACTCTAACAAGATCAGCTGGAAGACAGAGTGCAGAAATTGAGTCCCATCAAGAGGAGGTCAGAAAACACCTCCAAACACCTTTCCGAACATCTATCCTGACAAAGCATATAACTAAGGCTAAGGTTACAAAATGCAAGGTGATCAGCCAATAAAACAAAATCGACATTTTCCAGAGTCTCAACAATGTACTATCAAAGATGATGGCTATAAAGCCAAATCCAGGGACTTCCCTGGTGGACCAGTGGTTAAGACTTCACCTTCCAATGCAGGGGGTGCGAGTTCGATCCCTGGTAGGGGAGCTAAGATCCGGCATGCCTCAGGGCCAAAAAAACAAAACATAAGACATCAGCAATATTGTAACAAATTCAATAAAGACTTTAAAAAAACAAACAAACAAATCCATAAAGAAACAAGAAAACGTGAGTCATAGTCAGTAAAAAAGCTGTCAAAAAAAACCCATTCCCAAGATGACTCATATGTTTGATTTACCAAACAAAGACTTTAAAGCAGCGACTCTAAATATGTTCAAAGAGTTAAAGAAAAATTGTTATAAAGTAAAGGAAAATATGGTTGGTCATAATAAGTAAATAGAAAAATCTCAGAAGAGAATTTAAAAATTTTTTAAATATAAATTGTACAACTTAAAGTAGAACAACTAAAATGAGAAAATGGGATTAACTGCATATTAGAGTTGGCAGAAGAATTGGTGATCTTCAAGATATATGAAGAGAGATAATCCAATCTGAAAAGCAGAAAGAAGAAAATACTGAAGAAAAATGAACAGAGCCCCAAGAGTTCTCAAGTATTACAATTGGAAAATGATAGATGATAGTTATAGACAGAATAAAGAAAGGAAGGGAGAGAAGGAAGGAGGGAGAGAGGGAGGGAGGGAAGAAGCACATAAAGATTTGAAAAGAGAAATGAAAAGCAGAATTATCTCTGTTTACAGACCATATGATTTTCTCTACATAAAATTCTTAAGGTATCTACAAAAGTTTTTGAAATTAATAAGTGAATTTAGCTAGCAAAATTTTATACACAAAAATCAATTGTATTTTTATACCCTAGCAACAAACTGGAAAGTTAAAAGTAATTGAATAAATTTAATTTAAAAAGTACATGATCTCTATACTAAAAACTATACTGCATTATGGACAAACATTACAGTGGACTAACTGGAGAGAACTATACAATATTACAAGTTCAAGTTCACAAACTGGAAGGCTTGATATTATGATGTTCATTCTCCCCAAATTTGAACTACAGATTCAAGCAATCTCACTTAAAAGTCATAGCAATAGAAATTAATAAGCTCATTCAAAAGTTGATATACAAATAAAAGGACCTAGAATAGTCAAAACAATTTTAAAATCAAAGAACAAGCTAAAATAATTACACCATCTCATTGTAAGACTTACTAAAATTTACACTAGTCAAGACAATGCAATAATGGTGTAATGATAGACAAAATGTCATCAAATAAAGAAACATATTCACTTCATCAAGTGGTGCTGAAACTACTAGATACCTGTATGAAAAAAAAAAAAAAAATGAATCTTGACCACATCTGACACCATATACAAAATTAATTTGAGAAAATTCATACCTAAATTTAATAGTGAAGACAATAAAATTCCTAGAGGAAAACATAGGAGAAAATCTTTGTAAACTTGATATAGGTAAAGATTTCGTAAACAGGACACAAAAAATAACTGATAAGTTGGACTTCATCAAAATTAAAAATCTCTGACAGAGATGGGATCAGGGTGAGGCAAGAGCAGCCAAATCATGCACGTTCAGAGTCAGTTTCTGTCTTTATTTAAAAGTTTGATATTTTGTTCATCATGAATTTTTTATACTAATTTTAATTTTTAAAATATTGGATTAAAATATTATTTATCTTGATTACTTAGTTTTTTGGCATCCCTTTAAACTTGTGCTTGAGACAAGTGGCTTACTGTCCTCACACTAGTCCTGGCCCTGATCCTGTCCTTCCTAAATTTTGAACTGGGTTTCATGAATGACATTGAAGTTATTTCTATCTCATATGTGAAGATGTATTCCATCTGCATGAAGCAGGCTAGAGATACAGAGAACTTTTATACTTGTCTTTATTGCTATGAAACTTTGAAAGATGTTTTATCTTTCCTTCCCAAAACAAGGATAAGGTATTAGTTCCAAGAATGTGGACAAGGCTCAGAGGAGGGAGGTCAGTTGCTCTCAAACTGCAGGTCTCTGGGCTAGAACCAGGAGAGGCAGGTGGGAATGACCAAGAGGAAATATGAAGTATTCAGGTTCCTAAGCTATGAAATGAAGACCAGAGAAACCAGCCACAATAAGAAGGTCTGAATTCGAGAGCAGGAGGTTAGAGGCAGCAGCTTGTATATCCTCAGACCTGAGAGTGGATGGAACAGGTTGTAACCTAGCAATTTCTGCCCCTCCATTAGTGGGCATTAAATACTTCATCCAGAGGGACAGATCATTTCATTCTGTTGTGATCAGCAGCACGCATTTACTAGGAGAGAGCAGTAATCATACAACAACAACAGAAAAAAAATTTGTACTCATAAATTACCTCCCTAAGGCATAAGACATTATTTAGATTACTTTAGATTAAGAAAATTATCTTTTTATTTCCACTTACTGACCAAACATAGAACAAACTCCGGCATTTTCTAGCATTGCTGCAACATGTGTTTACTGAAACAGAAATGTGAAAGAAACTGCCACTCTGCAAGGTGTAAGAGGCCCATTCATTCTTTTTCTTTTTTTGATTTTTGAATTTTTATTTTGAGATTCGGAAAATAAATTTACAATTGTCAGATTAATTTAGAGATTGTTGAAGTACTTAAAATTATGGTTAACATTACTTCTGTGATATTCCTTGTGCCATGCCAATTACTCAAGACGTTTTCTTAAAAGATTGAAATAATACAGCATATCAATGAACTTTATTTTCTAATCCTTGAAATTTCAATGTAGACCTGTGGAGGAATGTACAGTCAAGCCCATAGATACAGAGGGCCAATGACACTAGTTGTTTTATATAAGGTGCTTGAGCATCTCCGGATTTTGGTATCCACGGGGATGGGTGTTTGGAGGTGTCCTGGAACTGATCACCCGAGGATACTAAGGGACAACATAAAGTTCACTCTCCTAGCATTTAGTTAACTGGCTTTTGGAATGCATCTAGCATAGAGTCTCCTGGTTGTGAAGTGTGGACAAAGGAGCTACACAGACTCGAGGGTGTTTGAGGGATGACCACGGACAAGCTCTTGGATCCCCATGAGCCTCTGTTACTTCTGTAAAATGGAGATTACCTTCCTTACTTCCTAGGGTTGCTCAAGGAACACGTCATTGTCTGAGACTTTCCGGGGTGGCCAGCCTTCGGTTACAATAAAGTCTGCTGACCTAGTGGAGCTCTGAAAAGACAGGGGATCTGAGTATTCCTTTGCAGACAATAGTAATTTGAATTTACAACCAAAGCTAAGTTGGTATTTATCTTGGACTAATGGAAAAATTAGGCTTCAGTTTTGTAGACCAATAAGTCAGAAAATGTGCCTGGTTGCCTTTTTGTTCCTGTCTCTCCTCTTCGTTGAACTTTTGTGAAACTTCCTTTCCTCACCATGACCAGACCATTGTTGACTTTTCTCTCTTGTGTATGGGAGGTTCCACAGACTGCTTCTTACAGTCTGCTGCTTAAGTTCTTTACTCTGTCTTTAGAGAGATCTTTCTTGTTGTTAGAATAATTGAGTGCAGAGAACTAGGAAGCCATTTTCAATACACAGTCCTTTGAATGTGGTCCAAATAAATTGAGGCTCCTTTGTTGGCAGCTCTTTTTAATCTGAAAGAGCTTGAGACTGCAGTACTACATGGTAAATGTGACATGGGATCCATCTCTTCTGTATGATAATGACTCCTTTCATCTGTATCTCCAGCCTAGATTCCCTCTTTTGAGCCTCGTATGTCCAACCTTGCAGGACACCTCCAGTAGGATAGCTTAAAGAACGACTGCCTCCAATCCGTCCTGAAGGTCAAAACAACTCATCATTTCTGACCCAGTACCCAGGGGAAAGCAGTAGCAGGTTGGCTATGAGGCACTGCAATCTGCAGGAGCAAAGCCTTCCTTCCAGGCCCATTCATTCTTAAAATGATTCCGTGTTCTCTTCTCCCTGCTGAAGCTGCCAGACACCTGCCAATTGTGATGTATTTTATGATGTTAATGGAGGGAGCTAGACAAGGATCACCAATTAATTTCCTTCCCAACAAATGACAAAACGTATCATGAAATTGGTAACCACTGGGTCTTGGCTTCTACCTCGAAGGCAACAGTTTCTCCTCTTTGACAACTACTTTAAACTTGGAGTGAACTCAGCCGTTCTTCCCCCTATGGCCACAATTATCTAAGCCAGGTCTATAAATAGAATGTTTGGAAAAGACGGTAGAGATCCTCTGATCCAGGCCTCCCAGCTTAGACAAGCTAATTGAGGCCCAGGAAGTTATATGACTTATGCAAAATCAGCGTAAGTCAAAGATATGCGACTCACACATTTATCCAGTTATTATAGTCAGGCATACCTTTCTTACTTGCCTTACCCTGTCTACACAGGTTAAAGATAAGTCTATTTTTATTCAAATTATGAAACTAGTTTGCAAATATGTGGTCAGGCTTCTTTACAACCAGAGTAAACTAAAAATTTTAACTTAATAAACAATTAAATGAAATTCAATAAGTTGAATATTTTAAAAGATCAAGGAAAAAGCAGGTACTAATTGCATTAACAAACACTTGAGTGTTTATAATATACAAGGTGCTGGGCTAAGTTCTAAGGAGACTAATGGGGCAAATGCAAAGAAATTTAAGATAACCTCCAGCATCAGCTATGTATTGCTGCCAAAACAAAACAAAACAGAAAATGAACCTGAGCAGGTTAAGACAACAATTTATTATATTTCAGGATTTTTTTTTGAATTTTTGAATTTGATTTTATTTATTTTTTATACAGCAGGTTCTTATTAGTTATCCGCTTTATACATATTAGTGTATATATGTCAATCCCAATCTCCCAATTCATCCCACCACCACTGCCACCACCACCAGCACCGTCACTTTCCCCCCTTGGTGGGCTGACCAGGCAGTTCTGCTGATCTCAAGTGGACTCGGGGGATGCAGTAGGCTGTGGCTTGCCTGGCACTGGGTGCTCTGATGGCTTGGGGTCTAAGCGGGAATGTCTAAAGCAACGGAGATGGTTGGGCCTCTCTCCACTTGATCTTTCATCCTGGGCTTCTTCATGTGATGGCAGAGCATTTCAAAGAAGTAAGAGCAAAACCAAAATCTGCAGTCTCCTTGAGACTTCCACAGCATCAAGTCTATTATGCTCTTTGGGACAAAAGGAGAAAAAGACCCACTCAGATGTAAGTGATGAGGAAAAAGAGGCTTCATCTCTTTGTGGAAAGAGCTGTGAAGTGTTGGTGATCATTTTTAACCCATCACTTCTCCCTATCTCAGGAACTTAGAATCTAGTTGCAGAAATCATAAGTATAAATTGCCACCAAACATAGCATTATTTTACTGGTATGTGTGAGGCAAGTTTCTAATGCCTTTATATGTATCATCTATCTTAGTATTCATCCTAATCCTATGAATTATTTTGAATGATAATAGGTTTTATTAGTAGACGTGATGAAACCTTAGTACCTAAAAGGTTAAGTAACTTGACCAAGGTCATGCAGTTTGAAGGCATTGAAGCAGAATGCAGGCCCAAGCAGTCAAATCCAAACCCCATTCTCTTGAACACCACAGTTTGTGAAATGCTGTTAGGGTACTGCAGTAATTTTCTATTGATGACATAACACATTGCCACAAAAATATTGGCTTAAAACAATACAAATGTATTATTTCACAGTAGTGTAGGTCAGAAGCTTGGGTTGCCTTAGCTGGTTTCTTTGCTCCAGTTTTCACAAAACCAAAATCAAGGCTGGGCTCTATTTTTTTTTTTAAGTTCTTTTTTTTTTAATTGAAGTATAGTTGATTTACAATGATGTGTTAGTTTCAGGTGTGTACAACAAAGTGATTCAATTATATATTTTTTTCCATATTCTTTTCCTTTTAGGTTATTACAAAATATTAAGTATAGTTTCCTGTGCTATATAATAGGTCCTTGTTGGTTATCTATTTTATATACAGTAGTGTGTATATGTTAATGCCAAACTCCTAATTTATCCCTCACCCCTTCCCCTTTGGTAACCATAAGTTTGTTTTCTATGTCTATGGATTGATTTCTGTTTCATATATATGTTCATTTGTTTTTTATTTTTTAGATTCCACATATGAGTGATATCATATGATATTTGTCTTTGTCTGGCTTACTTCACTTAGTATGATTGTCTCTAGGTCCATCCATGTTGCTGCAAATGGCATTATTTCATTCTTCTTTATGGGTGAGTAATATTCCATTGTGTATATATATATATATATATATATATATATATATATATATATATATATATAATATCTTCTTTATTCATCTGTTGATGGACATTTAAGTTGCTTCCATGTTTTGGCTATTGTTAACAGTGAGTGATTCAATAAACATTGGGGTGCATGTATATTTCCGAATTATGGTTTTCTCTGGATATATGCCCAGGAGTGGGATTGCAGGATCATATGATAGCTCTATTTTTAGTTTTTTAAGCAACCTCCATACTGTTCTCCATAGGGGCTGTACCAATTCACATTCCTACCAACAGTGTAAGAGGGTTCCTATTTCTCCACACCCTCTCCAGCACTTGTTATTTGTAGACTTTTTGTTGATGGCCATTCTGACTGGTGTGAGGTGATGCCTCATTGTAGTTTTGATTTACATTTCTCTAATAATGAGCGATGTTGAACATCTTGTCATGTGCCTGTTGGCCATCTGTTTGTCTTCTTTGGAGAAATATCTATTTAGGTCTTCTGCCCAGTTTTTGATTGGGTTATTTTTTTTTAATATTGAACTATATGAGCTATTTGTATAATCTGGAGATTAATCCCTTGTCCGTCACATCATTTGCAAATATTTTCTCTCATTCTATATGTTGACTATGGCCATACCACCCTGAATGCACACAATCTCATTTGATCTCAAAAGCTAATCAGGGTCAGGCCTGGTTAGTACTTGGAAGACTGGGCTCTTACTGGGAAGTTCTGGAAAGAATCTGTTTCCTAGTTAATCTGGGTTGTTGGAGGAATTCAGTTTCTTGCAGTTGAAGGACTGAAGTTTCATTCTCTTGCTCTCTGTCAGCCTGGAGTCACTTAGCTCCTAGAAGCCTCTCTCCAGTCCTTCCATGTGGGCCCCTATATCTCAAAGCCAGCAACAGTGCATGAAATCCTCCTCACACTTACATCTAACTTTTCCTTCTGCTGCATCTCACCTGGATCCTCTTCTGCCCCATCTCTCTTACTGCAGCCAGAGAAAATTCTCTTCTTATAAGGGCTCATGTGATAGGATTGAGCCCTTACCAATCTTATTACAGGTGATAAGATTGGGTGATCCAGGATACCCTCCCTATTTTAAGGTCTGTAACTTTAATTACACCTGCCAAATTCCTATTGCTCCATACGGTCACACATCATGGATTCTAGGGATTAGTGTATGGACATCTTTGTAGGTTATTCAGCTTACCACAGGTATTAAGTACTACTGGAGTTCAGAGGAAAATGAGATCATGAGGACTGGGAGCTTGGAAAGTGTTCAGGGATATAAAACAGGATTTGGCTTTTAAGAGGATGCATAAGACCTGCTCTTTGTGTTGGGGAGGAAGAAATAAATGCCCACGGGGAAGGCTATTCCAGTTAATAACAAGAATTGCACAAGTAAGGACACTCGGGAAAGTATAAGGCATTTGTAGTAAATGATAATGATTAGAACAATGAATTTGTGGAAGCAATTAGTGGGAAGATATATTAGAATACAGATTAAGGTCAGCTGGTGGGGAACCATTAATGCCACATAGAGGAATTTGAGTTTTATTCTACAGGCAACAGAAAGTCATTACATTTTTTAGAAATGAGTGAATAATAAAATGATCTTCTGAATGAATCCAACCAGTGTATAGGAAAGATAGGACTGGGGAGGGCAAGAAGATGGCAGAGTAAATTAGGGGACTATTATAGTCATCCAGTCGTGCAATAATAAGTGTGTATAGAAAGGAAGGGAAATTGGCAAGAAGTCTCAGGAAGAAAGAAACAGCTGCACTCTGGGATTGATTGAAAGTTGCATGTAAAAGAGGAAACTGTGATCTTAGAGAAATGGTAGAGGGGTGGGACGGGATGAAATCTACTACAAAGAGGAAGGCTGAGTCAGGTTAAGCATTAAGTGTGATTCCAGTCTGGGGAGAACAGCTCTGCCCTAACAGGGAGATGTTGGGGTCAGCATCCTGTTCGGCCTTCATGTCCCTGCTTAGGGTAAGAAATGGACTCCCCACAAAGCAGGTACCCACCTGAGTTCCCCTGACTTCAAGAGCCACAGCTCCAGACACAGAAATGCAGACACTTTTCCCCCTGAAAAGTTCCTTTCAATATTTGGAGTTATTTTCCAAACAGTGGTTTGTTTAATTAGTGTTTATAATTTCTGCACGTAATGAAAAATTTACAGCTCCACGTTTGCTTCTGAGGATTCTATGTATTTGTGAAAGAGCTTTTTTCTTTCTTCCTATTTTTTTAATGTAAGATTTTTATAGACTCAAAATCTTCTGAACTTTAATCTTTGGGAGCATCTCTGCATCTCAGAATTGATGTATATAATAATAAAAAATATCTCCACTGTACTAGAGGATGGATTAAGAGATCACTCCTGAAGGCACTTCTTAATAAACATTCTTTGGCAGGCCTGAGATTTACAGGGGCCATCATCAAAGCAGCCATGTAAATGGGGACATATTGACAACTTTTCCCCTTAAAGGCAGAGCAAAAAGGATTTATACGCTTCAGCCACAGCTCTCTTGGGAACTCAACAAGGGACTTATTTTGTTTCTCTTTTAATAGCTCCTCTTGGGTACTTTATGGACCAGTTCTCTCATCTCAAGCATCTGATCCCAAGACATAAATTAATTTTAGATGCACCTTTTATCCACTTTGTCTGCTAAGGCAATATTCACTATTTGTTTTGATTGCCATGGAGATAATTGACTTCCTGCTGTGGCAGGAGTCTTATTTGGGGGTATTAAAGGGGTTTGGGTCCAAGGATTCTTTAATTTACGCACAGTGAGGAAAGCCATTTCATCAATGGAGCATTTGTATACATCACCCACTTATAATTGGAGTGATTTTTTTTATCACCTTGTGAAATTTCCCTTTTTATTTTCCATCACTTCCTTTTTTTTAAGGTTTAACCTCTACTCTCCAAGGTGCTGACTAAAACCACAGCAAAGGGCAAACAGTCCATTTATTACTGTGTGTAAGATGGTTGGACACAGCCTCCCAGCAGAATACTATCTGAAAAAACAGCTGAAGAATCTGAGAAAATGGTGGATTATAGAACCCTATTCAGGTGGATGAAGAGGCTACATTTTATTAAGGCAAGAAACACTTTGAATACCAATTCAAAATCAATCTCCTAGTGATCAATTCGGGCTGCTAAAGATTGGGTCTCTGTGGAGTTTATGTACCAGTTCTGAAATTTACAAAGGTGATTGTTGGATTCTGCTGAAACTGTTAGAACAGGCAGCATGAAAGCCCTTTTCAAGTACAATGAGAAAAATTAAGAAATGGCAGTTTTGAAACACTCAAAGAGAGGTATACAAATAATAAAATGATAAAATATAACATCTTACACACATTCCTTCTTACCATCCACATTTTGACTACTACTACAGATCATGAACATTTGCATAACAGATTATAAAAAGACCTTTAAAGGCATTTAAAAATATAACTACCAGAAACATACCATATTTATTGCGCTCCACAAATTTGATGTTTGAAAATCATATGATTTACAGTATTTCTACACATATATTTACAACACCCAAAAGATTCCCTTAACAATTATCCACAGGGCTAATATTTTTGCCAAAATAATTTTTTGTTGTAGTTCAAAAAGCTATTACCGAAAAAAAATTAAATCAATGATCAGCATGAGAATCCTTAGGAGCAATAACAGTGAACAAAACTCTAAGAACCCACTTCAGTTTTTAAGTGCACAGCACAAAATCAATTTGCTATGACCCTGAGAATCAGCCTTCTTCACCACATGACAACAAAAGAAATAGGGATGAAAACAAATTAAAGTATGTTCTTAAAAGTCTTTTTTGCCTTCCAAAGATTTCAGGGTCTCTTTGAGCTGTGAAACGTTTAAAGGCAGCTCTTTGAATGTTTATCAATATCATTATATATTCTTACAGTAATGGCTTTTAGGCTGACCCTAGAAACTCATGATTCACTTTCTGATTCCTCTTTCATTCTCATTATTAGCTTATTCCACAAATATTTTTTGAGGTGTATCACGAACATAGCACTGTACTAGTCAAAGGAGGGAAAGAAAAATAATTGATGCAATCTAGACTTGCACTAAGGTAAGGATAACACAAGGCAGATAGTTGGGTGTATGCATCCAGAAGAAAAAAATGCCAAAGGAATCCAAAGTGGAGGGGACTGCTCCACTACAGTGTTCCCATACATAGGCTCCTTTTTTTTTTTTTTTTTTTTTTTTTTTTGTGATACACGGGCCTCTCACCGTTGTGGCCTCTCCCGTTGCGGAGCACAGGCTCCGGACGCTTAGGCTCAGCGGCCATGGCTCACGGGCCCAGCCGCTCCGTGGCACGTGGGATCTTCCCAGATCGGGACACGAACCCATGTCCCCTGCATCGGCAGGCGGATTCTCAACCACTGCGCCACCAGCGAAGCCCCCATAGGCTCCTTTAACACTGCTGATTCCCAAAGGTATTTAACATGTGTAGGAGAGGAAAAGGCATTCCAAAGGGAAAAATGTACGCATGGAGGCTAGTATGCATGGAGACAAATAACCACTGAGTCTTACATGCACTCACTCGCTGCCCCAACACAATCCTAAGTGCATTCTGTATATTAACTTGTTTCATCTTCACAGTGACCTCCTCATTCTTCAAGGCGAAAAGGTACTATTATCATTCCCTCTGTCTCAGGAGAGCTGAAAAAGCAGCTTGTGGCCAGGCTGAGAAAGGCCTTGCTTCGATTGCCCTCTCTATGCTTTGGGAGCCATATTTTTCTTTTCTTTTTCTTTCCTTTTTTTTTTTTTTCTTGAGCAGGGATAAGCTCAGCTCAGCTTTGTGCTTTAGAAAGATAACCCTGAAGCAAAGAGGAGCATGGATTGAAGGGGATAAAATTTGGAGGGGCTTTTCTTTCAACAAGAACATATTTATAGATAACGCTGTGCACACACACATACCATGCGCAAAACTCACATAATACACTGCACACCCACACACAGCAAGTAAATGCACATGTACCACATGCTCCAAACACACACATGTACACATGCATACACACACACACCAAACACACACATGTACACACAAATACACGTCACAGGCACATATATATGTACCACACAGACGTTCACACATACCCCACATATACATATATGTACATACACACTCAAACATGGCACAGAACACACCCACTAGCACCACACGCACATGTACAACATGTAAACCACACATATATACACCACTCACACTCACAACACCAACACGCTGACACATACTCACATACATACTCACATTCATTCCCTGGTTTCTATCATGAGGTAAATGAGGTCAAAAGGCAATGCTCACTAAAATTACTTACGTCACTTATTTTCTGTTCTCTGACAGACTGGACATTGTCAGCAGTCCTGAGCCTGCAGCAAAGAAATATTGCAAATCTCCTTCATCTTCTATTTCTAATGACCTGACAGTAGAAAGACTTTGTGTTTCTGAGCTCAGTGTTCATGCCAGGAGGGCTATCTGGAAAGGTCCCAAAAGGCACTTTGGGTAGCATTGTCCTCAGCTACTGCAGATGATGTCCTGGCTGCTTATGTCTTAAATTAAGAAAAACCAATACATTTTGGTTTCCCGAGTTTCATCTGGCTTCTTTTTAGAAATTGTCTGTGTTAAGCCAGGAGAACGTCAGTATATAGACCAAGACAAGACAGTGACTCCAGCCTGCCAGGGGATGCCCCTCAGTATATGTAGACTAACTTAAGCAGTTTTCTTTATGTCTCATTTTCTACATTTCTTTTTATAATTAACATAATATATAATTTCATCATTTATAAGAATAATATATCTGTATCTATACAAAATAAAAACTTTTTTTTAACTCAAAATAACTGCCACCTAGGTGGTAAATTATATTCATATTGTGATTCATGCTTGTAAACTTCTTTAAGCCTTCAGGAAATTCTGGAAAGCAAAACATTTTTGAGTGCACGCGATTTAAGTTTCACCAAGGGACCATGAAAAACACATCCTTTAGAACACATGTAGAACATTTACAGGAAATGTGATCCATGAGATATGAAGCCTCTGTTTGGTCTGAATGGAAGATCACATTTTCATAGTTTTAGGTCAAATTACATCAGTTTCTTTCCAGGTAAAAAAAAAGTGTCATACTAGAATGTTAATATCTTTAAAACCTCTGAGACTTAATACTGTGATCTCTCAGGATATTTTACTGAAGTGAGACCAATAAGCTGCAGCAGCTGTAAATACCCAGAGTTGTGCTTAGGAGAAAAGGATTTCCAGAATAAACCATTTGCAGGGAAAATAAAATCTAGCATCCTTTATTTTGAGAACCAACGTTTAGAGTGGAAGAAAAAATATCAGTGTAGAGTTTTCACACTTTATCATAAGTATGAATAATTCGAGTTGCTGCAGCAATTTAGGACTTATGACCAATGTATGACTCTAGGAATAATTTCATTGAAAGAAACAAGCAAAGTGATTTCTTTTAGTTTCTTCCCTTTCCTCCCTTTTTCCTATCTGTCGACTGTCCAATATTATCATTTCTACAGAACTGCATGCAAAATATATTTAAGAAGCATTTACTGAGCCCCCCACTCTGCTAGGTTCAGAATGAGACATAAAACTGCAGGAAGCTTCATATCTGCCCTCAGTGAGCCTCAAGTCCAGCAGGAGGAATATGACACTTATGGGAACATCTAAAAACAAAAGCCCAGTTACCAGGATGAGCAGGGCGGCGCAAACTGATTTAGGAGCACAGAGCTGAAGTTGAGAATCCCCAGAATGCAGGCTGAAGATGACATATGCATAATTCCAACAATGGGAGATGAAATTCCCATTTCAAGGACATAAAGTTTAAGTCTGTTGAGGGACATTTTGACGGCAGCAGCAGATGTTTGAGACGCTGTGCTAGAAACAGGGAGAGTTAATGACTACAGGTGGTTATCATACCAAAATGACAAACAACAATAACAAAAAATCCATAACAACCTGAGTGGCTTCTGCTAGATGTGCTGGCATATTTTCAAACCCTGAAAAAGGTTGCTCATCAATTATCTTTCAATTTGATTTCCTTTTTCTCTGTATGCTGGTGAAGTGCTTTAATGAACATTCACACCATCTCAGTGGAACTGGGAGTTAGTGCTTTTTGGAAAAACAGGTGAGGTTGTTGCTCAAGGATGTCGAAGTGTTTCTGCCCAAGGGGTACAGCAGTTGGACTCACAAAGCCCCTGCTGGGCCCAGGACAATCACAGAGACTATCAAAGCAAGAGGTTTTTGGTCCCTGGGGAGTTTTCGGAGTGGGATTTTATGGAAGACTCTGTCAGAGAGCCCTCGAGGCTCTTTGTGAGAGTTCACACACATCCCTCTTCCTCCTCCTCCCCTTGGCACCTGCAACCTGAATTTCCTGCACAGAATCACATGCAGATCTACAAAGCAGAAGAGCCAATTCGATCAGAGGCATCCCTCCCTGCCCCACCAGTGGAGAACAGCTCCGCTGTTAATACTTCTGCGGAAGTCTGAGCAGCCCAGAGCCCATAGGTTAAGTAAATACATTATCAGAATTGCCAGCCTCCAGGGGAAATAGCAATCTGCCATTTGCAGAATGCCTATCGTGTTCCAGAGCCTTAGATAGTCTTTTTTCTCTAAACAATAATCCTGTAAGGTTAGTTACTATTATTCCTTTTTCATAGGCTTCAAAAGGCAAAATAATTTGCCCAAGACCCCATGACAGAGAGTGGTAAGACTTTCTTATCCCACACCATTGCTCCTCTCTGTTCTGGGACTGGAAATGTAACCCACAAGTGAATTATATATTTCAGTCTAAGCAGTGTAAAACCATGGTGATCAACTAGGTATAACTATATTGGGCTAACCCTGAGAGAAATTGAACAAAACCCCTGGAAAGCCCAGACCACATTATTCTGGGTTAGAAGAGGTTGAGGAAGGAGCTCAGACTGGGACATTGTAACCTTAACCAGATAAATGAATTCCCTGACCACAGGGGCCAGTGTGATGGAGCCTTGCTCTCTCTTTTATAAGACAGTATTTTCACAGACACGAAACCCTCTCAGAACCTTAAACTAGGGCTTGATGATTTGCTTGTTCACACATAGTGCCTACTGAAGTGTACTGGATGGAAATCTGAACCCAAGCAGATTATAACTTCATGACTTTTCCCTATGAGTGTTTAATCTAAAAAACAGAGATTTCAACATGGACGTTCCAAGTTGCTGTGCCATCCCTTAGGAAATAAATGTTACTTTTTCAAAAATTACTGAAATCTCATAGACTTGAAATGGGCTGACCCCAAGGCATAGGGATGAACAGAAATGAAAGATGAAAGGATCTGTCCTAAAGAACAATCATCTTACTCTCCTACTACCTGTGACTTGGAATGAAATGGATCCTAGATTAGGCAAATTTTCCAGCATCTCATAGACAGCATCCTTTCATTTCTCCTCTTCCTTTTCTTAACTGGCAGTGGTCTCTGTGGAGCAGTTGTGTTCAGAGCAGGATGGGTGTTGAGGTTTATGCAGAATGGAGAGTGATGAGAAAGAGGAGGAAGCAATTAATTCTTTTAATCATTCATTTCACAGTATCCGGCTACCACCTTTGTACAAGCTGGATATATCATTTAGGAAAATAGTCAACACTCCCTGCCCTTGTGAAGATCACATTCTAGTGAGGAGAAAGATGAAAAAAGAACAAATAAATAAAATATATTGCATGTTAATAAGTGCTAAGGAGAAAAATAAAATAGAAGGGCATAAGAAGTGTCTGGGAATGCAATTTTACATGAGGGGATAATTTAACATGGGAGCACATGTTACTACTCAAAGACTTCTAATTGGTGGAATTGTCCTAACCCTGGTACAGTAGACTTAGTTGGTGCATTAGTTTCCTAAGGCTGCTTTAACAAAGAACTACAAACTGGGTGAATTAAACAACAGAAATGTATTGCTTCACAGGTCTAGAGGCTAGAAGGCTAGGATCGAGGCATCAGCAGGGCTGGATCCTTCTGAGGGCTGTGAGAGAGAATTGGTTCCAGGCCTCTCTCCTGGCTTCTGGTAGGCACAGGTATTCCTTGGCTTGTAGATGGTGTTCTCCCTGTGGGTTCACATTGTCCTCCTTCTGTAAGCAACTGCATGTGCATGTCTGTCTCTGTGTCCAAATTTCTCCTTTTTATGAGGACACCAGTTACATTGGATTAAGGCCCACCCTGATGATCTCATCTTAACTTGATGATCCTAAAGATCCTGTTTCCAAATAGGGTTGAATTCACAGGTCTTGGGGTTTAAGAGTTCAATACCTTTTGGGGGAGACACAATTCCAACCATAAAAATTGGTAAGAAATGCTTAAAAAAAAAAATGTAGAGTCCTGACAATAGCACTTGGAGAGAGCAATCATTAAAGGGGTTGATTGCTCTCATCAGGGAATGGTGATGATGCCTGCTTCTATATTTAATAAAGGCTAATTTCAGCCCTAGAAACATTAGTAATGAATTATTTAATGTAAGCTGGCAAAAATATACCCACTGAACAAAGATGTTGTCTTCTGTTGCTACTGGACTTGTCTATAGAATAAGAAAGTAATTAGTGATCTCTCAGGGACTAGAGCAGCAGAAAAGGACAGGCAAAGGTCTCCTTAGCCACATCATAGCAGCTCAGCACACATTGGGTTAGTACCTGTGCTAGCAGCAGCTCAGCATTGCCTCCTGGGTTCCCTAATAAGCATATTCTCTGTTCACAAAGGGCAGAAAATATTATCAAGCTAAATTTTTCCCTCTGCCGACAGTTAGGGATAATGTGCACCATGTGAATCAAACTGATCACATAAATTAAGCCTTTAAAGCACAATATCTGAGCATTTCCCAATGGAACATTACTTTTCTGTACAAATTAAGAATGTCTAAAAGGGGATTTATTAGAAGGAGACTATCAAAGCTTTTTATGAACATGCTTTCTCTTTTGATCTATATAATTTTCAAAAAGTGTTAGACATATCATGATTTCTAGCACAACTGGAATTTTAAATCTAAGAATCAGATGGAAAAAATGCAAATAGAAAACACATGATTTTGAAGCCATGTCTATTCTGCTGCAATTAGTCATTAAGCAGAGGAAATGAATTTCGGTAAAAAGCTTGCATTATCTAACACTTTATCAACCAGAAAGCTCCAGAAAAATAGCATTTCTAATATCCCCCAACACAAATCTTCAATTTATTAACCACAGGATTACAAGAAGGTTGTTATTTGCTTTCTTACTGATTTAGGGAGGAGAGAGAAAATTACATCTTTGCATCAGTGAGCTTTTTCAAACAATGGCAATCTACATGTCAATCTCCTGATTATTAAATATTATCCATGTGATTTTCAACCACATCCAATAGAAAAATAATTTTAGTCGCAGATGATATTTTAGAAATACTAACTATGTACTTTGAACTAACATAGAGCCTTGGAGAAGATCAAAGTCCTTTCAAGGTATGCTTGTGGATCACTGAGCCAGAACAGATCTGAAGTGGTCATTTATTTTCTAGCCCTCTCTTCAAGCATGTCAATATTAAAATATCAAATATTAGCAGACCTTTCAGGTTCTATTCTTAAAGAACTCAATCCATGTAAGGCAAGTTAATAGTGCCTCCTTATACTTGGGAGATTACTAAGTAGTAAGTATAGTGTTCAAAATGAGTCCAGGTTGGTGGCCATGGGAGGTGATGGAGAAATAATCCTTGTCTGAGTGGCAACTAAGGAAAAGTAAAGTCCCTCTCTTTTGAAAGGTTAGTCCGTCAAGTTACTGGACCACAGAATACTCAAATGATACAAAGTCAAGTATATTACTTTGCTAGGACTTACATAAAAAAACAGAGACTGGGAGGCTGAAACAATAGAAATTTATTTTCTAATAGTTCTGGAGGCTGGAAGTCCAAGATCAAGGTTCTGACAGAGTTGGTTTCCTCTGAGGGCCATAAAAGAAGGGTCTGTTCCAAGCCTTTCCCCTTGGCTTGCAGATAGCAACCTTCTTGCTGTGTCCTCACATGGTCTCTCCTCCTTGCATGAACACCCCTGGTGTCTCTCTCTGTGTCCTAGTCTCTTCTTACAAGGACGTGAGTCAGATTGAATAAGGCCCACCTTAACACCCTCATTTTAACTGAACTACCTCTTTCAAGGTCTTATCTCCAAGTAAAGTCAACTTCTGAGATATTGGGTGGTAGGACCTCAATGAATGAATTATGGGGGAAAACAATTCTGCCCGTAACAGCAAAAGATGCGGATCATCTATCGGGCTCAGTGATCATGACTCTGCTCTTCATAAAGTTTTCCACATTCTTCTTGCTTGAAGGATGAATGCAGGCATCGTCTTTTTTTCTTTCTTATTAGTCATCAATTTTATACACATCAGTGTATACATGTCAATCCCAATCGCCCAATTCAGCAAACCACCACCCCCACTTCCCCACAGCTTTCCCCCCTTGGTGTCCATATGTTTGTTCTCTACATCTGTGTCTCAATTTCTGCTCTGCAAACCAGTTCATCTGTACCATTTTTCTAGGTTCCACATACATGCATTAATATACGATATATTTTTTTCTCTTTCTGACTTACTTCATTCTGTATGACAGTCTCTAGATCCATCCATGTCTCAACAAATGACTCAATTTTGTTCCTTTTTATGGCTGAGTAATAGTCCATTCTATATATGTACCACATCTTCTTTACCCATTAGTCTGTCAATGGGTATTTAGGTTGCTTCCATGATCTGGCTATTGTAAATAGTGCTGCAAAGAACACTGGGGTTCATGTGTCTTTTTGAATTATGGTTTTCTCTGGGTATATGCCCAGTACTGGGATTGCTGGATCATATGGTAATTCTATTTTTAGTTTTTTAAGGAACATCCATACTGTTCTCCATAGTGGCTGTATCAATTTACATTCCCACCAAGAGTGCAAGAGAGTTCCCTTCTCTCCACACCCTCTCCAGCATTTGTTCTTTGTAGATTTTATGATGATGCCCATTCTAACTGGCATGAGGTGATACCTCATTGTAGTTTTGACTTGCATTTCTCTAATAATTAGTGATGTTGAGCAGCTTTTCCTGTGCTTCCTGGCCATCTGTATGTCTTATTTGGAGAAATGTCTATTTAGGTCTTCTGCCCATTTTTGGATTACATTGTTAGTTTCTTTAATATTGAGCTGCATGAGCTGTTTATATATTTTGGAGATGAATCCTTTGTCCGTTGATTCGTTTGCAAATATTTTCTCCCAATCTCAGGATTGTCTTTTCATCTTGTTTATCGTTTCCTTTGCTCTGCAAAAGCTTTTAAGTTTCATTAATTCCCATTTGTTTATTTTTGTTTTTATTTCCATTACTCTAGGAGGTGGATCAAAAAAGATCTTGCTGTGATTGATGCCCAAGAGTGTGCTTCTTATGTTTTCCTCTAAGAGTTTTACAGTGTCCAGTCTTACATTGAGCTCTCTAATCCATTTTGAGTATATTTTTGTGTATGGTGTTAGGGAGTGTTCTAATTTAATTCTTTTAAATGTAGCTGTCCAGTTTTTCCAGCACCACTTGTTGAAGAGACTGTTTTTTCTCCATTGTATATCCTTGCCTCCTTTGTCATAGATTAGTTGACCATAGGTGCGTGGGTTTTTCTCTAGCCTTTCTATCTTGATCCATTGATCTATGTTTCTGTTTTTGTGCCAGTACCATATTTTCTTGATTACTGTAGATTTGTAGTATAGTCTGAAGTCAGGGAGTCTGATTCCACCAGCTCCGTTTTTATCCCTCAAGACTGCTTTGGCTCTTCAGAGTCTTTTGTGTCATCATACAAATTTTAAGAATTTTTGCTCTAGTTCCGTAAAAGATGCCATTGGTAATCTGATAGGGATTGCATTGAATCTGTAGATTGCTTTGGGTAGTATAGTCATTTTCAAAATATTGATTCTTCCAATACAAGAACATGGTGTATCTCTCCATCTGTTGGTATCATCTTTAACATCTTTCATCAGTGTCTTATAGTTTTCTGCATACAGGTCTTTTGTCTCCCTAGGTAGGTTTATTCCTAGATATTTTATTCTTTTGGTTGCAATGGTAAATGGGAGTGTTTCCTTAATTTCTCTTTCAGATTTTTTATCATTAGTGTATAGGAATACAAGAGACTTCTGTGCATGAACTTTGTATCCTGCAACTTTACCAAATTCATTGATTAGCTCTAGTTGTTTTCTGGTGGCATTTTAAGGATTCTCTATGTATAGTATCATGTCATCTGCAAATAGTGACAGTTTTACTTCTTCTTTTCCAATTTGTATTCTTTTTTTTTTTTTAATTTATTTTATTTATTTATTTTTGGCTGAGTTGGGACTTCATTGTTGTGCACGGGCTTTCTTCTAGCAGCGGGGAGTGGGGGCTACTCTTTGCTGTGGTGCACGGGCTTCTCACTGTGGTGACTTCTCTTGTTGCAGAGCACAGGCTCTAGGCATACAGGCTTCAGTAGTTGTGGCCCACAGGCTCAGTAGGTGAGGCTCAGAGGCTCTAGAGCACAGGCTCAGTAGTTGTGCCACACGGGCTCAGTTGCTCCGTAGCATGTGGGATCTTCCCAGACCAGGTCTCAAACCCATGTCCCCTGTATTGGCAGGCGGATTCTTAACCACTGTGCCACCAGGGGAGCCCTCCAATTTGTATTCCTTTAATTTCATTTTCTTCTCTAATTGCAGTGGCTAGACTTCCAAAACTATGTTGAATAATAGTGTTGAGAGTGGACATCCTTGTCTTGTTCTTGATCTTAGAGGAAATGCTTTCAGTTTTTCACCATTCAGAATGATGTTTGCTGTGGGTTTGTCATATATGGCCTTTATTATGTTGAGGTAGTTTCCCTCTATGCCCACTTTCTGGAGAGCTTTTATCATAAATCAGTGTTGAATTTTGTCAAAAGTTTTTTCTGCATCTATTGAGATGATCATATGGTCTTTATTCTTCAATTTGTTAATCTGGTGTATCACATTGATTGATTTGCGTGTATTGAAGAATCCTTGCATCCCTGGGATAAATCTCACTTGATTATGGTGTATGATCCTTTTAATGTGTTGTTGGATTCTGTTTGCTAGTGTTTTGTTGAGGATTGTTGCATCTATATTCATCAGTGATATTGGTCTGTAATTTTCTTTTTTGTAGTATCTTTGTCTGGTGTTGGTATCAGGTTGATGGTGGCTACAAAGAAGGAGTTTTGGAGGGTTTCTTCCTCTGCAATTTTTTGGAAGAGTTTGAGAAGGATACATCTTAGCTCTTCTCTAAATGTTTGATAGAATTCACAGGTGAAGCCATCTGGTCCTGGACTTTTGTTTATTGGAAGATTTTTAATCAGAGTTTCAATTTCATTACTTGTGATTGGTCTGTTCATATTTTCTATTTCTTCCTGGTTCAGTCTTGGAAGGTTATACCTTTCTAAGAATTTGTCCATTTCTTCCAGGTTGTCCATTTTATTGTCATAGAGTTGCTTGTAGTAGTCTCTTAGGATGCTTTGTATTTCTGCGGTGTCTGTTGTAACTTCTTTTTCATTTCTAATTTTATTGATTTGAGTCCTCTCCCTCTTTTTCTTGATGAGTCTGGCTAATGGTTTATCAATTTTGCTTAACTTGTCAAAGAACCAGCTTTTAGTTTTATTGATCTTTGCTACTGTTTTCTTTGTTTCCATTTCATTTATTTCTGCTCTGATCTTTATGATTTCTTTCCTTCTGCTAACTTTGGGTTTTGTTTGTTTTTCTTTCTCTACTTCCTTTAGGTGTAAGGTTAGATTGTTTATTTGAGATTTTTCTTTTTTCTTGAGGTAGGCTTGTATAGCTATAAACTTCCCTCTTAGAACTGCTTTTGCTGCATCCCATAGGTTTTGGATCATCGTATTTTCATTGTCATTTGTCTCTAGGTATTTTTTGATTTCCTCTTTGATTTCTTCAGTGACCTCTTGGTTATTTAGTAACGTATTGTTTAGCCTCCATGTGTTTTCATTTTTTACGTTTTTTTCCCACTAATTCATTTCCAATTTCATAGCATTGTGGTCAGAAAAGATGCTTGATATGTTTTCAATTTTCTTAAATTTGCTGAGGGTTAATTGTGACCCAAGATGTGATCTATCCTGGAGAATGTTCTGTGCACACTTGAGAAGAAAGTGTAATCTGCTGTTTGGGGATGGAATGTCCTATAAAGATCAATTAAATCTATCTGGTCTATTGTGTCATGTAAAGCTTCTGTTTCCTTGTTAATTTTCTTTCTGGATGATCTGTCCATTGGTGTAAGTGAGGTGTTAAAGTCCCCCACTATTGTTGTGTTACTGTCAATTTCCTCTTTTATAGCTGTAAGCATTTGCCTTATGTATTGAGGTGCTCCTATGTTGGGTGCATTTATATTTATACTTGTTATATCTTCTTGGATTGATCCCTTGATCATCATGGAGTGTACTTCCTTGTCTCTTGTAACATTCTTTATTTTAAAGTCTATTTTATCTGATATGAGTATTGCTACTCCAGCTTTCTTTTGATTTCCATTTGCATGGAATATCTATTTCTATCCCCTCACTTTCAATCTGTATGTGTCCCTAGTTCTCAATTGGGTCTCTTGTACACAGCATATAGATAGGTCTTGTTCTTGTATCCATTCAGCAAGCCTGTGTCTTTTGTTTGGAGCTTTTAATACATTCATGTTTAAGGTAATTATCAGTATGTGTGTTCCTATGACTGTTTCCTTAATTGTTTTGCATTTGTTTCTGTAGGTCCTTTTCTTCTCTTGTGTTTCCCACTTAGAGAAGTTCCTTTAGCATTTGTTGTAGAGCTGGTTTGCTGGTGCTGAATTCTCTTAGCTTTTGCTTGTCTGTAAAGCTTTTGATTTCTCCATCAAATCTGAATGAGATCCTTGCTGAGTAGAGTAATCTTGATTGTAGGTTCTTCCCTTTCATCACTTTAAGTATATCATGCCACTCTCTTCTGGATTGTAGAGTTTCTGCTGAGAAATCATCTGTTAACATTATGGGAGTTCCCTGTATGTTATTTGTCTATTTTCCATTGCTTCTTTCAAAAATTTTTCTTTGTCTTTAATTTTTGCCAATTTGATTACTATGTGTCTCGGCCTGTTTCTCCCTGGGTTTATCCCGTATGGGACTCGCAGCTCTTCCTGGACTTCGGTGGTTATTTCCTTTCCCATGTTACGGAAGTTTTTGACTATAATCTCTTCAAATATTTTCTCTGGTCGTTTCTCTCTCTTCTCCTTCTGGGACCCCTATAATGTGAATTTTGTTGCATTTAATGTTGTCCCAGAGATCTCTTAGGGTGTCTTCATTTCTTTGCTTTCTTTTCTCTTCATTTTGTTCCACAGCAGTGAATTCCACCATTCTGTCTTCCAGGTCACTTATCTGTTCTTCTGCCTCAGTTATTCTGCTATTGATTCCTTCTAGTGTAATTTTCATTTCAGTTATTGTATTGTTCATCTTTGTTTGTCTGTTCTTTAATTCTTCTAGGTCTTTTTTAAACATTTCTTACATCTTCTCGATCTTTGCCTCCATTCTTTTTCCTGATCCTGGCTCATCTTCACTATCATTATTCTGAACTCCTTTTCTGGACGGTTGCCTATCTCCACTTCATTTAGTTGTTTTTCTGGGGTTTTATCTTGTTCCTTCATCTGGTGCATAGCCCTCTGCCTTTTCATCTTGTCTGTTTCTGTGAATGTGGTTTTTGTTCCACAGGCTGCAGGATTGTAGTTCTTCTTACTTCTGCTATCTGCCCTCTGGTGGATGAGGCTATCTAAGACGCTTGTATAAGTTTCCTGATGGGAGGGACTGGTGGTGGGTAGAGCTCCAGGCATCATCTTATCCAACTGCACAAACTACAACTTTGATCTGCCTGAATAAAGAAGACTTAGCACAATATGGACAGTTAATGAAGCACTCCCCACTGCAGCACGGGAAGCTGTCAGCCTCTCCCTTCTGCTCTTGAAATAAAGAGGAAATGCAGAGTGGATTATGAGAGTCAAGGCTTTAGAAATCTCAAAGTAGAATACTGGGTCCACTGGGAAATTTTAAAGCCTTGTCTACCACAGTGTCTGATACAATCAGGAGCTATCTGAATAATGTATCTCTAAGTAAGCTGGCCTCCATCATACTCCTTCTTATTTGTATCTTTCAGCAGACAGCAACCCCTATCAGAGCAGAGATGTACCACATTCACTAGATT
Organism: Kogia breviceps; assembly: GCF_026419965.1. Classification (NCBI taxonomy): domain Eukaryota; kingdom Metazoa; phylum Chordata; class Mammalia; order Artiodactyla; family Physeteridae; genus Kogia; species Kogia breviceps. The sequence continues at coordinate 32,342,880 of NC_081325.1, forward strand.
TCCCCAGTTCTAGCCATGGTAGTAGATATGTAGCATTGTTGACCCTCGAACAGCACAAAGGTTAGGGACATCGACCCTCCACACTGTGGAAAATCCACATACAACTTATTGTTGACCCTTTGTATACACCTTTCCCCATATCCACAGTTTCACATCTGTGGAGTCAACCAACCATGGATCATGTAATTTTGCAATATTTATTACTGAAAAAATCCACAAATAAGTTGACTTCCGAAGTCCAAACCCATGTTGTTCAAATGTTAACTCTAATTGAAACCTGTTGATGAGTGAATATACCTTTTCCTTTAGAGGCAGCTCTAGGGCTACCACAGTCATAGGTGAGGCAAGTTTTAAGCTTCCTGAATCACTGCCTTTGGCTTTTCCAAGTAATCTGATTTAGATTGTCTGTCCATTCTTGCTGAGAGAAAGGTAGTCTGAGCTTATCAGTCATGGGTTTTCACTTTTTTCCCCATTGCTCTATGTAGTCTCATTATCTAGTTGAAGGAGACAACTCTAAACAGGATTGACTCTCCATTGATTGGCTTTGCTTCTGGTTTGATTCGTCTGAATCACAATCAGGGAAGGGCCTTCACAGGAGTGCAGCTGGCAGTAAGGGTTTATGTGTTTTTATACTTTACATAGTACAGGGTAAATTTTGTTTCTTCTAACTAAACATCTGACATTATCTATTTCACTAAATTTCTCACAGTGTCCTCCTAATGAACATGCGATCACTTACAATAAGTCACACAACTGTGACTGAAAGGCAACCATGTTCATGTGTATTTTTATTGTGGTCTATGCAAATTTAAAGTCTGCATGCCTGCCAGGTCCTGTTTGCTAGTGTGAGGACTCTTAGACTCCCCTCATTTGCCAAGAAACGTGAACCGAGTGTTAGAGACCTCTCCCAACTACAAGAGGAATCTCAGTACCAGCACTGCTTTCCGTGGCTCTCCCCTCTCCAGCTTCCTAGAAATGGAGGTCATTCCTCTTTGCTAGAAGTCCAAGGGTCCCTGCCCTGCTCTGAGTGTCACAAGATAGATAAGACAGAATAAGCAGCAAAATAAAAGATTGGATGCTGTTTCCAAGAATTCACTCTCATTCTCAGATTACAGATTATCGAAAGGGAAAATTTCACTTTACCAAAAAATCTATTCAGCTCTGTGAAGCTGCAGATATTATAAATGGACTCTTTTCTAAAGATCACCAAACCTTGAATTTTTCCTGCCAGAGAGGAGCTGATCTTCATGGATACCCATGTTATTACCAGACATTAAGAAGGAAGGTGAACTCTGTTCTCTCCTCACAAAAGACATTTTTTGCATTTCCCTCTCCTCTGCCACTGAACCCACTATGTTTACAAGTACAATCTACGACTCTGGAGATGGAAAATCTGATACTGTCAGCACAAGTGGAACAAAATGAAAAGGGAAAAAAATCCTACATCCATCTGGACTTCCATATGTTCCATAGCCAGGAGGCTAATAGAATTCGTTGAATGTTGGTTATAAAGCAATGTGATATGGATAACTGCTATGCACTGAGCTTATTTAGACAAGTGTTCTTTCTACTCAATAAACCTTTGAAAGGATTAAAGTACAATCACTCCCAATTATCTGCCCATAATTTCTTCCCTTCTATCAGAGCTTGGACCATACCCTACAACTGGTCCTTGTTTTTATCCCAGTCTGAGTCCCTGTCCACTGGACCAGTGGATAGAGTGTAACAAGATGCATGAATTCAGGGAAGGTTGAGAAGTTGAACATGACGAGGGTGCTGGGTGCACAGTCAGGCAGAGGGCTGCTGACAGGTCTGCCTAATGAGTTAGGAGCCAAGCTGTATATAGCCTTATATGTTATGGAATGGATTTCATATCTGAGCAACAGGAACCCTTTGCAGTAATGTGATGCTTTTTGTTTGAAATAAATAATCCTGGTGACAGTGTGGACAATATGCACAAGAGAAAAAAGATGAGGGGACAATGTGGTGGGATTGCCATGGTCCAGCAAAGAAATATGAAGGCTAAACTAAAGCAACCCCTGTAGGTATGGAGAGGAAAACCCAAGTTGAATGTTGTACTCAGAATTATACACTGTGAAAAGTTACTCTCCTCTTGTCAGAAAACAAAGCAAAAGTAGAACCCCCAAGGAATCCTGGGGATTTTCACAACCCCTATTATATAAAGAAGAATATTAGGGAGTCTTCACGCTTGTTGAAAAATACTGGGGAAAAAAAGTGGGGAGGACCTTAAAATTATACACCTTATTTCTTTATCTTATAGGAGCAACAGTCATTAATATTTTAATCTCTCATCTTAACGTGTAAGTTGCCTCATGATCTCTAGAACTTATAGCTTTCTGTATCCTAATTTTTTTCGGTTTCACTGAATATAAAAACACCATTGGTGTTCCTTTTTTTCATTTTTTTCTGATGACACCTCAGATTTCCACCTCCAAAAGCTCAGTAACAGCCTTGACCATGGGCCCTTTAGTACACTTCATAATAAAATTAAAACTAAATAGATTTCAACTTAATGTTTCTACATCCTCTTCTATATATATCCTTTAAAGTTGGAGACCACACAATGGTCTTTGTGCCAATTATTTTTTTAAAAGAGGGGAATTTTGCAAGATACTTTTCCCCCTAAAAATTTAAATCTTCTGCTAAAATCTGGTCAAAATTATTGCTACATGAAAGAACTGAAAAGAGCCACGCTTCAGTGTGGGTAGATGAATACTATTAAAATATAATTTACAAAGATTGCACCATGCTAACCAAACTCTCTGTTGTTCTACACTTGGAATAATTGCATATTCCAAAGATTTTTACCTGTTAGAAAGGATGGGCCGGCTTAGCTGAACACTGTTTTGTAGGTCAGCAGGTTTGGGGTCACACCTTAGAAGCAGCTTCTGAAGAGCTCCAGAGCATGCTGTGAATTAGATAACCATACCAACCTCAGCAGAGCTTGGCACTCAGATGCTCAGGGACCCACAGTCTGGATACAGAGGAGTCTGAGTCTTAGACATTAGAAGTGGGTGGGATGACAGGATTGTGAGACGTGTTTTAAAAGAATTAAGAATTCTGAAAGAGTGGGAGGAAATCGCCTCATGTCCTCACTGAAGCTTCTTGGGAAGCCTGGACACTAACCCGCTGCATCAGAGAAGCAGATGTTTCTGATTTCTAGCTTTCTCTTTGTTATGAAAATAAGCACAGGTTAAAAGAGAACGGCATTTGTTGGGCCACGATTTGAAGCACGAATCCCACAGGTATGGGAGAGATGGGAGAAATGGCAGCAGAAGTCCTCACCTGTTTTCCGATGGGCTGTGCAGAAAGACAAGCTCTTGAGAAGTAAACAAGCTTGTCAGTTCACTAAGAAAGCAGCGAACCAGCTGTCACTCTATTGCACAACACTTAGTCTTTAATTTTATCCCGAAGACACGAAAACAGACATCCAATAGCACCTCTCCGTTCTCCTAAGTAATACAATGGAACTGAGATTCTCCAAGTCCACAGAGAAAAAATGTAATTGGAGTAACTAGAATAAGGAGAAAATAAACATATATATATAAGAGAGAAGTAGTCATCAGCTGCTAACTCAGGATTGGTTTTTCAGTGGGTCTTCCTAATCCTGTCTGGAGTCTTTATAATAAAGGCAGCTTCCATTTTCACCAGTATAAGCCCACATTTCAAAAGCAATTTGGGGGCTTCCCGGGGCTTCCCTGGTGGCGCAGTGGTTGAGAGCCAGCTTGCCGATGTAGGGGACATGGGTTCGTGTCCCGGTCCGGGAGGATCCCGCGTGCCGCGGAGCGGCTGGGCCCATGGGCCATGGCCACTGGGCCTGCGCGTCTGGAGCCTGTGCTCCGAAACTGGAGGGGCCGCAACGGTGAGAGGCCCACGTACACCAAAAAAAAAAAAAAAAAAAAAAAAAAAAGCAAATTGGATACCTGCATGAACAAGCAGGCAGTTAGGCAGCTAATTACTGTTTGCAGTTCAATTACCTAATTACTGTGGGCAAGTGTAGGATGTTTGTGCAAGCAAACAGTCCCACCCACAAATATTGCAGATTTGATTAAGAAGGCTTAGGTGCAAAGATCCGTGTTCACTGCTAGTGCCTAATAGGCTCAATCATTTTCCCTCTGGGCCCAGGAAAGTCCAGGTTAAACACTCTTCTAGGAATGGAGTGGGGAAAAGCCCACCTAAGCAGACCTCACAAGCTTCTCCCCATGTCAGGCTGATGTTAAGATGGAGCTCTGCCTCACTACTCAAAGTATGGTCCACAGAGCAGCAGTATCAGCATCTTTTGGGAGCCTGTTTGAGAAGCAGAATCTTGGGCGCCATCCCAGACCTACTGAATTAGAATTTGCATTATTGTAAGATGCCCAGGTGATTCATATGCACCTGTGTGTTTGAAAAGCACCACCATAGATAACTGCCCCAGAAACAAGGCTGGCCTTGGCTCTAAGTCTGCAGAGTTAGGATGCGAGGTGGGGGGGGAGTGGGTGGGGGTGTTATCCTTGGCGGTCTTCCTTTAAAATGAGAGCCAGGATGGTAGAAGGAGATGACCAGTGTTTATTCAGCCACAATGAGCAAGCTTGAAGCTTCAAGAGAGGTCCTAAAGAGGAAACCTTTCAGGAATAAATCCTGAAAATGCTAATACTGAGAGTACTCAGCATGTGCCCTGGGAGAGAGCAAAGACGATGGAGCTCGTTACCTCCCTAAAGGCTTTCATGTATCATTCCATGAGCATTCTCCTCTCATCTAGGATCCGTTTGCCTGGTAATATTTATCTACATCTGGGACTACATGTTCAGCCACAAAATCATTCTGTGAATGTACTCAACCAGGACTTTGAGTCCAATCATCAGTACAATCTGCCTCCACAGAAGAGCAATATAAGAGGACTCTATTTTGTGGTCTCTGCCAGTCTCCACAGAGACCGACCACACTGATGCCTTTACCCGAATGTTGCTGAGACGATGGCCATGCAGCGTCAGGGAGAGGATTTTCTACTCCCAGAGAGACTGCTTCAACCACCTCATCAATCTTGCTCACTTTGCATGGTGCTGGAAACTGAGAGCATGACATTTTAGGCAAAATGGTGTACTTTGTCTTCATGATCTAGAGGAAAAGCACTGCACCGGAATCAGGGACCTGACCCCCCGCTTAACAGCTGGGCAACCTCGGGCTCAGTCTCCTCATCCAGAAAATGAGGGTATTGAATTGGATGGTTTCATTAACTTCCTTTTCAGTTCCCACAATAATGTGTCTTCATCTCTACATACTTGGGCTCACAGTTTCTAAGCCTACCTCCAGATGCCCCATAGAGCACATGAGACCTTCCATTTCCCAGCATGGGCCTTTTCAGCTATCTCCCACCTATACTTTCCTACTATGAATCTCATCCAGTTCAGAGCTTCCTTCAGCTATCTGTTCCATTGGACACCTTCCACAAAGCTTTACTCTAAAGTATTAGCAGCTAATTTAATTGTGTGAACTTTCCCATGGTGTATTTAGTCTTGAATGGAAAACTCTTGCCTTAGCACAGAGGACTCAATTTCTAATGACGAAATTTTAAACTTGCTTCCTTGATAAAGAAACTATGGTGTTTCTACACATAGCCGGAGCACTGATCATGAAGCCACAAAACACAATTCGGCTCTTTTTGTTCCAGTAACTGAGGCCCAGAGACATGAACTCACTTGCCCAGGGAGTTGTCAGGATTAGAATGAACATTTCCTGAATCTCAACACTGTAAGGAGGTTCATCTTTTTTATTGTTATTATTATTAAAGCAATTGCAATTTGAGGTAAGTGCTGATCAATCAGCATGATCATTAACTGTGTCTCTCAAAAGGTCAATGGGAGACCAGATCTCAGACAGGAAATGGTTTTCATCTCAGGACTTCTTCTGTAAAGGAAACGAGAAAGTATTTTTCACAATAATGCTTTACAGTAGTTATCCAAATGAAAATTAGTGGGCTCTTAAAATCAGTCATTCAATAACCCAAAGGGAAAAGGCAACATTGCTGAGAGCACAGAGATTATTACAAGAGACCAAGACAGAGAAGAGGATGCAGGGAAACCTCTGACTGTCAGTCACTGGGGTCAATGACTTTGCATCTTTGTCTGGGGTTGGATTGGATGATCTCTACATTTTTCTCATACTCTGAAAGTATTTTGAAATAATATAATAGGTAGGAATAATGAATCAAAAGCCCAAAATGAAGGTTAGTAGGAATAAATAAAAGGTCTGATATGTGGATCCATATAAATAACTGTACAAGGACAGGATGAAGTGAAGCCATTGTTTAGCAGCTCTATGATTTTTTAAAAGTCACTGATTCCAGTCACTCTCATATGACTTTGAAAGGGTTAATTTAAGTTCAAGCAACATTAATATATGTTCATTTGAATATAAATTAAGGAAAATTATAGTCCTCCTCTCGCTGGTTAGAAGACATCTAGAGTTGCATTTCATTTTGATACCGCATTTAAGAAGCACATGGCTAACCAGAAGAAAGTGGCCAGAATGGTGAAGAGACTCTGAACTTTGTCCTGTGAGGAATGATAGAAAGATGCAGTGTTTACTCTGAGGGGAAGAAAGGCTCCATATGACCTGATGAATACTTGAAGGACTGTCATTTTCAGGAGGCGCTGGTGTTATTCTGTGTGGTCCCAGTAAGTAGAGTCAGGGTCAGTGCAAAGGCGAAGCAGAGAGGGAGGATTCTGAGAAGTCAGGGACATCCAAATTCAGAATGGGTTGCCTCAGGAGGTCACTCACCAGAGCAGTCCAAGCCCTTCTGTTTGTTCTTCTTTGGAAAATATCCAAGCATCACATGAGTGGATGAGCAAGGGGACCCTTCCCAACTAAGAGTCTATGAAGTGGAGAGAGAAGCTGGACAGAAAGAGAAAGCAGAGATGAACACGTGCCAGGTGTTTATTACTGCTTTAAATGAAACCATTCCTGTCTAGGGAATAGCACTAAATCACTCATTTTCACCGGGGGATATTTTTAGTCTATTTTGCTAATAGACATAGAAGGCACTTCTATAGCATTATGACAATTAAGGCACTCTTGATGTCACTGATATAACAGGGCTATCACCTATTAGTAAGTTTTATTTTTTGCTAATGAGACACAAATATCTTGTGTTTATAACTAGAAAACTCATTTTTTTCTGTAACTAATATGTGAATTCACTACGTGTGCCTTATTTAAGGTTGTCATATCTCATTAGCAAACTTTATTTTTACCTGACCAGTTGAAAACTCATCATGTTAATGGCAACTCTTATTACTTCATGAAGAAGTGTGTTGCCTTTGCTTTGTATTCATTCTGGGTTTCGTTGTTGCTGCCAGTGTAACTATAATTTATTAAGATGTGACTGTCTTCAGTAGTGTCACCATCTGTGTTATTAATACAAAAGCAAAACAAAATCTGCTACTTTTATCTTATATCTACCACTGCCCCCACCCCCAAATGCAATGATTGTCTTATTTTGACTTGGTCTTGAGGCATGAATTGTTTCCTGATTTTAAGAGCCTCCACTTGGAAAATGTTTGAAGTTCACCTCTTCTCCATAGACACAAGAGAAATCACTAAAACTCTGACAATACACATCACAATCAAATGTGCAGATGTCTACAACTATTAATTAGCACAGATATTGAAATTATCAGAGAAAAATGTTCCTCTGTGGTTTGTATCACTATTGTCTGTTTTGAAATTGTATTGTATTACTCCCAGTAAAAGTCTGGAGACAGAGAAGAAAGATATATCAATTCATTAAAAAGTGAGCATTTTTTATAATTAAAACAATAAGCTACTAATTCTTTTTGGGAAAAGGAAAAAAAGGGAGCAGTGATTTTTGGACAGCTAAGGGATAAAATAAGGCCCCTGAATCCAGAAGGTAAAGGAAAAGAGCCTGTAAGAATTCTGGAGAAAGTACATAAGGGGATGTGAAGACACCAGAGGCCACTTTTTCCCACTTTTTAGTTTTTCCTGGGTTATAATGAAGCCAACAGCCAAAGAAAATAGTTATGTCAGCTTATATCTGGGCAGGAGGTAGAAACAGCCTCAAATAAGAGGAGCCCTTTGCCATCCTGGACCAGTAAGAGTCTCTCCTTTGTAAAGGCCTCTGAAGAGCTACACTGCCCCTCGGTAACCCTCCAGAGCCCCCCAAGAAATGTTCTTTGAATGATCATTCTTGGGGAGTTCAGTCCATTAAATGACCTGGGATTTCAAGCTCATGTCTTTCTCTTGATCACCACAATTTTTACCAAGGTTCTGGCACACGTTAGAAGCCTGGGGAAGGAGCAGGAAAACCTACAACAAAAAGGCCACACAACAAAGTTCATGCTCCTAAGTCTTCGAAGCCACTGCCCTTCACTGGACCTCCTCCCCACCAATCATGGTTGTCTGAGAAACCAACCCTCTCTCCAGGTCAGCCTGTTCTAACAGTCCACTGTCAGAGCATTAGTGACCTTTGAAGAAAGGAGGAAAGAATTATTTGAAATAACCAGCATTTCTCAATGCTCTCTGGGGATAGAGGTGGGGGGCAGTTATTTCTATATTTTTTATTTCACTTGATTTTTAATACACAACTATGAGTTAGCACAAGTAAATATCACATTCTCCAATGGACAAATGAAGAAATCAAGGAAAGAAGAAATTGAGACTTTCCATGGTTGTCAGTGTCACTCAACTATGCCCAGTCATTCAAAGGTCATATGGAGATAAACAAAATTAAGATTAGAACCCAGGTGCCCAAATACCTAATTTAAAGCTCTTTGGTGAAGTCAATTGCCCTCTTCCCAACACTATTTAATTCTCTTCAAAAGGAAAAGCTTTTTTTAATTCTGCATTAGTTCCAGAAACTGTTCTAGATTCTGATGAATCAGTGAAGTCCACAGAAACTCAAAACTTTTAAGTTAGACAGGTAAGTCAATAATTACATGATTAGTTCTGTGGATAGTAATACAGGTTCAAAGAAGATGCTACAGGAACACCGTAGAAAAAAATTCAATTTTGTCTGAGGATGTCAAAGGTATGTTTGAGCTAGTTCTTAAAATGTAAGAGTTTCCGAAGTAGAAAAGAGGAAAGAAATGTCCCGGAAGAAAGCATAGGGCAAATAAAGGCAGAAAAATATACAGACCACAGGTATTCTAAAGGAATGGTCAATGGTTTAGGGCCACTACATTGGGACTGGGTTGGGAAGGGGCTTGTATGCTAGGTTAGTGAACTGGCACTCAGTCCTGTGGGCCAAGGGAGCTATGGAAGGATCCTCTAAAAACAGTGAGTAACAACTGTTATCAACAACCTATTAGGAGCAGAGTTCCAGGTTGCAGACACCGCTCTACTGTCATGCTGGCATGAATTGAGAACAGCAAGGCTCCTTTTGCTTATACTAACCTTCCTCCCCCAAGTTGATATCACCATTTCACCTCCCCTTCTACACCATCCAGGAGGCATCGCATGTAATTGAACATCCAGAGAAAGTTCTATGTTTGCAGTGAATGGAGTCATTCATCCAGCTACAGGATCTTCATTATAATTGCAGGAAGCTCTCACTGTGGGCTGCATTAGGAGAGCATATTCAGTGCTGGCACGAGGACAACAGGCTGGTAGAGCCAGCTGCTAATGTCATGTCCAGCTTTTATGCACAAAGTGAATGGGAGTTTTAAAAAAATCAACGTCCATTATCATTGTGATTCATCTTCCCATCAGCACCAGGATGTCTCAGATTAGGTTATCTGGCTTTTGGGAAAAAGATCTAGGGCCAGGCTGAAGGGAAGGGGTGTCACTGAAGAGGCGGGGGTTCCTCTGAGGCCCCAGCTGCAGACACCACGCACCAAGCTGAGAGTCGAGCCAAAGTCGGCCTGAACAAGGGCTGAAAAGGCCTTTATAAAACAGAACATGAACCCTGGAGCCTCCTGCTCCCAGTAAGAAGAAAATCAGGGAATGGTAGGAACTGACTGTAATTTTCTTTTTCCGTGGTAGCAGAGCAAGGAGAAGTGTCACTAACAGAAGGGAGAGGAAACAGGAGATCTTTCTGCTAAGCCTCTAAATTCACTGGAATCTGAAAACCGCAATAGGTTAAGTTCACTTCCAACACCATTTGGCGTTTCACCTTGTGTGTTCAAGAACCTCGAGTGCAAGGATTTTAAAAATACCGCCGTCTCATCTGCAGACAGGGACAGATTGCCTGAAAACTTGGGACTAAACTATGAGGCTCTGAGTGCCTGTAGCTGCGAGGGCCCAATCAGAAAAGCAATTTATTGTGCGGATTTGACTTACAAAATTGAGGGAGCTGGCAAATAGTCTCTGCAAAGCTGTTGTCTTTGCATCTGATGCTGGAGCCTGATGTGTAGAGGGCAGGCAGCCCAGAAGGGAAGGTGGATGTAAAGTGGGCAGAGAGGGGGAAGGAGCTGGAATCTGGGGAGAGTCCCTCACAGGGACAAACTCACACTTGGCCAGGAGTCGGAGAAGCTACAGAAGGATTCAGGAGAAGACGGAGCAGTTGTAGACCCAGCTGCTGCCCCTGATCCAGGCACTGGATGGGCAGATGCACACCTCTGTGTAGGAGTGACAAAAGGACCTGGTGACCCTGCCCGGGTTTCCAAGCCTAAAAACAATAGGGTAACTGCTGTTACAGTTGTGTCCCCTAAAGCTTGCACAAAAATATGTCTTGTACCTGCCTTGATTAGAAACATACAAGGAGGAGGATTCTGGGAAATGCAGCCCAGCCTGGTCAAGTCGACATGCTGCCGAGCAAGAACATGCTTTTAGAACTGACTTTGTGATTCTAACTGAACGTGGACTGTGTATAGGTGTTGTGTCCATTTCTTAGGGCTCCTGTAACAAAGTGTCACAATCTGGGCAGCTTAAAACAACAGAAATTTATTCTCTCACTGTACTAGAGGCTAGAATTCCAAACTCAAAGTGTCAGCAGGACCATGTTTCCTCCAAAGGCTTTTCTGGAGCCCGGGGAAGAATCCCTTCTTGCTTCTAGTTTCTGGTGGTTGCCAGCAATCCTCAGTGTTTCTTGGCTTGTGGCAGCATAACTCCAGTCTCTGCCTCTGTCTTAAATGACCTCTTCCCAGGTGCTCTATGTGCCTTCTTCTCTTCTTCTAGGGATACAAGTCATGCTGGCTTTAGGCTCCACCTTAATTCAGTATGACCTGATTGTAACGTAACTAATTACATCTGCAGAGACATGGTTTCTAAATAAGGTCACATTCTAAGGTTCTGCGTGGACATGAATTCTGTGGGGGACACTATTTAACACAGTACAAATGTCATAAGGGAAAACCTAGACCAGGAAATAAATGGAAATCTTAGAATAGAGAATTCAACCCAAGAGGAGCAGCCTCATTACAAAGAATCATGTGCTCAGGAATGCAGTTAGGATCCCAGTTAGACACTAAATCTGTTAACCTTGGAATTCAGGCATATCTAGAAGACTGAAAGGCAAGCATTTACTCTTTTCTCATTTATTTCCTCATAGGACATACCATATTCTTATTCAAATTAGAAAATCTAGGCTCAGAGAGATTAAATATGACCAATATACAACCAAGAAGCAGTAGGGCAGGATTTGAACTCAAGACTATCAGCTTCCGTAGGACATCTTCTTTCATTATCCACATTGTGCACCAGTAGATAATATTTACTGAGTAAATATTAAGAAACTTTTCTGGACCATCTCTAGCTGATCCTTCAATGCTTATATTAAATATTACATCCTCTCTGCAAACTCCCCTAACTGCCCTGGACAGAGTGACTTCCTCCAATGATCTCCCACATTTTGATCACAGTTCCAAGACTTCACTCATTCCATTGTGCTGTAATTCTCTATTTGCATATCTGTTTCCTGTCTCCTGTGCCAGTTCTTATCATTGCAGTATTCCTGTGCCCAGTCCAGTGCTTGGCACATAATAGGAACTCAAATCTTAATTGATTAAAGTTCTTCAAAGAAGAAACATTATTTTCTAAAAATTTCTGGGAATGTTGTGTCTATATCCTCCCCCAATACACTATTTTCAGACTTTAGAGACTCTGAACTTTTCTCTTATGCCAAATGAAATACATCTACTGCAATGCAAATTTTTATTTCTCTTCCCTTTTCTGAAAAGGTATAAAACAGCTAGTCTTCTGAAAAACTTCAGAAAAAGTAGCAGTAATTTTATGTGTCCATTTTTCTTTTTCTGGTTAATAATCTTACTTCCACAACCTAATTTTATGATATTTTTTGAAAACCTGTTACCTGTACTTATGAACACACATAACTGTTTTTCATTTCATTTTTTGTTTTTAAGTCATTTCAGAAACTTAAAAATCCACATTAATCCCAGCCATGCTTTGTGTTCTCTTTCTTCCCATGCATCTTCTCTATTTCTTGCTAATTTGCTCATTTCTCTAGGAAAAAGCACCTGCCTTCATCAGACTCACTCACTTCCCAGGGAAACAGACCACCATGAAAACGATACCAAAGGGGGAAAAAAAGAGGCAAAGCAGGTTTTACTCAGGGCCACCACTTAAATTTAGGCTCACTGATTCCTCTAGGCCTTGCAGCGACTAAATATTATTTTTACTTATCTAGTAGCCTTCGGTTTACTCAGGCCTGTATTATCCACAATAGAGGCTACAAGTCAGAAAGGGTCAATTTATTTTAGCCCATGGCCAGCTCTCATTTCCTTAAGTATTTCAATCCATGCCTAGTGATGTCCTAGATCCTGGATATCAATACGTGCTCCACAGACAAGCAGCAGCAGCATTTCCCAGGAGCCTATTAGAAATGCAGCATCTCTGGTCCCTCCTCAGACCTACTGTGTCAGAATCTACATTTTGACAAGTTTACCAGTTGATTATTATGTACATTAATTTTTGAGATGCATATCCCTAGATAATTGGAGGCAGCTGTGAGTTAGAAGTAATACATATAAATGTCATAAAAAAAAAAAAAAAAAAAAAAAAAAAAAAAAAAAAAACACCTAGGTTGGAATCCTGGCTGTTCTATATTTCTTACCTATGTGACCTTTGGAAAATCACATGGCATTTCTGACTCCCAATTTCCTCAACTGTATATAAATACTGTAAAGTAATCTAAGAGTCACTTGCATCAGAGTCTTAAGTCCTACTCTATAACCACTAAATCAGAATTTCTCCGAGATTTACATTTTAAAAAGCTTCCCAGGTTCTCATGCACATTTTAATTTAACAGTCACTGTTGTCAATACATGTAGGGAATAATCTTTTCTATCTTGACATCAATGCTAGTGACATGAGGGAAGAGGACAGTGATTTGAATAATTCTCTCACTAAGTTGGTGTCTGTACTGTGTTTCATCTTCCTTCTTTAGTCTCCATCATAGATGAAGAAGGGGTAGTCTTCCCTCAAACTGAATCAGAGCAGGAAGATTGCTTTATGGAAGAACTCGAAGACTGACAATCATTCAAAAACATTCTGCCAAGACAAAGGCATGTGATGCCTAGTGAGGTATTGTTATTATCAGTGGCTATTCATTGCTCTTCTGATTTGTCTAATAGTAAAAATGTTTCCAGGGAGATGTGGCTTCCCACATTCTCCTTGACAAGATGTTTCTACACCTAGCGGTTAAATAAAACGCAGAAAACCGAGCACTCCCTTCTCACTGCTGTGCAAGCTTTCTAGATCAAAGCAATCCCTTCAGCAGTCCTATACAATTAAGTTAGAGAGCAATGATGGAAATCAACATTCGGTAAACCTCTCCTATATGTCAGGCACTGTGCTAGTTATCCTATGGCCTCAGATTCAGAGGAAAAAAATAAACAAAACCCTGCAATCTTAAGAGCCAGGGGTTTATTTATTGCATTTTACAGATACTGATAAAAATGAGCATTTGGACACATTACATTCTGTTTTCGTGCATAGGTTTGATTCTGAGCTTTAGTTAGCTCATCAGAGTCTCAAAAAAACCAAAAACACAAAAACCTAAGAACTAATACTCCAGTGGTGCTTAACTTACAATTCATTCACCATCTAATTCTATTCACAGTTTTCACTCTCACAGTATCTCGCAACTTAATTCATGAAATATTGTTTAGTGCTGGCTCTGCTTCCCGGGCCCCTGATAGGCAAGGTGAGGGCTGGTTAAGTATGAAATGATGATGATACCTATGAAGACTGCCTTGCATCCTACTCTAGAATGGGATTGGTACAAACAAATGAGCTGATACCACATGAGTAAGAAACCTTTAATCAGGGACAGACTCTGGGAACTTCCACGGGTATCTGGCTGAGGGGGACAGACTAGGATCTTAACGTGCTGAGATGGAGGGTTGAGCATCGCAGGAGAAAGATCAGCTAAGCAAAGGTTGGGCAGCAGGGCAGTTCAGGGTCTATTCAAGTAAACAGGAGTGGCCCCATTTGGTGGCAGCACAGCAGATATGCTGGAGAGACCTGGGAAGGCAGGATGATATCATGGAAAGCCTTGAATGTCAAGCCAAAGAGCGTGTCACATATTCAGAAGGTTTTGGAGCAGGAGAGCATTTGATTACAGCTACACTTTAAAAATCACTCTGCCAGCTCTGTGTAGAGTGCTTGGAGGAGAAAAAGAGATAGAGGTAGGGAAGGAGGCTGTAGCCAAACCCAAGCCCCTGGATGAGTGAGAGTGGAAAGGGACAGCTGATATGAGAAACCTCCATGGAGCAGAACGTATGCACCTTGCTGGGGACTGAGCATAGTAGCATCAGAAGGCAGGCAGAGCTGAGTGGAGGCCACCTGTGATCCTTGATGTCAGCTAGATTAGATCGGCATTTGTACCCCAACTCTGTTCAGCTACCAAAACTCTCTGAGTCTGAAACCTTATTTGTAACAGGGAAAAATTAACCTTACAGGGCTGTGGTGAGGGGTGACTGAGGGAACTTGTAAAATGTCTCATCCAGAGTGCTCCTGATACCTTGGCTTCCTCCTTTCCCTGTGTTCTCGTTATTTAAAGCACAGGGCATGTTGGGAGAGGGATGGAATGGGAGGTTGGGGTTAGCAGATATAAGCTATTATGTATAGGATGGATAAACAACAAGATCTTACTGCATAGCACAAGGATCTATATTCAGTATCCTATGATAAACCATAAAGGAAGAGAATATAAAAAAGAATATATATGTATGTATAACTGAATCACTTTGCTGTACAGCAGAAATTAACACAACATTGTAAATAAGCTGTACTTAAATAAAAAAAAAAAAACACGACATGGACCAGCCGTAGCATCACCTAGAAACATGTTAGAAATGTAGACCCTCACTCCCCACCCTAGACCTACTGAATCAGAATCTGCCCTTTAACATGATCCCCAAAGATATTCATGAACATTAAAGTTTGAGAAGCATTACCCTATGCTTTCCATCCAGGTCCCCCCCCCAGCTTCTGTCTGACTCTTTAGCTTTGACTCCCCCATTCTTTCCTCCACCTCCCATCCTCCAAGAAAAACTGGGGAAATGAAGGGGAAAAATACCATAAAGCCTAGAAGAATGTCATCTGACTCTAACGTAACAACATTAATTTTTCTCTTTTGTTAAAGCTGTCACTAGAAGGCATTTTTTTTTAATTTCTAAGAAGTGAGTTTCAACAATATTTGAAGAAAAAAGACTTCCAAAGACAGATTTAGTTGGCACTTTTTCTGCTGTGTTTGTGGGGAGTGGGGGCTGTCTCAATATTTCGTTGGCACACCTGCAGTGAAGTTTTTAGATGGGTTGATAAAGGAAAAGACAGTGCTCCAGTGACAGTACTAATCCAATTTTATAAGGTAAGAAGCAGGACCTGTGGCTGAGAGACGAGAACCTTTGATTTTGTGGATTAAGGATCAAGCTCAGTCCTGAATGCCTGTACATTTGGCTACCGTTCAAACCAAAGATTTTCGTCTCTCGACACTGTGAAACAACAGCATGGTAAAGGATAAAAAGATGGAGATTTCTTCACAAGGGAGGGTTAGTTCAGGTTCTGCCAATGTAAGTAGTCTCTGCATAACATCTACAAGCACGGGGAAGTGGCTAAGCTGGCAAGCCAGTGGCTCAAGGCAGCAAAAACAGACATTCTGACTCCAAACAGAGAGGACAGCACCGTAAGCTCTAAGCCCCAGGCTTGCAAAGCTGTGTTCATGATGAGAACACAAAAGCCACAAAACAATCCTGGATCAACAGCTCAGAAATTCACCAGCATGAATCCAGGACTCCTTACCAGAACAGTCCTTCAAATACTTTTCTGTAGTAATGGGAAAAACTTCTAAAATCTCCTAACCCAGATGAGAATCTGCAACTAACAAAACATTCCTTGATTTTATTTCAGTCTAAATAAGTGAGGACAGCATGGATTAAAAAGTATATACAGTTGACTGGATACTCTATCACATTTAATATAATTTCTTATTATTAGTGACGGCACCATTATGATAGAGAACAAAGATCTAGGAAGGTGAGATTCTCCGCCACTTATCTGAGTTCTTAAGCAAGTCAAAAGCCACCTTTTAAGTATCCACGTTGTTGTCAATAATGATTATAGTTAATTTCCATTTATAAAGCAACAGACTGTTCTCACAAAATGTTACTGTAAGGGTAGTAGATAATTCCCAAATGTTAAAACTGAGACAGAGAGAGGTTAATATCTTGTCCAAGGATATACAACTGATAAAACATGAACCTGCCTATTACATTTATATCTTTCTGACTCTCAGATCCTGTCCACTAATTCACATTGCCTCCACTAAGTCAGTACACCTTACTGTGCTTCACTTTCCTTACCTGTAAAATGAAGACTGTATTGTCTCCCATGTCGTTTTCTACCCTGATATCTTTTTAAAAAATAATTTTATTGAAGTATAATTCCTTTAAGATTGTGTGTTAGTTTCTGCTGTACAAAAAAGTGAATCAGCTATACATATACATATATCCCCATATCTCCTCCCTCTTGCGTCTCCCTCCCATCTTCCCTATCCCACCCCTCTAGGTGGTCACAAAGCACAGAGCTGATCTCCCTGTGCTATGCGGCTGCTTCCTCCTAGCTATCTATTTTACATTAGGTAGTGTATATATGTCCATGACACTCTCTCACTTCATCCCAACTTACCCTTCCCCTCCCCATGTCCTCAAGTCCATTCTCTACGTCTGTGTCTTTATTCCTGTCCTGCCCCTAGGTTCTTCAGAACCTTTTCTTTTTTTTAGATTCCATATATATGTGTTAGCATATGGTATTTGTTTTTCTCTTTTTGACTTGCTTCACTCTGTATGACAGACTCTAGGACCATCCACCTCACTACAAAATAACTCAATTTCATTTCCTTTTATGGCTGAGTAATATTCCATTGTTTATATATGCCACATCTTTGTCCATTCATCTGTCGATGGACATTTAGGTTGTTTCCATGTCATGGCTATTGTAAATAGAGCTGCAATGAACATTGTGGTACAATACTCTTTTTGAATTATGGGTTTCTCAGGTTTTATGCCCAGTAGTGGGATTGCTGGGTCATATGGTAATTTTATTTTTAGATTTTTAAGGAACCTCCATACTGTTGTCCATAGTGGCTGTATCAATTTACATTCCCACCAACACTGCAAGAGGGTTCCCTTTTCTCCACACCCTCTCCAGCATTTATTGTTTGTTTATTTTATGTTGATGCCCATTCTGCCTGGTGTGATGTGATACCTCATTGTAGTTTCGATTTGCATTTCTCTAATGATTACTGATGTTGAGCATTCTTTCATGTGTTTGTGAGCAATCTGTATGTCTTCTTTAGAGAAATGTCTATTTAGGTCTTCTGCCCATTTTTGGATTGGGTTGTTTGTTTTCTTGATATTGAGCTGCACGAGCTGCTTGTAAATTTTGGAGATTGATCCTTTGTCAGTTACTTCATTTACAAATATTTTCTCCCATTCTGAGGGTTCTCTTTCCATCTTGTTTATGGTTTCCTTTGCTGTGCAAAAGCTTTGAAGTTTCATTAGGTCCCATTTGTTTATTTTTGTTTTTATTTCCATTTCTCTAGGAGGTGGGTCAAAAAGGATCTTGCTGTGATTTATGTCATAGAGTGTTCTGCCTATGTTTTCCTCTAAGAGTTTTACAGTGTCTGGCCTTACATTGAGGACTTTAATCCATTTTAAGTTTATTTTTGTGTATGGTGTTAGGGAGTGTTCTAATTTCATTCTTTTACATGTAGCTGCCCAGTTTTCCCAGCACCACTTATTGAAGAGGCTGTCTTTTCTCATTGTATATTCTTGCCTCCTTTATCAAAGATAAGGTGACCATAGGTGCATGGGTTTATCTGTGGGCTTTCTATCCTGTTCCATTGATCTATATTTCTGTTTTTGTGCCAGTACCATACTGTCTCGATTACTGTAGCTTTGTAGTATAGTCTAAAGTCTGGGAGCCTGATTCCTCCAGCTCCGTTTTTCTTTCTTAAGATTGTTTTGGCTATTCGGGATCTTTTATGTTTCCATACAAATTGTGAAAAATTTTGTTCTATTTCTGTGAAAAATGCCATTGGTAGTTTGATAGGGATTGCTTTGGGTAGTATAGTCATTTTCACAATGTTGATTCTTCCAATCCAAGAACATGGTATATCTCTCCATCCATTTGTACCGTGTTTGATTTCGTTCATCAGTGTCTTATAGTTTTCTGCATACAGGTCTTTTGTCTCCTTAGGTAGGTTTATTCCTAGATATTTTATTATTTTTGTTGCAGTGTAACTGGGAGTGTTTCCTTAATTTCTCTTTCAGATTTTTCATCATTAGTGTATAGGAATGCAAGAAATTTCTGTGCATTAATTTTGTATCCTGCTACTTTACCAAATTCATTGATTAGCTCCAGTAGTTTTCTCAGAGCATCTTTAAGATTCTCTATGTATAGTATCATGTGATCTGTAAACAGTGACAGTTTTACTTCTTCTTTTCTGATTTGGATTCCTTTATTTCTTTTTCTTCTCTGATTGCTATGGCTGAAACTTCCAAAACTATGTTGAATAATAGTGGTAGGAGTGGACAACTTTCTCTTGTTCCTGATCTTAGAGGAAATGCTTTCAGTTTTTCACCATTGAGAACTAGGTTGGCTGTGGGTTTGTCATATATGGCCTTTATTATGTTGAGGTAAGTTCCTTCTATGCCTACTTTCTGGAGGGTTGTTATCATAAATGGGTGTTGAATTTTGTAAAAAGTTTTCTGCATCTACTGAGGTGATCATATGGTTTTTATCCTTCAATTTGTTAATATGGTTTATCACATTGATTGATTTGAGTATCCTGAAGAATCATTGTGTTCCTGGATAAACCCCACTTGATCATGGTGTATGATCCTTTTAATGTGCTGTTGCATTCTGTTTGCTAGTATTTTGTTGAGGATTTTTGCATCTATGTTCATCAGTGATATTTTCCTGTAGTTTTCTTTCTTAGTGACATCTTTGTCTTGTTTTGGTATCACAATGATGGTGGCCTCATAGAATGAGTTTGGAAGTGCTCCTCTCTCTGCTATATTTTGGAAGAGTTTGAGAGGATAGATGTTACCTCTTCTCTAAATAATTGATAGAATTTGCCTGTGAAGACATCTGGTCCTGGACTTTTGTTTGTGCCTTCTTTGTCTCTGCCATCTTCTTGCGGCACCAAAGCCAAGGAGAGCCCTGTTGCTAAGCTAGGTCTCAGTGTCTTTACCCTGACATCTTTGATTCTCTGTGAGGTTAGGTTAGTCAATTCATATACTTTAAGGTATTGTGATGGTTAATTTTATGTGTCAACGTGGCTAGGCTATAGTGTCCACCTGTTTGATTAAAACTAATCCAGATGATGTAATGAAGATATTTTTTATAGATGTGATTAACATTTACAATCAGTTGGCTTTAAGTAAAGGAGGTTATCCTCAACAAGGTAAGTGGGACTTATTCAGTCATTTGAAGGCCTTAAGAGAAAAACTATGGTTTCTCAGAGAAAAAGTAATTTTGCCTCAATACTATAACAGAGAAACCCTGCCTGAGGGTTCAGTCTTCTAGACTTCCCTACCAGTTTTGGACTCAAGACTCCAATTCTTACCTGAGTTTTCAGTATACCAACCTGCCCTATAGATTTAAAACTTGCCCCTACAATCTTACAAGACAGTTCCTTAAAAAAAAAAAAAAAAAAAAAAAAAAAAAAATATATATATATATATATATATATATATATATATATATATATATATATATATATATATTTCCTGAAGGTTCTAGTTCTCTGAAGAACCCTGACTAATATATGTGATAGGAAATCATTTGTAAATTTTAAATACAGTGTTTCTCAATCATTTGGCCTAGATGAAAGCACTAAACACAATCAAAATCAGGTATGTAGAAGAGTGACATCAGCAACATGAAAAAATTGACCTGCCCCCAGATTGATCTTGGACTTCTGAGCCTTCAGAATTATGAGAAATAAATTCCTGTTTATAAGCCACCCAGTCTGTGACATTTTTTAATAGCAGCCTGAAAAGTCTAAGGTAAAAGACAAAGAACTACAAGACAAACAGAAAACAATTAACAAAATGACAATAGTAAATCCTTTCTTATCAATAATTACTTTAAATGTAAATGGATTAAACTCCTCAATCAAAATACATAGAAAGGCTGAATTAATTAAAAAGCAACAAACAAAATCTTATGTGCTGTCTACAATGATTCATTCTACATTTAAGGATACACATTGGCTGAAAATGAAATGATGGAAAACATATTACATGCAAATGGTAACCAAAAGAAATCAAGAGTGGGAATAATTATATCAGACAAAATAGACTTTAAGTCAAAAACTGTCAAAAGAGACAAAGATAAAACATTATATAATGATAAAAGGGTCAACTCACAAGAAGATATAACAATTATAACTCAACATCAGAGGTATATATACCTAAATACATAAAGCAAACATTGACAGAACTGGAGAGAGAAATAGATAGCAACACAATAATTGTAGGAGTTATCCATACCCCACTTTCAATAATGGATAAAATTTCCAAACAGTAGATGAATTAGCAAACAAAAGACTTGACTAACTCTAAAGATCAAATGGTCCTGGGACTTCCTTGGTGGCTCAGTGGTTAAGAATCTGCTTGCCAATGCAGGGGACACAGGTTCAATCCCTGCTCTGGGAAGATCTCACATGCTGTGGAGCAATTAAGCCTGTGCACCACAACTACTGAGCCTGTGCTCTAGAGCCCACGAGCCACAACTACTGAGCCCATGTGCCACAACTACTGAAGCCTGCATGCCTAGAGCCTGTGCTCCGCAATAAAAGAAGCCACCACATTAAGAAGCCCATGCACCACAACAAAGAGTAGCCCACACCTGCTGCAACTAGAGAAAGCCCGCATGCAGCAACGAAGACCCAATGAGGCCAAAAATAGATAAAATAAATAAATTTATTTTAAAAAGAAAAAATATATCAAATGCCCCTAACAGGTATATATAGAATGCTCTACCCAACAGCAGCAAAATACATGTTCTTCTCAAGCACACATGGAGCACTTCTAGGACAGTTCACATGTTAGGTCACAAAACAAGTCTTAACAAATTTAAGAAAATTGAAATCGTAACAAGTATCCTTCCAGCCATAATGGAAATCAATAACAGAAAGAAAACTGGAAAATTTGCCATATGTGCATATTAAACTACATACTCTTGCACAGTGGGACAAAGAAGAAATCAAAAGGGAAATTAGAAAATATCTCAAGACAAACAAAACACACAACATACCAAAACTTATGAGATGTAGCAAAAGCAGTACTAAGAGGGAAGTTTATAGGGATAAAAGTCTATATTAAAAGAGGAAAAAAAAAATCTCAAGTAAACAACAGAACTTTACAACTCAGAGAATTAGAAAAAGAAGAACAAACTAAGTCCAAAGTTGGCAGAAGAAAAGTAATACTAAAGATTAGAGCAGAAATGGAAAATAGAAAAACAACAGAAAAAGTCAACAAAAATGAGTCCGTTTTTTGAAATGATCAACAAAATTGACAAACCTTTAGCTAAACTGACCAAGAAACAGTGAGAAGACTCAAATAAATAAAATCAGAAATGAAAGAAGTTAATAACTGATGCCACAGAAATAAAAAGGATGATGAGACAACTATAAACAATTATACTCCAACAAATTGGATGACCTTGAAGAAATGGTTAAATTCCTAGAAACATACAATCTACCAAGACTAACCATGAAGAAATAGAACATCTAAATAGGCCCATAATAAGAAGATTGAATCAGTAATCAAGACCCTCCCATCAAAGAAAACCCCAAGACCAGATGACTTCACTGGTAAATTCTACCAAACATTTAAAGAAGAATTAACACCAATTTTTCTCAAATTCTTCAAAAAAATTGAAGAGAAGGAAGCACTTCTAAACTCATTTTATCAGGCCAGCTAATGCTAATACTAAAGCCAGAAAAAACACTATAAAGCCAATATTACTGATGTATATAGGTTTAAA
This sequence comes from Kogia breviceps, assembly GCF_026419965.1. NCBI lineage: Eukaryota > Metazoa > Chordata > Mammalia > Artiodactyla > Physeteridae > Kogia > Kogia breviceps. Next base: position 32,365,353 of record NC_081325.1, read on the forward strand.
AATATCCTCAACAAAATACTAGCATACCAAATTCAACACACCTTACAAGGATCATACATTACGACCAAGTAGGACTTATCCCTGGATGTTCATGTTCAACATATGAAAATAAATCAATGTGGGTGATACATCACATTAACAGAATAAAGAATAAAAATTACATGGTCATCTTTATAGACACAGAAAAAGTATTTGATAAAATTCAACTCTTTCATCATGAAAAGACTCAACAAACTAGGAATAGAAAGATTGTACCTCAACATTATAAAGGCCATACATGAAAAACACACAGCTAACATCATACTCAACAGTGAAAAGCTCAAATCTTTTCTTCTGAGATCAGGAACAAAACAGGGATTCCCACTCTCTCTGTTTCTATTCAACATAGTACTGGAAGTCCTAGCTAAAACAATTAGTCAAGAAAAACAAATAAAAGGTAGCCAAATCAGAAAGGAAGAAGTAAATTTATCTCTGTTCACAGATGTCATGATGTTATATGTAGAAAACCCTAAAGATTCCACACATACACAAAAAAAGTTAGGACTAATAAATGAATACAGAAAACTTGTAAGCTACAAAGTCAACAAATAAAAATTAGTAGTGTTTCTATACACTAGCAATGAATAATCCAAAAGGAAATTAAGAAAACAATTCTATTAACAATAGCATCAAAATGAATAAAATACTTGGGAATAAACTTAACCAAGGAGGTGGAAAACGTGTACACTGAAACCTACAAAACATTGCTGAAATAAATTAAAGAAAACAAAAATAAATTGAAAGGCCTCCCATGTTCATTGATTGGCAGACTTAACATTATTAAAATGTCCATACTACCCAAAGTGATCTACAGATTCAATTCAATCTCTATCAAAACCCAATGGTATTTTTTACAGAAATAGGAAGAAAAATCCTAAAATGCACATGAAACCACAAAAGACTCTAAATAGCCAGAATAATCTTAAGAAAGAGTAAAGCTGAAGGCCTCACACTTTTGGATTTCAAAACATATCACAAAGCTACAGTGATTAATGCAGTATGGTACTAGCAGATGGACAGACATATAGATGAATGGAACAGAATAGAGAGTCTAGAAATAAACCAATGCATAAATGATCAACTGATCTTCAACAAGGATACCAAGAATACTCAATGGAGATTGCATTATTTCTTCAAAAGGTGTTGAAACAACTGGATAACCACACACAAAAGAATGAAAAAGACTTTTATCTTATACCATACACAAAAATCAATTCAAAATGGATTAAAGGCTTAAATGTAAGATCTAAACTCATAAAACTCCTAGAAGAAAACATAGGGGCAAACTTCTTGATGTTGGTCTTGGCAATGGATATGACACCAAAAACACAGAAAACAAAAGCAAAAATAAATAAGTGGGACTATATCAAACAAAAAAGCTCTGCAAAGTAAACAAAACAATCAAAAGGGTAAAAAGGCAATCTATGGAATGGGAGAAAATATTTTCAAACTGTATATCTCCAAAGGGATTAACACCCAAAATATTTGAAGAACTCCTATAAGTCAATAGGAAAAAATAATAATCTGATTTTTAAATGGGCAAAAGATTTAAATTTAAAAAGACATACATATAGCTAACAGGTATATGAAAGATGTTCAACATCACTAACCATCAGAGAAATGCAAATCAAAACCACAATGAGCTATCACTTCATACCTATTAGGATGGCCATTATAAAAATAAATAAAACAGAAAATAACAAGTATGAGTCAGGATGTGGAGAAATTGGAACCCCCACAGATTGTAGTAGGAATATAAAATGGTGTAGCCACTATGGAGAACAGTATAGATGTTCTTTAAAAAATTAAAAATAGGGCTTCCCTGGTGGCGCAGTGGTTGAGAGTCCGCCTGCCGATGCAGGGGACACAGGTTCGTGCCCCGGTCTGGGAAGATCCCACATGCCATGGAACAGCTGGGCCCGTGAGCCATGGCCGCTGAGCCTGCACGTCCGGAGCCTGTGCTCCGCAACGGGAGAGGCCACAACAGTGAGAGGCCCGCATAACGCAAAAAAAAAAAAAAAAAAAAAAAAAATTAAAAATAGAACTACTATATGATCCAGCAACCATTTCTGGGCATTTATCCCCCACAAAGAAGCTGAAATCAGAATCTCCAAGAGATGTATGAACTCCCATGTTTATTACAGCATTGTTTATAAACCTTCTAGCCAAGATGTAGAAACAACCTAAATGTCCATTGACTGATGAATGAATGAAGATAATGTGGTATATACATACAATGGAATATTATTCAGCCTTAAAAAGAAAGGAAATCCTGTCCTATGCTACAACATGGATGAAATTTGAGGACTTTATGCTAATTGAAATAAGCTCCAGAAGGATATATACTGCATGATTCCACTTATATGAAGTATCTAAATCAGTCAAACAAAACAGAAAGTAGAATGGTGGTTTCAGGGCTGGGGGAAGAGGGAAACTGGGAATTGTTGTTCAATAAGTGTAATGTTTCAGTCATGCAAAATGAAAAAATTCTAGTGATCTTCTGTATGACATTGTGCATATAGTTACCAATACTGTAATGTACACTTAAAAATTTAAGATTACATCTTGTGTATATTTTACAATTTTTCTAAAGGTAGGTATATGTTAAAAATGAAAGTAAAAGTGAACTAGTGAAAGGAATTATAAGAAGTGTAATTTTTGCCTCTAGACCTACGGCCAGCCACAGTCAAAACCATGTATAGTTTTGTTTCTTGAAATATATTCCATAATTTTCCAAGGCAACTCCCTCCTTTGTCCTTAGGAAATCTTTCTTTAAAATTCTTAACTCTGTCATGAGATATGTCATTTGTTTCTTGCCCTAAGTCTAAATGTTTTATTCCATAGTTGTCCATGCCTTTAGGATTCTCTGTGTGCCTTTTCTTCCTTGTAATGGCTCTGAGACTTTACCATGCTATAAACCACTAAAATTCCTTGGTATTGACCAACAGATTGACGATCCTTAAACGTCATTATGACATAAGCAATTCAGTCAGCAAGGTAGTTATCTCATCAGATTTTATTCTCTTGGCTATGCTTTTCACTTTGTTACGTAGCCCTTGCCTTTCAAAATGCCTAAAATTAGGTTTAATTTACCTGTGCTAGCCACATGTGGCTAGTTATATTTAAATTTAAATTATTTAAAATTATATAAAATTGAAAATTCCATTTTCTAGTCACACTAGCCACATTTCAAGTGCTCAATAGCCACATGTGGCTAGTATCCACTGTGTTGAGCAAGGCAGATATAGAACATTATCATTACAGAAAGTTCTATTGGACAGTGCTGTTCTAGAACCTTTCTTCACCCTCCAAAAACCCCACCCTTACTTGGCATATTAGCAGAACACAGCCTCTAAATAAAGTTCACTTGTCTCATCTGAAAAGTGAGAATAGCACTTTTCTGATTCAAGAAAGAGGACTGACCCAGAATATTCTGATGTTTCTTACTAGTATGATAGTCTCATTTCTGCAAATCCACTAAGACTTGACCATTGGTCAAGAAAAGAACTCCATTATAATAATGTTTCTCCGGAAAAAAATCAAATTTGAATTACATCATCTCAACTCACAGCCTCTTTGCCAAGAATATAACCTACTTAAGTGTAGGAACTGCATTCCAACTTCACGAATTCCTTATTCAGTCCAATATGGCAGGTGGTACTTAAATCGTATTTTTTCACACCCCAAGGGGCCTTGAAAACACTGTGATAGGAGAACCAGCCTCTCTATGAAGGGTCACAGCATCCCTATAAGAAGACATCTGGGAAGCAGAAAATTCATTTAAAAATGGAAACTACATAGTCCTGTAAGTAATTAATTGGGGAACATAAGTTGTATTTGAACTAAAATTGAACCTTTGATTACATTTAATGTCTGGTGGATGACTAATGTTTAAAGTGTTTGTTGTTTACTAAACAAGGGATTTGTCTTTTCTTACCATCTGAAAAATCTTGTTTAAAACACTTAGTTTCAGAGATGTGATCATTTCTTTGGCACTTACTGGACTGTTAAATTGAATTCATGCTGTCCTTCCACGTTTCCCAGCCTACGCAAGAAGTATGAAAATGGGAACTGATGAGCAAGGCCTGGACATGTTTCCACATCTACTGTGTTAACGTTTATTGATGCAAGTCAGCCCTGCACACAGATCTACCACCTGGACCAAGATAAATTGTGAACAGTGTGCTTATTGCTTGGGCAAATTCCCTTCCACATCCAAAACAGAAGTTTCCTAACTTGAAATGTTATTCACTATTGCTGCAAACTTTATTGAGATCATCTTTTTATCTTAGAAAGCAATTTATATCAAAAACCCAGATATGGTTGAAAGACAATAGTTCCCAGCACAGGATATAATAGGAAAGGTTATCAAACCACCCTTCCTTCTTTGCCCCAAATAGCCATCTTTGCTCTAGGGCTTCCTGAGCAGGGAAAATGAACTGGGAGAGGATTGGGTAATTCTCTCCATCCTTCCATTAACCTTCCCGGTCTTCTACGGTGCCAACTCAACTTGTTGTGTTATTCTTGGCTTCTTGCCTCCTGAAGAACCTGAAAAAAAAAAAAAAAAAAAAAAGCCCCTCTGTCATCCCCAAGTTTTAATAGTTGAGATGTGATCAATAAACGGATGATGGACTTCAAGTGCTGAAAGATTGACCAGTGAGTCTGAAAGCTAATTGTAATAACACCCACCACTATCTGTTACAGGGCCAAGCAGCTTATACACATTCTTCTATTTAATATCAATAATCCTTCAGGGGGGTATGATTTACTGTATTATGAGATGAGGAAAATGAGGCTCAAATTGGCTAAATATTGTGTTCAAGCTAACAAAGCTAACACATTGCAGTGCCAAAATTAGAGCCCAGGTCACTATGATTCAAAAAGCTTATTCATTAATATTGCCCAGCTAGGAATGTCCTCCCAGACTCTAAGCATGGACCACCAATTCTCCCATCATGCTGCCTGAAACTGAAAAAGTGGCATATCTCATCATTCTTTGGGCAGGGCAAGATAGGGCTAATTTTAGAAGTCTAATGAGAAAGAATTAAGGTACTTCCTGTTAGACAGTCAACACAAGTGGCTCTCATTAGCAACAAGGAAAAACCAGTTTGTATGGTCAGCAAAGGAAGCAGCCTCAGCTTTCTTTTGTGATTCTCAGCTGGTTGCCCCTTTGAGTAGCTTAGCCCACATAGTCACGTTCAAAGATCCTCTAAATCTAAACCTTTTTAAAAAACACCCATTATTTGGTAGTAATGATTCCTAACTACCAAAGAGTAAGACATACCCTCTCAGGAAAGAACACTGAAGATATGTTTCTCTGAATGCTGGTGAGTTTCAGCTTTTCAAGAGAAAGCCATCTAGAGGAGGGATTTTACATGACTTGTGAATTTTATTCAATTCCAGCAAATCTTTTATTGGCACCTGCTCTACATAGGAATTGTGCAAAACGCTGCAGAAGAGGCAGAGAGGTGTAGAATGAGATTGTTGTCCACCGGAGTTTCACGGTTCACTGAGAAAGACAGATACACATACACATCCAATATGTATAATCTGGCAGACAGTAGTTAAGTTGCAAAATCGATCTCCAACTAAAATGCAAGAGGAGAGGAGGAGAGGAAAAGAGTGATTCTAACGATAGGCAGGGTAGAGACAAGTCTGAGAAGGGATTGTAGAGATGTGGGCTCTTTGGGTAAATAAAGGCAAGTAAGACATGGATAGGAACTAACATCCCAGAAGCATAGAAGAAAGCATGTATGCATCTGAGAAATAGAAATAGCCTGGGAAGGCCAAACAGTAGAGTGACTGTGGGTAGTCAAGAATATTAAGGGCAATCAGCCTGGGAAGATGTTGGAAGCCAAGTGTATTGCCATAATTGCCAGGCTCCTCCCGTAGACCCTTGCTACTCAGAGTTTGGTCAAGGGAATTCCCTAGAAGTACCATGGTTAGGATTTGGCGCTTTCACTGCTGTGGCCCAGGTTCAACCCCTGGTCGAGGAACTAAGATCCAGTAAGCCTCCCAGAATGGCCGAAGGAAAAAAATAAAAAAGAGTGCACTAGAAAGAACAGGAGTCTCAGGAACATCTGGGAACTTGCTAGATGTGCAGAAGCCCCGGTCCCACCCAAGACCAATCACACCAGAATCTACAATTTTTACAAGATCCCCAGGTGAGTCTTTGCACATTATGGTTTCAAAAACACTGCTGAGGACAATGGGGAGGGCATTGACGTTTTCTAGGGAAGAGGAATAGTCTGATCTTAGCTGGGCTTGGGAAATGCAACTTTGTGAAGTGGTATGGAGGGCACACAAAATGGCCATTGGATGAGCAGTTATTCAATGACCACATTCTTTATAAAAATAAGACCGGGCTTCCCTGGTGGCACAGTGGTTGAGAGTCCGCCTGCCGATGCAGGGGACGTGGGTTCGTGCCCCGGTCCGGGAAGATCCCACGTGCCACGGAGCGGCTGGGCCCATGAGCCATGGCCGCTGAGCCTGTGCATCTGGAGCCTGTGCTCTGCAACGGGAGGGGCCACAAAGGTGAGAGGCCCGCGTAGTGGAAAAAAAAAAAAAAAGACCAGTTGTCTTCTGGAATAATAATTATTAAATGATACCCCAGTAGTCACAGCTCCATCACATTTAACTTTAAGGTCACTCAGATATTAGTTTTTTTAATGAAATTTATTCATCGAATGGGAAGATGAAGGGAAATCTTCCTACTACCAAAAGTAGACATAGTTTTCACTTTAATTCATAGGTCTGGAATCTATGTAACCATGCTGTTTGATTTTAGATGATTCAAATCTTTTAAAGCTATCTGAAATCTAACAGCCAAGGACCCTGTAATATGAGATAAAATTAATCAGGCAGGCTCAGCGCCCTAAATCCAGAATAGTCTGTAGCAACTCTTGGACCCTCCCACTTTCTCCAAACACCCGTTTTGAGATAGCCAGGACAATTTTCATTACCTGCCCAGACAGCTGTGGAGTGTTGTAATTCATTGTTAGATAACTGCAGCATTCCTCTTTAGAAAAGGATACCTCTTGTCAAGGATGTAGTTATTCTCAAAGGTTTAGTATATTTCTTAAACAGTGATGTACCCACCAGATGCAGAAACAGCTTAGCCATAGAAACCTCAAAGCCAGGCCACAGCTAACATGAGCATCCCTGCTTGAGGGTCGGTAATACAAATACCCTCCCTAGGTTGCATGTAATCTCCGCTGCTTTAGCAAACAGTCTAAACCACTCCTGTTGGAAAATCCTCTGACTCCTGAAAATAACTCCTTACTAGCTGAGCAAACCTTAACCCTCCCCTAGAAGCAAATAAGAAAATGCCACGCATCTAGAAGGCAAGTGGTAGCCAATTTTAATCTTCAACTATCTCCTCCCTCTACATCCACAGAACAGCCCTGCTATCTTATGATCGTTACTATGAAACTGCGGAGAGGAGAGAAGTGAAAGAGCTAAAAGAAGATAAAATCTCGCCACTCTACGAGTGCGTGCGCATGCCCATGCATGCACACAGTCATGTGGGAGGGACGCAGAGACGACCACATAAAATTGAAAATAACCTCAGATGACAGCGAGGAGACAGGACTTGAAAGACTCTGGGGGCAGAGATGATTAGAGTGAGTAGGTGTGTTGGGCGAGGTCTAAGAGGTTAGATTACGTATTTAGATTACTTGGGAAATGTTGGACTTTAGGTCAAGGGAGGTTCATTACTACGCCACTTCCTATAATCTAGATATCACAAGTGACAAACAGGACAAATATGAGGGAAGCTTTTATACTCTAAAATCACTTTTTCTATGTTCATAATAACCTCTTATTTGGCACTATTTTCATTTTTTTAAGGCACCTTAGCATTGACAAAATGTGTCCAGAGGCAATTAAATCTCTCTAGTTTCTTCTGTGAAATTGATGTTTAATAACTATTTGGGGAGTTTCTCCAAATAAAAATTCCATTTTTCCCCATTTCTATTTTAAGATCTCTGACAATCAGTAAATTTAGTTTGACAAGTAATGCCACAAGTAAAGCCACTTCCTAACTTCATAAAATCAGTCACAAGCTATATCCCCTGTGGTAGAGAAGAGACAGTCTTTGTTCATTGGCACAGCCTGGAAGTACCCGGAAACCAGGCAGCAAAGCTCAGCTGGTCCAATGCAGTCAGAAACCTCTCTGCATCCATATGAGTACCTACTGCAGATCAGGTGCTTTGTTAGGGAGAGGTTGAGAGAAGACAAATAAGGCATAAACCCTGTCTCACAAAGCTTATATAATATGAGGGAGGCAATCAAGGAAAGGTCATTGTAATCCAGGTTTATCACTATAAATCAATAAGGGACAGCTACCCACAAAGGGTCGGGAAAAGCTTCTTGACCAATTAGGGGGAAAATCTGTCCAAAATTTAGTTCTTAGAAGTTCATTCTAATGGAGGATTTCAGTCGACCTGGAGATGCCCAGGCTGGGTTAACCAGCTCTGAGAGAAATAAACAAATACCATATGATATCAGTTGTATGTGGAATCTTAACAAATGATACAAATGAAATTATATACAAAACAGAAACAGGCTCACAGACATAGAAAACAAACTTATGGTTACCAAAGGGGATAGCAGGAGTGGAGGAGGGTTGGGAGAGATAAATTAGGAGTTTGGCCTCAACATATACACACTACTATATATAAAATAGGTAAACAACAAGGACCTACTGTATTTTTTGTTTTGTTGTTTTTCCTTGATATCTCAAATTCCTACCTTTACTACTACTTTCAAATTTGTCTACCACTTATTAGGAATAGTAATACAGTGAAGATTTCTTTGACTTAAGGAATAGGCAGGTAGACAATTGGAAGAGAAAAAAACAACTAAGGGAGACTCAGCTATTTGCCTCAAAAACATATAAATAGCCTGGATAAGTGAGAATTATTTAGTCCATTGTTGCCTTCTCACTTTGTATTGTCTAAGTTATTTTGGTTTTGGGTGTCTTTGATTGTTATCTCCCAGAGAAGAAATCTCTAGTTAGTGAGTTAGTTAGTTGGTTTTTTGTGCATGCTGGAGGGCTAAGTTTTATTTCTGCAACCTTGAATATGACCATGGAGGGATTGCTGACAGTAAAATCCTTTTTTTATTTTAAATTTTATTTTATTTTTTTTAAATACAGCAGGTTCTTATAAGTTATCTGTTTTATACATATTAGTATATATATGTCAATCCCAATCTCCCAATTCATCCCACCACCACCACCCCACTGCACTTTCCCCCTTGGTGTCCGTACATTTGTTCTCTACATATGTGTCTCTATTTCCACCTTGCAAACCGGTTCATCTGTATCATTTTTCTAGATTCCACATATATATGTTAATATACGATATTTGTTTTTCTCTTTCTGCTTACTTCACTCTGTATGACAGTCTCTAGGTCCATCCACGTCTCTACAAATGACCCAATTTCATTCCTTTTTATGGCTAAGTAATATTCCATTCTATATATGTACCACATCTTCTTTACCCATTGGTCAGTCGATGGGCATTTAGGTTGCTTCCACGACCTGGCTATTGCCAGGTCATAGTGCTGCAATGAACATTGGGATGCATGTGTCTTTTTGAATTATGGTTTTCTCTTGGTATATGCCCAGTAGTGGGATTGCTGAGTTGTATGGCAATTCTATTTTCAGTTTTTTAAGGAACCTCCATACTGTTCTCCACAGTGGCTGTATCAATTTACATTCCCACCAACATGGCAAGACAGTTCCCTTTTCTCCGCACCCTCTCCAGCATTTGTTGTTTGTAAATTTTCTGATGATGGCCATTCTGACCAGTATGGGGTGATATCTCATTGTAGTTTTGATTTGCATTTATCTAATAATCAGTGACGTTGAGCAGCTTTTCATGTGCTTCTTGGCCACCTGTATGTCTTCTTCGGAGAGATGTCTATTTAGGTCTTCTGCCCATTTTTCGACTGGGTTGTTTGGTTTTTTAATATTGAGCTGCAGGAGCTGTTTATATATTTTGGAGACTAATCCTTTGTCCGTTTATTCATTTGCAAATATTTTCTCCCACTCTGAGGGTTGTCTTTTTGTCTTGTTAATGGTTTCCTTTGCTGTGCAAAAGCTTTTAAGTTTCATTAATTCCCATTTGTTTATTTTTGTTTTTATTTCCATTTCTCTAAGAGGTGGGTCAAAAAAGGTATTGCTGTGATTCATGACATAGAGTGTTCTTCCTATGCTGTCCTCTAAGAGTTTTATAGTGTCCAGTTTTACATTTAGCTCTTTAATCCATTTTGAGTTTATTTTTGTGTATGGTGTTTGGGAGTGTTCTAATTTAATCCTTTTAAATGTAGCTGTCCAGTTTTTCCATCACCACTGATTGAAGAGACTGTCTTTCCTCCATTGTATATTCTTGCCTCCTTTATCAAAGATAAGGTGACCATATATGCATAGGTTTATCTCTGGTCTTTCTATCCTGTTCCATTGATCTATATTTCTGTTTTTGTACCAGTACCATACTGTCTTTATTACTGTAGCTTTGTAGTATAGTCTGAAGTCTAGAAGCCTGATTCCTCCAGCTCCGTTTTTCTTTCTCAAGACTTCTTTGGCTATTCAAGGTCTTGTATGTTTCCATACAAATTGTGAAATTTTTTGTTCTAGTTTTGTAAAAATACCATGGGTAATTTAATAGAGATTGCATTGAATCTGTAGATTGCTTTGGGTAGTATAGTCATTTTCACAATGTTGGTTCTTCCAATCCAAAAACATGGTATATCTCTCCATCTCTTTGTATACTCTGATTTGTTTCATCAGTGTCTTATAGTTTTCTGAGTACAGGCCTTTTGCCTCCTAAGGTAGATTTATTCCTAGGTATTATATTCTTTATGTTGCAGTGGTGAATGTGATTGTTTCCTTAATTTCCCTTTCTGATCATTCATTGCTATTGTATAGGAATGCAAGTGATTTCTGTGCATTAATTTTGTATCCTGCAACTTTACCAAACTCATTGATTAGCTCTAGAAGTTTTCTGGTAGCATCTTTAGGATTCTCTATTTATAGTATCATGTCACCTGCAAACAGTGACAGTTTTACTTCTTCTTTTCCAATTTGGATTCCTTTTATTTCTTTTTCTTCTCTGAATGCCATGGCCACGACGTCCAAAACTATGTTGAATAATAGTGTTGAGAGTGGACATCCTTGTCTTGTTCCTGATCTTAGAGGAAATACTTTCAGTTTTTCACCATTGAGAATGATGTTTGCTATGGGTTTGTCCTATATGGCCTTTATTATATTGAGGTGGATTCCCTGTATGCCTACTTTCTGGAGGGTTTTTATCATAAATGGGTGCTGAAATTTTTCCAAAGTTTTTTCTGCATCTATTGAGATGATCATATGGTTTTTATTCTTCAATTTGTTAATATGGTGTATCACATTGATTGATTTGCATATATTGAAGAATGCTTGCATCCCTGGGATAAATCTCACTTGATCATGGTGTATGAGCCTTCTAATGTGTTGTTGGATTCTGTTTGCTAGTATTTTGTTGAGGATTCTTGCATCTATATTCATCAATGATATTGGTCTGTAATTTTCTTTTCTTTTTTTATACTCTCTTTGTCTGGTTTTGATATCAGGGGGATGGTGGCCTCATTGAATAAATTTGCGAGTGTTCCTTCCTCTGCAATTTTTTGGAAGAGTTTGAGAAGGATGCATCTTAGCTCTTCTCTAAATGTTTGATAGAATTCACCTTTGAAGCCGTCTGGTCCTGGACTTTTTTTGTTGGAAGATTTTTTTTTTTTTTTTTTTTTTTTTTTTTTGCGGTACGCGGGCCTCTCACTGTTGTGGCCTCTCCCATTGCGGAGCACAGGCTCCGGATGTGCAGGCTCAGAGGCCATGGCTCAGGAGCCCAGCTGCTTCATGGCATGTGGGGTCCTCCCGGACCAGGGCACGAACCCGCGTCCCCTGCATCAGCAGGCGGACTCTCAACCACTGCGCCACCAGGGAAGCCCTGTTGGAAGATTTTTAATCATGGTTTCAATTTCATCACTTGTGATTGGTCTGGTCATATTTTCCATTTCTTCCTGGTTCAGTCTTGGAAGGTTATACCTTTCTCAGAATTTGTCCATTTCTTCCAGGTTGTCTAGTTTATTGGCATAGAGTTGCTTGTAGTAGTCTCTTATGATGCTTTGTATTTCTGCAGTGTCTGTTGTAACTTTTTGGCTTTCATTTCTAATTTTATTGATTTGAGTCCTCTCCCTCTTTTTCTTGATGAGTCTGGCTAAAGGTTTATCTTCTCAAAGAACGAGCATTTAGTTTTATTGATCTTTGCTATTGTTTTCTTTGTTTCTATTTCATTTAATTCTTCTCTGTTTTTTTATCATTTCTTTGTGTCTACTGACTTTGGGTTTTGTATGTTCTTTCTCTAGTTCCTTTAGGTGTAAGGTTAGATTGTTTATTTGAGATTTTTCTTCTTTCTTGAGGGAGGCCTGTATTGTTATACACTTCCCTCTTAGAATTACTTTTGCTGCATCCCATAGGTTTTGGATGGTCATGTTTTCATTGTCACTTGTCTCTAGGTATTTTTTTATTTCTTTGATTTCTTCAGTGATCTCTTGGTTATTTAGTAACATACTGTTTAGCCTCCATGTGTTTGTGTTTTTTATGTTTTTTTCCCTGTAATTTATTTGTAATCTCATAGTGTTGTGTTTGGAAAAGATGCTTGATATGATTTCAGTTTTCTTAAATTTACCGAAGCTTCATGTGTGACCCAAGATGTGATCTATCCTGGAGAATGTTCCATGTGCACTTGAGAAGAAAGTGTAATCTGCTGTCTTTGGATAGAATGTCCTACAAATATCAATTAAATCTATCTGGTCCATTGTGTCATTTAAAGCTTTTGTTTCCTTATTAATTTTCTGTCTGGATGATCTGTCCATTGGTGTAAGTGAGGTGTTAAAGTCTCCCACTCTTTTTGTGTTACTGCTGATTTCCTGTTTTATAGCTGTTACCATTTGCCTTATGTATTGAGGTGGTCCTATGTTGGGTGCATATATATTTATAATTGTTATGTCTTCTTGGATTGACCCCTTGATCATTATGTAGTATCCTTCCTTGTCTCTTGTAACATTCTTTATTTTAAAGTCTATTTTATCTGATATGAGTATTGCCACTCCAGCTTTCCTTTGATTTCCATTTGCATGGAATATCTTTTTCCATACCCTCACTGTCAGTCAGTATGTGCCCTAGGTCTGAAGTGGGTCTCTTGTGGACAGCATATATATGGGTCTTGTTTTGTATCCATTCAACGAACCTGTGTCTTTCAGTTGGAGCAATTAGTCCATTCACATTTAAGGTAATTATCAATATATATGTTCCTATTACCATTTTCTTAATTGTTGTGGGTTTGTTTTTGTAGGTCCTTTTCTTCCCTTTTGTTTCCCACGTAGAGAAATTCCTTTAGCATTTGTTGTAGAGCTGGTCTGGTGGTGCTGAATTCTCTTACTTTTGCTTGTCTGTAAAGCTTGATTTCTCTGTCAAATCTGAATGAGATCCTTGCTGGGTAGAGTAATCTTCGTTGTAGGTTCTTCCTTTCATCACTTTAAGTATATCATGCCACTCCCTTCTGGCTTGTACACTTTCTGCTGTGAACTCAGCTGTTAACCTTCTGGCAGTTCCCATGTATGTTATTTGTCATTTTTCCCTTGTTGCTTTTAATAATTTTTCTTTGTCTTTACTTTTTGTCAATTTAATTCCTACGTCTTAGTGTGTTTTTCTTTGGGTTTATCCTGCCTGGAACTCTCTGTGCTTCCTGGACTTGGGTGGCTATTTCCTTTCCCATGTTAGGGAAATTTTTGACTATAATTTCTTCAAATATTTTCTTGGGTCCTTTCTCTCTCTCTCCTCCTTCTGGGACCTGTATAATGCGAATGTTGGTGTGTTTAATGTTGTCCCAGTGGTCTGTTTTGCTGTCTTCATTTCTTTTCATCCTTTTTTTCTTTATTCTGTTCTGCAGCAGTGAATTCCACCATTCTGTCTTCTGGCTCACTTATCTGTTCTTCTGCCTCAGTTATTCTGCTACTGATTTCTTCTAGTGTATTTTTCATTTCAGTTATTGTATTGTTCATCTCTGTTTGTTTGTTCTTTAATTCTTCCAGATGTTTGTTGTTTAATTCTTCTATGTCTTTTTTAAACATTTCTTGCATCTTCTCAATCTGTGCCTCCATTCTTTTTCTGAGGTTCTGGATCATCTTCACTATCATTATTCTGAATTCTTTTTCTGGAAGGTTGCCTATCTCTACTTCATTTGCCTATCTCCACTTCATTTAGTTGTTTCTCCGGGATTTTATCCTGTTACTTCATCTGATACATAATCCTCTGCCTTTTCATTTTGTCTATCTCTCTGTGAATGTGGTTTTCGTTCTACAGGCTGCAGAATTGTAGTTCTTCTTGCATCTGCTGTCTGCCCTCTGATGGATGAGGCTATCTAAGAGGTTGTGGAAGTTTCCTGATGGGAGGGACTGGTGGTGGGTAGAGCTGGCTGTTGCTCTGGGGGGGCAAACTCAGTAAAACTTTAATCTGCTTGTCTGCTGATGGGTTGGGCTTAGTCCTCCCCTGTTGGTTTTTTGGCCTGAGGCAACCCAGCACTTGAGGCTACAGGCTCTTTGGTGGGGCTAATGACAGACTCCAGAAGGGCTCATGCCAAAGAGTCCTTCCCAGAACTTCTGCTCCTAGTTTCCTTGTCCCAGTGATGAGCCACAGCCACCCCCCACCTCTGCAGGAGACCCTCCAACACTAGCAGGTAATTCTGGTTCAGTCTCCTATGGGATCACTGCTCCTTCCCCTTGGGTCCTGATATGCACACTACTTTGTGTGTGCCCTCCAAGAGTGGAGTCTCTGTTTCCCCCAGTCCTGTCAAAGTCCTGCAATCAAATCCTGCCAGCCTTCAAGGTTTGATTCTCTCAGAATTCCTGCTGCCATTGCTGGACCCCCAGGTTGGGAAGCCTTACGTGAGGCTCAGAAGCTTCACTCCAGTGGATGGACTAATGTGGTTTAATTGTTCTCCAGTTTGTGAGTCACCTACCCAGCAGTTATAAGATTCGATTTTATTGTGACTGTGCCCCACCTACCATCTCACTGAGGCATCTCCTTTGTCTTTGGATATGGGATATCGTTTTTGGTGAGTTCCAGTGTCTTCCTGTGGATGATTGTTCAGCAGTTAGTTGTGATTCCAGTGCTTTTGCCAGAGGGACTAAGTGCACATTCTTCTACTCCACCATCTTGAACCAATCTAGGGCCTACTGTATAGCAAAGGGAACCATACTCAATACCTTGTGATAATGTGTAAAGCATCTGAAAAAGAATATTTGTATATATACATAAACTTGAATATACATATGAAATTGAATCACTTTGCTGTGCACATAAAACTAACACAGCATTGTAAATTAACTATACTTCAATTTTATTTTTATTTTTTATTTTTGACTGCATTGGGTCTTCATTGCTGCATGCAGGCTTCTCTCTGGTTGCAGTGAGCAGGGTTAGTCTTTGTTGCGGTGCACGGGCTTCTCATTGTGGTGGCTTCTCTTGTTGTAGAGCATGATATCTAGGTGTGCAGGCTTCTGTAGTTGTGGCTCACCGGCTCTAGAGCACAGGCCCAGTAGTTGTGCTGCACAGGCTTAGTTGCTCCGCCATATGTGGGATCTTCCCAGACCAGGGCTCAAACCCATGTTGCCTGCATCGGCAAGAAGATTCTTAACCACTGCACCACCAGGGAAACCCTATACTTCAATTTTAAAAAAGCATATAAATTTAAACTATTGTGTTCTTGCACAAGATGAGCTAACCCAGCACTACATGCAGAATTCAAAGTGGATTGAATCCCATAGTCAGGATGACCCCTGAGCATCTGTAGAAAGTTCTTGTGTGCTAAATCTGTGGTTGGTTCAGTGGGAAAGACTAGTTAGTTGGGGTTCACCACTATCAAGCACTTTAGAATGAGCAAGGACCACAGAGCTGAATGGACTACCTGGGTTTGAACCTGGCTCCCCATTTACCACGCATTGGACCTTCAGCTCAACCTCTCTGTGCCACGGTTTCCTCATCTGGGAAATGGGGATAATAATAGCACCTACTTCATAGGGTTGTTATGAGGAGTAAATGAGTTAATATTTGTATAGTTTTCAGAATAGTGCTTGGCCCTTAGTAAGTGCTTTGAAAAGTTATGTTAAATAAAAGTCAGTATCATGAGCCCCTTCCCCATTCAATGCCTATCAAGACAAGGTGGCAAACCATAATTCATTCCAGATAATACCTGCTTTTCTATAGATGAAATGACCTTTCTCTGGGGGAAAGAGAGCATCTGTCTGAAGCAGCCTTCCTCTCTACCAAAAAAGATTCACTATGATTATATTCAAATCATGTCCCCTTCCCTCCAGTGAATGAATGGCATACATTTTCTCAAGAGACTGGCCATGGTGGGGCCCTTCATCTCCTTCTTGTATGAAATAGATATTCAACCAAAAGTAAGAGGTAGTCTCATGGGAATAGAGATCTCAAGATCTGATAACAAGTTAGCATTGAACTATAGTCATATCCTTTTTTATCTCTCTTCTCTTAAATTCAACATTGAAATTAATTCTATTAATTGGCTTTTTTTGTCTTAGATTATAAAATTAATTATCACAAATCTTCTGTTTTTCCTATTGTTCTCCACAAAAGCTAGCAAATAACCTTCCTTTTCTAGACCCCTCAAAAAAATTCTTTTTTAACAATTACACTTAGGCATACACATTATCCTCAGACTGACAGACTTCTACAAAACTAATTTCCCCATCGTCTTATCAGAGGTCTGCACTGAAGCAGCAGCCACATGGAAACTGTTTATAAGCTGCACAGGGCAAGTAAATGCCAGGAAGCAAAATTGGCTGCCTTCAAGATTTTACACAGACATTCCAAGTCCCAGAGCTATTTCTTTTCCAATATTTTAATAATTAGTCCTTTCCTTAAGCTTCGACCCCAAAAAAGAAGAAAGAGCAAAAGCTTCCTTCAGAGGATATTAGGATTGTATTAGCCTACTTTGTCAGGCAGCTTAATAAGCTTCCCACTGAGAGGGTAAGGAGCCACAGACACAGCCCCTCCCAGGCTCACTACAGATAAAAACTCCACTGATAACACACTTTAGTCCCTGACCCGCAAGTTAACACTCCCTGTTTGTCCAGACGGCCATTCTCCCGAGTGCAGGCTGACAATCGTGTCAAAGGAGGCTAGGACCTGACCACCAGACTCATTTTCAATTGTGAGTAAAATCAGGATCTGAAGCCAGGTGTCTGAAGATCTGGCGCAATGACATGAACTTGGTTCCGTAATAAATCACAGCTGAAACCAGTGTGCAGGAGACCAAATACTATATGATGCTGCTGGCAAGATGAATTCTATTATAGTCTCAGTTGTCCACTTTTGCCTTGGCTTAAAACTTTCAAAGAAGTTTAATAAGAGTTTCCAAAACTCCATGTTTATCCTTTGTTTAAAAGCAATTTTTTTGTTCTTTTGGGAAATCATCTTACAGATGGCCTCAGGGGGAAAATTACATATTTGATATTTATTCTGAGGGCTGTGGGCCCTCACAGGAGCAGAGTTTAGAGCAAAAACCATATGTGGATTTAGAAATTCTAAGTGAAGAAAAAACAAAAATTACACATCAAGCCATTTTTGAAAGAGCAAAAATTACATATATCAAGTCATTTTGAATTATTTTTAACATTGTACATTTTCTATCTAGAAATGCTGAAACTAAATAATAATGGCTGAAAATTACTATTTACCTTCTGAATTCAGCTTCATTGGAGCAGGTGATACTTAAGAAAGCACTGCCAGTAAATATCAAAACATCACAGAAATATTGATGTCTTACCTCTGTTCTCTTCTTAGCAATTTTTATATGGGCCAAATGGTATAAATTCAGCATTAAACACGTAAAGTACAAATATTTTTTCTTGATTCTTAACTCAGAGATGTGTACTCACAAAGAAAAATCAATTTGTCAACCTTGTGTGTACACAACAGTTTTCATTTCCCCACTTGCTGAGAAGTAACACAGACAATGTGCACTGCTGAATGAAGTGAAATTTAGAGAATTGTGATTTTTTTTCATTACCACCTTAGTCACACTTAAAATTGTTATTGCAAATATTGCATGAATAAGCCTTTCCTACATATTTGAAATCCAACCAGTAAAATTCTTTGCAAGGAAGCAAAATTTTCACCTACTCAAATAACCCTTTTATGCTTATTGTCAAAATGATACATGTAGTGGCATCAAAAGGCTGAACAAGTAGAAAACTCAGGCTCTTTGGGCAATATTTTACAAATGTATCCGTGTTTTCACTTGCCCTAAACTGACTTCTTTTAATCTCAGACTCATGCCTTCTGGATCTAGCCCATCCTTAGTTTCATAACCACATGATTCTAACTGCTGAACTAGAAGCAGCTAATTTACAGTCTCACATCATAAAAGAATCAGTTTACCTCTTTAAAGAGATAGTTGATCATTGATGGTTATGCCTTCTATATTTAGAATATTCTCTTAGTCATATCCTGTAATTTGAAAAGTGAGTTTTGGGGGAAGTAGACTGTCTGCCCTGCTATTTTGCCAGCTGAGCACTTTTTCCTAAACTACCTTCATTTTCCTGAGTAAGCCCATTTCTCAGCTTCCCTGATGTGGAGTAACAACAAATACCCCAGCCATCTGGCTTCAAATGTTTCCTACTCTAGGAAACAAACGTCTTTTTCAACATCAGGCCCATTTAACATCCATGCCACACCCCGATCATTATTTCATTTGTTTCTTCAAAATAGTCTTGAAGGATTGGTCATCTTATCATATTTTCTAGTTGAAAAAACAGAGTCAGAGAGGTTCAGAGGAGTTAGGCTCACTTAGCTATCAAGAATTTGAGTCTAGGGCTTCCCTGGTGGCTCAGTGGTTGAGAGTCCACCTGCCGATGCAGGGGGTGCGGGTTCGTGCCCCAGTCTGGGAAAATCTCACATGCCACAGAGTGGCTGGGCCCATAAGCCATGGCTGCTGAGCCTGCATGTCCGGAGCCTGTGCTCTGCAATGGGAGAGGCCACATAGTGAGAGGCCCAGGTACCACAAAAAAAAAAAAAGAATTTGAGTCTAAGTTGTATAACCACGTGTAAATCGATGAAGTTAGACACACCCTCTCACCATACACAGAAATAAACTCAAAATGGCTTAAAGACTTAAACGTAAGACATGATACCATAAAACTCCTAGAAGAGAACATAGACAAAACATTCTCTGACCTAAATCATACCAATATTTTCTTAGATCAGGTGCCCAAGGCAATAGAAATAAAAACAAAAATAAATAAAAGGGACCTAATCAAACTTACAAGTTTTTGCACAGCAAAGGAAACCATAAAACGAAGAAACAACCTACAGAATAGGAGAAAATATGTGCAAACAATGTGACCAAGGGCTTAATTTCCAAAATATACAAATAGCTCATACAACTCAACAACAGAAAAACAAACAACCCAATCCAAAAATGGGCAGAAGACCTAAATAGACATTTCTCCAAAGAAGAAATTCAGATAGCCAATAGGCATATGAAAAGATGCTCAACATCCCTAATTATTAGAGAAATGCAAATCAAAACTACAATGAGGTATCACCTCACACCAGTCAGAATGGTCATCATTAAAATGTCTACAAATACCAAATGCTGGAGAGGGTGTGGAGAAGAGGGAACCTTCCTACGCTGTTGGTGGGAATGTAAGTTGGTGCAGCCACTGTGGAAAACAGTATGGAAGTTCCTCAGAAAACTAAAAATAAAATTAACATATGATCCAGCAATCCCACGCATGAGCATATATCTGGACAAAACTATAATTCAAAAAGATAACTTGCACCCCTATGTTCATAGCAGCACTATTCACAATAGCCAAGACATAGAAACAACCTAAATGTCCATCAACAGATGAATGGATAAAGAAAATGTGGTACATATATACAATGGAATAATACTCAGCCATAAAAAAGAATGAAATAATGCCATTTGCAGCAACATGGATGCAACTAGAGATTACCATACTAAGTGAAGTAAGTCAGAAAAAGAAAGACAAATACCATATGATATCACTTATATGTGGAATCTAAAATATGACCCAAATGAACCTATCTATGAAACAGAAACAGAATCACAGACATAGAGAACAGACTGGTGGTTGCTGAGGGGGAAGGGATTGGGGGAGGGATGGAGTGGGAGGTTGGGGTTAGCAGATGTAAGCTTTTATATATAGAATGGATAAACGAAAAGGTCCTACTGTATAGCACAGAGAACTATATTCAATATCCTATGATAAACTATAATGGAAAAGAATATTTTTAAAAGTATGTATATATAAGTATAACTGAATCACTTTACTATACAGCAGTATTTAACACAACATTGTAAATCAACTATACTTCAATTTAAAAAAAAAAAGAATTTGAGTCAAAGGGTCTGCACACAAAACTTGGATTCTAGTAAGGAGTCATCTTGCTTCTGTTTCTGGCCACAAGCAAAATATAATGGTGAAGATTTGAAGCTTGTATTCAAATCCCACCTCTGCCCCTTCCCAGCTTGGAAAAGTGAAATAAGGCTAGAGATGGACAAGGCCCATAAGACGTTAGTTTGTGAGGTTTAGAGAGTATGTAAAAAGCACTTAGCACAGTGCTTCCAATGTAGCAAAGTGTTCAATAAGAAAGGGGCTATCAAAGCATGGCAAGTCCCAAACTGACTTAAGATAACTCCAAGTCACATTGAGTGTCTTCAAGACATCTGTAGAGTTAAGATACAATAGCCTTGGCCAGTTTTTTAGTCATCCAGGGCTTTAATAATAATAATTAATAAAAATACCTTTTATTAAAAGCCAGGCACTGTGATTAGCACTCTCTATACAACATCTTCACTGATTCTCACAACCATGCAATGAGTTAGAAATTAAACCTGTTTTATAGATGACAAGCCAAGACTTGGAGTGGTTCTATACACAGCCGGCTAGTTATGTGAAGGAGTGGAGCTATAAACCCAAGATTTTACTATAGTTCTGTGAACTACCCTTTGATTATCTCTGTGGCAGGATACATAGTTGTTTGTCTAAATGCTACTGTTTTATTGGCTTTTTTTTCCCCTCTGCTACATTAAAAAGATGCAATGAAAACATTTCTACTCACCTCCTAGAAAATGTGAAGATTGAGCTCTCCCTGCCCTCCAAGAAAGGGAAGCTATCTTACCGGTTGCTAACAATTTGGGTTCCAAAAATGCTGAACCCAATAATGGGTCATCCACTCTGTAAGAACATAGGAAAACAGGATTTCAAGAGAGCTGAAGTCCTTCTAAGAAAGAAGGAGGGATCCCTCCAAAATGAAAGTAAGTCAGAAGGCAGCAACTTGGAAGGAGGAAGTGAATAAAAACAGTCATAGGAACAGGAGCCTCATCCCCAAAAGTAAGCCTTACCGAGGACAGCCCTGAGGGCCTGGGTGAAAGGCAAGAGCAGAAGTGGTGAAGAACATCATTCAGAAGCCAGCCTGCCTCTGAGCAAACCCCACTTCCACTTACTTACTTGTGACTTTTGACAGGGGACTTATCCTCTATGCTACTCAACAGCTACCTCAGTTTTCCCTTCTGTAAAATGGAGATAATATTACTATCTACGTTATAGGGTTCTGAGGATGAAACGTTAAGCCATTAGAATAGTGCCTGTCCCAGAGTGTGTGCTTAGTAAGTGTAAGTCATTATTTATACAATATTTGCAAGCTCTGGAGTTGGGTGGAGCTATGTAACCATATGACCAAAATAGAGCCTTTGCATGGACGGCACCCACACCCTATGCTCTCGCCAGCAGATTCTCCTGTTGAGGCTAGTTCATTCCTAAAGAAGGGGGGCATTTCCCCCTCTACTCTTCTACGTTCTTGGCTGAGAACCCCCATTATAAAAGATACATGAACAGGAGAAAAAATCCCACAAGTTTAACAACATGTATACCTCCTGTATACATGGGAGAGACCCAGGAAAACTGAGCAATTCTCCAAAATGACCCAAGACACCACCTTAAATACCATCTCTAGCTAAAGACAAAAGATGCTGGGGAGTAGGGGGAAGGCCAGTTACAGGCCTTTACCAGGAAAAGTGCAGTAAACAAGGGCATGGTAGTTATGCCTTCTCCATTGATAAGAGTTTCTAGAGATTTGCTTATCCTCTTCTTCCTGCTACAGAAAGGAAAACACACTTAGAAATGGAGAGTTCCCTTGTGCATGTAAATGTCTCTTAGAAAAGCGTAAGTGCTACTCAGTCTTCAGAACTTCTCCGTTGTCTGCTGTTTCTTTAAAATAATCAGTCTAGGGCTTTCCTGGTGGCGCAATGGTCGAGAGTCCGCCTGCTGTTGCAGGGGACACGGGTTCGTGTCCCGGTCCGGGAAAATCCCACATGCCGTGGAACAGCTGGGCCCGTGAGCCATGGCCGCTGAGCCTGCGCGTCCGGAGCCTGTGCTCCGCAACGGGAGAGACCACAACAGTGAGAGGCCCGTGTACAGCGGAAAAAACAAAACAAAACAAAAAAAACATAGGTTTGGGCTTCCCTGGTAGTGCAGTGGTTTAGAATCTGCCTGCCAATGCAGGGGACACGGGTTCGAGCCCTGGTCTGGGAGGATCCCACAAGCCGCGGAGCAACTAAGCCCGTGAGGCACAACTACTGAGCCTGCGCGTCTGGAGCCTGTGCTCCGCAACAAGAGAGGCCGCGATAGCGAGAGGCCCGTGCACCGCGATGAAGAGTGGCCCCTGCTTGCTACAACTAGAGAAAGCCCTCGCACAGAAACGAAGACCCAACACAGCCAAAATAAATAAATGAATTAATTAAAAACAAAATCAGCCTAAAATAATCTTTATGCCAAAGAGGAGTATTTGGGGATAACAAATACTGCTCACCCTCAGATCCAAAAGTACTCCTGTGGTCTCCCAGTGGGAACAACTCTGCTCTGCCCCTCTCAAATGCCACATGGGGCCACTGTGATTCTGAGGTCAGAAAGTGTAGTAAAGTCAGAGCCCAAATGACTAAGAACTGGAACCCCAGTTCCTGGTCCTTCTGCTACCCCCTACCACTGAGTTCTATTTTACTCAGTTGCCTCATCTGTAAAACAAAAACACCACCCACCTCACAAGATTGTTATGAGTATTCACTGAGATAGCAAATAAGAAGCAGCTAGCATAACACCGGACACATAGTAGGTTGTTTAAAAGATTTATTTCTTTTCTTCTTTCCTTAAGCTAAAGACAGCATTTACTAAACACTGTTAAGGGACTAATAATAAGTTTAAAAGGCTAATCGGAAGCAGGGAATGAGTTCTAGCACTAAGACACTGCTGCCTATACAATATCTACTGATTTATTCCTTCCCCAAATATTTGTTTCTCATGATGTTTATAGGTCAGAAAGAATGACTTCTATGTAGGAATAAAATGAGGATGATAATAGTAATGATTATTAATAATATCTAACTTCAGATCGTAGGCAAAGTACCTTCTGTTTCTTTAATAGAAACATCTATGTTTTTCTCTTTAGGTCCCTAGAAAACAGAATCATAATTTACTCCTGTATGTTAGGAGGAAATCAGCCCTGCTGCAGTCATTAAATGCTTTTAAGTCCACACAACAGAAGGAGATGTTCTGGAGGTCCTCTTTCATTGTTAAATGAGCACCTATGTGGCGTGGACAGAAGTGAAGGAGATAAAGCCACTTTGAGTAATAAAAGAGAAAAAGCACTAGCATAAAAATTAATCAGATTTTACATATTAGTGGATACAGACCCGCCATCTGTTTACTATAACACTTGTGTGACAATGCGAGGAAGGTAATGAGGAAAACTACTGGAAAGTCCCCACAGTTTAAAAGACCAATACACTAGAAACAAAGGCTCACTTGAAGGACCGATTATGATGCTACACCTAACTCCTCAGCAGGACAGCTAATTTCTCACACCAATCAGTCCATTGCTAGAAGTGCTGAAGAGGAAAAAAAGAAATCCCTGCTGCACACTTTCCTGTCTTTCCCTAGATTCTAAATCTTCACACACAAATAATTTGCAAGCACAGACATCTCTGAGATGCGGTGAATTGTCCCTCCCACCTCCCTTTGTTCCCTCAATCCTAGAGGAATGCTCCCAGCAGACAGGAAATGTGACCCAGAAGTGTGGCAGCATGTTTGTGTCTTGTTTCAGGAAAATGAGTGGTTCTCAGTCTCCTCCAGTTGAACTCACACGTTCCATCTTTGATGAAAAATTTAAACAGTCCTGGCTCATTTGGAGCACTTTGTTCTCAGGACAAAGGAAACCGCCTTTAGGAAACAGCCCTCAGGACACAGCCAGTAAACGGCTTGGTGGTACCCACTGTGCTCTGAGTATGTAACCTCAGGAATCAAGACAAGCTATGGATATTTTCATATCGTGGCTTTTTAGGCAGGATTCCTTGCTACCAACCAGTAATATCAATCCTGATCTAGGTTAGATTTCAAGAATCTATTTCAGTGGTCACATGCTGGTTAATAGAGTGGATATAATATATGCAAATAGCCTAATTAGTTCCAATGTTTCTCTCTGCATATAAAATGTCATTGGAAGTATTCTTAAAGAAATAACTGGGAGATATGTGGATAACCCACACAAATATCTATATGTAGCTGGGCTTTACCCAAGTGAACCCAGACAGAAAATGTATCAATATTAACTAATAACAACAATCGTTAATTTACTCTCTTATTGACATAGGAAGTCAGGGTTGATTAAAGTAGAGGGTCTTGGGTTCAAACTGATACCAAGAGTACAAACATGCTCAGAGCTGCCACTAGCAATACAGAAAATGTAGACGGATCACTGCCCCAACACTGAGCAGAGGCAGCCCTGTGGGCCCAGAGTCTGTTGAGCGGAAAGGGGTTCTGAATTTTAGATCCCACTTGTGACTTCAGTGTGTGTTGTATGTTTCACAAGCAGCGCAGTCACAGAGAGCTGCAGCCTCTGTGCAGGGCACATCCCAGAGCAGAGTGAAAGAAGGCATCTGGATGGGTTGGTGCTGGTAATAGGGACTGTCCCACAGGTGAGTCTTCAAAAAGGTAGCCTCTACCTCATCCTGTGGTTATTCAAGTGAAAGTGAAAAGTTCTCCCATCCATGGCATAAAATCAAGCAAAAAATAACCACCATATCTCTTGCCAACCTTGTCTCCTTGACCAGGGGGATTTTAAAGACAGAGGGAATGATCACTTGGTTCTTTGCATCTGTGGCAAACCAGCCTCTCCTTCACTGTTGGATTAATGGTTTGGGACACCTAGTGCTGCCACAAAAAGTGCTAGCACACCAAACACATTGACACAAGCAGCTCGTGTAGGAATGACTTTAGTTTACAATCAAATGTAAGACATGTACAATTATATTCTTTAAATACATGGGATATATTTTACCTTTTCAAATGAAAATTCCAACACATTACCCTTCATAAATGAAACGAACAAAAGAGTCATAATCAGAAAGAAGTTAGAACCTGCCCAAATAATTTCTTCTGAATTGTCTTTCTATCTGCTCCACTTCTCTTTTCCCCAACTTCCCAGAGTCTGTTGTTGCTAGCGAGGAAACATGAATGCTGAAGCAAGAACAAAAGGAAAACAGAAACATATATTTATGTAAACTTGTATTGATTCAACTAGGAAGAAACCCCACAGCTTTCAAGGTCTGAGTCACAAATCATTATGACCAGAAATGCTGACGTACTAGGAATACGCAAGGACTTTTGCTTGTTATCATGGGTCAGGACTGTTGCAGTGCTAGAGTTATGCTGAAAAACATTAAATATAGTTTTTCAGTAGTTTTGTGTGTGTGTGTGTGTGTGTGTGTGTGTGTGTGTGGTACGCGGGCCTCTCACTGTTGTGGCCTCTCCCGTTGCGGAGCACAGGCTCCGGACGTGCAGGCTCAGCAGCCACGGCTAACGGGACCAGCCGCTCCGCGGCATGTGGGATCTTCCCGGACCGGGGCACGAACCCGTATCCCCTGCATCGGCAGGCGGACTCCCAACCACTGCGCCACCAGGGAAGCCCTAAATATAGTTTTAAGCCTCCATTTATCAGGCGATATTTTGGGAAAGGGAGGACACAGTGGCTGTGAGTCCAGGCTTGTATATTCAGCTCCACATGTAGTTACAGACAGATCCACATTCAGGAAAATCAGAGAGAGGTTGCATCACCTTTCCAAACATGAGAAAAGTCTGTTCTTCCCAAGATGACCTGAAATGTTCTAATTATTGGTTATTCCCTCTGGTTGGTGATGCAGCCAACAAGCACGTAGAGTTCAGTGAACCCACAAGCACGCAGCTGTTATCTTTGACTTGTGGCCAAAGCAAAAACTGGAACAGAATTTACCCAGACAAGTATAAAGGCTTCTGTTTAAAGCAGCTATTTTCTAAGTCAGATAAACAGCTTTGAAATTGAGAAGAAATGAATTCTTTTCTAGAATGTCTGAATCAAAGTGAGGTCAACGTCTTGAAGACAAGATGTTAACACAGATTACCCACACAGGCTGCACAAGTCTCCCAAAGAATGAGGCAGCCTCCATGCCTCCAGGCTGCCTGTAGTTCTACCTGTTTCATCAACTTGTTTTTGTGTTTGGAAACAACCTTCTGCATTCAGGAAAGGTAGCTATGTTGATTTAGTTAGTTCATGATATAAAACAGCAAAGGACAGCAAACCACTGTGTTGAAAGCTTCCACGAGCTGGCAGTGGCATAGGCCAGTGACCTCTTTTTCCAGAATCCTGAGAGTCTCTTATCTGTCAGTAGGAAGGAAGAAAGAAACAGAGTAGTTTCACTTTGGGCTTGAGTCAGTGATTCTGCCCTTTGAATTTCCACTAAGAAATGACATTAACAAATACCTCACTTTCTATAGGAAGCAAAGGGACTGGTAAGAAATAGCTGGTGGGAGAAGCAGGGGAAAATCACCCTCCCTGTTTCTTACACAAACACCACATGCCTATGCTAATCTGGCAATCCATCTTGCAATCACCAAGCAGTACCCAGCAAGGAAGCAATTTGCACAGCAACAGTGGTCCTCAGAGCTTTTCATAGCTTGCCGCCTATTGCAGCTGCTTATACTGGAGCAGCAGGTGGGTATAAAATAGCAGATTCTGAGCCTTCAGAAGCAGCATCCCAGGGTAGAAGAAGAGATTTTTTTTTTTTTCCAGTAGAGCGAATATGCGTATCAATGTACCTGAATGGAGAGCTGGGTCCTGGTGAGCTGTCATCAGCAGCAAATCCGTCTGTACTTCCATCTCAAGTGGTCTATTTTGGCGATAACAAGGCTTATGCAGCAAGGGTTTGAAGAGCCTGCTTCTCTTGATTCCAAAGATGTTACAGACCATGTCTGCAGAGCAGACAGCCCTCAGCCTACTCTCGTCTTTCATTCATTCCCCAAATCTCGCTGCACTCTTCACTTGCAGCAATAGTAAAATGACACCATTTTCCAAGGTCTTTCAGCATCCACACATGGTAAGGAATGACCAGGCATTGTGGCCTGTTCTAAAACACTGTATTGTGAAGGTGGTCAGATGCATAATTGGTGTCGACTTTATACTAATTTGGTCAGGGATAGTTATCATAAGTCCATTGAACAAATGGATGGGATGTTTCAAACCCATGAGCATCAAGCTTCTCCAAAAATAACAAGAAGTGACAGCTGAAGTCATGTTTAACAGAATTAGTTTTAAAATGTGAAGTGGGTTTTAAAAGCAGCCCTGCTTTCGTATTGGGTGTGAATGAGGCTTAGCATGAAATATCAAAAGAGGAGAAATCCCTGTCAAGGCGGAGACTCTTACTTTGTTCTCTGTGCATGACAACTAGATATCTCTAGATAATACTTGAAAGGACTAAGATGTGTGGGCAGCAGATGGGTGGGTGGCCAAGGCTGTGTGAAATAGCATTCCAAGAAAACGGTTCAGCCAACTTCATAAGCGGCACATTAGGAACAATCCCTGTAACAATTCCTGACCTGTTGTTTCTCCGGTAATTTGCTCACCAGAAGTCAGCAAAGGAAATTCTGCCTCCACCTTCCTTGGACTGCATCCGTCCTGCTGCTTGTTGTCTGGTTCTTTTACCCTACTTCTACTCGATTCATGGCTTTCTTGTAATCCTCCAACACTGGAGTTAGCAAACTTGTTCTGTAAAGGGGCAGATAGTGGAGATTGGTTCAAGATGGCAGAGTAGAAGGACATGCTCTCACTCCCTCTTTCGAGAACAATGGAATCACAGTTAACTGCTGAACAATCATCAACAGGAAGACACTGGAACCCACCAAAAAAGATACTGCACTTGCAAAGGCAAAGGAGAAGCTGCAATGAGACAATAAAATCAAATCCCATAAGTGCTTGGTGGGTGACTCACAAACTGGAGAACACTTATACCACAGAAGTCCATCCAGTGGAGTGTAGGTTCTGAGCCACACATCAGGCTTCCCAACCTGGGGGCCTGGCAACGGGAGGAGGAATTCCTAGAGAATCAGACTTTGAAGGCTAGCAGTATTTGATTGCAGGACTTTGGCAAGACTGAGAGAAACAGAGACTTCACTATTGGAGGGCACACACAAAGTAGTGTGTGCTTCAGAACCCAGGGGAAGGAGCAATGAACCCATAGAAGACTGAACCAGACCTACTTGCTAGTGTTGGAGGGTCTCCTGCAGAGGTGGGGGGCAGCTGTGGCTCACCAAGGGATAAGGACACTGGCAGCAGAAGTTCTGAGAAGTACTCCTTGGTGTGAGCCCTCCCAGAGTACACCATTAGCGCCACCAAAGAGGCCAGGTAGGCTCCAGTGTTGGGTTGTCTAAGTCAAAACAATCAACAGGGATGGAACTCAGCCCCACGCATCACAGACAAGCAGGTTAAAGTTTTACTGAGTTCTGCCCACCAGAGCAACAGCCAGCTCTACCCACCACCACTCCCTCCCATCAGGAAACTTCCACAAGCCTCTTAGATAGCCTCATCCACCAGAGTAGAGACAGTAGAAGCAAGAAGAACTACAATTCTCCAACTTGTGGGGAAAAAAAAAAAAAACATTCACAGAAAGACAGACAAGATGAAAAGGCAGAGGGCTATGTACCAGATGGAGGAACAAGATAAAACCCCAGAAAAAACAACTAAATGAAGTGGAGATAGGCAATCTTCCAGAAAAAGAGTTCAGAATGATAGTGACAATGATCCCGAACCTCGGATAAAGAATGGAGGCAGGGCTTCCCTGGTGGCGCAGTGGTTGAGAGTCTGCCTGCCAATGCAGGGGACGTGGGTTTGTGCCCTGGTCTGGGAAGATCCCACATGCTGCGGAGTGGCTGGGCCCGTGAGCAATGGCCATTGAGCCTGCGCCTCCAAAGTTGGTGCTCCACAACAGGAGAGGCCCCGAGAGTGAGAGGCCCGCGTACCACAAAAAAAAAAAAAAAAAGAATGGAGGCAAAAATTGAGAAGATGCAAAAAATGTTTAACAAAGATCTAGAAGAATTAAAGAACAAACACAGATTAACAATACAATAACTGAAATGAAATATACACTAGAAGGAATCAATAGCAGAATAACTGAGGCAGAAGAACAGATAAGTGTCCTGGAAGACAGAATGGTGGAATTCACTGCTGCAGAACAGAATAAAGAGAAAAGAATGAAAAGAAATGAAGACAGCCTAAGAGAGCTCTGGGACAACATTCACATTATAGGGGTGCAAGAAGGAGAAGAGAGACAAAGGACCCGAGAAAATATATGAAGAGATTACAGTCAAAAACTTCACTAACATGGGAAAGGAAACAGCCATGCAAGTCCAGGAAGCACAGAGAGTCTCATACAGGATAAACCCAAGGAGAAACATGCTGAGGCACATAGTAATCTAATTGGCAAAAATAAAAGACAAAGATAAATTATTGAAAGCAGCAAGGGAAAAATGACAAATAACATACAAGGGAACTTCCATAAGGTTAACAGCTGATTTCTCAGCAGAAACTCTACAGGCCAGAAGGGAGTGGCATGATATACTTAAAGCGATGAAAGGGAAGAAACTACAACTAAGATTACTCTACCTAGAAAGGATCTCATTCAGATTTGATGGAGAAATCAAAAGCTTTACAGACAAGCAAAAGCTAAGAGAATTCAGCACCACCACACAAGCTTTACAACAAATGCTAAAGGAACTTCTCTAAGTGGGAAACACAAGAAAAGAAAAGGACCTACAAAAACATATGCAAAACAATTAAGAAAATGGTCATAGGAACATACATATCGATAATTACCTTAAATGTGAATGGATTAAATGCTCCAACCAAAAGACACAGGTTTACTGAATGGATACAAAAACAAGACCCATATATATGCTGTCTACAAAAGACCCACTTCAGACCTAGGGACACATACAGACTGAAAGTGAGGGATTTGAAAAAGATATTCCATGCAAATGGAAATCAAAGGAAAGCTGGAGTACCAATTCTCATATCAGATAAAATAGATTTTAAAATAAAGACTACTGCAAGAGACAAAGAAGAACACTATGTAATGATCAAGGGATCAATCCAAGAAGAAGATAGAACAATTGTAAATATTTATACACCCAACATAGGAGCACCTCAATACATAAGGCAACTGCTAACAGCTCTAAAATAGGAAATTGACAGTAACACAATAATACTGGGGGACATTAACTCCTCACTTACACCAATGGACAGATCTTCCAAACAGAAAATTAATAAGGAAATACAAGCTTTAAATGAACAATAGACCAGATAGCTTTAATTGATATTTATGGGACATTCCATCCAAAAACAGCAGATTATACTTTCTTCTCAAATGCACATGGAACATTCTCCAGGATAGATCACATCTTGGGTCACAAATCAAGCCTCAGTAAATTTAAGAAAATTGAAATCATATCAAGCATCTTTTCTGACCACACACTAGGAGATTAGAAATGAAAAAAACGTAAAAAACACAAACACACGGAGACTAAACATATGTTACTAAATAACCAAGTGATCACTAAAGAAATCAAAGAGGACATCAAAATATACTTAGAGACAAATGACAATGAAAACACGATGATCCAAAACGTATGGGATGCAGCAAAAGCAGTTCTAAGAGGGAAGTTTATATATATACAAACCTACCTCAAGAAACAAGAAAAATCTCAAATAAACAATTTAATGTTACACGTAAAGGAATTAGAGGAGGAATAAACAAAACCCAGAAATAAATGAAATAGAAACAAAGAAAACAATAGCAAAGATCAATAAAACTAAAAGCTGGTTCTTCAATAAGGTAAACAAAATTGATAAACCATTAGCCAGACTCATCAAGAAAAAGAGGGAGAGGACTCAAATCAATAAAATTAGAAATGAAAAAGGAGAAGTTACAACAGACACCGCAGAAATACAAAGCATCCTAAGAGAATACTACAAGCAACTCTATGACAATAAAATGGACAATCTGGAAGAAAGGGACAAATTCTTAGAAAGGTATAACCTTCCAAGACTGAACCAGGAAGAAAGAGAAAATATGAACAGACCAATCACAAGTAATGAAATTGAAACTGTGATTAAAAATTGTCCAATGAGCAAAAGTCCAGAACCACATGACTTCACAGGTGAATTCTATCAAACATTTAGAGAAGAGCTACACCCATCCTTCTCAAACTCTTCCAAAAAATTGCAGAGGAAGACAAACTCCCAAATTCATTCTATGAGGCCACCATCACCCTGATACCAAAACCAGACAAAGATACTACAAAAAAGAAAAATTACAGACCAATATCACTGTTGAATATAGATGCAAAAATCCTCAACAAAACACTAGCAAACAGAATCCAACAACACATTAAAAGGATCATACACCATGATCAAGTGGGATTTATCCCAGGATTGCAAGGATTCTTCAATAAACGCAAATCAATCAATGTGATACACCATATTAACAAATTCAAGAATAAAAACAATATTGACCATATCAATCAAGCTCAAAAAGCTTTTGACAAAATTCAACACCCATTTATGATAAAAACTCTCCAGAAGCTGGGCATAGAGGGAACCTATTTCAACATAATAAAGGCCATATACGACAAACCCACAGCAAACATCATTCTCAATGGTGAAAAACTGAAAGCATTTCCTGTAAGATCAGGAAAAAGAGAATGATATCCACCCTCAACACTATTATTCAACATAGTTTTGGAAGTGCTAGCCACAGCAATCAGAGAAGAAAGAGAAACAAAAGGAATACAAATTGGAAAAGAAGAAGTAAAACTGTCACTGTTTGCAGATGACATGATACTATACATAGAGAATCCTAAAGATGCCACCAGAAAACTACTAGAGCTAATCAATGAATCTGGTAAAGTTGCAGGATACAAGATTAATGCACATAAATCCCTTTCATTCCTATACACTAATGATGAAAAATCTGAAAGAGAAATTAAGGAAACATTCCCATTTACTATTGCAAAAAAAGAACAAAATACCTAGGAATAAACCTACCTAGGGAGACGAAAGACCTGTATGCAGAAAACTATAAGACACTGTTGGTAACAACAGTATGGTAAAAACAGATGGAGAGATATACCATGTTCTTGGATTGGAACAATCAATATTGTGAAAATGACTATACTACCCAAAGTAATCTACAGATTCAATGCAATCCCTATCAAATTACCAATGGCATTTTTTACAGAACTAGAACAAAAAATCTTAAAATTTGTATGGAGACACAAAAGACCCTGAATAGCCAAAGTAGTTTTTAGCAGAAAAAGCAGAGCTGGAGGAATGAGACTCCCTGACTTCAGAGTATACTACAAAACTGCAGTAATCAAGACAATATGGTACTGGCAGAAAAACAGAAATATAGATCAATGGAACAAGATAGAAAGCCCAGAGCTAAACCCACGCACCTATGGTCAACTAATCTCTGACAAAGGAGGCAAGGACATACAGTGAAGAAAAGACAGTCTCTTCAATAAGTGGTGCTGGGAAAGCTGGACAGCTACATGTAAAAGAATGAAACTAGAACAATCCCTAACACCATACACAAAAATAAACTCAAAATGATTTAGAGACCTAAATGTAAGACCAGGCACTATAAAACTCTTAGAGGAAAACATAGGAAGAACACTCTTTGACATAAATCGCAGCAAGATCTTTTTTGATCCACCTCCTAGAGTAATGGAAATAAAAACAAAAATAAACAAATGGGAATTAATGAAACTTAAAAGCTTTTGTGCAACAATGGAAATCATAAGCAAGACAAAAAGACAACCCTTAGAATGTAAGAAAATATTTGCAAATGAATCATCAGACAAAGGATTAATCTCCAAAATATATAAACAGCTCATACAGCTCAATATTAAAAAAGCAAACATCCCAATCCAAAAATGGGCAGAAGACCTAAATAGACATTTCTCCAAAGAAGACATACAGATGGACAAGAAACACATGAAAAGCTGCTCAACATCACTAATTATTAGAGAAATGCAGATCAAAACTACAATGAGGTATGATCTCACACCAGTTAGAATGGGCATCATCAGAAAATCTACAAAGAACAAATGCTAGAGAGGGTGTGGAGAAAAGGGAACTCTCTTGTACTGTTGGTGGGAATGTAAATTGATACAGCCACTATGGAGAACAGCATGGAAGTTCCTTAAAGAACTAAAAATAGTGTTACCATATGATCCAGCAATCTTACTACTAGGCATATACCCAGAAAAACCATAACTCAAAAAGACACATGCACCCCAATGTTCATTGCAGCACTATTTACAGTAGCCAGGTCATGGATGCAAGCTAAATTTCCCTCAACAGATGAATGGATAAAGATGTGGTACATATATACAATGGAATATTACTCAGCCATAAGAAGGAATTAACTTGGGTTATTTGTAGAGATGTGGATGCATCTAGAGATTGTCATACAGAGTGAAGTAAGTCAGAAAGAGAAAAACAAATATCGTATATTAACACATATATGTGGAACCTAGAGAATGGTACAGATGAAACGGTTTGCAGAGCAGAAATTGAGACACAGAAGTAGAGAAAACAACATATGGACACCAAGGGGGGAAAGAGGCAGGGGGTGTGGGTTGTGGTGTGATGAATTGGGCAGTTGGGAGTGACATGTATACACTGATGTGTATAAAATGGATGACTAATAGGAAAAATAAATAAATAAAAAATAAACATTTTTTTAAAAAAGGGCAGATAGTGAAAAGGTTAAAAGTTAATAGGCCATTCAGTCTCTGTCACAGCTACTTAACTCTGCCATTGTAGCAGGAAGCCAGCCAGCCACAGACCAGACACAAATGAATGAGTGTGGCTGGGTTCCAATAAATCTTTATTTACATAAATAATTTGGGGGCCAGATTTAGCCCACGGCCATAGTTTGCAGACCCTCTTCTCTAAAATACTGTATCTTAAACAAGGTCAACCCTGGGAAATACTGTGAATTTTCAGTTCCTATCCCACATTTCGATAACGTTCTATGTTAAATTGTTAGAGTAATGATTCCCTCCCCACCCCCAATCTCTCTGTGCCTTCCACTAGCCGTGCCTCTGGGCAGCCTCCCCACATAGTGACTGTTATGAGCTGAATTGTGTTTCTCCAAAACTCATATGTTAAAGTCCTAACCCCCGGTACCTAGAATGTAACCATATTTGGAGATCAGGCTTCTAGAGAGATGATTATGTTAAAACGATTATGTTAGAGTGGAGCCCTTATCCAAATTGGCTGGGAAGAAGGGACACCAGGGAAGCACGTGCGGAGAAAAGATCATGTGAAGAGGCAACAGGAGGGAGGCCATCTGCAAGCCAAGGAGAGAGGCCTCCGAAGAAACCAAGCCTGCCAGCTCCTCGATCTTGAAGGTGCAGGCTCCAAAACTGTGAGAAAATACATTTCTGTGTTGAAAGCACCCAGTCTGTGGTGTTTTGTGAGTTGAAAGCACCCAGTCTGTGGTGTCTTGTGAAGGCAGCCTGAGCAAACTAATATGCTGACTCTGGGCCACACATGTGACTCGCTTGGGCCAGTGGGGAAGGACAAATACGACACAAGCAGAGACCGGAAAAGTGTCTCTTTCTGCACTCGAGATCCCTGCCAGCAGCCCTGTGAACAAGTCTGGGTTACGCTGCTGAATGGTAAGAACACACGGCCAGTCCTCTTGTCACCGCAGCCCGCAAGTCAACCCAGACGCAGCCGTCCACGAATGCAGCAGGGCCCAGCTGAGCTCAGCGGGAGGACCAGAGAACTGACCTGTGCTAACTGCTGACCCATGGGCAACTGTTGGTGCTTTCAGCCACTAAGTTTGGGGATAGTTGTTACACAGAATATATACCCACTGTGTCTCCATCACTTTCCATGTCTTTTCCACCCCACCACTCAGACGGACCCCCTTGCCACCCGCTTACTTGGGCCACTTCAAAGCTGCACTTCCCTCCCCCTCCCCAGTGCCCAGTAGTTCGGTCCATGCTCATTCGCTCATCCGTGCAGCACACAGCTCTCTAGTAGGTGGGCGTATTCATTTTCTGTTGCTGTGATAACAAATTACCACAAACTTAGCAGCTCACAACCACACACCTTTATGATCTCACACTTCTGTAGGTCAGAAGTTTGACACAGGTCTCCAGGTTAACATCGAGGTGTCGGCAGGACTGTGCTCATTTATCGGAGCCTCCAGGGGAGACTATGTTTTCCTGCTCATTCAGATTGTTGGCAGAATTCAGTTCCTCGCTTCTAGAGGACTGACAACCTTGTCCCCTTGCTGGCTGTCAGCTAAGAGCCATTCCCAGCTTCTAGAGGCCACCTACATGTCTTAGCTCCTTCCTCCGTCTTCAAAGCCAGCAAGGTGATGTCCCTCTCATACTTAGAATCTCTCCTGCATCTTCGTCCATCACATTTCTCTAACTCCAGGTGGAAAAGTTTTCTGCTTTTTACTGCTCATGGGATTAGATTGGACCTACTCTGAAAATCCAGGATAATCTCCCCATCTCTATAACTTTTATCACTTCTGCAATCACATCTGCAGAAATTTCTTTTGCCACATAGCATAGCATATTCACAGGTTCTGGGGATTAGGATGTAGACATCTTGGAGGAAGGTGGGGTCTGTTATTCTGCCTACCATAGTTAGCAACCTGTGGCAATGAAATCAGAGGCACGGGCCTCTCACTGTTGTGGCCTCTCCCGTTGCGGAGCACAGGCTCCGGACGCGCAGGCTCAGCAGCCATAGCTCACGGGCCCAGCCGCTCTGCGGCACGTGGGATCCTCCCGGACCGGGGCACGAACCCGTGTCCCCTGCATCGGCAGACAGACTCTCAACCACTGTGCCACCAGGGAAGCCCACAATGGGAATTTTTGAAAGGCTAACTCCAAACTCTCAATGTGGCCACCTCCCCACCATAACCACCATCACAGCCACTCCAGTGCTTCTACATCATTTATTTATTCTAGAGTAGTCTTCCCCACACCTATGTACTCCTCCGTCTATGTAGCCCTTATACACACTTAGTTGGAAATTAGGGTATATGGACCATGACTCCCTGAACACAAGGTTTTTAAGAATGGTGTCTGGATTCCCTTATGTCATTGTCTTGGGCAAATGAGCTCTAACAGGTAGTCGTTTTTCTAGCCAACTGCTTCAAACTCTATTAAGCTTACCTCTGAGGTTGTGTGCAGGAAAAATGCCAGTGTTATGAGCAATGTCACAAGTTCCTACCCCTCTCTACTTAGAATTTTGCAAACTGGTTTATTGCAGTCAATTAGAGCTACCAGAACCTGTTCTATATCAGTTAGGATGACTTCAGCTGCAAGAAAAAGAAACCCTGATTTAAACTGGCATACACAATATGAAAACTTACTATTTCACATTACAAGAAGCACAGACACAGATCAGACTGCGGGGTTAGTTAATTCTGTGGCTCAAAAAACTAATCGAGGTCAAATTTTGTTCTCTCTCTCTCCACCCTGCCATTCTTGGTGTCATCAAGCTGGTAGCAAGGTGTCTGCTGCTCTTCCTGGCATCACATACAATTGTAACATCCAAAGGAAGAAGAGAGATCACCTCTTCCTGTGTCTCTATCTTTGTTGTGAGGAAACGTTTTCCTACAGGTTCCCCAGTAGACTTGCCCCCACCCCCGGTTTCATTAGCAGAACTGACCTCATTTTAAAGCAGGACATGGGAAGGAGAACATGTCACTTCATCAAGCCCTTCCCTGATCATCCTTTTAAAATAGCAACTGTTCCCCAACACCATCTTCCTACATCTCCTTCTGGCCCTGCCAAGGCCCTATTTTCCTCCTTAGTCCTTATCACCACGTGTTTTGCACTGTTATTTGTACATTTTCTTTTCACACATACTATAATATCAACTTCATTGTGTCAGGGATCTGGAACTTCCTTACTTACCTAAAACAAGGCATGGCACATAATAAGTTTCCCTCAATATTTGTTAAACAAATGTGATACCCTTTGAACCAGTCAGGTCCTTGGAGCTGGAGGTAAGATCCATTTCCCCATTTGGCTGCAGTGGGATGGGCAGGGTACTGAACAAAAGTGAGTTTATGTTAAGAGTAGATAGGTAGTGAGTGTTAGATAGGCAACTGACAGCCTCACTCTTAACCCCATTTCCTCACCAGCACCATCACCTATTGGCCTGGGGAACTTTGAAAAGACAGAGACTTTGGTCATAGTGAATCTTAAAGCGGTTTACTGGTTTCAGGTAAGCTTCCAAGGAGTCTTGGTATAAGGACCAGACTCATAGAAGCTTCTCTTCACAGATCCTAACATCCTAGCATCGTTTGGGGTAGAAGGGAAGATTACTGAGGTTATCAAGTCCACTGGCCTTTATTTAATCTTTTGCTACTTTAACATTTGGAACACTTGATATATTTTACCTGTATAATTCTGAGGAAGCAATCTACCTAAAGTTTACATAGTAATAAGAAGGGGCTTTATCCTGGAAATAATCAGGATAATCTAAAGCAGTTAGTTGAGCCAATAAAAGGAACTAAGGAAAGCCATTAGGTTGGTGTCTGGCTATTCACACTACTCCACTGAGGGAAGCCTTAGCAGAGTTTGGAGAAAAGCAGCAGGTGAGCTTATTCCTCGCATGTGGCATAATTCATAATATTCCTCATTGCATTCTGCTCTCGGAGTTCTTGAGAGTCGCAGGGGAGGAGAACACCAGGTCTCTCAGGCCTCCTTCCGGGGGGCCCTCCCTCAGAGAGGAGCCGATATACTCACTGCAGAGAGATACATGACAAGCACCTTGTGTATGCCAGTCCTGGAAACCCCTTCCCACTCTCATTCCCCCAATTTTTCTTTGTCCTTGCAAAGAAAACAAAGGGACTATGAGGTCTGTTTATCCGGAATCATTACAGGGCGACCACCCTGCGACACTGTGACCCAACCTAACCCAGGCTCAGAGTCTTCTTCCCACTTGGACCTATTCTGCCTAAATAATGCCTCTTACCCCACTTAGCTGTTGCTATCACTGCCTCTCCCAAGGCTCTGCTCCTTCAGGGGGCTACTTCCCTCCCAAACCAAAGACAACTCTGCTCAATTTCCTCCCCTGGATCCTCAAGCTGCTTCTTGAAGTTCTTTATGGCCTCTAGAACCAGCTCTTCTCAAAGCCATCCGCTGAGGAAACCCTAATTATAAGCAGTGTTTCCATTATTTATTTTCTTGTTCAAATTGTTCCACCTCTGGGCATTAAGAGTCCCTTCAGGTTAACTCCTCCTATGTCCTTACAGCAAGCATGCTTCCTTTTTTCCAGCACTTCCTTGTGCCGCAAGATGATCCTGGTTAATCTTGTGTTTTCCCTGCCCAACTCCTGGAATCAATCACTTCCTTATGAAGCTCTGGTTCCTTTTATTGAAGAACGGTGTTCAGAAACCAAGATCTGGACACCAGTCCTACTCTGCTATTGCAGTGCCATTGCTTCTTAGGCCCTCCCATCAGACAGAGCTAGGAAATACCTGTGTGTATACTAATCCATGCGTACACACATATCTGTATTTTTGTATCCATTTGTGTGTATGTGAGTGTGTGTGTGTGCGTGTGTGTGTGTGTGTGTGTGTGTGTGTGTGTATATATATATATATATATATATATGATCTCCAAGTCCATGAGTTTATACTGATACCTCCGATTCCAGGCCAACCTTATAGGTTTTAGTCTTCCCCCTTCCTCCAATAATGAGAAACCTGGTTTAATGTCTACTTTATTATTTATAAGTGAATATATGACCTCCTTTGTTCATCTCTAGTGTATACATGAAGTGTTTCAGGATTTCTAGCCCATGCCCCTGTTAGAAGCACGTTTACTAACTAGATTACAGCATTTGTATACAGTTATTTTTGTCTTTAGTCTTCCAGTATTCAGTCAGAATACCCTTTTACAAAGTTACTTAGGTTCACTCTTTTCTAGCAGTTAAGATTCTTGACTGAAGGCTTCTTCAAGCAACCTGTTCCCCTTCTCATAGGCATGGGACCCTTTATTCATGTACACATGACATTAGAGCATTGGGTTTTAATATAATGATCCCTTTTCTTCTAGAGAGCAGGCACATTTAAACACACTTCTGAGGTCCTACTTTTAGATCCTTAGCCTAAACAAGTGTCAAATATATATTGCACCAGATCTTTAAATGTCTTCTTTACAAGATTAAACCTCTTAATTAAAGATGGAGAATGGGCTTGAGTCTGAGTCTTGTCTATATTGCATTTATGCTTTATTATTTTTCTATACAATACTTTGGATGCCTGAGATGATCATTATAAATTTCTTTTTATTATTCTAAATTTGTATTATCCCCTTAAGTGGTATATTGGATTGCTATAGTTCACAACCTCCAGCCATAAAATACAAAGCAATAAAATCTTCTAATTAATGCACACATATGCAAAGTTTATAATTAAATGCAAAGCTATAATTGGACCCAGTTCCCCATCTTACACAAAATAGCAATAGCTGTGAACTAGGGGGGAAAAAGAGCTGGAATATTCAGCATTGAAGTTGAATGATTATTTACAGTAACTTAAAGAAAAAACATTATTCCAGATTTTAGAGAAAAGAAATAGCCATAAAACCAAGAAGGAAAAATTTGTCTCAATTTATCATTACACAGGAGGATAAGGTCTACTATACTCATGACACACCAAGGTGGGGGAAGACTAGCAAATTTATAGATGTGGTAGCTAAGGAAATAAGCTCATCTACTGACTATAAGCTGCCCACATATACTCCTACATACAGCCAACACACACACACACACACACACACACACACACACACACACACACAGACACTCCTCTAAGGGGAGCCTTAAATTCCCACTTCCTTTTGAGTTTTTGTCCTACATATTTCTATACATATATTATGTCTCTTGCTGCAAATGCAGTTGTTCTATATTTGACTACACGTTATCTCCAATCAAGATTTCAAATGACCCACAAATACACTTTTCACAAATAATTTGTTTCCAAATTCTAAAAAACTGAAAATAATAATTTAGGAGTTCTGAACTTTACATGAAATGGACAAAATCCCACATCATTATATTAATTTAGGACCTAACTGACCAAAGTTGCTTCACCCTTAGTCTTCTGATAGAACACAAACTGTCACCACCATCCCTACTGTTGTCAAAGCCAGATCCTGGAAATCATCTGTCATTCCTCACTCTCTCTGCCCTGGAGCACATTAATCCATCAATAAGTCCTATTAGTTCTATCTCCAAAATGCAGCATGAATTCTTCTACACCTTTCAGTCTCTACTGTCACAATCCTAATCTAGCCTACTAACAGTGATTAGTGGAACCACTGAGGTTGTCCCTTAACTGTTGTCCCAGTATCCATTTTACCCACCTTGAATCCATCCCCTGTACTGCAGTAAGTGAGTGATCTTCCACAAATATTAACTAATAATATTACTCCTTTGTTTAAAGAATGTTAAAAGTTTCCCATTTCCTTCTGGGGACTCATCTGGCCCCACGCTTCACCTCAGTCTCTGAACTCATGCCCATAACCATCCTTCAGTTCCATTCTGCCTTTACCCATCCCTCCCACTCTACACCTGGTTAGTTCCTACCCATCATTTATATTTCAACTCAAATGTCACTTCCTCTAAAAAATCCTCCCTAACCTCAGAGTAAGGCAGGGTACCTCTCATCTATTCTCAAAACACAATATGCTTTTTCTTCGTAACACTGATTATAGCTGAAATTCTACATTTGTTTCAAAAATTATTTAATTACTCTCCTTCTACCCCACTGGACTATCAAGAATTATGTCTACTTGGGGTCTCTCTAGCATCCTGAGCAACAAGGAGAGTGTCTGGCACTTAGTAGGTGGTCAATAAATATTTATTCAATGAATTCTGGAAAGAAAAGGAATAGCCTGAATATATAGAATTTTCACTTTTGTCTTCTTTATCAACTGTCAACAGCAGGTGAAATAAAAATCCTGTCAGTGCACATGAATCTCCTACTGTGATCCCTGAAGTACTGCTGAGCTCAAGACAGATGGAAACCCTGCAGCAGCCTCATAGAAGGGCTCTCAGGTATGACCTGCATACAAAGCAGAGAGCAGGAGAACACTCTAGGGCAGAAAGCCAGCAGCCTGTTGACATCCATAAAATACAAGGCCAGCTCTGGCTTTGACCCTCTCAGGTCCAGTAAAACATGGTACAGATGGAGAAAAGGAATGGGCTGATTTCTTGGAGTTATTCCAGAAAAACTGAAAATATGACCAATATTTGAATATATGACCATTTATCAGCCACTCTTATATGACCTAATAATGTGCGATCATCTTTTTAGTCTCAAAAAGCAGGAGACTAAATGTTTCAACGGTGATTTTTCTTCTTTCTGCCATTTCCAGGTGACATATTTTAGTAAGATATTTAGTAAAAAATAAGGGTAATGCCTTCTGATACTCTCTTTCCTTGCTCCCACAAAACTATCACATCCTGGCCTTGGAACATGGAGGCAGGAGAGTAACCCACCTGCAGAGGGGACACACCACCTCCAGGAAGGAGCCAAGAGCTCAGGAACGCTGGCCCAGGGTGTGCAATGAAGGCTTGCCTACTCTGGAATGGAGCAACATGCAGGAGTCTGGTCCCAAGGGCCTGGCTGACACCATGAGGGATCTCCAGGTGGCAGAATTTCTGGGCATCAGGTGGTGCCTGAGGTATGGACAGTGAAAGATGCTAGAGGCAGGACTGAATGCAAAGAAAAGGGATAGTGGGAACCAGGCTGGTAGAATCAAGGTCCATGGCCAAGCAAATGGTTCATGAATAGGGGGAGGGAGAGAATTGAGAAACAAAGAGGAAAAGGTGACCCCCTACCTTATCATGCTCACTTGCCCTTGAATCTTACTGAGATTCTACCTGCAGGCTCTTAATCAGTCATCTTCTGGTCTTTGTCCCTTGGATAAACCTGCCAGGAAAACCTCCTGAATCAATTCATCCATCTACCTCTCCTTTCACATACTTGGTCTGATGACTGTATAACTCAGGAGAAAATCCTCCTAACTGTGTAGAATGGTACAATTTCTAATTAACGAGCCCCCACACCCACCCCCAATCTGAGCTCCCGGTGCTCCTAGCCACCTTTCTCCAGATCCCGTCCAAAACTGTTAACATCTGAGCAGAGTCTTTTGAACTGTCTCCGCTCCCAACAAATCCCATTCCCACCTTGACTCTCAGCCAACTACTCCTTCTATTCTATGGAGAAAATAAAAGCCATAGGAAAAGAAACACCTCAACCTCCTCTCCCTACTTTTTGACCTGAAAAGGTGTCTGGATCATTGCTCTCTTCTTTTCCATGTCAGAAGGGGAGGTGGTTCTTCTGCTGCGGAAGGCGAAGTCCCCCCACCATGCGCTTAGGATCACATTTCATCCAAGTCCTCAAAGAGCCCTGCTCCATCGATTACGGCCTCCCTTCCCTTCCTCTGTCTTCAGCTTCTCCTGTGCTGCTCACTCTTGGCAGGTAAGTCTCTCCCTGCTTAAAAGAATTGTTATCCCTTTAATCCTTTCCTTCCCCACTTTCACAGGTGACTTAAAAGGCCTCTTTTATACTTAACGATTTGTACTTTGTCCCCTCTGATTCACCTGGCATAACTGA
Organism: Kogia breviceps; assembly: GCF_026419965.1. Lineage (NCBI taxonomy): Eukaryota > Metazoa > Chordata > Mammalia > Artiodactyla > Physeteridae > Kogia > Kogia breviceps. Next base: position 32,408,579 of record NC_081325.1, read on the forward strand.
AACAGCTCTCACCAAATCAACAACAACCCAACGGACACTTTTCTGTCTCTGTTTCACTCACTGCCTCTGACACCATTGGCCACTTTCTCTTTTTGCAGCTGCTGTGATGCCGACCCTCAATCTCTCCATCCCTTTGTAGTCTCTCCTGCTGACTTCTCTTCTGCTCCCTTTCTCCTCTCAGCGTCACATATTACTTACAAGATCTCACCCACACCAGCCATCGCAAAACACTTACACACAGAGGACTTTCAAGTAGCAATACTGTTCTCCTTAGTTCCAGACCCCTCTGTCCACGAGTTTACTAAAAGCTTCTCTTTAGACAGCCCAGAACTATGTCTAACTCATCACATCCCAAACTGAATAAAGCTTCCTCACAAAAAGCATCTTGTCCCTGATGGCTTCTCAGTTCACCCCTAGTCACCCAAACCCAGAGCCTGAGAGGCCATCGAGATTCTTCCTATCCTTTGCCTTCATACCTAATCCTATTTATTGTCCCTCTTAAATACTTCTGCACAGCTCTACTCACATCCATCTCCACTTTCAATCCTATGGCTAGGCTCTGGTCATTACTTTCCTGAAATGTAGCACTGGACTCCTGATGTACTTCCTGTGTCTCCTCTGTTCCCCCTTAAATATATCCTAAAGAGTTCTCCTCTGCTTCCATCCCTTAAAATACATACTACAGGGACAATAACAAAACTTCCTAGCATGTCATACAAATGATTCTCAATCTAAAGAACACAATTACCACCCCTATTAATAAGTATGTTATTTGGGAATTAACAATACCTACTGCATAAGGGTCTTGTGAGGCATAAATGAGTTAGTACATATAAAATGGTCAGAAAAGCATCTCATACAAAGAGAGTACTCAGACAAATTAGAGAATATTCCAGAAAGAATTCAATAAATGTTCAATAGATAAATAAATAACTGAGACACTCAGCAGGGGATTTGGTGGTTTGCATCCCACCGTTCTGTAGGCACAGAAAACGAAATATGAGCACAGCAGACCTCAGATTCCAGGCTAAGGGGGAGGCAACTGCTAACATGATGCCAGTTAGAAGCCTCGGTGGTCCAAAGACCGCATTTCTGGGTTTTGCAGATCAATTTGGGATAAAAAAAAAAATCACATTAATTGTGAGATCTCTTTTTTGGTTTCTTATTTTTATTTCCTTTGGGGATGATTCATTTGCACGTTCTTCTTTGCTTGTTCAAGTCTTTGAAACCTTTAAGTATAGACACATACAGGGCAAGAACTATATTGCACACAGTGGAAACTCAACTTCCAACTGATGTTCCTTAGGTAACTGATGATGAGAAGATGATCAAATGATGACAGTGAAGATGCTAATAAACAGTTTCTTCTCCTCCCCACTTATATTACCTAAGCTTGTCAAAAGAAACCTCTAACCCCTGTAACCTTAAGGAAGATTTTACATAACAACACAATTGTTTTGCAGGGTCCCGGGTGGAAGATCCTGTCTCTGTCAGAGTCACTGAAATTTATGCTGCAATAGGATGTCTCTGTGCTCTTCCACATCAACCTCCAAGACACACCTGAACTTCCATTAATGCTCTGTCATTGTTACGTATCTAAACTAGGCCTGCAAGCTGTTTATGTGATTAGTATCCTCCACCATTTTTGGGCAGTGAGCTTCTCAAGTTTCAAATTTACCTCTTTCCAGTTGAAAGAAGGTCATTCTGTGTACCTGGATTTGGGGGGAAAAAACAAAGGGCTGGATGGAGGAAACTTCCTTTGTACAACTATGAGATATGATTAAAAAAAATACTTAATGTTCCCAAAACCTTTCACTGGGGCAGGATGCAGCCGCAACTTTCAACATGAAGACCACAAAACACTGCCAATAATGGAGAAACATATTTCACTTCAGTAATTACAGCCAGGAAAGTATGTTATTTTTAAGAGAAACTAGCTATTACATTTTAGATATTTTTATTCTTTTTACACTTTACGGTTCTAGGATTCAGAAAGGATCACATCACACAATTAAATTCTCTCTATAAATACACAAAGCAAATATAAGATGTTCAGTATGGTGCCTGGCACAGAATAATATAATACATGGTCATCATTGCTGTTGTTATTCTCATCATTTTGTTCATTATGTCCCATAGTCTACTAGGGATATGACCAGAAAAGAAAGCCAATCATAACTTTATCTTCTACTTAGGTGATATAAATATAGACAGATACAGATGACGGTCTTTTGCAGTCATCACATCACATTCACACAGTAGCCCTGTGAGGTAGGAAAGGTAACATAATTATCTTAATTTTACATATAAGGAAGGTGATCCTGAAAGCAGATCAACTCACCCCAGGGCAGTCAGTGGAAGGTTTGAGCATGCAATTCTGCTATTCAGACTCCTAGCTTCTTACTTTTTCTCTTTGCGGTTGAGAGGAGGGTGCAAAGGAGACCGGGGAACAGGGATGTGAGAGAGGTCAGGGGATGAGAGATAGTTATAAGGATGTTGTTTTTCCAGGTTACCTCTATCCCTCAACCAATACAAGGTATAGAGTTGTCAGTTGATGTCATTAGTGAGCGTAGCTTATGAAATTTCTCTCTTTACTTTGTTATCATCCCCATAAACTGATTGTAAATACACATTAGCCTACTTTCATGGTTTGTTGCTTCTTGCACCAGCGTGAAAAGTCGGAACACAGCACTATATCCTACAAAGGCTCAAACTTCTCTTTGAATTTATAATACTTGTTCTAAAGGAGAAGTGAGATTCTGACAATCATGGGTAGATTCCCCACCATGCTCCCTGGCTTCTTGGCTTGATAAGCTAGACCTTCAACAGTGCCAAGCATACGCTGACTGCCCTGGCTCACCCAAGGTATGCTGGAGGCCTTAGGAGACCATATGTTAGGCATCTGACATATGTTTAAAAAGGAGCTGGTCATATTTCTGAAGAGGTTTCCCATAATGTAGCTTCAGCAATGCTAGAACTAGCCCTGTAGCTCACCATGTTTAATTCATGCTTAATTACGTTTGAATCCGTGAACTTTCCCACGGAGTCTTCACAATTGCACTCCCGCCGTAGCAGTCTTACTTGCTGAATTTTTCTGTGGTTTCAGCACAAATGTCAGTGCCTTGTGAAGTTTCACAATTATGCTATTCACTGTCATTTCTCAACCAGCCATGAATCAACGTAATTTGATGATAGCTGCACAATTATGAAAATACTGTCAAGTAGACATCACCCATGTGAACCTAGTGCTAAGCATTATTGTAATGAACCCAGGAAAAAGTCATGAAACTCCTAGCCAGGCTGAACTTAACAGAACATGAAGTCATTTAACTTAATTGAAAGCGTTAGCAATGAGTGTTTCTACTTCAGCAACAGAAACTCCATACAAATTAGAGCTGCTTAGGGAAGGACTGCCTTCTGAGTTGCCTTCCACACAGAGATGACAAAACGACCAGATTTACCCTGGCATTTCATATTCATTCAGCCTCCCTCTCCAGGTACCATTTGATAATCTCTAACTACCATGTTTAAATCAAGTCCTACAAAGTTTCATATCAGAAGGTTGTGGAATCACAGCTGAAAGAAACTTCCAAGGTGACCTAATCCTTCACATTCATTTCACAGATGAGAAACTCAGACCCAGACTCTCCTAATATTACAGCTGTATAGTAGTAGCCTGGACCTGGAACTCAGGTTTTCTGACACCCTACCCAAGAAATAGTTTTAGACATGTACTAGAGCACATCTCAGAAATGGTAGCTGAGCATTACGAGTGAAGCCTGAAGCTTTGTTCCAACCTGAGCAATGGAACACCAACGGCTCAAGCTTTGTCTTCTTCTCCACTCAGATCAACCAACCCTACTACTCTGGCTTTATGCCTGAAAACCTCACCATCAGAAGTTCTTCTTTGGATTTAAACCATTGGGTTCCAAGGGGAATCTTGTTTAAATGGCAATAATGCATTAGACAGCAGAGGCTGTCCCCTGAAATGGCCCAAGAAAGTGTGGATTTCAAGTCAGCAATCAGGGCCTGAACGAGTGGGACAGAAGACAGATAATATTTGACAGAGGTAACTGATGCAATGGGATGAGGAAGGATACCCTGGGCTGGGTGCCTGGAATCTGAAGGTCTGGATAGTCAACATGCCTCTGAGGAGCAGAGTGAGTATTTATAATAAGTGGGGAAATGGAGGGAAAGAGACTGATAAAGAGCATTGGAGTAGGTGGCTGACTGATACCCACACACTAAGAACCCATGAATAATGACCAATGACCAGTACTTCCTTCTCTGGAGAAGAACTATATCTCCTAGCAGCATTTTACTTTTTCATCCCTTTCTTTCTCAGAAAAGGGAAGAAAATTTCTGCATCTCTCTTAGGCACTTTTGCCTAAGGTTTTCTCTAAGTATGTATTACATGCAGGTGTTCAATCCCTTAGCTAGAAAGACCATGGTTTGAGAAAATCTTCTGAGTTCAGGCAGCAAGGAGAAACCTCCCAAACAAACCACCCTCCTCCCATCCTTTTGCTACGAAGCTTCCTCTAGGCAGCCTTGGTCAGTTTTGAAGTCCACAAAATACAGGAAAAGAGCTGCAGCTATTGCCTAGCAGCATCTCTGCCTACCTCCCCTTTTCTCCACCTGCATACCTTATACATGTAGGCTGGACACAGTAGTTATGGTAACACTTAGGGCCTCTGGGACCAATCCTGCCCTGCTTTAAACTAGGTGACAATATAATAAGGTAGGCAATTCCCACAGTAGGTAATCTCCACTAGGGTTGAGATCCAGGTCATTTTCTGGTGTGTATAAGTGAATCCACCAGCGACGTCCTGTGCTAATCAATGAAAGTAGAGAGCAAAACCCAGAAACACAGGTCCTATTCTCAAGAGCTTCCAATCCAGTGCAGGAGAGAGAGCATCTGTGTAGAGAGATAGCCAACAAAAATAACAAGACCAGGCAAAGGGAGGAAAGGGCAGAGGAAGGGAATGCAGAAGAGGGAAGAGAAGAAGTAAATGGATGAAAGAGAAGGGCTGGGACGTGCATCTTTGGGTGGATGATGGTAACAGTTAAGTGAGCTCTGTGTCCCCAGCATAGTGCTGTGATACATACATTACCTTACTTGATGGCATTTGTGATTTTACATCTCCAGGAAGAAACTGCAATCATTAGTAGATTAGTACCTGTCTCCTAAGACTTACCTCTAGGAAGAGGAACTGAGCAAAAGTGCATCAATTACGGATGACAAAGCAAAGCTGGGGCCTGTGGTTTGACAGCAGTGAGTCAGTGGCCGGAACTCTGCCTTAAAGCTCCTTCCTCTGGGAACATTATCTGCCATTTTATCACCTTGGCTTTGAGTGTCTCCTAATATCTGGCACAGCACGCTGGACAGCACAGGTGCCCGATGTTCACGTGTGGGTTTGCCTTGGATTGTAACTTCTTGCATCCCGAGAGACCCTGCATTGTTGCCATTAGTGAGGGACCAAATCCTTACCCTTCGGTTTGTCAGCAATTCAAGTTTCCAGAGTGCTTGACAGATCCACACCCACTGTAGACCTTTGGCCGATCTATCCCGATACGCACAGCCATTAAAACTCTCCCTCCTGTTCCTCCACATGCCGGCCAGTTCCTCCAAGTGCCAAGTCACTCTCAGGTGCCAAGAGTGCAAGTGGAATTGAGAGATTAGTGATGCAGACGTGGTCCTAAAGTGGCGGGGGACAAAGGAACAGCAGCCCTTCATGCTGAAGACTTTTTCACCCAGAGCAGGCCAAGCTTTTGTCTGCCAGCTTGGAAAACGCTAGCCAGAACCCACCCTGGGCTTGCCAGGGTCAGAGATTCTATTGTGAAACGCTCTCTAGGCCCAGGGAAATAATTATTAACTGTGGCTTCCACAGGCTGGGATTATGCCAGGTGGAAAAAAACCTTGGAAAAAAACCTTGGACTTTAATATGCTCGATCTGAAATGTCAAATTGGGCCTAAATATTTCCTAGGGCTGTAAATTCTGCTTAAGGCATCAAGCCAAGCTGTTGACGCCTTAAGACCTTCTGTTCTCAACTCAGCCTTTCTTTTGCATTTCCGTGTTAATTAGAATTCTCTGCAAGAGAGAGAACAATTGTTCTGGCTATTATGTACTATCAACAGGCCATTTTCAAGCTTTTAGCCAAAATGCAGTGATTAGACCTCAGTTATCATGCCTTCTGGTTACTCTCACTTAGCCCTTCACACTTGCTGAGTAGACAACAGTCAATCATGTGGTTCTGAGACTCTGAACGTATTAGGCCTCCTTCCACTCTTAACCTCATTGCCTACAGAGCTCTGATGGGGGAGGGCCAAAGATGAGTCCTCCTGGGGCCAAAGCAGAAGGTAACTCACTTCCATAAAAGAGACAGAGAAAGCCCTTCAGAGGCTAGCGGAAAACAGGCCTGAAGCAACATCAGGCCACGCGAGGAAGCTGGTCACGACCAGGCCGGCAACGCGGACTATCAAGAACAAGGTGGGTGGGTTCGCATACAGCAGTAAAACGAGACCAGAGCAGAGGAGCACGCTTCGGCCTCTCCAGATGGAGACCCGCGGGCGCGCCGCGGGGCCAGCCTGACTCGTCACCCGCCATTCTTCGGCTATCAGGAGCGTGGTCAGCAGCCTGGGAGGTTACTAAAGCAACAACAAACGCAAAGTCATTGCCTCAGTCTTTCTCTTAGCTCCATCTACTCTTTGGAAGCCAGAGAATTATTTTCCCAGAGTAAAGAGGACCCGTGCAAACTAAGCTCTCGAGGAACAGCCAACATTTTATAAGGACGAGTCAGACTCCACATTTGATGTCTGGCTGCTGACAGCTCTCCAGGTGCCCCCATCTCCTTCCCCTGCCCCACATCCCAGCTAGCTGACGAGGAAGCCGTTGGCGCTCGCAGCCAAGTTCAAACCACACAAGCCACAGTCCAGAGGTGGGGAACCTCACCCCACCCCTCCCCGGCCACAGCTCCCTAAGCACCCTAGAATCTCGTTTCCCTTCTCAAGCCTTTTTCAGACCAGCTCTGGAGCCTGCTTTGTTCTCTCCAGAGAGCCTCATTATGTGAGTAATAAACATTTTTACACCTTCTTGATGCCTGTGTAATGTCATCACGACCACAGGTTACGTGGAGGTCCACCTGCCTCCCTGGATGGACCACAACGCCTTGTTCCAAATTCAGAAGAGCAAATATTTAAAAACTTGACTTGGGGGCTTCCCTGGTGGCGCAGTGGTTGAGAATCCGCCTGCCGATGCAGGGGACACGGGTTCGTGCCCCGGTCCGGGAAGATCCCACATGCCGCAGAGCGGCTGGGCCCGTGAGCCATGGCCGCTGAGCCTGCGCGTCCGGAGCCTGCGCTCTGCAATGGGAGAGGCCACAACAGTGAGAGGCCCGCGTACCACAAAAAAAAAAAAAAAAAAAAAAAAAAAAAAAAAAAAAAAAAAAAACTTGACTTGGGGAAATTGCCAAGATGTATTCTTAAGCATAGAAAGCAATTTGTAAAACAAGGGTTGTATTATTCCATTTCTATAAAAATAACTATTTGTATACCTATTTTATCTATAAACTAAAACCTGTTAAGCCTGGTCACTACTAGGTAGGGGAGTGGAGACTAGAAAGGGATTGAAAGGTTACCTTCTTTGTTTAATCTTTGCTTATATAAGGCTTGAATCACTCACCATAGATGTATTACACTGTTTGTCCATGGCACTACCAAAAATTAAAATAAATCAAAATATTGAGACTAAAATAATTTTTAAACAAATTTTAAAATAGTTTTACTCATCAGACCAGCAAAAACTTTTTAATGCGGATATCTCACGTTGATGAGGATGTGAGGAAACAGGCACTCCATGAATTGCCAGTAAGCCAGGGAGAAAACAGGTAGATAGATAGACAGATAGATAGGTAAATAGATACATAGATACATAGATAGATGATAGATAGATAGATAGTAGATTGAGAGATATAGATCTATAGATATATATGTGGCCTTAAAATGATCAAGTCCTTTGATCTAGTAATTTTATTTCTAGTGATCAATCCTAAGGAAAAAATTAGAGCTATGCATAGTAATTTATATAAAAGAACCCCTATCGCATTATTTTGCAAGTTAATTTTTATTTCTATCGATGGAATGTATGCACATAATTTAAACAGGAAGCGAGTTATAAGATTTATGGTGAACATAGCCACCCCTGACCCCCTATTTCCCATCTCAGAGCCGATTCCATAGATTCCATCTCTTTCCACTCTTCGATAGGTTTCTTCTGATGTGTAACTCGTATTTTAAAATAACATGCCGATCCTGCTACCTCTTGATTCATTAATTGTAGACATAATATACTGATCTTATTATGGTGGCTGAGACTTCAGCTCTCCTGCATCATCCATCCCCATCCCCACTCATCCTTACTTCCTGTCCCTTCCTCCTCCCAATATTATCTCACAATCTTTATTTTATATTATCATAGCTACATAAATACTGTACTGAGTCAAGAAGTGTGCTACAATTACATTTCCTTTCTTGTACAACATTTTTCCTAAAGTTAATAGTTTCTCCTTTTCTCTACAACGCCCCCTAATATTTTTCCAATGTTTAAATAGATGTTGATCTAAATCAAGTAGTCAGCTCCTCCTCCCAAGCACATCTAGGGCTTCCCTTTCTTCCTGCTCATTTTAGATGGATACCAAATTTTCTTGGTCTTCCTCTTTGTTTAGTCCCTCTGTCCCTTTGTTTAGTTCCTCTTTGTTTATTTTCCTTGAGCTCATCTTCCAGCTGCCTCCCAAGAAGGGAAGCAGGGAAGATCTATTTTTTTTTTTTTAAGTATTTTCATGTCTGGAAAATCTTTTATTATTTCTCTTATAATTTCCTCATCTTTGTCCTTATGTCTCTCTTACTAGTTTGATTTCAGACTTTCTGGATTGATTTTCTAATTTTCTTTTCTTTCTTCCATTTTCTGTCCCCTTTGGTTCTATTTTCTGAGAGTTCCTCAACTTCATCCTCTAGTCCTTTTATTGAATTGTGTATTCTACTATCATATTTCTAATTTTAAGGGCTCTTTCTAATCCGTTGATTTTTTTATAGCCTTTTGTTTGTTTTATAGATATAGTATCTTTTATTGCTCTGAAATATTAAATATAGATTTTTGTTTGTTTTCTTCTGCATTGTCTCTGTCCTTTATGGGACCTTTTTTTACTTGTTTGTTTGTTTTTCTCTTCAATGTTGGATGCATTCCTCAAATATATAGTGATCCTTGGCTGAACATTCACATTTAAGGCTGGCAATTTCAAAGTTGCTGATTAGAAGTGCAGCGTTCCCGAGTATGACTTGTCCATCAGTGAAGTGTGGTGCACGTGGGCATGACTTGTCCACTCATGAGCTAAACTGGTGATGTTTAGCTCTGAAGAAAACAAGGCTTTTGGTAAAAGAGAAATATCAGTATGTGGCAATCCCTTCTCTGGAAGAGTTGTGTTTCTTTAAAAATTCTCTAATCCCTCACTGGGAGCAGGGGAATTTTGTGAAGAGCCATCATAAAACTGACTCTTAGTGTTACCCAACCAAGCCTGGTTTCACTCGCAAGCACACCGTAAAGTCAATCTATTGACAGCGGGTTGTGGTGAAAGAAAGTGCAGTGTTTGTTATAAGGCGCCCCACCAAGAGCCCAGGACAACTAGTGCTCATAAAGCCCAAACTTCCCTATGGCTTTCAGCAAAGCATTTTTAAAGGCAAGATGAGGGAGGGGCATCCCAGGGTATGTGATTTGTGCACAATTCTCTGACTGGTTACTGATGGTGTCACAGGGGTTACCATTATCAATCCTTAGGCACCAGGAGGCCTGGGGGCTATGTGTTCATGGTTATCAAGTAATTAATTTCTTCTATTTGGTGGGGATTTTAGCATCTGTAAAACAACTCAGGAATTATGCATCAGATTCTAATGTCTAGGTACTTAAGAGAGGAGCTAAAGCAGAGGATGTGGGAGAGGGGTCTGCCCTGGGAAGACCCCATAGGGTCCTGTGTAGTTACATTTGCATTCTGGAAAAGCAGGGATTAGGAAGGACAGTGAACTGTGGAGGATTCCATAGATTAGTGCATTTTAATGGCCCTGCTTCCAGCTCTGTGCCCCACCCACTGCAAGTACTATGATGCCTAGTGTTACTAAGAGGGGGGAGACAGACAAATTGACAAAAGAGGGAGGTAAAGTATAGAGTCTGAAGGAGCTGATATGTTACTGGGATGGTATGCCATACTCCTCAGAATTCATGGGGCTGGAGACTTCTGCAAGACCAATGCAGTTTATTGATACTTAAGGTTTCCTAAAGATGAATCCTACTCTTAGGACTAACTCTGGCCAACATAAGGAGATAAAGTGTTGTAAGCTGGATAAAAAGTACCAAGCAGCAGCCTCCATAGAGCTATATTGCTAAAATAAATCTTCCTGCTAGCTGGTCTGAAGCTCGCTGTTTCTGTGTATTGAATTTCAGCCTATTTTTATAGTCATGCACTCCTATAAAGATGCTTATTACAGAATGCAAAGACCTGATTAGGAAGAGTAGCTACAGAAAATGAATTATGCAAAGAAAAGAGTTTGCATTCTTAATCAATATACTTGCTAACAAATATGCAGCAAAGAAACAACAGGCTAAGAGCCACTACCCTAGAAATAAATGCTTGTTATTCTAAGAAGAGTAGCATTTAGAAATAAACCACATCATTTGGCAAACTTATGTGAATGACATCCTACAACTCAAGCAGATGAAAAGCAATTGCTCTTGTGCCATCACTGGGAGGGAATGAAAAGTCTCTCTGCTCTCTTCCTAAACTCTTGGTTCAAGTTACACTCATGTCAGGATCAAGAAAAAACTCACTTCTACAGCTTCCTTGGTACCTTGCTCAAAGGGATAAGAAGAAGCTTCCAAAAGAAATGTTCAGAGATGGCTTTGAAATGATCAGGAGAATTTGGGGTCCCTAATACTAGTCTCTCCCACCTTGAGGGTAGTGATTTCTTACTATGGAAAACTGAAATTTTCCTTCACTGAACTTCTCTGTATATGTGAGAAGTCTTATACTACCCCAGGGAGGTAGGCTTAGTACAGTCTCCAGTGGACACTATATAGCAACTCAAATAGTTAATAGCTTTAATGCCACATATCTATCCATGCATATATCTACACATATCTACCAATGCCTATATATTATTAGTTACCATAAGTAGTTAAATATCCTATGAAATGTCCTCCAATCCTCAAGACTATAAATGGGTACTCCTACCGTATCCTGATATGTATACTTACTCAATCTTAGCAGTTATAATTGCCTGTTGATACATCTATGTCCCTTCCAGACTCTTAGTTATGAAGCCATGCATGGGGCATCATCCAGCATTACATACCCTGCCCAATGCCTAGCACAGTGCTGGGTACATAGCAGATGCTCCTGCTGCATGAAGGAGTAACTTACTATGTCTTTAGTAAAAGCTCTTCATAATCCTTGCCTCACTTCTCATTTCAGCTTCTAAGTAATTGAGAGGTGGATATGGAGGTACAAGGGGAGAAAGTGTGGAAAAGGATCAAATCGTCAAATGAATTCGACTCTTCACACATCTACACCTGTTTTTGGAACTCGAATTTTGAAAACCACAACTCCACCTAATTAAATGTTTTGAAAGAATGTAAGCTGATGCAATCACCTTAGTAAACAGTTTAGCACTATCCTTTAAAGTTGAATTAACATAGTCTACAACCCAGCAATTCTATTCCTACACTCTTTAAGAACTCTTGCATATGTGCACAAGGGGACATGCACATGAATGTTTATTGCAGCTTTGTTCACAACACCAGAGAAATGGATACACCTAAGCATTGATTGACATTGAGAATGTGAAACTCTCAATTTTCACATTGAGAATGTGAAAATAATGGAATGGCAAGTGAGCCGAAATGAACTAAAGCTACACAAAACAGGGTGAATCTTAGAAACATGTGATGGTTAGTTTTACATGTCAACTTGGCTAAGTTATGGTGCCCAGTGGTTTGGTCAAACACTAGCCTAGTTGTTGCTGTGGAGATTCTTTTCAGATGTGATCAAAATGTACAATCAGTAGACTTTAAGTAAAGCAGATTATCCTTCATGATATGGGTGGACCCCAATCAATCTGTTGAGGGACATAAGAGCAAAGACTGAGGTTTCTTTTTTTTTTTTTGTAATTTTCAACATCTGCTCCCCCCTTTCTTAGGCTTGAACAGAATGGCAGCATTTCTGTGATCCAGGCAATTAGGAAGAGCTTCTGTTCTATTTTTTAAAATCTTTATTGGAGTATAATTGCTTTACAATGTTGTGTTAGTTTCTGCTGTACAGCAAAGTGAATCAGCTATATGTATACCTATATATATATATATGGACCCAAATGTCCATCGACAGATGAATGGATAAAGAAGGTGTGGCACACATATACAATGGAATATTACTCAGCCATAAAAAGGAATGAAATTGAGTTATTTGTAGTGAGGTGGTTGGACCTAGAGTCTGTCCTACGGAGTGAAGTAAATCAGAAAGAGAAAAACAAATACCATATGCTAACACATATATATGGAATCTAAAAAAAAAAAAAAAGGTTATGAAGAACCTAGGGGCAGGACAGGAATAAAGACTCAGACGTAGAGAATGAACTTGAGGACATGGGGAGGGGGAACAGTAAGCTGGGACGGAGTGAGAGAGTATCATGGACTTACATATACTACCAAATGTAAAACAGATATCTAGTGGGAAGCAGCCGCACAGCACAGGGAGATCATCTCGGTGCTTTGTGACCACCTAGAGGGGTGGGATAGGGAGGGTAGGAGGGAGACGCAAGACGGAGGAGATATGGGGGTATAGGTATACAGTGGGAGTTTCCCACTGTGACCCAGGAAGTCGAGGTCTGGAAACAGGTGTGGAGGGGGAAAGTTGGAGGAGGGAGAGGGAGCAGAGGAGGGGGGCAGGGGCCTAAACCTTCTCCTGGTCTACCAGAGCACTGTGCTGGAGCTGCCCACAGACAGGGGTGGAGGTGTCCCAAGTTGTTATTTGGAAGGAAGCTTATTTCTTGCTGTGCTCTGCAGTCGGGTAGGAATGGAGGGACAGGGCATAATGGGATCGTTGAATGGTAGAGCTGGAAGAGGTCCCATGAACTGAGTCTAATCATTTTGGAGATGATGAAGCTGAGGTCCACAGGGGGACATGCTTGGCCCATGGACACGACTGGAGCCTAGTTATTCCAACTCCACTGAGATCTCTTCTTTGTCTAATAACTCATTGTGGTTTTGATTCACATTTCTCTAATGATTAGCGATGTTGAGCATCTCTTCACGTGTTTGTTGGCAATCTGTATGTCTTCCTTGGAGAAATGTCTATTGACGTCTTCCATCCTTTTTTGGATTGGATTGTTTGTTTTTTTGATATTGAGCTGCATGAGCTGCTTGTATACTTTGGAGATTAATCCTTTGTCAGTTGCTTCGTTTGCAAATATATTCTCCCATTCTGAGGGTTGTCTTTTCATCTTGTTTATAGTTTCCTTTGCTGTGCAAAAACTTTTAAGTTTCATTAGGTCCCATCTGTTTATTTTTGTTTTTATTTCCATTACTCTAGGAGGTGGGTCAAAAAGGATCTTGCTGTGATTTATGTCATAGTGTGTTCTGCCTATGTTTTCTGCTAAGAGTTTTATAGTGTCCGGTCTTACATTTAGTTTTTTAATCCATTTTGAGTTTATTTTTGTGTATGGTGTTAGGAAGTGTTCTAATTTCATTCTTTTACATGTAGCTGTCCAGTTTTCCCAGCACCACTTATTGAAGAGAAAGTCTTTTCTCCATTGTATAGTCTTGCCTCCTTTGTCAAAGGTAGGGTGACCATATGTGTATGGTTTTATCTCTGGGTTTTCTATCCTGTCCCACTGACCTACAGTTCTGTTTTTGTGCCAGTACCATACTGTCTTGATTACTGTTGCCTTGTATTACTGTACAATAGCCTGAAGTCAGGGAGCCTGATTCCTCCAGCTCCATTTTACTTTCTCAAGATTGTTTTGACTATTCGGGGTCTTTTGTGTTTCCATACAAATCGTAAAATTTTTTGTTCTAGTTCTGTGAAAAATGTTATTGGTAATTTGATACAGATTGCATTGAATCTGTAGATTGCTTTGAGTAGTATAGTCATTTTCACAATGTTGATTCTTCCAATTCAAGAACATGGTATATCTCTCCATCTGTTTATATAGTCTTAGATTTCTTTCATCAGTGTTTTATAGTTTTCTGCATACAGGCCTTTTGCGATCTTAGGTAGGTTTATTCCTAGGTATTTTATTCTTTTTGTTGCAATGGTAAATGGAAGTGTTTCCTTAATTTCTCTTTCTGATCTTTCATTGTTAGTGCATAGGAATGCAAGAGATTTCTCTCCATTAATTTTGTATCCTGCTACTTTACCAAATTCATTGATTAGCTCTAGTAGTTTTCCAGGGGACTTCTTTAGGATTTTCTATGTATAGTAGTATCATGTCATCTGCAAAGAGTGACAGTTTTACTTCTTCTTTTCCAGTTCGGATTCCTTTTCTTTCTTTTTCTTCTCTGATTGCCGTGGCTAAACCTTCCAAAACTATGTTGAATAATAGTGGTGAGAGTGAGCACCCTTGTCTTGTTTCTGATCTTAGAGGAAATGGTTTCTGTTTTTCACCATTGAGAATGATGTTGGCTGTGGGTTTGTCATATATGGCTTTAGAAGGAATTCTGCCTCAAGATTGCAACATAGACATTCTGCCTGAGTTTCCATTTCCAGCCTGGCAGCCTGGTCTACAAATTTCAGACTTGCCAGTCCCCACTATCATATGAGTCACTTCCTTAAAATAAATAAATATATATCTACCTCCCATTGGATCTGCCTCTCTGGAGAAACTTGACTAACACAATGCATAAACATCGGTGATAAAAGCATATAAAACAACATCCAGTGGTACCGTGTTACCATATTTATAAAGCTCAAAAAGAGAGAAAACCAACCAACATAATGTTTGGGGACATATACATATGTGGAAAAAATATTTTTACTAAGGAAAAGATAAGCCCCACATGCATGATTCCACATAACCTCTGTGCAGGGAAGCAGGGGAGGGAGCTCAGGCTTCCCTTTTACAGGAAGTTGGTAATGTGCTAGTTCCTACATAGGGTGGTAGAGTTGTGAGTATTCATTTGATTATTATGTCTTACATTTTATATGTATATTAAATGTAGAGTTTTTATGAAGCAAATATTTTATGATTAAAACTTTTTAAATAACAAATCTTATAGACACCTATATAAAAGAACGTGGTGCTGAGTTCCTTTTGTTGCCTTAGCCACTGTTTGTAACATAAAATATTTCTTCCTGGAAGCCTCTCTCTGTTCTTTTTTCTTTAGTAACACTCTTTCCTCTTTTATCTTTGTCCCACTTACACTTTTCACAGCTTCTAATCCATTAGCCACTCTGACATATGGATTTAAATGCCCTTCTTATTACACTCTGCTGGATTCAAGTTCTCCAAGTCTGATTTTCCCAACTCTGTTTCATAATAGGTAGCTTTCCATTAACCTTGATTTTCAACCCCCCTCATCTGGTTGTCCTTCCAGCTGCCTCATGCTCACTGTGCCCAGGCTCTGAGCCCTGTCCAGGGAGAGTACCGTATTCCCTGCTGACTCCTTAGGCTTTGATTATCTCTCCTCTTAACCTTGTTCTTTTGGTTAAATAATTTCTCTTAGCTAAAAGTTCACAGCTGTTCCTGTAAATTTCTTTCCTTCAATTCTCTCTTTGACCTTCTCTAATCGAGCTTTTACCCACTTCACTCCATTGAGACACAAAGCTACCAATTACCTCCTCCAGGGGGCTCAGCCTCCTGACCTCTGCACCAGCCCGGCACACTTGACCTCACAGCTCCCTTTGATCTTGTGAAACACTCTCCTTGGGTCTGTTGTCAACTCCGGCAAGGACCAGGAGGAATGTGTTCTTTTGCCCAGAATGCAGAACAGCATGCAGCTGACCCGCCATATTTTGCTTGCTACAAAGTAACTCCCAGCTCAGAGAGAGAAGCCTTGACAGGAGAATCCTTTTCATTTGAAAGTGTTGATCGTGCAGGCTGAAGTAACTTGAGGAAAGAAAAGAGCTGCCTATGATTAGAAAATGCAAATCTTCTTTCAAATAATTTTTCATCAACTTAACAAATAGTTGAATAAAATGAAAATTCTGAGGGAATTTGAATTGGGTCCAAAGTTCACTGTAATAACTTGTCTCCACTTTTTTCTTTTTAAATTTTCTGAGCAGCATATTTGGGGTTTAGTTTTATAACTAAACATGTGAGCAGCATATTCCAAATTTTTTGTTTGATTAGTGTTTATTTTGATTTAGAAAGAGCTAGAAATATCTTTTCTTCTCTGAAATGATGCTTTTAAAAAAATCTTCCTTTATGGCCTTTATTGTAACTTATCATATATGAAGATAGGATGTATTACTTATAATATAGTTGTTTGGATTTGAGTTGATAATCTGTACTTGGACATTAACGATAGATTCTCACAATATATCTCCAAATTACCATTACTGATTTATCTCTATAATCGTATACACCTAGCTAAATAGGACTCTTTTCTCCCTATGCCTTTATTTTTCTCCTCCATATCTCTGCTCCTGTAAAGTTTTTTCGTCTTTTGTTTTTGTTTGTTTGTTTCCTGGCTAAAAGACCTCCTTGCCCTCTCATTTCCTCTGGTCAAAATTCCTCCCATTGGGCTTCCCTGGTGGCGCAGTGGTTGAGAGTCCGCCTGCCGATGCAGGGGACACGGGTTCGTGCCCCGGTCTGGGAAGATCCCACATGCCGCGGGGCGGCTGGGCCCGTGAGCCATAGCCGCTGGGCCTGCGCCTCCGGAGCCTGTGCTCCGCAACGGGAGAGGCCACAACAGTGAGAGGCCCGCGAACCTCAAAAAAAAAAAAAAAAAAATTCCTCCCATTATTTGACCAGCAGTAGTACTCAGATTATACCCTCTCTGATCTTATTTTGTTTTATGAATTTGCTATATTATATCTTTAACTTTTTATTTGGAAATAATTTCAACCTCACAGAAAAGTTGCCAAAATAATACAAAGCATAATACCTTTTACACAGATAAACAAATTTTAACATTGCAATATTTGTTGTATCTTTTCCTTTCTCTGTAGGCATGTGTTATGTCCAATATTTCCCTCATGAACTTCTTTCAGATGGGTGGTATTTATCACGCCCCTTTATCCCTTAGCATTTCAGTATGTATTTCCTAAGAATGAAGCTGTTATTTTATGTGTCCTTGGTACAATTATCAACTTCAGGAAATTTAACATAGATATGATACTTTTTATCTAAGCAGTCCATATTCCAATATTGTCAATTATTCTAATAAAGTCCTTTTTAATTTTTTTGGAACCTCTAACACAGGATCCAGTTTAAGATCACATAGTTCATTTAGATTGCATTTAATCAAAGTCATGTCATTTCTTTGAATTTATCGTCACAACTAATAAGCAATCTGGAGGTAGTCATATTAAGAATGTATAAAAATCCTGCTCTTTATCACACTCTTCCCCCAAGATTTAGCATCCATTCATGATTCTTGCCCAAATCAATCTTTATTATGATAATTAGAAAATGGTGAATTTCCAAGTCCGCTATTCCATCCACATTTGTCTATCTGAATTATTCTTAAAAGAAGAACCCTCCCTTTTCCAATATTTTTTACTATATTAATATTATCAGTATAGACTCATAGATTCCTATTTTATTCAGTGGGTTACTATCCTTATTTATTGTGTTGCTTAAAATTGTCCCAGATTTGGCCAGCAAAACTTCTTCAAGCTGGCTTACCTATGCTTTTGTTATGTCCATGCATTTTTTTGATCACTTCCTTACTTCTGGCATAACAAAATGGTCCAGGCTCACCTTGTACCTTCCTGTCCCAGCCCTACAATCAGCCATTTATTCATTCATATCACAAACATTATTTTAGTACCTGCATGTGCCAGGCATACTTCTAGTCTTCACAGATGAAGTTAACAAGAAGAGACCCACATTAGCCTTTTTCCCCATATCTCACACCCATTCATCCTATTCTTTGTGGTGAAGTACATGAATTTCTCACAAGTTGGATTGCATATTTACTGAATGAATAAACTTACTTTCTTAAGTTATTTTCTGCTTATCTCAAAGTTTCTCTCTTGTCTGAATCGCAGGCAGGGTGGTCCTGTGAGTCAGTAAGAAGTAGCTACAAGTCTAGGGCTGTCTTCAGCCAGCAGGGAATGTTGCTCTAGGGGCTCCATCCTGGGGCCAGAGTGCACCCCCGTGTCCCTGCTGGCCTGCTGTAGTGCCAGCCTGCTGGGGACAAAGCTGGGTGGGAAGGGCGTGATGTTGGCTGTTGAGAACACAGGGCACTGGATCAACACTTTAGGGAGGAGGCGCTATAGCCAACTCAGAGATCTGGGCTAATCAAGAACAATATGGTATAGTCCCCCTTTATCCAAAATTTTGCTTTCTGTGGCTTCAGCCAGCCATGGTCTACAGTTTTCTGAAAATATTAAGCGGAAAAGTCCAGAAAGAAACACTTCATAAGTTTTAAATTGCCTGCTTTCTGAGTAGCTTGATGAGATCTCTGGCCTCGATCCCACAGGACCTGAATCATCCCTTTGCCTGGTGTGTCCACGCTGAACACACCACCTGCCCATTAGTATAAGGAAAAACAGTATATATAGGGCTCCATATTAACCTCGGTTTCAGGCATCCACCAGGGGTTTTGGGACACAACCCTGCAGATAAGGGAGGGCGGCTACTGTATTGTTGAAGAGCCATATGATTCTCCATCTTGCTCCCTGTGCTTCAGCCACAGCGGCTTTCTCTCCATTCCTTGAAAAAGCCAAGCTCTGTCTCATCACAAACTCTGGGTTCTCCACACTCTCCCATCTCTTACCCTCCAAGACCCTCACTAACCCTGTTCATTTCTTTAATGGTATCTTTACAGACTGCACAACAGATCCTTAAAGAACATGGCGAGGAGCTTGGATTTTTATTCAAGGGCAAGAGACTTTAAAAAAAAAAAATCTGTCCTGACATTTAAGGTAATTGACTATAGATGTACATACCCTTTCACTTGAGCTAAGAAATGTAACAACCTAAATGAAAATGTTAGTACTCTCACCTCTATAATCTAGAAGACTTGCTTGCAATCTGAAAATTTAGAAACGAACAAATCACGGCACACAGATTCAGAAGAAATGAAATGTCCCATGGTGAGGCTTTAAGCAGAACCTCCTGCTTTATTTAGGGATGCAACTTCCTGCTTTGGTCATGCTGTTTGAAATTATTAGTGGACTGTTAGTTAGCTACACCTAAGGGACTTTTGAGAATGTAATTTAGAACATTTAATATAGATGAAATGGGAATGTTTTTCATACCCAGTTGTGCAAAGCTGAATGCAAAAGGGCAGTTGACTGAAAAAGTGTATTTGTGTTAGTAATGCTGAATTTTGAAGACCTTTCTCTCTGTAACCCCACTACCTTTCTTTATCCATCTGGAAAGTGGTAGGAAGCAGGAAAATGTCCCAGAAGAAATGGTATTTTTAAGCATGTACATTTTGGGAATTTGAGGCTTTGAAAAATTATGTAATCAATCAATCTGGTAATTGGACAGCAAAATAATCAGATTATGATTGCTTTATTCACCAACAGATAAAATTATCCATAGTCAAGATTGGAGAGATTTGCTAAACAATTAGATATGAAGAAAATATTGGTATAGGTTTTTAAAATTATTTTTCTGATTATAAAAGTAACATTAAATAAAGCTGAGGGGCTTCCCTGGTGGCACAGTGGTTGAGAATCCGCCTGCCGATGCAGGGGACGACACGGGTCCGTGCCCCGGTCCGGGAAGATCCCACATGCCGCGGAGCAGCTAGGCCCGTGAGCCATGGCCACTGAGCCTGCGCGTCCGGAGCCTGTGCTCCACAATGGGAGAGGCCACAACGGTGAGAGGCCCGCGTACCACAAAAAAAAAAAAAAAAAAAAAAAAAAAAAAGATGAATGTCTTGAAATAAATGAAATAAATTTGTTGCAATCCCCTCATCCAAATATACTAAGTACTATTATTTTGATGTGTGAATGAAAAAGTTGAGGTAGGTCACACTGTAAAGAGAATTCTATATTCTAACTTCTGCAATCATTTTCTATTCTGAGTATTTCTTCTTGTCATTAAATAATCTTCAGTATATGATTTTGAGTGCCTACATGTTATTCTGGTATACACATATACCTAATTTATCCAACAACTTCCTTCTTTGGAGGAATATAGGTTGTTTCCGATTTTTAGTTATAATGAACAATATTTTGGATTTCTTTTTTGAAAAATGGCATATTAACTACAAACACTTTGGCCCTCTCTTTTCCCAAACCCAGCTAAAATATACATATATATATATAGTATATATATATGTTGGAAATCTTTAAACACATACAATTTATTGAGTCATGGGAGAAACTATATGTCTATTTATGTGACTTTTAAAGTACCCCGGCTTGCATCAGGAAGCTTAACAAAAGCTTCTGATGATAAAGTAAGTGGTTCTTATTATGTTCAAATCTGAGTGCTTGGTTTTTGACACTTTCCCTTGGTGTAGGTAACACCACACTTGAAGGCCTTCTACCTCCATGTGATCATAGCTCTTCTATTACTGCATTTATCACTTCACATTGTAACTATTTGTTCACAGACCTGTCTCACACACTAGCCTAAGAGGTCACAGAGGCCAGGGACCACATTTTCATTCCTTCAACACATATTTTTTGAGCACCTGTTACATATCACAGTGTGACAGGAACAGGAAAAACAATGATGAACAAGTAGACATGGTTTATTTCAGCAAATGAAATGTGGTCTGATCCCCAGACTGGTGTGTTAATTAGTTATTTCCACTGTGATGCTGCATAACAAAGCACCCCAAAACTAGGAGGCTTACAACAGTCAGCATGTATTCTCCTGCCCACAGATCTGCAGGTTCTCTGTAGTTTGCTTGATCCAGGCCGGGTTCCGCAGACATTCTGCTTCAAGTCGAAGTTCGGCTGGGCCTCGCTCCTCGTTGTGAGTTGGGTTCTGGTCTAAGACACTTGTGTTCATTCTGGGGCACAGACTTCTCAAAGCATGCTCTCTTCATGGTGGATTGCTGAAGCACAAAATGTCAAATGCATTAAAATCCTCTGCTCCATGATGTCCATTAACTTTCTATTGGCCAAAGCAATGGCCAATGTCAATGCAACCTCAGCATCAATGCAACAGGATGTGACCACAGTGGGAGGGCACTGCCAAGTTCCACAGTCTGCTTATAACAGGGTGAATGTCAAGAATGGCAAACTATGATTCAATTTACTCTACTAGATTACTTGTTTGTTACAGCTAGCCATCATACCCTGTACTACTCCTTTTTAATTATTCATTGCACTTATAAATAATTTGTTCAGTATTTGTCTCCCTACTCATCTGTAAGCTCTTGCCTGTTTCACTCACTAACTAGTCACCAAATTATCCTAAACACATAGAAAAGACTCAATAAATTAGTATTGAATTAAATTGAGTTGGTGGTGAGTGTCATGATAGGGAAGGTCAGAGAACTAAGAGATCATATGGAACAGAGTTTCCTAGCATTGCCTGCTTATTAGTATCACCTGGAGAACTTTCAAAAACTATCTCTGCCTGTGCCTCACCCAGACCAATCAAAGCAGAGTGTTCTAGTTTTAATATGAGAAAATGGAGATGGAGCCTTGGCATGTTTCAAACGCATACCAGGTGTTTCTAACACGTAGCCAGGGATAAGACCCACTGATCTGGGGACACCTATCTTTAGGGATTTGGGCAGCAAGGAGGAGTCTTTGAAGGAAATGTATTTAAGCAGACACTACCCCAGGACTGATGAGTCGGTTTTGGCTCAGCAGGGAGAGGAGGTGGCCATGGAGGTGTTTAGCAGAGGAGTTGTATGTGCCAAGGCACTGAGGTAAGAGAGAGAGCTCCTTCACCTGGTGTCTGGATCAGGGGGCAGTGAGGGACGTGGAGCCCAACAAATGTCCCTCTGGGCAAAATTCTCAAAAAATGACTGGAAAACTTAAGATTTGGAGGAAAGGCTTCCAACCAGGAAGCAGAGGTTTCTCAGGAAGGGTTCTGCCTGGTCTGAGTAACTTCCCTCAGTGGCTTGCCAGGGTGAGGCTTTTGTTTAGTGCAGCTTTTGCCTGAGTGTATTTTTGTTGCTGCTGTTCTAATGCTGAACTCTTTCCAGCTTTTCTTTGTTTATGTAACTCTAAGCAGC
This sequence comes from Kogia breviceps, assembly GCF_026419965.1. Lineage (NCBI taxonomy): Eukaryota > Metazoa > Chordata > Mammalia > Artiodactyla > Physeteridae > Kogia > Kogia breviceps. Next base: position 32,430,937 of record NC_081325.1, read on the forward strand.
CATCTAATTTCGAGGATATGACCATCTTTCCATGCAGCATTTTTGTCCATGGTGACTGCTGAGTTACATCTTCATAATAGGCAAACAAGTTTATTTTTGTTCATGTATCAGTATAAGAAATAATCATACCAAGAACATTTCTGCTTTAAAAAAAAAAATCCTCTTTAAGATAGACTTCATGTAGCTCCGCAGTCTCTTCCTGCAGATCCATATGATGAATCATTTTCAGATTTTTTTACCAGTGAAAGCTTGTTGTTCTTGTCAAAATGATTTACTTTCTTGTACTCAATAATGAAAAATATTTATCCGTTATGTTTTACTTCTTGTCTTAGGAAGCTTAGAGCTAAAATTGCAGAATTCAATATTAGCCCAGGTTTGGGATATAATTCTCTTCCTGCCTATCATATTTTAATTCTTTCCTTTTATCTTTAGAAATTCTACTCTACATGTGTCTTCAGTGGTAATCTACATTCAATACTTTTTTGAAGCAAGAAGATTACAAATTACAGAACTCTTACTAGATGCTGTGGCAAAAAAAAGGCATGTAAGACTCATTCACTGTCCAGGAATCTTCAACCTACTAAATATTCAGAGAGGAATTTCTCTTCCAATAAGTATATTAATGAAAGGCTTGTGATTTTCTAGGCCTCAAATTATCTTGACAATAGGCTAAAACTAAAAATGTATTTCCTTGCATTCTATCTGAAAATTGAAGTTATAACCATTTTTAATTAAAATTCTTCCAACGGTATACAGGATATTCTTTTCTGCAAAGACATATATGTACAGATATACACACATATGAAAAGGCAGTAGTAGTTGATAAGACCAATGTATCATTGTGAAGGTTGGCAAATATGAAAAGCTTATTTGTAGCAGGTGTATGGGCACTAACAATGAAATAGTAAATGCATAAATAATTGCTGCCTGCTGCCTGTTTTGCAGCTTTCCAGAGAAAAAAATTATCCATTGAAATCAAGTAGTCTTCATCATTTGCAAGTGAGAAGATAATCTAAGAAAATTGAGTATCCTGTTCCAAGAAGTTAATGAAAACAGGATTCAATAAACCAACAAGTTGAGACCTTCCAAAGAAAATTAGGCCATTCCAGATCCCAACGCCAGGGTTCTCTTCTAACCTACCTCCTCTGAATAAAAAGAATAATTTTTTAATCCCTCTAAAAATTATTCCTTGCCACAACTCTGCCTTCGAAATCCAATTAGCAATTTTTATTACCTCATTTTAGTAACATCTGTTAATCTTGAAAAATACATTACTGACTTTCTATTGATCTCTTTCTAGTCTGTATTTTTAAAGAAGAAAACTTCTTATTTCTATTTACCAACATGAAAGAAAAAGAGATTTAAGGCAAGACACTTAGCATAGAAACCTCATAAAGTTCCACCTAAATAAGCAGTTACAGAAGAGCAGACGCGTCTTGATTGCTTTGGTAAACGGTGCTGTGTCATAGACCACTCAATACAGTTAATGCTAACTGTAATGTACTGTTGTCAAAATTGTACTTATTCCTAAACTTAATTTCTGATTTATGTCATTTTACATAAAGTAATTCTGAGAAGCTAAAGCTTATTGCATTCATTCCTGCTGATGGGAGACCGACATGACAAATATCTTCTATCCTGAGTATTTGAATATCAAGTTCAATATACCTTGTGGGTTCAGGATTGACTGGTGTTTGTTCAGTCATCCCCCACCCACCCCAGACGTCTGGTAACACAGCTTGAAATACCAGTGAATCAAAATTGACAGGTCTTGGGACTTCCCTGGTGGCGCAGTGGTTAAGAATCTGCCTGCCAGTGCAGGGGACAAAGATTTGATCCCTGGTCCAGGAAGAACCCACATGCCGCAGAGCAGCTAAGCCTGCAAGCCACAACTACTGAAGCCCAGGCACCCTAGAGCCCACACGCTGCAACTACTGAGCTCATGCGCTGCAACTACTGAAACCCGTGCACCTAGAGCCCATGCTCCGCAACAAGAGAAGCCCATGCACCGCAACGAAGAGTAGCCCCTGCTCGCCACAACTAGAGAAAGCCTGCGTGCAGCAAAAAAGACCCAACACAACCGAGAATTTTTTTAAAAGAAAGATTAACAAGTCTTGACCTGAGCTGTATTTATAGAAAACACCATGTTTGTCTCCAGAGGCAACATCCTTCACGAAGGCCTATAGAAATACTTACAATGCACTGTGGAGTGCCTTGGTCATTTTGTTCAATAAGTGGTACATTTCTAAAATGGGAGAAGAATGAATATTCAAGTTTTTAACTTGATTACAAATAAGTCTCCAGTGAACTCTGGTTGTTCCTTACACACCAGTTCCTATTCCTTGGGACAAACACAGGAACTGTAGGAGCCAGAGCCATCACATGTTGTTCTAAAGAAGCTGGAAAGTGTCAGAGCTCCTTGCTTCTATGGATATAGAAAAATCCTGCCTGATCCTTCTCCTAGGCAGTATCATGTCAGAGAATTTGCGTAACACAAACTTGTGTTAAGCACTGATTTCTCTTTCTCCAATCATCCCAATCTCTCCTTCTCTCTCTCTCTCTCTCTCTCTCTCTCTCTCTCTCCCCCCCCCCTCCCTGGCTCCCTTTTTCTATTTATACTACCTGGTTCACATTTACCTTTATAGAAATTTCTGACTAGATAATTCACACCCTTTGTTGGGGGGCGGGGGGGGCCAGGAACAGAGCAGAATGTCAGGTTCTATACTAACACATTTACAGAAGAAACTCTAATAATTTCCTACAGTTATTCTTCTCAGCATAGTATGGAAATGCACTCATTAGTTTAATTTTCTTTTCCTTCTCATTGCTAGAATTATTTATTGTTGAAAATTGAAAATTTGTATTACAGTTATTATTCATTTTGATTGGTTTAAAAAATCAGTTTGATAGGAATCTTAAAGAAAAAAAAAAAATCCCGCAAAGTTTAAATGTGGTTTTGAAAGGCAGCAGAGGAATTTGAAGAGAACAGATCTGCTGAAAAAGAAAAATGTTTTAGCATTTTCAACTGACCAGAGTGGAATCAGTGAAAAGCAGGAAGTCTCAGAAGGAAACTGCAGCAAAGTAAAGAAGGGTTTATAAAAGAATAAATAGCCATTTTGAGAGTTGTGTTGGAAGGGATAAGATGATTTTTTTTTTTTTTTAACCTGAGGCTATAATGAAAAGACCAGAATTACAGATTTGATGCCTCTATGGGAATCAAACTTTTCCACGACAAGAAACAGACTTTCATCCCTGGCTAAAAATCGTGAAAAGACCTAGAAATATGGACCTGATTATTTAGAGTTGATTCTATCACAATCTGTGGAGAAACAATGCATAATAAAGGGTCAGGGTGATCATGTCAATTGAGGACAGTCCCATGAACTAATCTGAATGATTATTTGAGCTGGAGGTTTCTTAGGCTACAACTACCTATAGACAAGAAATGAGTGGATTATGGCACAATCTTCATTGTTACTATCTGGGGAGATTGTTCTGCAGTCACTTCTGCAGCTGTGATTATTGTCAAAGGCCAAAGTGAACATGAGTAAACAGTGTGGTGCAGCGGGGGGGGGGGGACGACACACACCCAAGGAATCGAGGTAAGGCTTGAGCCTGTTTTTTTCTCTTCCACTAACCAGCCACTTGATGTCTCATATGGGGAAGCCCTATAAACTCCTATCTCTTAGTTTCTTCAACTTTCAGATGGGAATAATATAATAATATTCACTTATCTACTACCCCACTGGGTTGTTATGAGTATCAAATTATATGAAAGAATGAAAATAACTTTAGAAAAGATCTAAACCATTGATAGATTTGTTGATCTATGGTGCCAGAAATCATTCTTGCATCTGCTCAAAGCTCAAATTTCGTTACAATTTATGGCATGAATATTAATTTTATTGTTTTTTTAAACTTAGTCTTAACACATTCCTACTTTAAAAATAGTAGATGAGATGGTTTTTGCAAAGGGACTTGTCTTTTATTTTGCTGTAAGTGGAAAAGTCCTATTGTAGAGACTCATATTTTAGTACTTGGAAGACTTTAGAAAGAAGTTCAAATTCAGAGGCAAGTTTTAAATCCCCTTCCCAAGTATTTCTATGGTAATGGCAACAACAATATTAACACTAACTGCAGTGACAAAGGCCTTGATTTCCCCTTATGTTTATGTCGAATGCATACTGTAGCTTGCAAAAGATAAAGCAATACTTCCTGGAAAAAGCCAACTAGCCTCCGACAAGTTCACACAGAGAAGGAGAGCCTTCGTGTGGTTACCAGGGGTCTGGATCATGGATACTTAGGTTGGAAATTCAGTGGTCAGTGCATAGAGAGGTAACTGGGCTCAGAGACATACTCACACCAACCCAGCTCCCAAACCTAATGTTAAGAATCCACAACGCTGGGCTTCCCTGGTGGCGCAGTGGTTGAGAGTCCGCCTGCCGATGCAGGGCATACAGGTTCGTGCCCCGGTCTGGGAAGATCCCACATGCCGCGGAGCAGCTGGGCCCGTGAGCCATGGCCCCTGAGCCTGCGCGTCCGGAGCCTGTGCTCCGCAACGGGAGAGGCCACAACAGTGAGAGGCCCGCGTACAGAAAAAAAAAAAAAAAAAAATTCACAACGCCAATTTATTCACTTACAGAAAAACTGTCCCTCTGCATGGGTAGATCCAGAGATCCAGAGAGGGCAATGCTCACCAGAAGATTGCTTGATGGATATAGAGTCAGAAGCTTACTGCCTGACCTGAACATCTGCTGTGAGATACCTGCACTGCACAGGCCAGGACCTTGGGCTCATGGCTCAGGACACCCCGTCTTCCAGACAGGGCTGGAGATGGAGACCCCATCTTCGTCCCCTTTGACTGGCCCTATTATTGACCAATCAGCTTTCAGATTAAGATATTTTTTCCCTTTGCCACATCAATTCCTTCCTTTCAATTTTAGCCTGGGAGGCCTTCTGCCTCTGTGAGGTAATCATATATCTTTGCTCTGATATATTAAGTGTTTGTTTCATAGAAACACTTGGAGGGTAATCTTTCCAGGTTCCTGGGCTGCACCTCTCTGTGGCCCCAGGTCACTCATCACCAACAATTCTTCCTCACATTTCCGCAGGCTGCTCTGGGCCTTTGAGCACGGTTCGGTCTTGAACGTTCACCATATCCTGTGAAACTTCAGTACCACTTTAAAAGTCCATTCCTCTGTGCTTCCTGGGTAGGCTACTGTTCACTAAGAGAGCTACATCACCAAACTCAGACTGTGGGGCATAAGTCATTTTGCTGGCGTAGCCCTTCCCTCCAATGGAGAAAAATAGAGAAAGAGCATCGTCCGCATTTTGCAAGAATGACAATATTGAAATCAGTCTTCAAAGAATCATTCTAGTTCCATGATGGGCCCATAGTAGCTATGGGATCTCCTCTTGACTAGGAAGATTTTATTTCATCAAATAAAAAAGTTGTATTTTGTCGAATAAAAAAAGAGTTGTCACTAATCACCGTAATACTTCCAGATTCAAGCAATAACTCCATAACTGAATCACTTTACTATATACCTGGAACTAACACAATATTGTAAATCAACTATACTGCAATTAAAAAAAAGATTCAAGCAACTACGCCAGCCCTAGCTCCAACGGGCTACGTGTGTAATCACAACTAACATTTATTGAATGCTTACTCTGTGCTAGGCAGAGTATTAGCATTTTGCATGGATTACTTCGTTGAATCCTCACAATGACCTTATGATGTAGGTAGTTTAATTATCCCCATTTTACGGATGGGGAGACTGACAGTAAGAACAGACAGATGGTAGAATGTGGAGCCAGGACATAAACCTCCTGGTGAAATCTGAAACAGATTTGGCGGTTTATGTATTGTATAAAAATATATACAAATATTATGTATTTGGTGGTTTATGTACATAAACCTCCGGTGAAATCTGAAACAGAAATCTGAAATCTGAAACACAAGAGTGTTCCATTACTGAAAGCCTTTGTTTTCCCCGTGGTACTTGTCCCTATGGTATGCCTGATCCCTACAGCAAAGATGGATCTAGATATTTTGCAGTTGCTAACCATCTTGGCAAGAGCTGGTCAAATAAAAAGTCAAACAATGTAGAAACTTGTATTTTGTTGCTACAGAAATTGTGCCAGGCTCTCCTCGGATCAGTTATGATTCCCAGCAGACAGCTTTCTCAGCTGCCACAGAGCCATAAACACAGCTCTGGGATCTACAGATCAATGTTCTGAGCTGTCCAGGAGAATGTGACACACTGAGAAGTATTCAGATTTGAACTGAAAAAAAGGGTTTTGTTCCCTACAAACCATAAATGAAAAAAAATTGTCGAACATTTTTGAAGGACTCACAGTTTTCACATCATTTCCAGAACATTAGACATTTGCTGGTTGTATATATGCATATTTTTTACTTTCAGGCTTACATGGTGATACAGTTTTCACCTGAGAGCCCCAAGGAGAGAAACTTCTGCCTCACCCAATACTCATAGGGTTAGAGACAGCAATTTCTTTTCCTTCTAGAAAACCAATAAGGACTTCCCTCATAAATGGACCACAATCCCTGGATGTATTGCTCTCTCTTCAACCACACTATTTGCTCCTCCAGAGGAAGCTATCGTATAGGCCACTGCAGCCCCCAGTGGGACTCCGCCAGAGGTGATATCTAAACACAGCTGTGGCTCACAGTGGCCTTCCGACCACTCAGACCCATGAATTTGGCACCTACTATGTGCAGGCCACTTTGCTATCAACCTTCAGTGCTTTAAGTTTTATAAATGTACCCAAACGCTGAAAATTATTTGTCCAGTGTGAAAATTTTAGATCTATGCTTAATATGTATATGAAATGTCACAGCCCAGGGGTCCACAACCCCCAGGAACCGGCCACACAGCAGAGGGTGAGCTGTGGGCAAGTGAGTGAAGCTTCATCTGCTGTTCCCCGCGGCTCCCATTACTGCCTGAACCATCCCCCCCCCCCACCCATCCCTCACCCCCGTTCTTGGAAAAATTGTCTTCCCCAAAACTGGTCCCTGGTGCCAAAAAGGTCAGGGACCGCTGACTTAGTCAAATAAATTGCCCTGTTGTGTCATTTGGACTGGGACGCACGCCTTTTAGAATCAGAGGACACTCAACCTTCAAAGCTGGTCGACCCCACTTCCCTTCCTCACCCATCTTTCTCCCACACCCATCTCCAAGTCACCTCCTCTCATTCCCTACATACAAACACACACTTCTTCAAAACAAACCCATGGAGCAGCTATTCGCATGGCTACTCCATCATTAAGACCTATCACTTCCCAGCACCTTATGGCTGTAATAGAATTTCCCCCTTTGATGAATGCGTGTTCAACAATTCTCACACTTGCCTACCCAAGAAACTCTTTCCTGTGGGAGGAAACAAAATTATACCCTCCTTTACAATGATCCAGCAGAGAAAATGAGATCACCCAACACATTACAGTTTCTATTCAGCGGAGCCACATGCTCCCTCTTGAGAAAGGAAGGAAAATGAGCTGCCAGCTAAAAACTCCTAAAGAGTGTCACAATTACAACTTTTCATTGGTGCTCCTAGTGACGGTACCTCTGACCTAGAACAACATAGACACACAGATGTACTCCTGAGTCTACTCATTAGCCTAATGAGGATCGAGTCAGACAAAGAGTTAATTTGACTAATTTAATCAGCAAGCCCTTCGACATGTCTACTGGGAGAAAGCCAAAGTGATAGAGACAAACAGAAACACACAGAGGAGAGGAATTTACTGAACTGTGCTTGTGATTAGGCAGAGCCATAGCTTGAAAACATAATAGAATCAAAGCTGGAAAAAGCATTAATGATTGCTTACCCCGGTCACTTCATTTGTTAAGACCTAATGAGGTTAAGAAATCATAAAAATAAAACTTCTTATAAAATAAGTAATACATGGGAAAGCATTTTCAAAACTGTAAACTGCTGTGTGTGGGCATATACAAAATATTATTAAATTGTTTTCCCAAACAACATAGAAGAAAAACTTAACCAATGTATTAATTGTTACATATTTTCATAAAACAAAAATGTCTTCCCTTTCCCAACCCCCACCCCCAAAACCCTGATTCTTTAGCTGTGTGGACACACTTCACACTCAGTCATCTGATAAGGATGTAGTTTGAAATTATTATAAAAAATTTTCTCCAAACTTTTCCTATTCTTGAAGACTCTAGAAAAATAAAACATTGATGAGTGTTATTTGATGATGAATGTAAATTTTAGTTTTACTAGACTCAGGGATTTTCAGTTAATACTTGGTGTAGGTGATTTATGTTTTTGATTAATGGTTTTCAATTTCTTTAAAGTTCTACCTTAAAATGAGCACTATAAAATGTCTATTTAATGTTGGCAGTACTCCTGACAATGTGCCTTGATCTTACAATTAGAGATTAAGCCACAATTGCTCATCAGATTCTGTAATTCTAAGAGAGTTGATTGAGGGTTTTTTCTGGACAACAGAATGTCATTTGCATTGATTATTTCATTATATTAATTTTCTCACCACTTTTTCTTTTCTTTTTTTTTTGTTTTCATTTGAACACTATTAAGGAAGTTTTCCAACAGGCTCAAGCCTAAGGGGATGAAAAAAAGGAAATGAATGAGTTTCTTCAGTTAAAAAACAAAAGAAAGGAAGAAAGAAAGGGTTCATGGGGATACTAAGCCATATAGTCTATAAATTGGTCCTTTTTCCTTTTATCCTTGATGATAGTTTGTAGAATTAAAAGAGGATGGGGAAATTTATATTTTGAGGGTGAGTCTTTTAAGAAATTAATCTTTTGTAATGTCCTTTCTATTTAATGATACTGCAACAGACAGGCCAGGAAATACATAATGTTCCTTTTCTGTAATTTTTCTTAAAAATAACTTTTCCCTATTCAATTATTGATGGAGATTCTATTATGTATACTAGGTATGAAGTTTATATTCTTGTAAAAGAGATAGACATTAAATAAATAAACAAATAAATATGACCATAAAACATAAGTGCAATAAAGGAAAAGAGCTGTGTTCCATGAGAGAAAAAAGGGGATAACATTATTTATATGTGAGTGTGTCAGGGAGGGACTCTCTGAGAGATGTAAAGAACAGGTGCAAGTTTAAACTCATCAAGTAGAGGGAAGAGGGACCAGGCAAAGTAACAGAAAATGCAAAAGATCTGGAAACAGGAAAGACCTTGGTGGGTTCAAGGAATATCATCAAGGTCAGTGTAAATGGAGTAAGGAGAAAGTGGTAGAAGATGAGGCTGGAGATGAGGCCACTGTCCAGACTGGAGTGATTGAAGAGTGAATAGGGGAGTTGATACAGACTAGTAGTGAACTGAATGCAGGATTAAATTCCTTTGATTCCTCCCCAAATTCATTATAAAATGACAAACAGAAAATAAATCTTTTATAAAAGGCATAAACCCCCAAGAACAAAGAAAGATGCAGAAGAGACAAACGGCATCAAAATTTTATAGAGTCTGAAAAGCATGTGAGCAAGTAGTAACTGATTTATCAACTCTGAGAAAGTCTGCAGCGGGGAAAGTGAAGAAGTTGTTTACCAAGTTACCTCTAGACATGGGGTAAAGGTGAATCTAAAAACAGAAGGTATGGTTGAAAGTCCATTCAAGAATCAGAGAAACTCTGTACCAGTCAAGAAATGATTCAATACAGAGAATTAGCTGCTTACAAAACTGTTGGGAAAACTAGAGAAGTGCAGGTCAGAGAAAGCCATGGCTGCTTCTCAGTTTCACTGTCAGTTTTCAGAAAATCAAGAAGTTGCAAAAACTTCAGAAAACTGCCAAAGATGATCACAGCTGTCTGAAGCATCATAGCAGGTGATTTGCAAGAAAATACTCTGAGGCTGCTGTAAAATCTCATATATGCTGAAGTCCACAGAAATCCCTACAACTGCCAGAGGGCATAACATGGTTTCCACGTTTTTGATGCCTTCCAGTCTTGTAGGTGTGTCTCTCATTGGCAGACTTGAATCCAGAACTTGGCCAGCAAATAATTCTGGGAATGTAGTTCCTGGGCTTCTAGCTCCTCCAATACAAGCAAGAGTTCAAAAAAGTCATGATAGCAGGGGGAACAGAAAGAGTACTGAAGCTGAGTTGCTACATCTGTTCAACACAGAGTCCCTCCCAGACCCCACTGCCCATTTGTGCAACTGAGCAATCACCCTTTCCTCTTGTGGGCAGAAGATGAGGGGTAGGACAGATGGTCTCTTGACTGGAGCACTAGAGTCAGCTGAAGTCTGGGAGACTGTTCTTAAAACTGGGGGGGTTAGAGAAACTGAACATATTAAATGTTGAAATCACCCCCAGACCTCTTCTCCCATTTAAGTCTAGGTTTAAGCCCCCAGACCAGATATTGTAAGAGCCTTCCCTAGAAAACCTGATCAGCCCCAAAGAAAAGGCTGCAGAGATACTTCTATCAAGGATTTCTCCCAGAAAAAGTCCTTGTCAGATCAGTTTATAGAGAAGCCCACAGTGGCAAAAGCCAAAGATCACCAGTATTTGAAGAAGACAACAAATATGAAGATCAGAGCCCAAAATAAACAAAAAACAAAACAAACAAAAAACATGGAAGACAGAGGCTATAAAGGAAAGAGAAAAATGTCAGAAACAAAAACTACCATCAACTATCCTCAGAGACTAAGGAGGGTATATTGAAATGAGAACTGAAAACTATTTTTTAATTAAAGTATGACAGCAGAACCACAAAAGTTCTGCTTTTTAAAGTTTCTTAGTAGAAACTTTAGCAAATAGTTAAAAAAAATCCCAGAAATTAGAGTAAAAAGACAAAGAGGTTTAAAAAAGTTAAAAGGAGAGAAAATATAGAGGATGATCCACATAATAGAAGCTCCAAAAATAGAGAAATGAGGAAATTATAAAAGAAGGAGAAGAAATTATAGTGGGGATAATTCAAGTTAATATACCAGAAATGAAGGGCACTGTACTTAACACAATGAATGAACATGGACCAAGAGACATTAGAACACTGGGAACAAAATCTTACAAGCCTTTAAAGAGGAAACCAGCATAGGACTTATATCAGAGATTGGCAAGCTTTTTCTGTAAAGAGCCAGATCATAAATGTTTTAGACTTTGCAAGCCATAATATCTCTGTCAAAACTATGCAGCTCTGCAGTTACAGTGTTAAAGCAGATATAGACAGTATGCAAATGAATGTGCATGGCTGTGCTCCAATAAAACTTTATTAAAAACAGGCAGTGTGTCATACTTTGCTAAACCCTAACTTACATAAAGAATCAAGAATCAAAATGGCATCAGACTTTGCAATCAACAGACTGAAGACTGCATGACAATTTTTCAATGTTGGTACAATTCTGAAGGAAAAGTATTTGTCATGTAGAATTCTATTCTCAGCCAAATTATGAAATAAAAGTGAGGAGTAAATAATGTCTCAAAAATGTTATTTCCCACTGACCTCTTCTCAGGAAGCTAACCAACAATGAGCTTCATCAAAATGAGAAAGAAAGTCAAGAAAGAAAAAGACATAGGATCCTGAAACCAGGAATTAGTTTCCATTTCTTAGAACTCAGATTATGGTAAAGCAAAATACCAAGCCTACAAGTCATACAGCACACAGGGCACCCACTCCAGACTGGAGCAGAGCACAAGGTTTTGGTAGAAATGGCTTCAGGAAGATGAGCTTGAGAGAATATCAACTATGTTTACATGGATTCAGAAAACACACAACTACACAGAAAACTATCCAAATAAACAAAATGACTGTTATTAACTCCAAAAGGGACAAAAAGTTGTGCAGGAAAAAAAAAAATAGTAAGCATTGATCACTGTATGACTCAACTCTGATAATGGTCTCAAAGTCATAATAAACATTATACATTGATCTAATCAAATTATGATAGAGTAAATAAAAGCAAAAATAAAAATGGGACCTAATTAAAAGCTTTTCATAGCAATGGAAACCATCAACAATACAAAAAGACAACATACTGAATGGGAGAAAATATTTGCAAATGATATGACTGATAAGGGATTAATATCAACATATATAAATGGTTCATGTAACTCAACATCAAAAAAACAAACCCAATTAAAAAATGTGCAGGGCTTCCCTGGTGGCGCAGTGGTTGAGCGTCCGCCTGCTGATGCAGGGGACGCGGGTTCGTGCCCCGGTCCGGGAAGATCCCACATGCCATGGAGCGGCTGGGCCCGTGAGCCGTGGCCGCTGGGCCTGCGCGTCCGGAGCCTGTGCTCCGCCACGGGAGAGGCCACAACAGTGAGAGGCCCGCGTACCGCAAAAAAAAAAAAAAAAAAAATGTGCAGAAGAACTGAATAGACATTTTTTCAAAGAGAAAATGCAGATCACCAGCAGACACATGAAAAGATGCTCAATGTCACTAATCCTCAGGGAAATGCAAATCAAAAACACAACGAGATATCACCTCACACCTGTGAGAATGGCCATCATCCAAGAACACAAATAACAAATGTTGGCAAGGAGCTGGAGAAAAAGGATCACTTGTACACTGTTGATGGGAAGGTAAATTGGTGTAGGCACTATGGAAAATGGCATGGAGGTTTCTCAAGAAACTAAAAATAGAACTACCATATGATCCAGCAATTCCACTCCTGTATATATATCTGAAAAAAAAAAAAAAAAAGACACTAATTCAAAAAGATACATGCACCCCAATGTTCATAACAGCATTATTCACAAATGTCAAGATGTGGAAGCAACCTAAGTGTCCATCAACAGATGAATGGATAAAGAAGATGTGGTATATATGTACAATGGAATACTACTCAGCCATAAAAAAGAATGAAATTTTGCCATTTGCAGCAACATGGATGACCTTGGAGTGCATTATGCTAAATGAAATAAGTCAGACAGAGAGAGACGAATATTGTAGGATATCACTTATATGGGGAATCTAAAAAATACAACATAGTAGTGTACATATGTCAAGCCCAATTTCCCAATTCATCCCACCCTCCCTTTCCCCACTTCGTATCCATATGTTTGTTCTCTATGTCTGGTGTCTCCATTTCTGCTTTGCAAATAAGTTCATCTACAGTACTATGTATAAAATAGATAACTAATGAAAACCTACTGTATAGCCCAGGGAACTCTACTCAGTACTCTGTGGCAACCTAAATGAGAAGGAAATCCAAAAAAGAGGGGATACATACATATATGTATAGCTGATTCCCTTTGCTGTAAAGCAGAAAGTAACAACATTGTAAAGCAACTATACTCCAATAAAAATTAATTTAAAAAATAAAATAAACATTAGAGGATTTAGAAGCTAAAAAAAATACAATAAACTAGTGAATACAACAAAAAAGAAGCAGACTCACAGATACAGGAATCAAATTAGTGGTGGGGGGAGAGTCAATAGAAGAGTAGGGGGAGTGAGAGGTACAAGTATTGGGTGTAAGATAGGCTCAAGGATATATTGTACAACACAGGGAATATAGCCAATATTTTATAATTACAGTAAATGGAAAGTAACCTTTAAAAATTGCATTAATTTTTTTTAAATTTTAATAAACATTTAAAAATTATGATAGAACTACATATACTGAAAAGATGGAGGGTAAAAACCGCAGTGTGTGGGAGAGGTGTGTATTTGTGGAAAAGAGAGCTAAAACTGTCTCCGATAGTGGAAAATCAAACAATAATATGTAAAGCTTAACGTCTAAAAATAAGTAGTGCTATAAACATTTAGAGTTTTAGAGGCAAATAGCAAATGAATCAGCTGCAAAAGTTGAACATGGTTGTGTGAGGGTGTTCCGCATTAAGGGTGGCAAGAGTCATTTAAGAAGGCTTATGGAACAATGTGACCCTTTTAAACTCCAAGTGTGTATAAAACTTTGATTTTTTTAAGTTAACTTTTAAGAATAATGAATATTTTTCCATCAGTAAGAAAATAACCAAATGGTAAATTTAATTGGTAGATTTTGTATAGCTCTTAAAGTAATCAGATGGGACTCATGTTTTAAGGTGGATAAAGCTCAATAATAATGTGGAACAGGGCTTCCCTGGTGGCGCGGTGGTTGAGAGTCCACCTGCCGATGCAGGGGGCACGGGTTCGTGCCCCGGTCCGGGAAGATCCCACAGGCCGCGGAGCGGCTGGGCCCGTGAGCCATGGCCGCTGAGCTTGCGCATCTGGAGCCTGTGCTCCGCAACTGGAGAGGCCACGACAGTGGAAGGCCTGCGTACCGCAAAAAAAAAAAAAATAATAATGTGGAACACAGAAAACAAAACAAAGCAAACTTCAGAAAGAGATGTGGAGTGTGGTAGACATAAAAAGTTTAAAAGCATGGAAGACAATACTGTGTTTTATTTATACATGCATCATATGTACTAAAGAACTAAGACTTGTGGGGCAAAAATAAACAACAAATTCAGAATGTAGTGGTCTCTTGGAGGGAGGACAGTGAGGTCAGAGAGCAGTGCCAGGAATGCCTTCACTCTAGAATGTTTTATTTCTCTAAAAATGTCTCCTAAGCAAACGAGGTGAAGTAATCCAGTTAGACAAATCAGGAAGACGTTAGAGATGCGAGAAAGAGAAGGATAAACAGGAACAGCAATCATAACTTTAAAATCAGAGCTGTGTTCCTTTTCCTGACAACACTTCACCCCTCCATGTAGGGTCTTCTTTCACTTCTCTTTTTTCTGTTTTGTTGTCATTGCTTTGAGTGTTGTTTGTTTGGTCTTTCCATCAGCATTCCAATGTGCCCTTGCAATGACTACACCTCTCTCCACTTAGATTCCTGCTCCATCAAGCTTCCTGAGAGGCTTTGTTACACACTGAGTCTCCATTTTCTTACCTCCCATCCACTCTTAAGGGTTTTCTTGTTTTTGAAGTAACTGTGTCTCAGTAGGATTATATTCTGACTAAAATATAGTGTTATCAATTAAAATTGTTTCTTACCTCTGCCTATCCTGCCATCATATCTTTAGAGAGGGGAAGCTATAACTTAAAGCACTGTGATATTTACAGCACAATTTCATCATTAAACATAATGAGATATCAGGAAGTAGCAATTTCCAGGATTGGTTCAGTCATGCAACACTGTTACCAGGACCGTGTTCTACACTGGCATCCTCAGAGCATTGGCTGGGTCAGTCTGAGGAGATTTGCCCCTTGAAGTGCCATGAGAATGCCACAGTCCCAGTATCAGCTTGAAGAAAAGAATTGTTTCCTCAAGTCCACCTCTTTTATTACAGAGGAAACCTATCTTAACAACTAAAGCAGACATTCCTTTGGGTTGCATTCACCATGGTGGGGTTACATGCTCATGCCATAAGTACAAAAGGGGATGGAAATGAGAATCTAGAATCTTCAGTCTCTAGAGTGGGAGGAAGTTTCTGCCAGCAAGTAAGTGGGGGGTTGGATAGGCCACCAACAGTGCCTACCCCTTACCTTTGGTGGCTCAGAATATCCACCACCATACCCCACAGAGGGCACAGCAGTGCCAGTGGACAGAGCCATACTAGCAGAAGTAGCAGCAATGCCTACCAAAGGTAGCAGTACCCAGATGGAAAGGCAGTACCAAATGGAAGCCTCAGTGGTGCCAGCAGACACAATGGTGTCCGACAGAGAGAGCTGCGTCCAGCACAGGGACAGACTACAGTTGCACTGTTTGATATGGTCACCAATATCCACAGGTGGCTAAACAAAAATTAAATAAAATTTAAAATTCGGTTCCTCGGTCACACTAGTCACATTTTAAGAATGCAGTAGCCACGAGTTGCTACAGCTATTGCTACTGTATTGGACATGATGGATCAAGAACATTTTCATCTTTACAGAAAGCTTATTGTTTTAGCACTGGGCTAGAGCAAAGGAAGAACTTCTTAAGTGACAAATCCACATTACATAGGAATAAGATTAAATTACAGCTCATCTGCAGGTATCTCCAGGGATGCCTGGAGCTATGGTACGGACCCTTGGCCAAGATAGCAATGAAATGTTCTAGCTAATGATTTATGATGTGCTGTTTAAAGCCCAAAATTCCCCTGGAGATGCCCAGTGCCAGCTTGTCTGCATTGTTTAGTGACAATGTATAGATTGATATTCCCCATCTGGTTTACCTGCTCGCTCAGCCTGATTTTGGCTGTGTGATCAGTGAGGTATGAAAGATCTCCAAGCAAACTGGCGCCTTGTCTTCCCTGAAACAGATATCTCGTGCTCATATTGGTAGACCATGATCCTGAGACAGAGCATATTCTGCACAACAGAGAAAGGACCCTGGAAGCTGTGCCCAGGTGTTCCAGCCTCTGTAATGTTGCTTTGTGCTTTCTGGCTCCTGGTGCCGTGTATCCTTTGCTTGTAATAAATCTTTCATGAGCATACCTTGTTAGAGTCCTTCGAGTCCTTTCAATAATCTGACCCCGAGTAATTGGTGCATCCCATGGTGGCCCATCAGATTTGGTCATTAACACATACAAAACACCCTCTGGACACTGCCAGAAGTAACTAGGCTGAACTTTACAAGGCTCTGGATGTCCCACTCTAGCAGGTGTAGGGAAAAAACACCACGATATATACAAGGTTTTGTTGTTTTCTTCACTCTTACATGTCAAAAGGGAGTCATCAATGAAGGATATAATTTGACGTGAATAATCAAAGAGATTATTTATGTTCAAATTCTTGGAAAGATCATTTTATTCCATAAAACTCAATCTTCTCTTCTGTAAAATGGAAACTATTACAGAATTCACATCATAGGACTGTTTGAGGTTGATTTGTATACCACATATAGTAAGTAAAATGCTGATCATAAAGTAAGAACTCCAGAAATGTGAGCTCTTGCTATTACTCTCCCCATATAAAGATATCTGTTAATAATGAACATTCATAATAAACTGAGTAACGCATCACCTTAAAGATCTCATTGTCTGTCTTGGGTTTCTTTTTTTTTATTTTATCCACTAGCATTGTCTCAATTACCTTCCAATTTTACATCTGTTTTGTTTTCCTTTAAATATTTTACACAAACACACACTTGTATCTGAATAGAATGCTACATCCTCCAAACCCAAATAGCATAATATTCTCATATGCTCTGCTGATGAGCTTAGTTTTTATTAAAAATGCTATATTTTTATTCCATGCATGGCACTTGCTCAGTGGGAAAATTATGAATGTAATTGTTAGACAGCTAACTCAGATTTCTTTCCCTGGTGATTAATGATGGTTTCTAATCCCAGTGGTATAAATGCTTTCTAGCCGTCTGCTGGTATAATCTTTTCATTTCATAGTGAGGTCTCACAGCTAGTAAATGGTAGAATTGGGACTCAAGTCCAATCAGACCCATATAAATGTTGAAGTTGTAAGAATATTTGGATGATATGATACATTGCAGAGGATATCATTTATGATAGAAATAAGAGATTGTGAAGAGTTAAAAAAAATTTTAAAGAAATTTCTTGAACCAATTTATAGGACAAAGCTGCAGGAGAGATAACAAAGTATAGGGTATTGTTCTTACTGTTAAAGAACCTAGACCCCTGATTGGACCTGTCCTACTCAAGTTTCTTTAAATCATATGAAACAGAAACCCATTCAAGAGAACTCAAATAAAATTGTGATTTATTGTAAGGCTATCTTAAACAAGAAAAGGAAATATGGCTGAGCCTCATGTAAACTAGATTGGAAATCAGAACAGTTCTAGGAATTGAGGCAGGCACTTACTCTCCCTCTTTTGATGATAAGATCTCTAAACTCTACCTTTCATGAATCCTTTACTCTGAATTACTTTCTGTCTTGCCTGGTTTCCTCTGCTCACATATCTGAACAAGGCCCAACACACCTTGACTCTGAACTCTAGGGTCTGTTGCCTCATGTGACCAGCATTGTGTCTGTCATTTCTGTAGGGCAGCATCCTCCTTACCGTTATAGTCATTCTGCACTGCTTGCCCTTGACTCAGAAGCTCATCTGTTTATCAGTTTGGCTGGAGGTTTGTGAGCACCTAGAGCTTTATAGGACTGTGGAAAGTAAGCACCTCCAAATATATCCTTTTTACATATATATACATGCCATTCAAAGGCATTTAGGGCTACCCCAGTGGTGCCATGTAAGGTATATGCCAAGTCTATAGTAAAAAGGGAAGTGCTCCAACATTTCCATGGTAGTAGATATCCATGTGGGCGGAAGCTCTGGGAAGCCTGAATAGAGGAGGTGAATAGTAAGTGGTATCTTGAAGAATGGGTATACGATGACATGGAAAGAAGATTAAAGGGTGTTCCATTCAAGTAAAAGGGCATGAAGGTAGGAAATATTAAGGTGCATTCAAGGAGTAGAGTTTTTGAACTGAAGCAGAGCATTCATATACAAGTGTAATTTAAAAATAAGTTTGTAAAAGGTAAATTGGTAATCGAGGAGGGTCCTGAAGTCTGTATTACAGAGAATAGATTTCATCCTAGAGGAAAATTTGGACAAGACATCGTTTAAAATTTTTTCTTTTGGGGGTACATAAGGAGAAGCTTTGGTATTGGAGCTATTTGAAGATGGGTCTTGGGTGGTCCAGGACTGGAAAAAAGAGGAAATGTGATATAGCATACTCTACTGCTAAAGACTCCATCCTTAGGAAATTATAAAAGATAAAGATGAAGATTTTTGTACCAAAATATTCATGGCAGCCTTACAAATAACAGAAAAACCTGGAAATGATTTAAATACCTAACAACATGAGGTTCATAAATAAAGTACGTATGTCCAGATGCTATGTCATTAAAAAGAATGTTTCTGGAGAATATTTGGTGATGTGGGGAGAGGTGAGGTGGAGCTGCTCATTATATATTAAATATAAAATTCAAGGAGAAAGCTAGTATTTATGCCTATGGTACTGCCTAAAACTTAAACATCAAATCTTCAGAATTGTTATAATTCACTCTCTACATCTTAAACAGAAGATGCTAACCTTATTGTTTAGATGTTTGACAAAAGATATAGCAAGCGAATATTGGTATCTGCTCTATGTGTTAAGGTAAATGCTAAGTTCCTGTAACAAAAAGAGAGCAAAAATACAAAGCTTTCAATAAGACAGAGGTTTATTTCTCTCTCATGTACTCATCTGGGTGGTGTAGGCTTGTTGAGTAGCTTCTCTTTGAAAAGTCATTCAGGGCCTTCCCTGGTGGCACAGTGGTTGAGAATCCGCCTGCCGATGCAGGGGACATGGGTTCGTGCCCCGGTCTGGGAAGATCCCACATGCCGTGGAGCGGCTGGGCCCGTGAGCCATGGCCGCTGAGCCTGCGCGTCCGGAACCTGTGCTCCGCAATGGGAGAGGCCACAACAGTGAAAGGCCCGCATATCACAAAAAAAAGAAAAAAAAAAAAAAAAAAAGTCATTCAGGAAACCAGGTTTCTTCTATCTTGGTTCTTCACCTTCCACCAGCTTATCTTTTTTCTTGAATGATCAAAGCTGAGTTAGTGTCACGTCCCTGTTCTAGCCTAATGGAAGGGGGAAAGAGAAAAAGTTCTACTTTATTTTTATGGATGTGTGGCAAGGTGGCTTCTGCTCACATCCCAGCAGCCAAAATTTGGTCACATGGTTGCCCCTAGCTGTAAGGGAGGCTGGGAAATACAGTGGGAGGGGATGTGCTCTATGACTTGAAGGAAGGAGAGAAGGGATACTTGGGTACAATAAACTCTTCCCCATCTGCTGGGTCCCCAGGGATCCTTTATTAACTGTTCCCTCCAAATCTAAGGGTTTTATTTTCCTTATGTCAGTAGTGGAAATACTCTGTGACTGTCAGTAAACTAGTTACCCACTTTAGTTTACCGTTCATTGAGCAAGTAGATAGTCAAATGGAGCAAAGGAGAAATCTAAGACCACAAATTTGGGTGGGAAAAAGTAACTATATTCCTTTATTTTCTTTAAATCTAACTCTAAGCCCCATGCCATTTGGCTGGCAAGAAATTCACTCTTTGGCATCATTGCACATCAGGTGCGGGTTTCCTTCAGGTGACAGACTCTGTGCTTTCTGGGCAGCCCAAAGAGCCCAGGAGTATTTCTGAGGCCATGTGTGCACAGCACAGGCCCTACCTCTGGGATCTTTCCACCATCAGTTCCCAGCCCCACCCCAGCCCTGCCGGGGATCGGGTCCCAAGACTGCTGCAGACAAGGCCTCCAACTCTGCTTTGACCATCCCAGTTTTGTATAAACCTTTCTTCTCTCCCACAGTAATGTTCAGGGAAATATTGTGAAAGCCTGAAGTCCAGACTAACATTACAAATGACAGAAAAGGCTCCAGCCTCCAGCAGACTTTGCTTTCCACCCTGCAAAATTTCTCCCTGCTTAGAATGGAAGAGGAGGGGAAAACATAGCAAATACACACACAAAGAATCACGTATTTTGACACCAATTTACTGGAATTGTGTGTAAAATCAGAATGAATGTACTTCGGTACGTGGACTGTCTGTTTTAAATTGGCAGGTTCTTTTCTGCTTGGTTCCTAGTTACTGGTCAGATTTTGGAGAGTTGGAAAAGTCAGCTAACCTGCACCTAAGTGATGTGTCCATGTCTGAATTTTCTTTCACGTTTGAGAAGAAAAGGAGAGTGGCAAGAGGACACAATGAAAAAAGGAGAGGTTCCTCATTTAACTGTTGAACCCACAAAGTTTGCCCTGGTTTAAGATAAAGAAGCTGGAGCTGTCGTAAAGCTTGGAGGGTTTATATTTATTACACAAACCCAGGCCAGCAGATGTACGTGGAATAGTGTTGGGAGCCCTGGGCAGAACAGAGAAGAGGCAAAGAGGGAAAAATATAAATTTCACTCAAATCACACCCAGGGCAGGTAAATGGGTCCCTTTCTTTCCTTAGGCTGCTTTCTATCCACATCCACCTCCTGAGAGAATAGAACTCTCTGGCTCAAAATCAGATTTTTGAGAATCAAATCTCTTATTTCTCAGTTCTTTGCCTATCTGACTTCCCAAACATCAACATTTCAAATTTTTAGAAATATTTGACATTTTTCCTGTTGATTTAATACAAACCAGTGATTTTTTTTTTTTTTTAAAGAAAACTCATTTTAACACAATGAAAACATGACAAGAAGCAGCATGCAGCCAGGTCCCTGTTAATGGTGTAGCCACCTCTCAGCAGACACCTGGGAGGGCCTCAGAAGTCAATCAAACAAGGAGAGGAGCTCAATATTTTATGTCAGGGAAAACGTCCTCTACATCTTCCCTTTTTCCTAAAGATGAAGAAGTGTGGTAGCAACTTTCTAAGATGCTATGGTTGACATCTTTACTAATGATCTTGCAGAGACAGCAAATGGTACTTAAATGAAATTTGCAGATGACGCTAAATTAAGAGCTGTTGCTAATACCAGTGAAGACAACAGAGTAATAAATAAACCTGCGATGGTTAAAAATACAGGGAAGCAAAAAGAAGGAAGAGATACAGAATATGCAATACAAATATGACAGCAATACAGAATATGTGTGTCTTGTAATGTTATGTGAGAGCTACCATGTCCCCTGAAAAGGAGGCCTATTTTAGGGTAAATATGAAGGCACTGGCTCATGGAGAGAGGAAATTCCATGTCCCTTCCTTACAACTCTAATGGACCTGAATTGCAACAGCATGTCTAATTTGGAGCCCTGTATTCAATCTGAAAAGGTCTGAGAATAGAGAACAAAGCTGAATGGAGACTCACCAAGTGTGATGCAAATAAAAGGGTTAATGGGGATAAATATTTATAATTTCAAGACAAAAGAAAAGTCTGCAATTATTTGGAAGGTGCAAACACCACAAATAGCAATTATTTCACCTGGGGAAAGCCTTGTAACTAGAAATAATGAAGTTAAGTATGGCATTATTTCAGAAATATCAGGAAACTTTCTTCCCATCCACAAAAGCTATTAGATCTAAGCAATAGGTGCAAAGAACATTCTTCCAGAACTTCCCATTCTGTGGGGAAGAGGAGAAGTAGTGGGAAGGATTGTAAGGTAGTTTAAGAGAAAACATTAGCCCACCAGTGAGCAAAGAGCAGGGAAATCAGGACACTAGGGCTAAGAAGCACCAACAAAGGCCTTTATGGGCTTTGAGATAGGGAGTTCTGGGCCTGGGTTATGCAGCTAAGGGAATGCATTACAAACAAATAAGGAAGACTTGTGATTTCCAGAACTCCTCCTTCCAGTCCTGGAAAGGATGAGCAGAAAAGATTCCATTCACATATCAAAGGAAATGCTTAGAAGAGATCTCTGACCCATATTCTTGGTGTCCTCTAAGAATTAACTCTCCTGTAGTGGCAGGTAGGTTATTCATCACAGCAGCAAGTGTACTAAGAATAGACAAAACTTTCAAGTGAATATTGATACATTCTGACAACAGTGAACTCACAATTCAGTTATGACAAACTCTCAGGTCTGACAGTTTCTCCTCATCTCTTCCTGATAGTTGTTGATAAAAGAATTACAGGATACAGCAACACATCATTGGCAGGCCTCAGCTCTGCCACATAGTAGTATGATATCTTGATTAAGTTACTTGACTCTCATGAGCCTCAGTTTTCCCATCTATAAAAATGGTTATCATAATAATGTCTAGAAACTGTCATTTGCCTACAATTTCCAAGATCCAAGAATCTTCCTAGTCACTTAAATGAATGTTTCATAAATTATTAGTTTTGTAAATACTAGTTTTGTAAGGTAGGAAGTGGGCAATGGATGATATCAGGCAGAGCTCTTGATTACATACCACAAAGCCAGCTCTGGTGATGAAATAAGAAGTTTTTAAAAGGGATATTTAACAGGGACGAAGATGTTGTGGGAAAATAGGCTATTCACATGCAAAAGAATAAGACTAGACCCTTCTATTACACCACTAACAAAAATTCACTCAAAACGATTACAGACTTAAATGTAAGGCCTGACACCATAAAACTCTGAGAAGGAAAAGCTCTTTAACATGGGTCTTGGCAATGATTTTTCGAATAAATTTAGTCAGAGAAATGAAAAAATGAAGAAGCAAAGAAAAGCAGTCAAACAGGACAAAATAATAATAGTTTAGTTATTTAAAAAGTCAAGGACGTTTAGTTCCTCCTCAAGGGCTACAGATAATATTCTGAGCTGTATCCTTTGAGCTGTTTTGCAGATACTGAAACCCCCACCAGGTAGAAGAAGTTAACTGCATGATGACCAGAGTGCAGCCATGACATAAGTTGTTCCATCTTACATAATTCCAAGAACTGGCCTCAAGGAAATGGGATCAAACTGATCCTGGATCTGAAGATTAACTGCACTAACAACAATAAAGATGGCACTGATCAGACCACCACATGACTAATTTCAAGATGATTGCCAGAGCCGACTGTGCTATTCAGCATGTAGCCCCCTCCCTCTTCTTACACACCCCTAAAATCCTCCTTTAAAAGGTATTGCTCCCTGATTGGCAGCAGGGAGTTGGCTTTTTGTACATTAGTCCACCTTCTCCCCTGGTTGCTGACCTCCTGAATAAAGCAACTTTTGCATTCCTACCAACACTTGTTCTCTCAGGTATTGGCTTTTGAGCTGTGAGCAGCCAAAACTGAGTTCGGTAACCCAAGGAGAGGAAGTAAAGACTGTTACAGTTATTTGGTGATAATAGTGAAATATGCCACTATAACCCACTTCCTTGGTTTCAGGACCCCTGTGTTCTGGCTGTGGAGGAAACGGCGCCAGATATTGGTCACTGGCTCAGGTCAAGACCACATCTTATAAAATAACACACAGCCTGCACACAGAGCTGTTACCCAACCAGAGTGGTAACTGAGTCTTCATGGACCATCCCACTGAGCTACCAGGCCAGCTGTTTCTGAATGTCAGGATACACAGTAGGGCCAGTGAATCCTATGGCATGGGCACATTTGTTCATGTCTTTTGCTCTGAAATAAATTCTCTGCTCTGTAAATTCTGGCCCCAGCTAAGACCTTGGGAAAAGACAATCATCATACACTTCTCAAATGGGTAACCACTGGGATCTTGCCTCCACAAAGTTCTCCCCTGACCCTTTTCCAGGCAGTTTAGGGGGCCAGGGAACATGATTCTCAAGATTCCTCAGGATCACATAGCAATCACAAGTAAGGTATTCCAGCCCAGCAGTGTTCTGAGAGGCCAAGTTTATAGCAGTCTTGTATCTCCAGTCTCTCTACCTTCCCCTCCTTCCTCTTCTCCTTCCTTTTCCTCCTCCTACCTCCCTCCACCTCCCCCTCCTTTCTTTCTTTTAGCCTTTTTGTTATTATTCTTTTTTCACTCTCCCTCTCTCTTTTCTTCTTCCGCCCCTTTTTCGCTAACTCTTTCTTCTCCTCCTTCACCTTGGACATTTTTTTATCATTTCTGTAGTTTCAGCCTCCTAGTGTCTTTTCCAAATGGGGAGAAGCCCAATTCCTACCTAAATTTCCCAGGGCGACCTTTATCCCACTTGACCCCCTGGCATACTGTAACTTAGAACATTCAGAAAAAACAAACAAACAAACCTTAAGACTACTACACTAAATTATTCTTCCTAGTATAGAAAC
Organism: Kogia breviceps; assembly: GCF_026419965.1. Lineage (NCBI taxonomy): Eukaryota > Metazoa > Chordata > Mammalia > Artiodactyla > Physeteridae > Kogia > Kogia breviceps. The sequence goes on from NC_081325.1 coordinate 32,455,466, forward strand.
ATTTCTCATTTGTCTTTATTTTAAAAGTTCAAGCTTTGATTCTTTCACTTAAAAAATTATTCATTTAGATATCAGAGGAAGTGTTTGCAAATTCCTTAACACAATCTTTACAAATTTTCTCAGTTTCAATTTCGATCTAAGATAATTTTTCTTTCAACATAAAAACCCTCTTTCACATCCATGGTTGCATTAGATAATTGTATTTTAAACTGAGCATTTGATAGTCTTTTAATCTGTCTACATATTTCTATCTTTGTTTTACTGTGTTAGATTTAAGTACATATTTCCAAGAATAGTACTTTTAACCCCTTTGGATATTTTCTTATCTGTGTTGCTATTGTTATTTTACCCTTTTCTAACTTGTTTTGACAAATTTTATTTTGTAACTTTGATCTTTAGTAATAGATCCATGATAAAAGTAATCATTATTTCTGTTATCTGACATCTTTCAAAAACTTTGAAGCCCAAGTTTAAACATTCTCTATTGACTGTCAGACATCTTTTTAAACTAATAATACGGTTTTATGGAAAAGATAAAGAATTGCCTAAAATTTCAGTAAGGATTTTTCAATTGAGGAATAAATGGGAATGTATAAAAGAAAAAGCAATTTATTGCAAAAAGCATATGAGTAGAAATGTCTAAAATAGAAGGAAATTTTCTAAGAATAAGAAAATGTAGTTGGAACATGCACAAACAAACACACACACACTCTCCTCTTAATCCTTTTGGGTCTTGGACTCCTTTGAGAATCTAAATAAAGCTATGGATTTCTCCCCAGACAGAAATACATTGATACACAAGGTCCATGGAGCCCAACTTATGAACCCATCAACCTATCTCTAAGGAATAATATTAGATAATTAAGTCAAAATACCTTCTTGCTCCCCTTTTGCTCCAAAGCCCCATTGGTTGAAATTTAGTACAATTGTCCCTTGGTACCTATGGAGTTTGATTCCAAGACTCTCATGGATACCAAAATCTGTGGATGCTAAAATCCCTTGTATAAAATGCCATAGTATTTGTGTATAATCTGGGCATAGCCTCCCATATACTTTATTTATTTATTTTATTTGTTTGTGTTTGGATTTTTTTCCATCCAGTTTTATTAAGGTACAATTGACATATAGCACTGTATAAGTTTAAGGTGTACACTATAATGATTTGAGTTACATACATCATGAAATGATTACCACAGTAAATTTAGTGACCATCCATCACCTCATATAGATACAAAATAAAAGAAATAGAATAAAAATTTTCTTCCTTGTGATGAGAACTCTCAGGATTTACTCTCTTAACAACTTTCACATGTAACATACAGTAGCATTAATTATATTTATCATGTTGTATTTTACATCTCTAATACTTATTTATCTTATAACTGGAAGTTTGTACCTTTTGACCACCTTCATCCAATCCCCCTTCCCCTAACCCCCACCTCCGGTAACCACAAATCTGATCTGTTTTTCTATGAGTTTGTTTGTTTGATTTTGAAGTATAATTGACCTACAACACTATTTTAGTTCCTAGTGCACAATATAGTGATTCAAAATTTCTATACATTTCAAAATGATCACCATGATAAGTCTAGTTACCATCTGTCACTATACAAAGATATGACATAATTATTGACTATATTCCCCACACTGTACATTTCATGTCCATGACTCATTTATTTTGTAACTGGAAAATTGTACTTCTTAATCACACTCACTTATTTCTCTCATGCCCCACCCCCACCCCTGACAACCACCTGTTTGTTCTCTGTATCTATAACTCTGTTTCTGTTTAGTTACATTTGTTTATTGTTTTGTTTTTTAGATTCCACATAGAAGTGAAATCATACAGTATTTTCTTTTCTCTGACTTATTTCACTTACTATAATACCCTCTAGGTCCATCTTGTTGCAAATGGCAAGATTTCATTTTTTTATGGCTGAGTAATATTCCATTGTGTGTATATATATATATATATATATATATATATATATATATATATATAAAACATATTCTTTATCCATTCATCTATTGATACATGGGTTGCTTCCACATCTAAGCTATTGTAAATAATGTTGCAATGAGCATAAGTGTGCATATATCTTTCCTCTGTATACTTTAAATCATTTCTAGATTACTTATAATGTCTAATAGAATGTAAAATATATATATAAATAGTTGTTAATACAATGTAAATGCTATATAAATAGTTGCTGGTATGCAGAAAATTCAAATATTGCTTTTTAGAAATTTCCAGAATTTTTTTCAAATATTTTCAATCGACTACTGGTTGAATCTGTGGATGCAGAACCTGTAGATACAGAGGGCCTACAGTATTCATCCTGACATAGAAGTAAGGTCACTACAACCTGTGATTTAACCTTATGTCCATTACGACAGAGCAGAAAAAGAAAGAAAGAATGAGTGAATGAAGCAAGCACAACTTATTATGGGCATGACTATGTGAAAATACTGTGGGCCCAGGTTTGGAGAAAGTCATTCTAGGCAGAAGAGACTTTTCTGGGCGAGCAAAGGGAGATGGTGTGAAGCACCATGCTTTGTGTGGCAAATCACCAGTGTGAAGGGGCAGTGCAAGAGATGGGATCACTCCATGGGGGTAGGGAAGGGGCTGGTGTATGTAATGACTGACACCTAGACTCTACCCTGTGGAGAAAGGGTTTTGCACCGTAGATTAACTGGTCAGTTTCGAATGTCAGAGAGGTCACCCCAGCCAGAGTGTGGAGAGGGCATTTGAGGAGGACGAGACCAGAGTGCTGGAGGCAGAACCCCCACTGGGAGGTGGTGGTAGAAGTCCAGGACAAAGAGGATGAGAGACTGAACTAAGGCAGTGATGACAGATATAACAAGAAGAGGAAAAAAATTGAAAAACATGTAGGAAATAAAAAACAGAGGACTTGGTAATGGAGTGGAGACTTGAAGTGATGGAAAAGTCAGTGTGCCATCCTTCTTAGGGGTACTGGTGTTTTACGGATGATTTAAATTGTAGAATAACAGCGTTAGCATCCCAAAACCACTCCATTGAAGGCTTTGAGTGTCCTCATGTTGAGAACACAGCCTCATCACATGACATTTTCTTTCTACTAAGTGACAGCCAAGACTGAAGTTAGGAAGCAGAAAAATTGAGGGGGATGAAGTAAAGAAAGGAGACTCACAAAGAAATACACTTATAAATGTCCTTGTAGTCTCGCACATCACACACACACACACACACACACACACACACACACACTGAGCCCCCAAAATGGAGAGTGCTCCCCTATCAGTGCCACACACCTACAGTCTGTTTGACCAGGATTCTTGTGCTACATAGAATGCAGTGCCATTGAGTGCCTGAAGTATGTTTTCTTTGATTTTCAGAATACATTCTTTCATATTGAAAAATTGCTGCCATAAGTGCTTACCCTAGTAAAATCACAGCTTATGATTCATATGTATGATTCTGCTTCACTGAATTTTGACTTTATTTATAGCTGATATATTGGGGGGGTATTTTCTAATTTCTGGTAAATTCCCTCTTTCTCTCTTCTTCAGGTCACTGACCAATTGAAAAATAGAAGAACCACAAAGACAAAGGAAAGGAAAAGAGTGTGTGTATGAGAGTAATCTGAACTACTGTTAACTCTTGATGGTTATATCAGGACCCTTCACCCAACTGCCTTCTTTCCATCAAGCCCAGCATAGCAAGTGGCTACTGAGAGGGTTTTGGCCCCCTAGCACCCACTGATAATCTCCATTGGTGCTTCCCTTAAGCAATCCATATAAAAATACAATAAAAACATATATATAAGTAAAAGAATGTGGTTTCGTTTTTTCTTTAGCAAGCCCAATTACGAGCCTCCCAAGTTCTCACCTCCAACCAACTTGCTGCCCCTAAGCCATTTCTATTAGTTTGAACTATATTAAATAACCCCTTTTACATGTCAAGAATGGTTGCAAGTCCACAGTTTTACATGGTTGAACTTAATATTGTAGAATTCTAGAGCCACTGATATCTACAGTGTGTCCTTTCCTGAGTTCATAGGGAAGAAAAACAATCTGAGCCATTCTTTCTGTGAATGTACCTGTTGCAACGTATATGTGAATTCCCCATTCCTCCTACCCCACTTGAGGATTCTCCCTTCTACAGAATTTGTGTTGGTTTGAAGGAGTAATGACAGGTAGTCTGAAAAACTTAGCGGTTTGCTTGGAAAAGACCAAAGGAAAGACATCTGCAGTCTAGCTTGTGTCAGAAACAGTGCAGTAGTGCAAAATTCTCCTCCAGCTTCCCAGGACCATCCCACCAAGGACCATGGTGGTCTTGTGCTGAGGACACAGTGCCAGCACATGCAAATATGAGAACCCATTTCCCTCCCACTAGACCCAAAGTACTGTCCTGGCCTCCTAAGAAAGATCCCTCCCTCCTGCATACAAAAGGAAAAAATATATAGATTTTATAAAATGTGGCCAACAAGAAAAAAGTAGAGTCCAAATTCTGAAGACCCTGCTGGAAAAATTCATATCTGACTTTAATAATCAATAGCATATGCTGGCATGTGGCTATCATAACACATGCTTGCTATAAGCCTGCAAACTGTGATACAATCAAGCTTTCATGTATATTTATGTGACCAGGAGGACTTTGTATTTGACAATTTTAAAAGATGCATGGACTCGGCTCTGTTTAATTCTGATATATTGTTCTATTATCCATAGGAGGCCATTGGCTAAATTGTACTATTCACATGAGGGTCCATGATGGAAATTTATCAGAATGATAGGGAAATATTCAGATTTCAGTTTTCTTTAACAGTGAAATTTGAGAATATAAGCATATTGTGCTTCCAAACGGCAGTCAGAACTAGATTTAAGAGGACCTCATTGTACAACAAATGCATTATTAAAATAGTTTGTTATGCTGCATTAAAAGAGAAGCAGCTTGACAATTGATGGAGCAGGAAAGACCAGATCCACAAAATTGCAGCAAATGAAACTACAGTCTCAGGGAGTCAAATTCAGCAAGCCTGGAGGAGGCCACTAACAGTGAAGGAAACTGGCATTTCAAAAAATAAGCAGTCATTTAAGTTTTTATTTTGCTTCAATAATGCAATATTTACTTAACTTCCTCAATCCTAATTCCATCTAGACAAGTCATTTCAGTTCTCTAGGCCCTTTCATTCATTCAGCATCTGCGGGTTGGATGTCTCAATACGATAGTTACTGTAATAGACAGAAATTTTCAAAGGGACTACTCATGGTCACTGCCCTTAGGAATCTGACAGTCTAGAGAGAAAACAGACAGAGATACTGGTTGACAGGACACTCTAGTTTGGTCTTCCTCTTGAAGGAGGTAAGAAGTAGCAGGAAATTCCTTGTTGTCAATGGGAATTTCAAGAACATCAAAGTAAGGTGTTATAGGGGCTGTGACCCCCAGAGAGCATGTTTCCCCCTCAACATTATCCTTGTTTAATGGGGCCTTTTAAGGGGCAGGGTATGTGTCTGCCATTGTTTCATGCAATGGTGATGGGTTTGCAGTAAATCGTTCTTGTGTGTGATCAATGACATGCATATTCAGGATGCTAGTCTTGGTAAGCCAAGATAATCAACTTATTTCAAACAACATATGGGATTAAAAATGTATTAGACTTGGGGTCAGAAGGCCTAGCACTGAGTTCCATCTCTGCCACTACCTGCCTATGTGACCCTGAAAAAAATCACTCCAGTTGCAAGCAAATCTCAGCTGTGAAATGTTGATGGAATATTGAAAGTCACTAGAGGCCTAAGTTTCTATGGCTTAGTGGAACTGAGCCTTTGCCCACCAAGCCTAACTAGACATCTTTAAATGAAGGCCACGATGGAGAATTTTAACTTTGTCTCAGAGCCACAGGTAGAATCCTGCCTTCACAAGACCACATGATCATGCTGATGAAGTAGATTTTGTTGTCTTTAGACAATATATATTAAGAACTAAAGACTAAAGGTCAATGCATTCAGTGAATATATATTGAGCCTATACCATGGGCTCTGGGAAACAATGGGGATAAAACAGAGTCCCTTCCTCTCCCTGCATCAATAAGCAAGAAAAGCATTCTGGAATTTATCAAGGAGGTCAAATATCTTCTAGTAGCATGCATAGCTACTATCAGAACCCTACATCTGACATGATCTTAGAGACCATACAGGAAAACATCCTCATTTTTCATTAGGGGAAATTAAGACATGGACACATATCTTTCCCAAGTCACTCAGAGAGCTAATGACATTCTTCATTTATCAACAAATATTTGAGCTCTGGACATTTTGCTGGATGCTGTGAAAACAACAGTAAACAAAGCACTCACAAATCTTTTTCTTTTTTAAAGGGGAAGTCTTTCTTGAGTTTATTTAGTTGAGGTTAAATAAACTAAAGAGTTAAGTACAATTGCTAACATATTCTCCTGTTTCTAATGACCATGTGACATTCTGATACTGGCTAGCTGTGTTTGCTGATCAGATTAGCCTCACAAATCTTATAGTCTAATGGGAGAGAGATAAGTAAACATGATTTGATAAGCATTATGATCTGGAAACCCATTTTATAGGAGTGCCAGAGAAGGTTTTCTTGAGGGAATCAAGTCTAGGCGAAGCTCTAAAGGATGGGTAGGAGGCAAAGAGCTAAGCCTGTGAATCCAAATTTAGAGTTCAACCCTCTTCTACCAGCCAGGACTACAGGAACCACCTGAGATTCACTGCTCAGTGGGGAGTGGGCAATGGTCCTGGAGGAGATTTACCTGCCTTCAGTCCTCTCTGACACACAATGTCAGCTGGCTCCTGAGAACTTTAGTCTGGCTTCACTCTGCCCCTGCTTCAGTGGATGGTGGATAGGATAAGTGTAGTAGAAAATGTATGTCCAGCTGAGTTGAGCAGACCTAGGTCAATCCCAGCTCTGACAGTGACAACACTTGTGACCTGTGGGTCAACCCTCTCTGATTCCCACTTCTCAGCTGCACAATGAGGAAAATACCTCTTTAAGAAAGTTGTTTAGTCTTCAGTCAAATAATAAATATAAAATAGCCAGAGCCTCCAGCAGCCAGGCCAGATCAAGAGCCCACAAAGAGTAGCTTTGAAGGGTTAGTCAACTGCAAACACTTGAAGTTGCAGGCTTCTTGTCAGGGGTTACTAATAGAATTTGCAAAGGAAACAATAAATTCAAGGTCTCTATACACTAAGAAACTATCTTCTGTTCTGCTCCTCTGCTTCCTCATTTTCAAATAAAATTAATATAAACTTTCTTGGTGCTTTACATCAAGGCCATTAAAAGATATCTCCATAAACCCTCCATCCCAAGCTCATAACTACTATGGGCTTACTGAGAAAAGCACCAAAATTAAGTTCAAATGTGCAGATTTACTGATTAGAATCAGTTCAGTCAGATATAACATGTAAAAAGAAGCACAATTTCTGTTGTCTTGTTCTTCTGGCATAAATTAATTATAGCTTATCCAAAGGAATTTTTCATGAAGGACCTAACAAAATTGTAAATGGAGAACTGGGAATACTTTAAATAAAAGAAGCAAGTACTCCATCCCACTCCTGATTCAGAGGGGTTCTTCCAAGGTGGATAGAAATTTAGCTCCCCAAGTGATCCTCCTTGACTGGATACAGAACCAGGTGGGTGAATGGGTGACGTCCAGACACATAGACTGTGCATTCCAATGCATAATTTCTCTTCAGGAAACTGGGAGTTCTAACTTCAGTGAGGACCACTCTAGCTGTTGGCCACCTGGACTGTGCTCCATATAATTTCCTTCTTACATCACCTTCAAATCTAGCTTCGCATCAGACTTTGAAAATGATGGAAATGACAAGTTGCAAACTAACCACACTGAGCCTGAATGAAAGGGGATGTGGAGGACCTGTAGGCTGATAATATGCCTGTAGGTCTTGACATAAAATTTCTACTCTGTCTTTTTAGATGCAATGATGATATCAATTCACTCTTTTCTACTCAAGGATGTTATGCAACATCAGCTCCCAATCTCTGACTTACAATTTTAATGATCCCTAACTAATAGATCTTCTTCACTCTAGCTACAGAAATCCTAAGGATTTCTTTAACTGCTGTACAAGCAACTTGCAAGTTTTTTGTCTCCTTTATACACGAATGCCAATGGTATCAACAAAAGTCAAACTTGTCACATGAAAAAGGGAGCATAGTGCGGTATTACTAGCCCTGAGAGAGCATCATTGTTTGAATTAATTAATCCAATTAGTGACCCTTGTACCCTTCCAGCTAATTTTGAACCTCTATCAATGGGTGATTACCCCATATAATTTTAATGAAAAGAGCGAAATTTTCATAAATAAGCAAGAGTACACAAAAAAGGAATGTATGGTTATTCCAACCAATGAAAAAATAAAACAATTCTAAGTTCTCAAACTCAGCATGTGACCTGATATCTCTCACCGAATACACTGATAATCTAACAGTTATTGAAAGAGGCACTCTTCCTAGGGCTTTGATATAATGTCAGTTCTCTTGTTCCCTCTCATGTCCCAAGGTCCACACGCTAAGGCAGTGATCTGAGCAGGGATGGTCAAATGGGATACTCGTAGCCCTGGGAGTATAAAGGCTTTCCAAGGGGTATGAGAATTCCTATAGTTGTCTGGGAATTCTTTTTCTAAAAATGAGGTATGATTGACATAACATTACATTAGTTTCAGGTGTACAATGTAATGATTCCATATTTGTATCAAGATGCAAGATGATCATCACAATAAGTTCACTGGACATCCATTACCACATATAGTTACAAAACAATCTTTTGTGATAAGAACTTTCGTGATCCATTCTCCTAGATACTTTCAAATATGCAATACAGTATTATTAACTGTAGTTGCCATATCATGGTGGGGTTTATGACTAGATTGTGTCCCAGCCTCTCCTACGTGCTTTGAGCTATGTGGGCCTCCTCTCATTCACCTGATGTGTAGGAGTCTGATGTGTAGCCAGCTTTTAGGTTTTATCCAGAGGAAGTTATTCTATATGTATCTGTAGGTTTGGTGTGTTTGTGGGAGGAGATGAGTTCAGGATCCTCTTATGTCACCACCTTGAACCAGAATCCCCCTATAGATTTAAGAAAATCAATTTCCAGGTTCTCAGACTCCACTCATACCCTTTCCTAAGAAGGATTTGTCTGAGAATGCACCTGGGTTCACCAAGAGCCCCTTTCTTACTTTACCAAAAGTGAGCCACAGCCTCATTCCCCACCCCCACTGTAAGAATCATCAGGGGAGAGGACCTTCTTTCATGAGTATGCAAGACACTCTAAGTTCTTACAGCTTCCAGTCGTTTCCTCTTTTTTATGTACTTTTGATAAGAATGAAGGTGGGCATTAAAATGAAGGTGGGCTTCCCTGGTGGTGCAGTGGTTGAGAGTCCGTCTGCCGATGCAGGGGACACGGGTTCGTGCCCCGGTCCAGGAGGATCCCACATGCCGTGGAGCGGCTAGGCCCGTGAGCCATGGCCACTGAGCCTGTGCATCCGGAGCCTCTGCTCCGCAACGGGAGAGGCCATAACAGTGAGAGGCCCGCGTACTGCAAAAAAAAAAAAAAAAAAAAAAAGAAAAAGAAAAATGTTGGTCCCTCTTTGGATGTTCTAAAAGCACATATACAATAAAGTGGGGCTAATGATAATAAAAATAAAATAATGTGGGAGTAATGATCATTTTTGCTTAATGACTTTACTTCTTTTATACTGAGATTATTATCAAAAGATTCATTATTCATGAGGGAGAATCTGTTGAGAGTAAGGCAAAAGGAGTATCTGTGGGAAATATTGAAGTCTAAAAATGGTCCCTTCTTTTTATGTATTTAAATATAAGCACTTCTTTTCAGCTATTCTCAGTGCTCATCCCTAAGACATGTTATTAGCTGGGAAAAAACCAGCTTGCATCAGAAAAAAGAAAAGCACCTTCCATCAGTCAAAACAGTATGGGTTAGTGACATAGATCTTTTAAATGTAAGTGGAATGTTTCCTAGGATTCCAAATTTTGCAAGATAGATTAGGTAAAACCCACATATAAACCTCTATAAGATTTCTTTCAGAAATTGGTGTGTATTATTAAATAAGGTAGTTAAAACTATTTTATCTAGTCATATCTTGAAATATTTATTCTAATCTTCATCTTATGAGAAGTTTAGTATTTCTGCCTGCTATTAATAAAATAGAAAATTATGCTAGCTGCCAGACTGATTCATTTTCAGCAGTTTATATAACTTTCTCTTTTGTTTCATATGTAGGAACTTTGATCATAGTGTCAAACTAAAATAATGGAGTTATTACTTATGTGTATAGCTGCATATTATTTAATTATACTTAAAAACCAGACACCAAAGTATGGTGTACACATACACACACACCACATATGCACATGAACACATATTTACCTAAAAAATGTCATGACTTTTACTATAATCTCTAATTTTTGGTGACATAATTTTACCTATACATTACACTACATTGTTACAAGTTAAGCAATGAGAAACTATATATTGAATTATTTTGTTTTTATGTCAGTATAAAATGGATAAATTAGATGTATTAATTCAAAAACATCTAAATATTGATTTAACAGTTTTAGTAATCACTTTTATAAGATGTATTCTATAATTTCTATCTTCAGAGTTTCCATTATATACTTCAAAACCCACTTATTGATACATTTATTTAATTTAAAAATGAAGTCAGAGAGATCTCCAATTCTAGGAAAAGATGGAGTAGACACACTTCTCTATATTCCACCAACTAAGTACAACTTAAAATTCAGTACATTATATAAAAAAAACAAACAAGAAGACTCTGAAAGGAAGAAGGTGGACCAGTGAGGGACCTTGAGACCTATGGAACAGCACAGCGATAAGTTCCCTTGTTTTTCTGTTTGCCTTCTATATATTCTAGACTGGGCACCAGAGAAGCCAGAAACACCAACAGGTACAGGGGGAAAAAATCCCCCCCAAAGCCTGCTTTCTCTAGCCAAAGGGCCAAGAAAGGGTTTCCCAGCAAGAAAGAAAACTTTTAGACAATACTGCCCTACTCCAGCCACATACCATGAAAAAAGTCAAGACCATACTCCCACTCCCAAGGTGTGCTTTCCTACTGCCAGGGTGGTGTCAGACAAGGCTAAGCAGGGAGCCAGGACATTCACCACCACCCAGTGGTAAGAAGAGATCCCAGTGGAGGCTACATGAGGAGCTTAAACATCCACCCCTGTCCAACAGTAACAAAGGCACCCTCTCCCAGAGTGTTCATGGAATCTGGACATCTACCTGCACCTGACAGCAACTGGGTAGTGTCCACCTTTGCCCACCAGCATGCTGTCAGAGGAAGTCTGCTAAAACAAAATATTTAAATAAAATCCAGAGTCTAATACACAATACTCAAAATATACAGGATATAATTTAAAAATCACTCATCATACCAAGAACCAGGAGAATCTTAACTCAAATGAGTGAAGATAATCAAACATACCCCAACATGGAGATGACACAGATGGTAGAATTATCTGATAGAGATTCTGAAGCAGCCATGATAAAAATGTTTCAGCAGCAATTACAAACGTGATTTAAACAAATTTTAAGAAATAGGAAGGTCAGAAAAGAAATAGAAAATCTCAGCAAAGAAATAGAAGATATAAAAAAAGAGAACCAAATGGAAATTTTAGTACCATAAAAAGCAATAGCTGAAATTTAAAAAGCTCGATGTATGGGGTCAACACCAGAATGAGAGGACAGAGGAAAGAATCAGTTAATTAAAAGACAGAACAATAGAAATTATGCAGTCTGAGCAACAGAAAGAAAAATGAACTGAAAACAATTAACAGAGCCTGAAAGATTTGTGACTATAACAAAAGATATTCCTGGTTTTGATATGTAATATGTAAACAGTGGGGGAAACTGGGTGAAGGGTACATGAGGTCTCTCTCTACTGGTTTTGGAATTTTCTGTGAATCTATAATGATCTAAAAATGTTTAAAATTATTTTCCAAAAAGATGAAGTTAGACATCTTCTGAGATGAAGTTAAGTCTAAGTTAATCAGTTTGACAAAGTGCCTTTGCTTTTTAAGTAATCTCTATGTTGATCATTAATGAGCTAAATTTTCTACTCTAAGTTTTATTTGAAAATCTATTTAAGCCACATGATAAAATAAAAGTATTTTATCAAAATATAATACTGGCAAAAGTGGAAAAAAATTAACACTATAATTAGTTTCCCTATCCTTTCTGAGTGTACACTGGGTTTGAGTAAACAGAGTGCCTATAAATTTTAAAATAATAGGTACAATTAATTGTCATTTGATAAGTCTGATAGAATCTTTTTGGCATACTTTGCTTTCCTGAAATCAGAAACTCAAGTTCAAGGAGATGGAAAATTATAAAAGTTTCTAAACTTAAGAGCATAATTATATATATTTAAACTGGATGATAATGAATGTTAAATCATTATGGTATTTAGATTTCACTGGATACATCTAAAAGGGTGATGTAACAGTTTCACACTTAAATGTCAATATTTGGAAAATACCAGAAACTGCATCCTTTTGCAATTATCTAAACTTATGGTAAAAAAATCTTTGAGGTCATTTAAAATACATAGGAGGGCAAAAAATGTTTGAAGACCATATCCATAAGCCCAGCATCTCTCAGACCTGACCTTCTTCCCAAAGATCCCAGACCACTCTGGGTGCTGACTATCTATCACCACCACATGGCTACATAGCCACTCACACTGGATTTGTAGGATTCAACTCCTCTTCTATTTGCACTTCTATCATAGTCACTACTGGATTCTTCCTAGGGCTAGTCTTAGAGTCAGGTGTTCTGGGTGTGGAGATAATAGACTTTCAATGCCAATCTAAACAAAAAGTGAATGCAATGATTAGTCAAGGAGGTTTGTGTCCCCAGCACATTTGACCTAGGACTGCTTCTGACCCATTTGATCTTTTTAATACTGGCTTTGTCAGTTCTTGGTGTCCTTTACAAGTTGTGTTTAGTTTATTTTAAGAAATACTTATAGGGCTTCCCTGGTGGCGCAGTGGTTGAGAATCAGCCTGTCGATGCAGGGGACACGGGTTCGTGCCCCGGTCCGGGAAGATCCCGCATCCCGCATGCCGCGGAGCGGCTGGGCCCGTGAGCCATGGCCGCTGAGCCTGCGCGTCTGGAGCCTGTGCCCCGCAAAGGGAGAGGCCACAGCAGTGAGAGGCCCGCGTACCGCAAAAAAAAAAAAAAGAAATACTTATAAAAATCTCCTATATACATGACACTGTACTTTGTGCATAGATAGCTTATATATCATTGCATATATATTGTGAACATACATATTTATATTGTATGTACATTAAAAGGAAAATGTAAGTGAAATAAATTGATTAATATGCTCCTGAAATTTCTTCCAATTCAGAGTTTATCTTTTCAATATTATTTTTTGAGTCAGTTTTTCATGTTTATGTCTTTCAACATAATGTAGGATTATCTTTCAAGTTGCTGATATTCTTTCTGCAAGTTTCTGCACATTTTTTTCTTGACTTTATGGAGAAGTTGTCAACAAAAGATTTCAAACAAGATTCATGGTCTTTCTTTGAAAGCCTTCCTTAAATAGTGTGTTTACAATGAGGGTTTGCAGTTGTTCAGTCATGTTTCCATAAATAATAACCAACTTTATGTATGTGCATAAAACAACAACCATGTTATAACTGCTGTCTGCCTGGCCACCAGTGATCAGAAGATACCAGCAAATATAAAGACTCCCTGATTTCAGAAATGATAAGATGTAGGGGAAAAGCTGTGTTTTAGATTTTATCTAATATGGTAGTATGAAGGAAAGAATCATTAACTTTCTCTAAGATGGTCTGGGTTGATTCTCAGAGGTCATACCTGAATATGTTTTTGTTCATTTGTTGTCTTATTGCTGGACAGACTTCCATCAGGCAGATATGGGAGAGGGAGGAGAAAACATGGAGATGTGAAGCAACAGGGCACAGTGGGGTACAAATGAGTTGGTGAGAGCTTAAGGTGAGCCTGGAAGCCACAAGGAGCATAGATCTCAAAATAAAAAGCTTAGACTCTGTTGGGAAGGTAACTATGAGCCACTGAAATTTTAAAGAAGTGTTAAGATATTAAAACCCACTCCAGTTGCACAGTAAAGGAGAAGATTAAGGGAAATATTTCCAGAGAGCAAGAAAAACAGGAAAGTCTATTAGGCAAGAGAAAAATGCTGCTGAATCGAACACCGCCCCAATTCAACCCAAGCATGCTTTAAACCTTTAAAACCAAGGAAAAAGCTTTATAGGTACTCTCCAGTAGGAGGCCAGCAATAGGAACTAGATAAAGTTCTTGTTCTCCAGAAAATGTATTAAGAATTCAATAAACATTTGCTGACAGGGGGAGAGAGAGAGAGAGAGAGAGAGAAAGAAGGAGGAGGAGGAAAGGTAGCAGTAGTAGAGGAAGGAGAAAGAAAAGGAGGAGGAGGAAAGCAGGGAAGGAAGGAAAAAAGAAAGAAGGAAGGGAGGAAAAGAAAGAAAGAGAACTTTTAAAAGAATCAGCATTTCAAGTAAGAGATGCTATTTGCATTTTGAAAGTTTAGAATGATTATAATAGATGATAGAGGAAGACATCTAAAAGAATTTTTTCCCCACAGGGTGAAGTTCTGGTAAATTTCTTCATGCCTTCTTCTACATCTTTACCCTATCTCTATTTACTCACTTCAGGGTTAGAATTAGGATTTATTTCATTCTCCCCTCAGTTTCTGAGACTTCAGTTTTACATATGTTAGACTTTTTATATCATTCCATAGTACCTTGAGGCTCCATTCAATTTTTTCAATTCTTTTTCCTATGATTCAGATTTGATAATTTTTATTAATCTATCTCAAGTTAACTGATTTTCCTCTGTCATCTACAGTCTACTGCTAAGCTACAGACTACTTCAGTAACTTTTTAAAATTCTAAGATATGGTATTTTTATTTCTATAGAATCCAAATGGTTTTTCATTATCTTTGTGGAGATTTTCTATATTTAATTCATTGCAAACATATTTTTCTTTACATCCTTAAGCAGAGTTAAATAGTAGCTTTAAAATCTTTGCCTGCTAATTCTAACATCTTGCCCACCTCAGAATTTGTCTTTTCTCTTGAGAATGGATCATATTTTCCTGGCTCTTTAAATGTCTAGTTATTCAGGATTGTATCCTCAACATTGTAAGTATTGTGTTTTAGACACTGAACTCTTTTATATTCCTGTGAAGAGTGTACATTTTCTGATTTAGTAAACAATTATTTGGTTGGAGTCAAACTGAAAACACTGTCTTTTGGAAAATACCTTAAAACTTAGTTCAGTTCTTTAATATTTGGCTGGAATCTGTCCCATGCATGGTTTGACATTTCGCCAGAGACTTGGGCAGATTTTATAACAGAACTTGGAGCTCTCCCTCTCAAAGTCTCTGGCATTTCCTCTTCATTTGTCAGTACCCATGGTTGCCCAAACTTTTGCTCTGGTTCTTTAGGCCAGAAAAAGTGAAAATTTTCTTTTAGAGTTTTAGTGACATCTTGATGCCAACTATGGCCTGCCCTCAGACTAAATACTATTGGAAAATGGGTAATTCATCCATGCAGTTCACTTTTTTAAAGTGTCAGCTTCTCTCCAGAATCTGCCTCTTTTTGTTCATTCTCTCATGCCTTTAGGTCACTGGTTTTTCAGTTTTGTCCAGAACTGATAGTTGTTACCAGCAGGAGGGTGAGGCTCAGTAGAGGTTACCCAAGCCACACTGGAAGGGGAGGTCAGATTATGACTAATCCTAATTATGATTTATAATTACTAACTGAGCCTTTGCTCAGTAAAGTAATTTGCTCGGTAATAGATAAATAGATAGATAGATGGTAGATGATGATGATAGGTAGGTAGGTAGGTAGATAATCTCATTTAATCCTACAAGAATCCCAGGGGGAAGAAACTGTTATTGTTTACATTTTACAGACAAGGAAATGGAAGTTGAGAAAGGCTAGAGGTCACACTCCAGTAACAGATTCAAACCCAAGTGTTTTAGAGTCCGAAGTCCTAATTCTTATTGCTTTAAGGAAGAAAATTAGCTCTCTCTACCAAAAGGTGCCCTGAGGCACCAAAGATGGCCCCAGGCAGGTTTCTTAATCAGAAACCAACTTTAAACTAGATGCTTGCAGGTGCTTAGAAATTCATTTCCTTACTCACTTAAAGCAGTGTTCCCCAACTTGGCTTAACAGAAGGATCACCTGAGGGGAATCTCTGACTACAGATCAGAGACTTTTAATCAGTCTCCAGGGGCAGGGTATGAAAATCCAAATATTTAACAGGCTCTCCAGATGATTCAATGTTCTTCCCAGTTTGAAAACACTTACTTAGAGAAATGAGCACCTGGTACCCAAACACTTTATTCACAACTGTGTTTCCTGGTATAAATAATGACGATAATAAGAAATGCTAATTATCACCTAGAGCTTACCTCAGGCTCAGCAGGCTCTTTTCTAAATATTTTACATGTATTATCTCCTTTAATCCTCCCAGCAAACCTGTAAGTCACTACTGCTTTTATGAGGAAACTTGCCCACAATTATACCAGTAAGAAGAGGAGCAGAGTTTAACTAGGCTGTTTGATTCTAGACCAGTCTTTATTACTGTACTATTTCATTTCCACTTGTCCAAACTGCCACAACTGAAACAGGACGGAAGGGGGAAGGGCACAACATTTGAAAGAATGACATAGCCCAAGGACATGACATAAACTGATTAGAACCAAATGAATCCAAGATAGCAGACAAGTCAACTTCCAGTAGACCTTGATCCTCAGTATACGCTCACTGTAACACATCAGCAAGCTAAATGACACACCCACCAACGTCATGACAGTTCCAAGGCCACCTTAAGGATCAAAAAGTGGACAGTGGCCCAATTCTTTAAATCCCCGCCCCTTCCTGAAATAGCTGGAATACTCCTCCCACTCATTATCCTATGAAATTACCCACCCTTATAAAAACTGACAACCCCTATACCCTGGTGCCTTTCTCGCCTTCTGAGGTGGCCCACACTCTGTCTGTGGAGCATGTTTCTCTCTAAATAAATCCACTTCAGGACTTCCCTGGTGGCACAGTGGTTAAGAATAGGCCTGCCAATGCAGGGAACATGGGTTTGATCCCTAGTCTGGGAATATCCCACATGCTGTGGAGCAACTAAGCCTGTGCACCACAACTACTGAACCTGTACTCTAAAGCCCAGGAACCACAACTACTGAAGCCCACACGCCCTATAGCCCACACGCTGCAACTACTGGGCCCAGGCACAGCAACTACTGAAGCCTGCACATTCTAGGGCCCATGTGCCACAACTACTGTACCCGTGTGCCACAACTACTGAAGCCCGTACACCTAGAGCCCATGCTCCACAACAAGAGAAGCCACCACAATGAGAAGCCCGTGCATGTGACTGAAGCCTGTGACTATAGTCGTTGTGCAGGCAACGAAGAGTAGCCCCTGCTTGCCACAACTAGAGAAAGCCTGAACACAACAACGAAGACCCAACACAGCCCCAAGAGAAATTAATTCATTCATTAATTAAATCCACTTCTTACCTATCACTTTGTCTCTCACTGAATTCTTACTGCGATGAGACATTAAGAACCTGAGCTTCCTTAAGTCTTGAAACCAGGTGATCTCAGTTGGAAGACGGTGGCTTTTGGCCGGGTTAGAGTCC
Organism: Kogia breviceps; assembly: GCF_026419965.1. Lineage (NCBI taxonomy): Eukaryota > Metazoa > Chordata > Mammalia > Artiodactyla > Physeteridae > Kogia > Kogia breviceps. The sequence continues at coordinate 32,473,213 of NC_081325.1, forward strand.
CAATCTGAGTTTTGGCTGGGTTCGAGTCCTGACACACGGGTTCAAGTCCCAATCTGAGGTGCATGGTTTCACAACCACTCCTAAAAAGAAGTTTGTGTAAACATGTGGCCACAATACATATTTCCCAAGGGCCAAGAATAAAATTCATAACTCATCCTGGAGAGAGACCCTTTTCCTTGTCTGAACTCATTGAAGCTTTGGGTCGTGCTCTGGGCAGTGTCAAAAGGTCCTACTTCTTTGATTACTTTCAGCAGGGAGATTGGAGAAGAGTAGGAAGGAGCACTGGAGAGCACAGCCAACTGATTCACAACCTAGTTATTTCTACATACTTACAGTAGCAGCCCCTGCTCTAGGTGTCAGTGTATAAACCAGATGAGGAGTTTACAGACTAAGGGAAGAAGAAGACAACAAACACGATGCCAACTACTGCAAACTGACCTATTGACCACATGCACAATTCTTAGGGTCTTTTTATAGAAAATGGTGGCCACCAAAGAAGTTTCAAGTAGAGAGAGTCAGTCATTTCCTGAAAATAAGTTATGCTTAAAACAAGTCAGACCAATAGATGTTTATTAACTAAAATTTTATTAGCAAAGCAAGTATTAAAAAAAAATTTCATATGACTTCTGCAGACTGGAGAAGGCCTCCATTCTCTTCTCTTTCAGATGTTTTAACCACTAACTTGCATGGAAGGCTCATTTTAGGACAATGCCAAGTTTCCAGAGGCAGGATTCTGTCACCCTGATAGCCTGACAGAGTCTAGAGTTCATGGCTACAAATCAGACCTTTCAAGTGCAGTCCCTGAGGGTAGAGTCACAAACCTTGCTGGATTCTTATACCCTATTTATGCTATTTATTAAACATTCATTGGATATTAAATTCCTTAATTTCACAACTGACAACTCATTTTCTAATAGTCCCCACATTAAACAACAGGCTGCATTTTATGCAAATAGAAACCTATTTCTGACATCCAATATGCTAATTAAAACAATCTGTTGTTGATGGAGATTTGGATAACTGGAGGGCCTGCAATAGCTACCTCTGGAGTGTGGTCCTTTCTGATAGAGTGCTTTCTGACCCTTCAGCTATACTTAATTAGCATCCTAGCTGACCAGTCTTGACCGTGCTTTCTAAATTAATCCCTGGATATGGGCTTAACCTAAATTTTACATCTTATAATAGCAGATTGTAATCTTAAAGACCTTTAAAGATAATTCCACTAACAACGAAAAGAAACTAGAAACTATGGTAAGCGCTATAAGGAAGCCAATTACAGGGCGTTTGATTGAGAATAAGAAGGGAAACCCATTTCCTCTCACCAGGGACCCAAGACTGGAGGAGGCAGGGAGACTCAGGAGTCAGGGATCTCCTTTCCTGCTTTTTTCTCCCAGTCTACTGCCTCAATTGTCCAGAAGTACAAGCAGGGCAGAGCGGAGAATGTTCGAGGGTATGTAGATAATAGGAATCATTAACAGTCAGAAGGGACAGGTAACTTGCGTGCCAGGGATCAATAGGAAAGCTTCCTGAAAATACCCAAACTCATACCTTCCCCCACGACCAACAGAGCTGGTGTAGTCATTTCAGTGGACCTTAGGCACATGGATTCCTTCTTCTCAGAATGCAAGCAATTCTAGCCTCTCAGAGCCCTTTTCTGCACAGACCACTTCTAACTGTTGTGTCTGATGCCTCCTCCACCATTTCTCCTTAACTCCTTCCCCTCTGTTCAGCCTCATTCAACACTTCTCTATGAAAGCTGTCTCTGGTCATTCATACTTCCAGCACAGCTTTTCCTCTGCTTCCTAGTTCCTAAATGATGACACAGAGTGGATTCTGTTCATTTTTATACTTCCACTGGTGGGGCTTTTTTTTTTTTTTAACAACAAAAAAAAAAGTATACTCATTATACAAAGAAATCAAGCAGTATACAAAAGAATAAGGACTAAAGCAATAATCACGTTAAATCCTACAACCCAAAGAGAACTACGGTCAGCAAACAAACTTTAAAATATCTTACTACAAATAAATACACATAAATTTGTATAATTTTACATAAACAGGGCCGTATTATACATGTTAATTTTATCATAGCCATGTTTTTTTAAACACATATTTTGGCTTGCTTCCACATTCATACATTCTAATATAATCAAACATGTACACATATATGGATGAGTTGTTTTTAATGAAAACATATTATGAATTCTTCCTTTCATCTTGCTTTTATCACTTAACAACGCATTATGGAAAATCCTCTAAGACAGTGGTTTAAATTTCATTCTTTTTAATGTCAACATAATATTCCATGAAATTACCAGGGTTTATTTAACCATTCTCTTAAGGAAGGACATTCACTTATTTCTAGATTTTGTTTGTTTGGGGGTTTTGTGGGGTTTTTTGGTACTACAAACAATACATGAATACTTCTTTTACATATATATCCTTTATATATTGTCACTTTTACTTCTTTGACTATACATGAAAAATCTGGAGGCCATTAGGGATTGCTTTAAAATTTCTTACAACCACAAATAAGACAGCAACAAATATTATAGTCTACACCTCTGTTTCCTTAGGTTAAGTTCCGAAAAGTTAAATTAGTAAATTAATGAGGTAGAACATCTTTTTAATGCACACTGCCAAATTTTTCTCCAGAAAGACTATGGTTGTAGCCCTTTCAATCTTTCTAGCAGTGTAAGATTGCCTATTTTATAGCATCCTCTCTAGTACAAACTATTCTTCATTTCTTCATTAACGCTGTCTCATAAGAGCATCCCTAATCATAATCGTCACTCTGTGTGTCCACATCTCTTGCCAGATCCTGAAATTTTGACATTCAAATGCCAGTGGTTTACTTTTTCTTTTCTTTTTTTTCCTAAGGTGGCACTCTCTGTGAAGTACCTTTAGTAACTTCTGGAGCAAAAGGAATTCCCTTTTACTCTGGGGCAGTTTTCACTATTGTTGATTACAATCTAGTCTATATCCCAAAACAACCAATAATTTTATCTTCCAATAGACAACCTTTATTCCTTGAGGTTTCTAGCATTGATGAATGTAAACTACCATAATGAGGGTGTCTTCTTGATAAAATACAGATAATATTGAGCTGGAAGAGGCTTAAAGTCTCCCTTTCTTCAAGACTTTTGCTTCTCAAGGATATCTGGAAACTAAGCATCCATGAGAATTTATTTATCCCAATGATTCTCAAACCTAAAGTCCATCAGAATCACCTGAAGGGCTTGTTAAATGACCTGTTGCTGAGTCCCAACCCCAGAGTTTCTGATTCAGTAGGTCTGGGACCCGGTTCCAGAATTTGTATCTCTAGCACATTTTCAGGTGATGCTGATAATGCTGGTTCATTAGCAACACTTGAGAACCACTGATGTCTCCTACCTCCCCACTCCCCATTTGGGTAATAGAGCCAAGTATTTAATAGGCCTCACCATGAAGTTCTACTACTTCTCTATAAAGTACCCATCTTTTTCTTATTTCCGTCCTCTGTGACAGTAAAAAGCAGCTGATCAGCACATTCCTCATTATAACCTTTCATATCTTTGAAGGAAAATATTAAGTTTTCCTCATTCACCTTTCACCTATCTAAAGTCCTGATACCTTCAGCCTTTTCTCATAGTCATATAGCTACCCGCTCATCATTTTTACGGCTCTTCCCTGAAGGCCATTTTCAATTTCCACCCCACTCCTGTCCCCATCTCTGTTACTAAAAGGACATGAGAGGAAGGGGATGTGCCATCAGAAACCTTGAATGCGTAACTTTGGGGGCTACTCCTCCAGGTCTTTAAAGTAACTTCACAGAAATCGGTAATTTTTTTCTCAGTTCTTTATGTTAAAAATTATGCTGTTACATGAGAGGGTAGAAAATATTTGCCACTTTCTTCATCTTTATCCAAACATAATCAGCTGCATCTTTTGGTACCAAAAATATCCATTCGTTTATTTAGTCCACAAATATTTATTGAACACCTAGAATGTGCCAGGCACTGTGAACACCGTATCTGGTGGATGTGGTATTAACTTTTGGTCAGGCCAACTTGTTTAGGCAGGTCCTAACCACCTGAGAATGTGGAAAATGTTTGCACAACTCCACCCACAGTATGGCCAAAAAGATAAAGTTTAGCCACCCACAAGTTATTTTAGCCTCTTCCAAATCTACTATGTTCATATAGAAATGAACCTAGATTATAATCAACCTTCCATTATCTACAAGGAGGTAATAATATTTTCTATTATTCAAGTTGGTATGTTATTAAAAATAATCATTTCTCTTTGTCTTTGAGGTGTGTTCTGAAACATGCATATTCGATTTAATGCTGTCACGGCAAGCACTGATTAGTCACAAACTATGTCTGAAACAATCTTAGTCCTCAAATGGTGGAAGGAGAATGACAGCTCTGTGGGTCTCTTTTATAAAAGCACTAATCCCATTCATGAGGGCTCCACCTCATGACTTAAGCACCTCGAAAAGGCCCCACCTCCTAATACCATCCACTGGGCATTAGGATTTCAACATATGAATTGGGGGAGAGGGAGACACAAGTGTTCTGTCGATAGCAGAAACATTTTTTAAAGGTTACTAGATGATTTTCCCCTGCTCTGAACACTATTGTGTATTTTGAGGCAGCAAAAACTTGCATGGTAAACTACACTGTGCATTCTCCGTGTTATGCCTTCTTGCATCACGCTTGTGGGGTTAGGACACAGGATGGTTATCAGTGAGCCAGGGAGCACTCTTCTCAGGTTACCCTGTGTGGTGTGCTCTGCATATGAATTCTTTAATCCTCTTTCTACCAGTTATTCTGGCTTCTGATGAAAGGGTTTTGACTCCTAATGCCCAACAAAGTGTATACAAATAACGGTGCTGAACTTATCTCAAGGAAACAACAACAATAAAACCATCCCATGAAATGGGAAAATGCAACTTTTATGATAGCTTGAGTCTCCTTCAAGGAAATGACCATGGAAAAGGAAAGAAAAATCTGTAGACAATGAGGGATTGGTGCAAACACTTTAACCTAACAATAGGCACCAGACATTACCTTAGCTGACGCCAGTCTGTGGCTTCCGAGGAGGATTGATTTCTAATGTGCAATACCAAGTCCCCATTTCCTTAGGGGCTGTGCTAATCCTGTCCTTTCTGATATTAACTCCATTCCTTCCAGGAACATATGGACCACACCTTGAGGGGAAGTGAGGCAGGAAGTGAGCTCAGAGGCAAGCCTTTGAGCTTCACACCCTCCAAACTAATTTTGAAAGCTTATATGAAAATTCCAAATATAGTACTAGTGAATTAAATTCAACAGTACATTAAAATAATGATTCACTATCACCAAGCATAATTTGTTACAGTAAATTTGTTAATATAACATTTTAAACATCAAAATAAGTAGGAAATATAATAGTACATTCAGAAGAGGTGTTTGATTAAAAATTTATTCCTATTCTTAACTTTAAGGTCTCTAAAAATTAGGAATAGAAAACTATTTTCCTATAATGAATACCTATTTCAAACCACTTGGTAATATCATAGTCAATGGTAAAATACTGTACACATTTCTATTAAAATCTGAATGAAGCAATAATGCCTACTACAATAATTATGACACAAAAATCCCTCTTCTTTATTCAAAAATATATATTAAGCGCATATATTTTTCTAGGCCCTGGGGGTATAAAAATGAACAAGATAAAGTCTGTTGTCTTGAAAGTTCTCACCAAACAAAAAGATATAAAGATATAGCTATTGGAAAGGAAAAAGAAAATTATTGTTACTTACAAATCTTTAAGGTTATGTAAGCAGTAGTTTGTGTAGAAAATATCAGATAATAAACTGAAAATGAACTAGAATTAATAAGTGAAATTGAAAACATAAATGCCTCCAAATTAATATTGGGAGGAAATGTTATGCATAAAGTAATAAAAAGATAAAATAACTAAGTACCTTGCCAAAGAATTATGCAGACACTAGAATGAATGTGAAGAGTACTAGAATACAACACCCCAAAATATGCCTCTTTGGCATATGGATTATTTGAGGCCAGACTACCCAGCGAAGGCAGGGCAATCTGTTTATCTCTCCCTAACTGCCTAAAAATAGACCACAGTTGACTCTTGAACAGCTAAGGGGTCAGGGGTGCCAACCCTTCATGTTGTAGAAAATCTGTGTATAAATTATAGTCTGCCCTCTGTATCCACAGTTCTGTGTCCATGGATTCAACCAACAGTGGATCATGTAGGACTGTAGTATTTACTATTGAAAATAATCCACATATAAGTCGATGCACACAGTGTACACAGTTCAAATCATGTTGTTCAAGGGTCAACTGTAGAAATATCCCCTTTTATAAAGGAAATTTTCATTTGTAAAAGTGTCTCCACACCCAGGAGAGAGCTACCCCTGAGATAATCCTTATCACCTGAGACTCTTACCTGCATAAGACAACACTTATTTACCATCTATTTTCTCCCCTCACCTTCCTATATAACTTGCCTCTTTGCCCTGAAGCCCCAAACCCCTTTTCCTTCATTAAGTGTCAGATGGTATAGAGCCTCAATCGCCTGGCCACCACTTTGAGTCTCATTTCTTTATAAAACTCTGGACATCTGTCATCATAAGTAACGAAAATTGTTTTTTCTCTCTTTAGTGTCTTTACCAGTGTGAATCTCAGACCCTAGCCATTGCACCTATGAAGGCAGAGGAAGAGGGTTTTTTCCTCCCCTACAAGTGAAACTATAAAGTCTACAGAAAGATCCCAAAGAAAACATGACTAAGTGGAAAGGCACACTAACTAATCTCAATTTCTTCCAAAATAATATATATAGCTTGAATACAATATCAATTAAAAGAGCAATGACTTTAAAAAAAATTTGACAGACATGATTCTAAATTTAATCTGAAAAATTAAAAAGCAAGACTACCTGAGAAAATCTTGAAAAAGATAAATGATAAAGGAGGGGTTTCTTTACCAGACATTTTAAATCTTCAGAGCTACAGTAATAATTTTTCAAGTGTCTAATTCTGGGAAAATATTCAGATGAAACAATAGAACTGCAAATTTATAGGTTAAGGAATAAATTATTCAATAACTAATTTTGGTTACATCAACAATTTAGAAACAATCCATTTAGAACCTCACATTACAGATGAATTTTAAAAATTAAACATAAAAATAAGTTACTCAAAAAGTTAAAATATAATTATGCCAAGACCCAGAAACTATACTCTTAGGTATACACCAAAATAATTAAAAGCAGATATTCAAACAAATACTTGTACACAAATGTTCACAACAGCACTATTCACAATAGCCAGAAGTGGAAACAACCTAAATGTATACCAATGGATGAATGGTTAAAAATATATGGTATATCCTATAATGAAATACTATTCCTACAAACGATTGAAGGATTATGTTACCAGAGTTGCCACCAGACCCTTGCACAACCCCTCCCTTGAAAAGGAGCTAACATATATTTTTAAATCACAGGTCTGTACACAAAGAAAGGAAGCTATAGGAAGAACCGGAGAGAACCAGCTAAAACCAAGATGGGATTAATCTGACCTCCAGCTGACCCTGAGTCTCATTCTACACTAATTTTACTACATTAGCAAACTAAATAACACATCTACAAGCATCACAATGGGAAGTCAGTGACCAAAAAAGGGGTGACACCCCATTTCCAGGAAAGCCCTGCCTCTCTCCCAGAAAACTAATGCCTATGCCTCCCAATCATTAGTCTCACTCCTCCCCATAATGTCCTTAGTCCTTAAAATAAATTCCTCTCACCATTAAGGAGAGAAGTTGATTTGTGAAATAAATTCCCACTTCTCCAGTCTCTGGCCATTGAATAAAACTTGCACTGCTTCAATCTCAGTTTTGGTTTCATTTTTGGCTGCGTGAACCCAACAGAAAACGAAGGCAGAAGCCTAGGTCTCAAGCAGGGGTCCATATGACTTAATTTGGTAACAGTTATACATGCTCCAAGATGGATAAACCTAAAGAATATTTCTTGGGGAGGAAGAATTTTTCCTCTACCCTTCTAGGGTCTTCTGGCTGGTCTGAGAGTTAACTGACATGAGACAGATTTTCTCCTGTTGAAGAAAATCAAACAAAAGTTTACTAACACACATACATGGGAGAGACCAAACTGAATAACTCCCCCAAACTAACTAACCCCCCAAAATGGTTGACACCCTCACCTTAAATACCATCTTTAGCTAAAGACAAAAGAGCTTATTGGGCCTAGGGATTTGGGGCTTCCAAGGGAAGGAAAGCAATTCATGCGGAGATGGAAAAGCAAATGTTTGGTAAACCAATGTCTGCTGGGCTATTCAGAGACAGTGGGACAAAGAGAGTAATTTTAACAGATAGACTTTGCTGGGTTCCTCTGTGTCGACCACATCTATCTAGTTCATATTACCTGGTGATCGCTCCCTTGGTGGAACAAGTCCTACATTCTTCTGGGAAGTTATGGAGAAGGTCAAAGGTTCTTCCTGAGTCTTTGAGGTCTTAAAAATAATCTGCCTAGATTAATCCTCATGCCAAAGAAACACATTTTGGGGTGGCAAGTTTTGCTCCATACACATTATACTAAGTCATATATTTTATAAATTAAATGGTTATTCATATATATAAAATATATACATAATACATTAAAATATATAATAAATATGTATAATAAAATGATTAGTTATGTGAATTTCACCTCAATAAAAATATAAGTATATAAAATTACAAAAAAACCATGGGTGCATATGCTCTAAAATCTGGATTTGGAGGAGCTTTCTATATATAAAATCATGAAAGAAATCAAAGGAAAGGATGAATACACTTGATGGGTGAAAATATTTATAATTTGGTGAGTCAAACTAAATAAGAAAATGTACTATATAGATAGGATTCTGAAAAAATATGAGTCATTATGTCTCCAAACTTGCCTGCGCTTCCCCATTTATAACTCTTCTCTGGTTCTCAAACCTCTTGTTAATCTGATGTAAAGAACCAGTTGAAAGACTATCAGACATATACATAAAATTTGTTTCACACCTTGCCAACAGCATGAAATAAGCCTTAGTGTAGGGTTTATGAAGACACTATTTATGCCCACAAAGTGTTGAATTTAAAAAGGAGCAGATCATAGCAAGATTTGTCATAAGTCTTACTTTGGTTCACCTATAAACAGATTTTATTAGATTTTTATTTAGATGCTCTGGGCAGATTGTTTAATTTTGAAATTAAGTTTCCAGGTTGGCAGTGGAGTTTTAAATACTTGAATTCTAGAAAGGCAGCAGCTTTTCACCTTTGTATTTCTCTTTTAAAAGCTAATTAGGAAATCAAATCCAAAAGGACTGAATCCATAAAATGTTGGCTTTGTAATACTGATGGAACAATTTAAGTCACCTGCTATTTTGGTGTCATCTGATTAGTCACTAGAATGAGATATTCAAAGAAGTCTTAAAAGATTTTTTAAAATAATTTAGGAGCTCCACCACCTTGGTTAATATTAGAAACTATTGCTTGGAAAATTAAATCTGAATAGAGAAGTATTTTAGACTTTCTTATCACTCCTGGCTAAATGTTTCCTTAATTTATTATGCACTTGATCAGTCGGTAAACTTTGGTGATAATTCCTAGCTGTGGTGTCAGCTGGAGCTCCAGAGCCTGCCCATTATCTCTGTGGGTGCCCTGGCGCCCCATGGGCACTCACCACAAACAGCTGGAGTCCACTGAGGGGAAAAAAGAGCACTAAAGCTCTTTCTACCTCCAAAGGCATTTCCAGCCTGGGAGCACTTGAAATGCTTGGCGACATTCAAAATTCCCCTTTCCTTCAGCAGAAGGTTCCATTTACAGCTATGATCTTCGACCTCTTCAAATGAGTCTAAAATACCTCCTGACACTGAGGTAATTTTTTCCCCTTTTATCTTAAATATGGCCAGGATCCTATGAAATCCCAATGTGCAGGGAGACCCAGGTATGTGTGCCTCAGGGATGAGCTCCCTAGGACTCCCCTCTCAGCATCTCCATTTGAATTTTCTTCTCTTAAATACCAATCATGTGAAGCATATTTCTCGTTATTTTAATCCTCAAGAACAAACAGATATTTTTCCACTTGACAAGGGGAACTACTAAAACTGAGCAAAACCCGGTGAGGTCCTCCCAGTACAAATCTTTTGTTTTGTGTTTCCGTTTTTTTTTATCTGTAGGAAATAGCCTTCATTCAACCTCCTTGACCTTCCCTGAGTTCCAAAGGGCATGTTCAAACAGTTGCTAATCAGGGAAGGGAGGGGCTGCAGAGACAAGGGAGGAGCAGCCAAGAAACAATAGTGTAGCAATTGGGAAAGGGTCCTAGTACCTCCTCAAAGAATATACATAACAATCTGACACAGAGCTCTGAGGCACAGGAACTAGGGCCCCCACCCACGTGGCGGATGGTAACTTCAGGCTGAGCACAAGTAGTGGACCCCAGACTAGTTGGAACCAGGAGGCTGATGATTTATATTCCTGGAGCACCACCCTGTTACCTCACCACCAACCAATCAGAAGAAAGTCACACACCCTGCAGCCCTCCCCCCAGATTTTGCCCATAAAAGCTCTTACCTGAAGACTAAGAAATTTTGGGCTCCTAGAAGTGCTTAGGGTAGGTGCATGTGCCAAGGAGTAATTAAACAATATGTGTGGATGGCAAATGAGAAGCCCACAGGGGAAGAGTAGGCTTACAAATGAGGGTGGGCTTCATTCTGCTTTGAGGTCCGTGAGTCAGAGATGAAGTGGATCTTCAAAGGTGAAGGATTTTGCTTATAGAAGTGAAGAGGAAGAGAAGAAAGCATTCCTGACTGTGGCCACTAGTCTCCAAAGACCATCACCATCAGTTCCCTCTCACCTCATACCTGAATGTTTGTCCCATCAAGAGTTGGATCTAATTTCCCAACCCTTGAATATGGGCTGATCTTAGCGACCCCTTCTAACTAGTAGAAAGAGGCAGAGGTACACTCTGCGACTTCCAAAACCAGATTTTAAAAAGCCCATGCCACCTCTACCTAGTGTATGTGAGGTGCTTGCTTTTGGAACCCAGACACTATATATTATGAGGAAGCCCAGGCCTCATGGGGGGAGCCCATGTGGACAGGAGCCAAGGACCCCAGCTGTCAGCCCTGGCTGAGCCCACAGCCACTATGAATTCCCTCACATATAAATGCGGAAACCTTTGAGGTGACTGCAGCCTCATGAGAGAACACAGGTGAGAATCACCTAGCTGAGCCCAGTCATCCTCTACCACCCTGAGTGAAAATAATTGTGTGTAAATGACTGTTGTTTTTAAGCCAGAGCATTTTGGGGTGGTTTGAAACAGGAGGGAAGGGGGCAGGGCACAACCTTTAAAAGAATGACATAGCCATAGGACATGAAAAAAACTGGTTAGAATGAACTAGGTCCAAGATGGCAGAAGATTCAACTTCCAGTAGACCTTGAGCTTCATTATACACTCATTGTAATACATATCCATGCTAAATGACACACCCACAGACACCATGACAGTTCCGAGGCCAACCATAAAAGGCCAAAAAGTGGGTAATAGCCCTATTTCTGGAAATCTCCACCCCTTCTCCAAAATAGTTGGGATAATCCTACCACTCATTAGCCTATTGAAATAATCCAGCCCATAAAAATTAACTACCCCATATTTGGGGGCCTCTCGCCTTCTGAGATAGCTCACACTCTGTCTGTGGAGTATGTTTCTCCCAGGGCCATTCTTACCTTTTGAGACAGACCACGTTCTGTCTATGGAATGTGTATCTCTCTAAAAAAATCCACTTCTCACCTATCACTTTGTCTCTCACTGAATTCTTTCTGTGACAAGATATCAAGAACCTGTGCTTCATTAAGTCCTCAGACCAGGTGTGTGATCTCAATTAAGAGACAGTGGGTTCAATTCCCAGTCTGGGTTTTGTCTGGGTTTGGGTCTCAGCCCTTGGGTTCAAATTCCAATCTCGGTCTTGGCTGGGTTTGAGTCCCAGCTTGTGGGTTCCAGTCCCAATCTGAATTGTGCAGTTTCAGCTTCTTACATAGCAGTAGAAACTAGAGCACAAAGGAGGAAGCCGAAGTAACAGCACAGAGTCACTGAACAACAGCCTGACTTCAGGCATCACAGGCTCACTGAAGTTGAAGAAAGGGGATAGAAGGAAAGCATGGCATAAGGCTGCAGGGTCAGGCACAGGATATGGACAGTTGTTGAGGCCATACCAAGTGGGGGCAGTCTATTCTATGGGCAATGGGGAAGCCACTGAAGTGGTCTTAGAGGGAATGTGGGAGGTTAATGTGATCAGATCTGAGACAGCCCTTCTAGCAGCACTGTGCAGAAGACCTGGGAATACTCCATTCACCCCAGTAGGGAGAGTGAGGGGCCCTGAATTAAGGCCAGACAGAGGAGGGATGGAGCATGGAGGGAAGATTTAAATGTGCTAAGGAAGATAATCTACAGGATTTGGAGGTTGCCTGCATTTGAGGTTGAGGGGAGGAGAAATTAAAGAAAACTTGTTCATTCATTAACTTCTGATTGACAGACTACTAAGTACTAAACATGCTTCTGAGCCCTGAGGATAAAGCAATGAATAAGGCATGTGGTCCCTCATGTACTTATATTCTAGTGAGAAAGAAAAACAAATGGTTTAAATGAGTTTAAGACAATTTCTAGTTAATGCCTTTTGTATTAATCCATCTTCTCATATATCAGGCAGTATACAGGAGAAATGGACAATTTTCCAGAAAATAAGATGAACTCCTTAATTTAACATTCCGATGGAGATCCATGGGCAAATTATCTGGGTGCTGGAGAGAGTGCAGGACTTGTTCTTTGATACTGTTAGACTCTGTGTGGAAATCCAGAAACATGGAAGTCAAAGAAATACCCTGGGTTGTCTCTTGTGGTCTTTGGTCCCAGAGACCACGGCCATGTGGCCAAAAGGAAGCATGAGGGGCACGCTTGAGCCAGGGAGGAAGTGATTCTCATTCATTTTTCTATAGTCAGGTAGGCATTTGTTAATTCAACAAATATCCATCATTCTGACTACTGGGCATACTGTAGTGAAAAAGAGAAAGAAAACCCCTCAATTCATGGGGCTTACATTATATTAGGGAAGACAGATAATAACAGGTAAAGAAACAACATAATCTGTATAGTAGCTTCCTATTGCTGCTGTAACAAAATATCAGAAACTTAGTGGCTTATAATGCCACAGATTCATTATCTTACAGTTCTGAAGTTTAGAAGTCTGAAAATGGATCTTATGGGTTAAAACCAAAGTGTCAACAAGACTGCATTCTGAGAATCCATTTCCTTGCCTTTTGTAGCTTCTCGAGGCCACCTGTATTACTTGGCTTAGGGCCCCCTTCCTACAACAGCCTCATTCTGACCTCTGTTTCCCCTGTTAATCTCCCTCCCTGACTCTGATCCTCCTGCCTCCCTCACTTAAGTACTCTTGTCCCACGCAGACAATCCAGGATGATCTCTTCATCTTGATATCCTTTACTTAATTACATCTGCAAAGTCCCTTTTTCTATCCCTTTTGCTATGTAAACTGACAAAATTAATGATGGATTCTGGGGCTTAGGATGTGACATCTTTGCGGACCATTATTCATCCAACCACAGTCAAGTTCTGACTACTATGAAGAAAAATAAAGCAGGATAAAGGATGGAAGGTATGACTGGAGAGAAAAGGAATAAAAGGAGAGGTCAAATTGGGGTCTGATTATGTAAGATTTTTAAACGGTGGTAAGGACTTGGGAGTTTATTTTCAGTGTGTAGGGAAGACTCTGGAGGATTGGCCAAGTGTGGCATGACTTGGTTTATAGTTTTGTTTTGTGTTTTTGTTTTTGTTTTTTTGCAGTACATGGATCTCTCATTCTTGTGGCCTCTCCCGTTGCAGAGCACAGGCTCCGGACACTTAGGCTCAGCGGCCATGGCTCACGGGCCCAGCCGTTCCGCGGCATGTGGGATCTTCCCGGACTGGGACACAAACCCGTGTCCCCTGCATCGGCAGGCGGACTCTCAACCACTGTGCCACCAGGGAAGCCCAAGGTTTACAGTTTTGAAGGTTTACTTTTGATGCCATGTGGAGAAATTTTTAAGGAATTTTATTCCAAAGAAGAACAGGAAAAAAGGACTGAAGGACAATGCATGGTCAAAGGAAGTGTTGTTGTTGCTTTTGTTTTTATTCATTTTTTCACATTAGAGATATACCAGCAAGTCTATGTGCCTGTGGGAATAGTCTAGTAAAGGAGAAATGGGTGATACAGGAAGAGAAGGGATTAAAAGCAGAGGCAAAGTTCTTGGCTGGGCAAGAAGGCAATAGGATCCAGTGCACAAGATGAGGGGTTAATGTACGATAGGAACAGAGACCATTCTTCCTTCATTAACAGTGGGAAAGGTAGAACCAGAGGGAAGGGACAGACATAGGGAGACCAGTACACCGCACCTATTTCCCTGGTGGAATAAGAAGCAAGGGCATTGCTAAATCCGTGTGTGTGTGTATGGTTGGGGGGTGGGGGATGTTACAGGAGAAAACTAAGCGTGAAATATTTGAGAGTGACAGAATGCTTTGACTATGGAAATGTTGTAGGTTTCCTGGGCAATATTGAGAGCCTCCTGAGGACTGTAGTCATTCATTTAAAGCCAGCAACATTGCCCGCATGCTTTGGTTTCAGCCATGATCAGCTGCTTGGGAACAGTAATGAAGAATATGAAAAGTTGGATTTGATCAAGATTAGACTTTTGAATGTGAACACAATGGAGAGAGAAGGCGAGAAGGGATTTGAGGGTGTGTAAGGGAACAATTATAAATATGGACTCTGGCATTTAAGTTACATAAAGGAGCAAAGTGAGGACATGGGGCATTGAAGGACAGCAGAAAGAGGTAGGGTCAATGGATAGAAGGTCTCAGGGGGATAAAAAATTATTGGTATGGGGGTTTTAGAGTGAGATGGAAAAATAGGAGGTAATGATCAGAGACGGATGCCTCAAACTGAGATTTTGAAAGAGATATATGTAAGGGTAACAAAGCATACCATGGATTTGGATAACTAAGGTGCAATGGAAGACAGGAACATTAGAAGTAAAGACAAAGTGTTGGACAAATTATCCATATAGATATAAAAACACAAAGGATAATAATAGAATAGTGATAGGGAAACTTCCAGTAATCCAGGGCCTAAATTCTTCAACTAATTAAGGCAAAAGATTAGAAGAATGGTAAGTGATTATTAAAAAGAGGGGTACCAAATAGCACAGTCAAAGACATTGGGTAGGGTCAGGGAGGCAGGGGAATGATGGTCTGGAAGTGGGAATCAAGAGAATTACCACTCTAGGTCCAGTGGTCCATGGGGTGGTGGGAAGGAAAACAGCCATCATTTGAGAAAGCTACAGGGAAAACACTGGCCTCAAGAGGCAGCCAGATTTCCTTAGGAACGAGAAGATGGAAGGCACTTTGAAGCTTAGGATTTAGGGGATTTTGCTGATGACACTCAGTGAGTTCTAGAAAACACAGCTGCCAAGTTTAAGGCTCCGAGGTGTAGGAACGGGGGTCGGGAGAGAGCTGCACAGAGCCATGATGGGGATAATGCCCTGGGCACTCATGGGATTAATCTGATGTTCTCTCAGGGCAGGAGCCAGAGAACATTTTCTGTAAAGAGCCGGACAGGTTTTGTGGAACATAAGTTCCCTGTCACGACGATCACTCAGCTCTGGCAGTGCAGCCTTAGACGTGCATAAACCAATGAGGGTGGCTGAGTCCCAGTAAAACTTCATTAGAAGAAACTGGCAGTTAGCTGACCCCTGCCTGTGGTGGAGTTGATTGATGAGTTTTGGGGACTGTTATCTGGGTGGTTGCAGGGAAAAAGCAGGTTGAGGTCAGAGGAGGGTGGTGGGAATAGTATTCTCACGTAGAGTTCATGTTATCCTAGGGCCCTGCATCCTGCCAGCAGGGTGAGGGCTGGGTGTTCCTTGTGGCACCTGGACCTCCGCGAGCCCACTCAGACCCTGCTGTGGCCTCCTGGGTTTTAGCTAGACTAATGGGTAAATGGTGTGGTCACCCTCGAAAACACAAGTGAGGAAGAAGAGACATTTTTGAGGGAAAAATGTTGAACTTCGTTTATGATGTTGACTTTGAAGCGTCCGTGAGACATCCAAGTAGAGATGACCAGTTGGATTTGGATCTGGAGCTCACAAGATGTCTGGATGGGACATATAAAGGCACCTTCCTTGGGTAAAGGATAAATTGAAGTCTCACTCAGGCTTTAATGGAAGGCAATCCCCTGGGGAACATTTAAGGGCAGGCAGAAATGGTTTCCAGTTTTATATATTGATCAGATCAATCCCATGTTTTCTAAATCCCATCCTCATTTTGTGCTAGATGGGCACCAAGATTTTGAAAAGTATGAGATGGAAAGTTTCCACCGGTGCACAGATCAGATAAATGCACTACTTGTTTGAGGTTGTATAACCGAGGAATGAGTGCATGAAAAAAAGTCTTGAATCTCCCGCAATTTTTCAGTAGAGCCCAATGATTAATGAGGTGAGGGTTGAAATTCTCTCTCTCCTTCTGAAGGCTCATTTTTCTGCCCATCATCACCTCTAGAAGAGGACAAAGAAATGAAATCATTTAACATTGCTACCAATTAACAGCTTCTGTGGAGAAACTAATGGAAACTCTTGCATAAGGGGACATTTGTAGGTTGTCTCTTTCTGTGCCCTGAGAACCCAGAAAATCAGTATGAGGTAGTGGAAATGTGGTTTGTGCTGAGAATCTGAAGACCTGAATTTGAGGTGCTTTAGGTACAAACAGGACATGTGACCTTGGGTTCCTCACTTAACCTCTCTGCCCCGCAGTGTTCTGACTTGTAAAGTGCCAACTACATGCCAACTATATGCCAGACACCTTGCATACCCCTTGCTTCGTTTAATAATTCCTACCTAAAACAGGGTTGCTGTGAGAGCCACGGGAAATGGACATAAAAGCACCCTGTAAACCATAAAGCAATACACCACATAAGGCATTCTATAACACTAATCACGGGTTTTCAGTGGCCCTAATTGCCATAGAAATAGCAATCAGTTTGCCCATGTCTGAAAGCCTCGTTTTGGGGTTCAGTTTTTCTTTCTTTTTTTTTTTTTTGGATGTGCCCCACAGCATGTGGGATCGTTTTTCCCCCAGCCAGGGATCAAACCCATGCCCCTTGCATTGGAAGGACAGAGTCTTAACCACTGGACCACCAGGGAAGTCCCTGTGTTACTGTCTTTCATTATTGTTCTTAGGTTAAGGAACCAAACCTCCCATTTATTGCTTATGTTTTATACTAAAATTGCCAAACTCAGAAAAGGGAAGGTAAAGTTCTAAAATTCTTCAGTGACCCGAGGCCCAATCCTCTTATTAAATGTGCTGTGACTTTTATAAACTCCTATCTGCTGCCCTTTCTAAAGCTCCCCTTAGCAAAGTAAAGGGTTTGGAAAAGGAATCCACAGGGGTGCTCTCTTCTGGCCTGAGGAGGCAGTGCCATTAGAATATTATGGCATTCTTGCATTATAATTTACACCTGCATTTCATGCATTTTATTCACTGCCAATAATTATTGAATAATTACTGTGTTCTCCCACTGTGGCCTCTCTTTGTACTCCCACTTCTTCCTAGGGTTTCAGCTAGATTGTTGCCCCTTGAAAGTTTCTTTCCTTCTGAAAAGGAGGCAGGTGGCTTGTAATTGTTATTTTTGAGCCAAGCATTTAAATAGGCAAGCTTTCTACCCAGTAGCCTATCCTATCTCCCTGGTTTCCGTGTGTACTGTTTACCGGAAGGATAACAGGAAGCAGCTTGTCCTAGGAAGTCACTGCTCCTTAAAGACCTTAAAATTCATGTGTTTGTGACTCCCGTGTTACCTATTTTCATGTAGCATCTTCCAAATCTGCTAAGCTGATTTGAATTGAGATAAACTAGACCATTTGCAGCCCAACTTGCCTGCCAAATTCCAACTGGCACTTGAGGCACTTTATGTATGTTTTGGGGGTTTGTTGGAAGACAAAATCATAAAGACTTAGCTATAGTGAAGGAGTTTGTTTGTTTTCCTGTATGGAAAACAAGCTAACTCCTGCTTCTTTTTGTTTTTTACTCCTTTGCTGCAAAAAAAAAAATGATTCCCCAGTCACCTGGTTAGTCTGTCTTCATATACATCCTCTGACTCAGAGATTTCTATCTTCTTGCCAGGAAACAAAAACTTCAGAAATTATAGATAAATCTAAAGTACTAGGTATAATCTGATTGCTTTACCTACATGATCTTTTAGTCATTTCAGTGTCACTGCACCCGGGGAAAGTTTTGTTAAGACTGGAATCTTTACTCATCATTCCTTTCTGTTAAAAACCTATAATTGGGGCTTCCCTGGTGGCGCAGTGCTTGAGAGTCCGCCTGCCGGTGCAGGGGACGCGGGTTCGTACCCCGGTCCGGGAGGATCCCACGTGCCGCGGAGCAGCTGGGCCCATGAGCCATGGCCGCTGAGCCTGCGCGTGCGGAGCCTGTGCTCCGCAACGGGAGAGGCCACAACAGTGAGAGGCCCGCGTACGGCAAAAAAAAAAAAACACCAAAAACCTATAATTAATTACTCTTGGAACGAACTTAAACTTTTGTTACTTCCCAAAGAGTACTTACACTGAATCCTAAAGTGTTTATTGGGTTTTTGCCACCTACTTTACAACCACAATGAAACTCAATATATGATGGTTTAATAAACAAGTGTTTCTTGAGTCTGATTATTGAAATGGAGACAAAAGCTGTTCTGGACTCCAAAGCTTTCACATTATTTATTATTCCACACGTTTATTATTGTGTATTTCACAATAAATACACAAAGCCTGCTTTGTGCATTTATTCAGACTTAGAACTTGTAACCAAAATGACCCAAGCCCTGGTATTACAGGATAATTGAATACTTATTATTAGAAGGCAAATTTTACTGGATAAATACGGACATTGCTCAAATTGGTAGTACAATGTAACACCCAGCACTTACTAAGGCAAAGTTGTTTACGCTCATCTCTCAGTTAATCCTCACATCAAGGTCTCCCTAAAGTAGGTGGGTGGAAAGTAGGAAATAATATGATCCTCTGCGCTATAGCACAAGAATTGAGCTACTTGAAATTGGTTTGGAAATCTAAGCTCGGGACACTCAGAATATCTTCTTGTTCCCAGGAGCCTCCTCAGTTTCCAAGTGATTTTCCCATAAGAAAAAGAGAAGATAATAGAGTCATAGGAATGTTTGAAACTTCATTTTATGTTGCTGTAAATAATACATTCCTTTAAATAATATCCCTTTGTAAGCTCACTTGTCACCTCACCCAGCCGTCTCTATTATAAAAAACTCAGATTTGGGAGGTGACAGATTGGCAGTCCCAAAGCCCCAATTGTTATAAAATGTTTGATAAAGCTGAAGTCTGCCTTCATGTATATTTTAGACATTGGTCAGTTTATTCATTTAATAAATTATTACTGAACATCTGTACATGTTAGATACCGCACTAAGGGCTGGTGATAAGGCAAATAAAGCATAGCCCCTGCTCTCCCTAGGACCCTCAATGCTGCTAAATGTAAAATCAGAATCAAAATCTAGGAGATGAGATTATTTAGATAGAGAAAGGACTGACCTCAAGAAATAATCTGTGCATGGCCAAGATGTTACAACACATAACCAGTACACAATCACTTGTGTTGGGTCAGAGATATTAACTAATCCAACTACGGTAAATAGAAGAAGGTGAAATAATTCACTTACTCATATATCATGTATTTATCATTCGCATACCTTTCCGTGCCCTCACAGAACTTACAGCCCTTATTTACCAGTGTCTCCCTCTGTTTCCCCAGCTGTGACTATATCCCCACATCCATTCAGTTGCCTAGACCAAATAGCAGGAATCATCCTTGATTCACCTCTTTCCTTCAACCTCAAACCTCCCCTGACCTCTCACCCCCAATTCAGAAGCAAACTCGGCCAACTCCTCAACACACTGAATGTACACCGTCTCACAGCCAGCAGTCACTGCTCTTGTCCAGCCCCGCCACCTCTCGTCTGGCCCTCACTGGAGCCCTGACTGAGCTCCCTGCCTCTGTTCTGCCCTTCCAACCCCAGCACACACACCATCCATTTCCCACTCAGCAGCCAGAGTAAACTTCTTAAAATGGAAACCAGCTGTATGTCAATTACATCTCAATTTTTAAAAAAATAAAAAAGGAAACCAGATTGTGCCACTTATCAGTGCAAAGTGGCTCCCCTTGTACGGAATACAATTCAAACTCCTTTTTGGGGGCGATGAAAGCATGTATGATCTAGTCCCTGTCTTTCTCTCCAAGCTCAACTCCTACAGTGATGGCCCACTCCCAGCCATACTGGACTTTCTGTGCCTCATATTCACCAACTTCTTTCCCACTTTGAGCCTTTGTACAGGCTGGTCCTCCTAATCTTTACGTGGCTGGTTCCCTCATCACTCAGATCACAGCATAGAGTTATAGCCTCAGACATCTTCCTTGAGCTCTCCCTTTACCATCATATCGCCACCAGTTTAATTCTCCACATACCACTTGTCACACTATGGGGGGTATCCCTTTTTATTGGCTTATTTGATTGTTGTTTGTCTACCACCATTAAAATGGAAGCTCCATGTCTATCTCGTTGTGCCTAAAACAGTGCCTGATAATGTATCCAATGCTGAATAAATATTTGTGGAATAAAAGGATGAATGATGTCAGCTAGAAAAGGGGGGGGCGCAGAATGAGGAACTGGAGGGAGAGGAGGTGAGGAGAGGAGGAGAGATTGAGAGATGGAAAGATCTGGAGAGATGTTGACAGAGCAGGAAGAAGAGTGAGAGCCAGAGAGACAGTGAGAGGAATTAACTGAGACTGAGATTTCAAGGACGGAAAGAAGTTAAATATGGCAGGAGAATAAAGTGGGGTGGGGAAGAGGGTGGAGAGGTGAGGAAGGAGAGGTGAGCGGGAGGCAGATCCTCAAGATGCCTGAAATCCAAGCAAAGGCATTTGTGCTTTACCCCCATGGAACCCAATTAAGGATTTTAAGCAGGGGAGTAGCAGGATCAGATATGTGTTTCAGAAAGATCACTGTGGCTGCAGCATAAAGAATGAATTAGAAGAGAGAGAAATTACACTAACCGAAAGGAATGGTCAGTGTGGCAGCTTAAACAAAGGGGAGTCCGAAAGCAAGGATTTGTCGGTGTTTTTTCCAGCACTGTCAGGGAAGAAGCAGTAAATCTGAGGATCAGAACATTCTAGTGAGTGCAGAGGAAGCATAGAATGGTGGTTAAGAGTCTGGGCTTGGGGCTTCCCTGTGGCGCAGTGGTTGAGAGTCCGCCTGCCGACGCAGGGAACACGGGTTTGTGCCCCGGTCCAGGAAGATCCCACATGCCGCAGAGCGGCTGGGCCCGTGAGCCATTGTCGCTGATCCTGGAGGTCCGGAGCCTGTGCTCTGCAACGGGAGAGGCCACAACAGTGAGAGGCCCACGTACCGCAAAAAAAAAAAAAAAAAAAAAGTCTGGGCTTGGAGTCAGACAGACCTGGGTTTGACCTCAAATCTGTCACTCTGCAGTTTATGTGATCTAGCACAAGTTATTAATGCTAAGCCATAATTTCCTCTTCTGTAAAGTAGGAATAATAACTGTGAGCAGAGAAACTGCTCAGCTTTCTTCCTGTTATGTGTGGATGCTAAGTAATTATTAGTGTTAATGTGATATTATTCTGTGTGCTCTGTTATGGGCTTGAACACTTCTAATACGTCACCCCGTGAGGGGGATGAACTACACCTCCATAGCCTCCACCTCTTTCGATACGATTCTCTGCAAGTCAAGCAACTCTCTGATTATTAACTTGACCTCCTACATACCTGATTCATTAGTATCCTTGGCTGCCAATAAAAGCATATTTCCTGATGAATATTAATAAGATAACACCATGTTTACATTTAGTCTCTTTTGAGTTTTGTTAGCTTGAAGCAGTCCCCTGAACTTATTCCTCTCTTGGAAAATCCAAACACAGAGGTGTGGGACCTCCAAGGCTGCTGTCCAGGCCCCGCCCAATGGCTGCACCAAAGGCCCAGGCCCAGGAGAGCAACCCCAGGCTGTCCTGGACCGCCGTTCCCAGTTGTGGCATGGACTCCCATGCTTTGAATCTAATCACTCTTCCACATGATAACTCTTCCAATACTGAACATTTTCTGTTTTTCTTTTACCTCCCTCCCCCAAATCGTCCCTTGAATATGGATATCCACATAGAATGAGAAATCACTGGGGCCGTTTGACAGTTCTGAGCTTCAAATGGGTCAGGAGTGACACCGGCTGAGAGATTTCACGTGTTTTCCTTTTAATCTGTCTTTGGGGGAAGGAGCTATATCTGTTATAGACTTAATATTTTTAGAAATTTAATGGGCTCATTTAGAAGTAAATATTTTAAATCGGCCACCCACTTGTTGCCTTAACTGCCCCGTACTGTGACATTATCACAGAGGCTTCAAACCTCAGGGACCCAGAAACCTTTTAACACTCTGTTTAGTAAACGACAAACTCTTGGTTGATGATCTGAGTCCACTCTCCCTTAGTGCAGATCAGGCTGCCGAGGCAGGTGATATTTCAGTCATTTGAATGTCAGTCTAAAAGCATGAACATCTCTGCCACACATCTTCAGAGCCCCGGGTCATTTACACTTGTGGTTGTCTTACTTCACAGCCCAGAGCCTTCCCCGAGCTGCTGTCATTCTGACCCTGAGGCCGCCCTTCACAGCCTCCTGACTCCACTCCCCACATCCCCTTTCAGGCCGACACCGAGCAGAAGTTGACCTTGTCCCATCAACCACTTACCCACACAGACCCAATTAATCTTTGGCTGCCAGTCAATCTAACTCACTTTCCTCCCTGAATACTATAGAATCTCACAGAAGGGAAGTTTCGGCTTCATTTTCTTCCATGTGGAATGAACTGTGGCTGAAATATAGATGGCTATGCTATGGAAGGATTTGAGGACCCCTGGGGACCAAAGGCATCTTCTTGTCAGAGTGTCAGGGTGTGGGAACCCACCCCTACTCCTTTCTTTTGCTCCTTGGAGCTTCTTTCCAAGGATAAGAAATTCCTAGGTAAATAACCAATTGCTTCCAACCCGGGAGTCTGCTCTAAGACAGATTCCACACAAAAATAAGGGGAAACGGATGGAAAAGGGCACCAAAGAAGGTATTCTGAGTGTCGCAAGGTGTATGAGGGTGCTGGGTGCCTGTGCATAGTGGTGCCCGAGTGAGTTTTAACCATGACTGGCTTCGGTCAAGAACACAAAAACGTAAATCAGTTGTTATTTCAATAAATGTAGGGCAGAAGTCTATAATGAGGACTCGGTTCATCAGTAAGTGTTTAGAACATTCAAAATGCATTCAGACCACTTGTAAGATGATAGCTATTGTCTACATGAGATGCCTGTATCAGCATTGAGCTGGATTTGATGAGCTGCTCACATGAGTAGAGTGAACATTTGATTTGGGGTGCAAGGACTGAAAAGAAAGACAGCATTGCCCATGGAATGAGAAACTCAAGCAGTGGGGAAGATCAGTGGTCCATCCCACATTCCAACACCTGGAAAAACATCCCCTGGTGCCATCCCTGGAGTTTGTGAGGCCCACGCATTGTAACAACAGTTGGGGAATATACTTGGGTCCTGTGATAAGCAGAAGAGCAGCTCCGACCCCCAAAGTTGTCACGTCCTAATCGCTGGAAACTTTGCATATGTTAAATTACATCGTAAAGGAGAATTACGGTTACAGATAGAATTAAGGTCTCAATCAGCTCACCTGGAGATAGGTGAGATTATCCTCAATTATCTGGGTAGGCCAAATATAATCACAAAAATCTTTAAAAGTAAAAGAGGGAAGCCGAAGAGGAGGTCAGACTGACGATATAAGACGGACTTGACCCCTACTGCTGCTTTTGAAGATGGGAGAAGGGGGCCACGAGGCAAGAAATACAGACAGCAGGAAGAGTCCAGGACGGATTCTCTCCTAGAGCCTGGCGAAGGAACACAGCCCGTGAGACCCACATTGAACTTAGAACATGTAAGATAATACATGTGTGTCGTTTTAAGCCATTCAGTTTGTGATCACCTGTTCCAGCAGCCACAGAAAACGAATACAGGTCCCTTCCGAGGTGGAGCTCCAGATGCCCTCCCACCAGGGAAAATTTATCCAAAGTAGCGAATCATTTTTCAGTCTCTGAAGAGAGCACCTGCTCATCTTTTATCAAAAGCTAAAAGCTTCCCAATTCCACTCTCTCTTGCGGCATATGCTATTCAGACCAGCTCCTCTGTGGCCACAGGCATTCATAAGCCCTGGGGGGGCAGCAGAATGCTAAGGGAAGAACATCCATTATTGGAAGTCAATGTGAAACTTACCTGAGAACTTTTCAGCCTACTACTTCAAAAGAAGAGCTAAACTTGAAGGGCATCGTTAGGGATCTGACTGCGCAGCTTTAGCAAAACAAATTCAGAGACAAAAATGTGTCCTATATCTCTAGTTTACCTTTATTGTTCCAAAGAATAGCAGGGATCTTAGAAGGCTGTCCTCTTACAGCACAGTGTGTGGAGTTAGAGATGGAGAGGCAGTACTAATGGAGCTGCCTTGCTTTAGAAGGTTTAAGGAAAATCCTTGACGTTATTTTCCTGCCGCTTTCGAAATTAAATTTATAAGAAATATTATGTATCCTGCTGTGCAGTGTGAAAGCTGTATTCTTGTAAAGGGCTTATAATCATATTTTAAAAGCTGGAGGGTGAAGTTTGTTCCTGCCATCAAAGTCACAAAGTAAAAAATAGAGCCTTACCTTGTGCATTTTTATAATTGTAATACCTTTTGATGTATGTAACGCCACAAAGTGCTTCCCTGATATTGTTTCATTAATCTTCAGAACATCCCCACTGGAGAGGTGTATTTTTATCTCCACTTTGCATATGGGAAAACTGAGGCACAGGGAGTGTCAGCAATTTGCCTTGGGCTGCCAGTGGGTTGGCCTCACAGCTGGCAGCGAAACGCCAGGATCTTAGCCCGAAGACAATTCACGCCATTCATCAGACAACAGTCATCTTGCTAATCTACCTTTCTGCAGGTGCAGAAATAACTCTAGGAGGACTTCTGCATCGCTCAACTTTTATCTTCAAGTTCCTCAAGAAAAAAAACCCTGTAAATAGATTTTCTGTTAATTCCACTACATCTGCTTAAAATAATTATGAACAGTCAGTAGTGTGGAGTGGGAGGGTTCACAGTGGGGGCATTTTGAAACTTTAGTGGAAATGTGGATGCTCTGGGAAAATCCAGCAGGGATTGGGGAGCCGGAACAGGACTGTTGGGGAAGCTGGACGCTCCCACAGCCACCTGCCCGCCGGAAGCACTCATCTCCTGTCAGACCAGGGAACTCCAAACCTTTCAGGAAGTCATGTTCCTGGGCAGAGAGGTTACTCCTCTTTTTCTACAGGCTTTGATTTTACCCTGGCTCTCAAGCCACTGCTTGACATGCTTTCAACCAATGATTATGCCCCAGGTTTGAACATCTCGATAGAAAACTACAGTATTTTAAAATCTTTACCCCTGCCCTGTGCCTTTGCAGGAGCGGGAGGTCCAAAATCTCCTTCTCTCTGCTTGTTCCCTCAGTTGTGTTTCCCTGAGCAACATAGAACCAAAGTCTTGAGAATCTTACAAACAGCAGAGGTGAATAAATGATGTTTTAAGCCCCACTATGTATAGGCATTAATCTCGGTATGTCACTCCAGCAGCCTCACTAGAATTAGGCTGTCCCTGTTGTTTAAGGGCGTTTTATCCTCAACACCCTTTAATAAAAATATTGGGACATTGTTCCTAGTTCTTCTTCCTGAGAACTTATTTAAAACAAAGGTGGTCAATTTATTTGGATAATTAACGTTTTTCTCTTCCTTTTTTCCTATGCCCATATGCTGTATGTGTCACTAAGTGTGTTGCAAATGCTCAGTTGTTCTGTGAGTTATTTATACAAATAGTTGATTGACTATAGCTGCACAGAAGCACATTTTAGAGCAAAGTTTCCATTCCAGGATTAAGATTAACAATGAGGAGACAAAGGGGCTTGCTCTGCCTCTTCTCTCCTGGACAGGGTAGGTGGTCTTACACAGTGTTGTTTCTCACACAGGGTGTGGGGTGCCAACTGGAGTGTTTCCCAGACCTGCCAGCCGAGCCCCAGCCATATCCTCTCACTTCAGATCGTTCCAGTCTGTGCCAGTGGTTTTATGCTGCCAGCACCCCGGGCTCTAAGGGTTCTCGCTGGCCACAAGCATGCTCAGCCTGAGAGGGGAAACTCTCAGAGGCACTGGGGAGTGACCACCGCTGGCGCAGCACTAACCAGACGTGAGTTGCGATGAGTGGATCAGTGTTCCACCCTCCTGGCCTCTCAGGTAGAATACTTCTGAGGCATATGCTATACCACCTCCCAGAGGCCCCTTGAGGATGCAACCCAGTCGCCCACAGAAGTAACCTGTCCTCTGAGCACCCTGTCTCGGCTTCCTTCAATTCCCAATCTCACTTCCCCACTCCTCGTTGTCCCCTCCTGGAATAACTTCCCAAATAAACTCAAGGTTGGCTTCTGGGGGTACCCAACCTAACTCACCCATGTTTCCTGGACTTCTGTCTTCCTATTGAATCATAAAGTGGCACGGGACCTTCCAAACCATCTAGCTCCTGACAGACATTTGCGGGTGGAGGAAGGGCAAGAAAGCAGGACTCTGGCCGTTTTCTTCAGCTAGAGCAGGGGAATTTCTATGTGTTTTACCTCTCATCTTCCAGGTAATATTCCACTTGAACTAAAGGATCTAAACCTTGACAAAGTTGCTTGAAAACCATAGATCTAGGGAAACGTATTTCCCTATCCAGGAACCCCCTCTGTGTTAGTTTCCTATTGCTGCTGTAATAAATTACCACAAACTTTAAAACTACAGAAATTCATTTTTTCACAGTTCTGGAGGATAGAATTCTGAAATCAAGGTGTCAGCAAGGCCAGTTTGCTCCAGAGGCTCTGTGAGAGAGTCTTTCCTGCCTCTTCCAGTTTCTGGTGGCTTCAGGCATTCCTTGGTTTGTGACTGCATCACTCCAATCTCTGCCTCCATCTTCACATGGCCTTCTCCACTGGCTTTGCATCCTCTCACCTTTTGTCTTTCACAAGGACTGTTCTCATTGGATTTAGTGCCCACCCAGATAATCCAGGATGATCTTAACTTATTTATATCTGCAGAGATCCTTTTTCCAAATAAGGTCATATTCACAGGTTCTTGGGGTTAGGACATGGACAGATCTTTTGGGAGCCACCATTCAACCCACCACATCATCCATGGTGTCTCTGGCCATCACATCACAAACCTGTAATGATTAGCAACTCCTTCCCTCACAAGGCAGGTGACTCCATCTTTGCTAAACTCAAATTTCGCAAAGAGAGTCTTCTTACTGTGCCCAATATTGTGTCCAAATTGACTCTCTATAACTTTCCCTCATCAGTCTTGCTTCTGCCTATGGAGATATCCAGGGGAAATTCAGTTCCTTTCCAATGAGATTAATGAATTGAGCTGAGCCTAAAAATTTGGGGTCAGAAAAATTTGGAAGTTTGTGACTTCAGGGCAACCTGGACAACTAATTCAACCTAATTCATCAAGTATTATGTGTTTACTTGGTGCAGTGCACTGTGGTGGATGGTGCAGAAGATTCTAAGATGGGTAAGAGAATCCAGGATCCAGTTTGTGAGCATGTAGCAGGGCCACAGGACATGTTCACACATAACTATTACACAACTAACAATAAGACAAGGTAGAAGGTGATGGAGGTCATAAAAGAGGCTTAACAAAGTGCACTGGGAGTTAGATGACCAAGAATGTACCTTGCCATCCTCTCCAATCTATTCTCCACACAGAAGTCAAAATAAGTTTAAAAAAAAATCTGAGCATGTTCTTTCAGGCTCAAAACTATAGAGTGGTTTTTCATGAAAAAAATAAAAATTGAACTCCTAGTATGGCCTTCAAATCTTCTTCTGACTGGGCCCCTGCCTGCCTCTCAACCTTGTCATGTACATATTCTTCCTTGCTTCCTGGAAAGGCACCAACCACATGAATCCATGTTTAGTTCCTCAGTTATGCCAAGCTTTTTCCTGCCCCAGGGCCACCTCCCCAGTTACTCCCCGAACCTGGAACCCTCTCACCCCCAATTTTTCACCAGTTAGGTCTCAGACTCAAATAAGACTCTCTTGATTCTTTCATAGCACCATAACATTTCTTTATACCATTTATTACAGTTTGCCATCACACACCTAGGTGTGTCATTGTTTGAAGTGGTTCTTTGCTATTCAACAGCAAGTTCATCA
This sequence comes from Kogia breviceps, assembly GCF_026419965.1. NCBI lineage: Eukaryota > Metazoa > Chordata > Mammalia > Artiodactyla > Physeteridae > Kogia > Kogia breviceps. The sequence continues at coordinate 32,501,663 of NC_081325.1, forward strand.
GGGCTATTATTTCTCACAATGCCCACGTGGCCTATCACGGTGCCTGGATGATAGATGTTCAATAAAGGCATTTGCCAAACAAGTGATTCAATGATGAAAGAACAAGAGCAACCAGATGAAAGTTTCTGCAGGAGGTGACATTTGAGGAGAATTTTGAAGAAATGGTAGAGTTGGGGCAGGAAAAACCTTCCAGAAGAGTGAAGAATGTATAAATGGGAAGTTCAGGGCTTACTGTTTGGAACGTTGCAAATAATAGACTTTAGTTTAGTATAAGGATATGTCTACGGCAGGGATCCACCAACTTTTCCGTAAAGGGCTGAATAGCAAAGATGTTAGGCTTTGTGAGCCATGGAGTCTCTGTGGCAACTACTCAGCTCTGCCACTGCAGTGTGAAAGGTGACATAGATGGCATGTGAACAGGTGGGTGTGCTTGTGTTCTAACAAAATTTTATTTACAAAAATAGGTGATGGGGATTTCCCTGATGGCACAGTAGTTAAGAATCCACCTGCCAGTGCAGGGGACATGGGTTCAAGCCCTAGTCTGGGAAGATCCCACATGCCACGGAGCAACTAAGCCCATGAGCCACAACTACTGAAGCCCGCATGCTAAAGCCCATGCTCTGCAGCAAAGAGAAGCCAACACAATGAGAAGCCTGTGCACTGCAACGAAGAGTAGCCCCCACTCACTGCAACTAGAGGAAGCCCACGTGCAACAATGAAGACCCAATGCAACAACAACAAAAAATTAATTAATTAAAAAAAAATAGTTGAAGGACCAAATTTGGCCAGTGGTTTTCAGTTTGCTGGCCCCTGGTACAGGGAATAATGAGAGGGTTACCATTCATTTGAGGCTGGTACAGCACCCTGAATCCTAAACTGTGGATTCAATAAGTTACCAGACAGGTAATAGGCCCACATATGGCCCAAAAAGCCATAGCAAGTTTTAGATAAAGAAGGTATGTGATTAAAGTGGTTTTTTAGTGTGGTTAATCTGGCAGCATCCTCTGATAACTGAATCGGAAGAGATTAGAGACACAGAGAGGAGCAGTTGGGTGTCTACTGTAATAATAATAATCTGGGTAAGAGATGATAAGAGCCTTACTTGAAAAGAATGAACATGAAGCAATAAGGGAAACTGAAATATTGAGTTTGAGGTCTTCATCCCGGGTATTAGAAAATGGTGCAAGGTTAGTAGGGAAGGAACAGGCAAGTGAGGAGGAAGAAGAGCTTTGGTGTTGAGGGAAAATGGCCATCTGAGTTCCCACATGTGCAGTTTAGGTAAGAGGAGAACGTACAATGGGATATATAACAGGTGAGAGAAAATTTAGGGTTCAAGTTAGGGATTCATGCTGTGGATACAGACTTGGGTGAAAGCCTGAGCAAGTGGAGAGGGAGGGCGTGGTGCCTGAGGAAAGATGTTGGTGATGATCTTCACTGAGACACCGTGTGGAGGAAGAAAGTGTTAGTAAGTGACCCAGGATAGCAGAGACCATGGGAAGCAAACAGGGAAGGTTCCACAAGGGAAGGTGAAATCAGGCCCAAACAAATTCCTGTCCAGAAAGCCAACAAAAAACAAATCTGTTTCTGGAATTATTTTTTAAACTATACTCACAACATGGTGCATTAAACAGAAATGATGGATAAAAATTCGCCAGAGTGAGACTGGCCTTAAGGTTGACACTGCTCTGTTCTATTCAAGAATGAACATGAGGGGTGGAGTCAAGATGGCATACTAGGAGGATGTGGAATTAGCATCTCCTCACAACTAGGGTAACTACCAGGCACCAGTGGGGCACCATGGACACCTAAGGGGATGGGAGGAATGCCCGGTTACCGGCTTGCAGGATCTTAGTTCCCAGGCCAGAGGTTGTACCTGAGCTCCTGTGGTGGGAGCTCCAAGTCCAAACTGCTGGACTAACAGAGAACCTCATACTAATAGAGAACCTCAGACCCCAGGGAATATCAATTGGAGTGAGGCCTCCCAGAGGTCCTAATCTCAGCACCAAAACCCAGCTCTAACTGCCTACAAACTCCAGTGCTGGACATTGCAGGCCAAACAAGCAGTAAGACAGGAATACAGACCACCCATCAAAAAAAAAAAAAAAAAAAAATTGAAACGACAAAATAACATGTTACAGATGAAGGAGCAAAGTAAAAACCTACAAGACCAAATAAATGAAGACAAAATACGCAACCTGCCTGAAAATGAATTCAGAGTAATGATAGTAAAGATGATCCAAAATCTCGGAAACAGAATGGAGAAAATACAAGAAACATTTAACAAGGATCTAGAAGAAGTAAAGAGCAAACAAACAGTGATGAACAACACAATGACTAAAATTAAAAACACTATAGAAGGAATCGATAACAGAATAACAGAGGCAGAAGAACAGATAAGTGAGCTGGAAGATAAAATGGTGGAAATAACTGCCAGGGAGCAGAATAAAGAAAAAAGAATGAAAAGAAATGAGGACAGTCTCAGAAACATATGGGACAATGTTAAAAGCACCAACATTCGAATTATAAGAGTCCCAGAAGAAGAAAAAAGAAAAGGTCTGTGAAAATATTTGAAGAGATTATAGTCAAAAACTTCCCTAACATGGGAAAGGAAATAGTCAATCAAGTCCAGGAAGCACAGAGAATACCATACAGAATAAACCCAAAGAGAAACACATTGAGATACATATTAATCAAACTATCAAAAAATAATACAAAGAAAAAACATTAAAAGCATCGAGGGAAAAGCAACAAATAATGTACAAAGGAATACCCATAAGGTTAACAGCTGATCTTTCAGCAGAAACTCTGCAAGCCAGAAGAGAGGGGCAGGACATATTTAAAGTGATGAAAGGGAAAAACCTACAAACAAGATTATTCTACCCAACAAGGATCTCATTCAGATTCAATGGAGAAATTAAAACTTTTACAGATAAGCAAAGTTAAGAGAATTCAGCAACACCAAACCAGCTTTACAACAAATGCTAAAGGAACTTCTCTAGGCAGGAAACACAAGAGAAGGAAAAGACCTACAAAAACAAATCCAAAACAATTAAGAAAATGGTACTAGGAACATGCATATCAATAATTATCTTAAATGTAAATGGATTAAAGGCTCCAACCAAAAGATAGACTAGCTGAATGGATACAAAAACAAGACCTGTACATATGCTGTCTACAAGAGACCCACTTCAGACCTAGGCACACATACAGACTGAAAGTGAGGGGACGGAAAAAGATAATCCATGCAAATGGAAATCAAAAGAAATCTGGAGTAGCAATTCTCATATCAGACAAAATAGACTTTAAAATAAAGACTATTAAAAGAGACAAAGAAGGACACTCCATTATGATCAAGGGATCAATCCAAGAAGATGATATAACAATTGTAAATATGTATGCACCCAACATAGGAGCACTTCAATACCTAAGGCAAATGCTACCAGCCATAAAATGGGAAATCAACAGTAACACAATCACAGTAGGGGACTTTAACACCCCACTTTCACCATTGGACAGATCATCCAAAATGAAAATAAATAAGGAAACACAAGCTTTAATTGACACATTAAACAACATGCAATTAATTGATATTTATAGAACATTCCATCTAAAAACAACAGACTACACTTTCTTCTCAAGTGCTCATTGAACATTCTCCAGGATAGACCATATCGTGGGTCACAAATCAAGCCTTGGTAAATTTAAGAAAATTGAAATTTTATCAGATATCTTTTCTGACCACAGTGCTATGAGACTAGGTATCAATTACAGGGAAAAAAACTGTAAAAAATACAAACACATGGAGACTAAATAATACACTATTAAATAACCAAGATATCACTGAAAAAATCATAGAGGAAATTAAAAAATACTTAGAAACAAATGAAAACATGAAGACCCAAAACCTGTGGGATGCAGCAAAAGTAGTGCTAAGAAGGAAGTTTACAGCAATACAATCCTACCTCAAGAAAGAAAAAACTCAAATAAACGACCTAACCTTACACCTAAAGCAATTAGAGAAAGAAGAACAAAAAAACCCTAAAGTTAGCAGAAAGAAAGAAATCATAAAGATCAGATCAGAAATAAATGAAAAAAAAAAAATGAAGGAAACGATAGCAAAGATCAATAAAACTAAAAGCTGGTTCTTTGAGAAGATAAACAAAATTGATAAACCATTAGCCAGACTCATCAAGAAAAAAAAGGAGAAGACTCAAATCAACAGAATTAGAAATGAAAAAGGAGAAGTAAAAACTGACACTGCAAAAATATAAAGGATCATGAGAGATTATTACAAGCAACTATATGTCAATACAATGGACAATCTGGAAGAAATGGACAAATTCTTAGAAAAGCACAACCTTCCGAGACTGAACGAGGAAGAAATAGAAAATATAAACAGACCAATCACAAGTAATGAACTTGCAACTGTGGTTAAAAATCTTCCAACAAACAAAAGCCCAGGACCAGATGGCTTCACAGGTGAATTCTATCAAACATTTAGAGAGGAGATAACACCTATCCTTCTCAAACTATTCCAAAATATAGCAGAGGGAGGAACACTCCCAAACACATTCTACAAGACAACCATCACCCTGATACCAAAACCAGACAAAGATGTCAGAAAACAAGAAAAGTACAGGCCAATATCTCTGATGAACATAGATGCAAAAATACTAGCCAACGGAATCCAATAGCACATTAAAAGGATCATACACCATGATCAAGTGGGTTTTATCTCAGGAATGCAAGGATTCTTCAACACATGCAAATCAATCAATGTGATATACCATATTAACAAGTTGAAGTAGAAAAACCATATGATAATCTCAATAGATGCAGAAAAAGCTTTTGACAAAATTCAACACCCATTTATGATAAAAACTCTACAGAAAGTGGGCATAGGGGGAACCTACCTCAACATAATAAAAGCCATATATAACAAACCCACAGCAAACATCATTCTCAATGGTGAAAAACTGAGAGCATTTCCTCTAAGTCCAGGAACAATACAAGGTTGCCCATCTCACCATGATTATTCAACATAGCTTTGGAAGTTTTAGCCACAGCAATCAGTGAAGAAAAAGAAATAAAAGGAATCCAAATAGGAAAAGAAGAAGTAAAACTGTCACTCTTTGCAGATGACATGATACTATACAGAGAGGATCCTAAAGATGTCACCAGAAAACTACTAGAGCTAATCAATGAATTTGGTAAAGTTGCAGGATACAAAATTATTGCACAGAAATCTTTTGCATTCCTATACACTAATGATGAAAAATCTGAAAGAGAAATTAAGGAAACACTCCCATTTACCATTGCAACAAAAAGAATAAAATACCTAGGAATAAACCTCCCTAGGGAGACAAAAGACCTGTATGCAGAAAACTATAAGACACTGATGAAAGAAATTAAAGGTGATACAAACAGATGGAGAGATATACCATGTTCTTGGATTGGAAGAATCAACATTGTGAAAATAACTATACTAACCAAAGCAATCTACAGATTCAGTGTAATCCCTATCAAACTACCAATGGCATTTTTCACAGAACTAGAATAAAATTGTATGGAAACACAAAAGACCCTCAATAGCCAAAACAATCATGAGAAAGAAAAATGGAGCTGGAGGAATCAGGCTCCCTGACTTCAGACTATACTACAAAGCTACAGTAATCAAGACAGTATGGTACTGGCACAAAAACAGAAATATAGGTCAATGGAACAGGATAGAAAGCCCAGAGATAAACCCATGCATATATGGTCACCTTATCTTTGATAAAGGAGGCAAGAGTATACAATGGAGAAAAGACAGTCTCTTCAATAAGTGGTGCTGGGAAAACTGGACAGGTACATGTAAAAGAATGAAATTAGTACACTTCCTAACACCATACACAAAAATAAACTCAAAATTGATTAAAGACCTAAACGTAAGGCCAGACACTATAAAACTCTTAGAGGAAAACATAAGCAGAACACACTATGACATAAATTACAGCAAGTTCCTTTTTGACCAACCTCCTAAAGAAATGGAAATAAAAACAAAAATAAACAAATGAGACCTAATGAAACTTAAAAGCTTTTGCACAGCAAAGGAAACCATAAACAAGATGAAAAGACAACCTTCACAATGGGAGAAATTATTTGCAAATGAAGCAACTGACAAAGGATTAATCTCCAAAATATAAAAGCAGCTCATGCAGCTAATTATCAAAAAACCAAACAACCCAATCCAAAAATCGGCAGAAGACCTAAATAGACATTTCTCCAAAGAAGATATACAGATTGCCAACACACACATGAAAAGATGCTCAACATCACTAATCATTAGAAAAATGTAAATCAAAACTACAATGAGAAAAAAATAAATAAATAAATAAATAAATAAATAAAAAAAAAAAAAAAAAAAAAAAAACTACAATGAGGTATCACCTCACACTAGTCAGAATGGCCATCATTTAAAAATCTACAAACAATAAATGCTGGAGTAGGTGTGGCGAAAAGAGCACCCTCTTGCACTGTTGGTGGGAATGTAAATTGATACAGCCACTATGGAGAACAGTATGGAGGTTCCTTAAAAAACTAAAAATAGAATTACCATATGACCCAGCAATCCCACTAGTAGGCATATACTGTGAGAAAACCATAATTTAAAAAGAGTCAGGTACCACAGTGTTCATTGCAGCACTATTTACAATAACCAGGACATGGAAGCAACCTAAGTATCCATCAAGAGATGAATGGGTAAAGAAGATGTGGCACATATATACAATGGAATATTACTCAGCCATAAAAGGAAATAAAATTGAGTTATTTGTAGTGAGTTGGATGGACCTAGAGTCTGTCATATAGAGTGAAGTAAGTCAGAAAGAGAAAAAGATATACTGTATGCTAACACATATATATGGAATATAAAAAAAAAATGGCTCTGATGAAACTAGGGGCAGGACGGGAATAAAGACACAGACGTAGAAAATGGACTTGAGCACATGGGGAGGGAGAAGGGTAAGCTGGGACGAAGTGAGAGAGTATCATTGACATATACACACTACCAAATGTAAATAGATAGCTAGTGGGAAACAGCCACATAGCACAGGGTGATCAGCTCGGTGCTTTGCGACCACACAGAGGGGTGGTGGGATACGGAGGGTGGGAGGGAGATGCAAGAGGGAGGGGAGATGGGGATATACATATGCATATAGCTGATTCACTTTATTATACAGCAGAATATACACAACACGGTAATGCAGTTATACTCCAATAAAGATGTTAAATAAATAAATAAATAAAATGCAGAGGTTAAAAAAAAAAAAAAGAACGAACGTGACTCAGAAAAGCGACAGACCTATTTGCTTTCTTTATCCTAGGCAGCCTTGCATATGTCAAATGACCTGAAAAAATTCAATAATCTGTTCATTTGCTATAGTCTCTCTCCGAGACTCCATCAATGGGTGATTTATCAGAGCAGCCGGGGACTGCACAGGGGCATTCTCTGCATTCGCTTTGATGCTCTGATGCCAAAGCACATTATCATGACCGAAGGCGGTTATTTCCACAGAAAACAATGGCTCGTGGTTAATACCACCCTGTTGGCATATAACAGGGGAGATGACTGGTGATAATGCAAGAGCGGAGAGTTCACTGCAGCTCACGTCTGTCTTTCAGCTGAAGCCTATCGGCACTGTGCTCTCACGCTGCCCTGCATTCCCAGTTAGAGTGGGCTGTGTTTGTTCTTAGAACAAAGGCTCAGCATCCTCCTTGGTCCTAGCTAAAATCAGGAGGGATGATGTCCATCGGCAGAGGACTGACAAAGGCTGATTTCACTGGATTTTTTACCTCTCACTCTGTGACTGCAGATTCATGTGGTTAGGCCAGCAGAGAAATTAACAGAAGGAGGAAAGCAATGATCCCAAATAACCTTTCCTGGAAAGGGCCCAATTTATCCTCACCTGCTGATCTCTGCACACTTTCCAGGTACTCCTGAATTTAAATGACTGTTTATTAGTTTCTTTGGATTCTCTTTGTGAAAGATTTACCATTCTGCATTTTTTTGGAAGAAAAAATAAAAAACTTCTGCAGCGTCGCTGGGGATTTTACAATCAGGAAGTAGAAAACTGTATTTCAAATTTGAAGCTAATGAGAGCATGTCCTGTAATAGATGGAATGTAAGGCTGTGTGTCTGCAGAGGGAAGGGATGGAGAAAACAGGCTATCTGCCTGCTGCTGTTCTCTGTCACCAGAAAAATCTCAACTTTACCATCTAACAAGAAAGGTTTGGATCCTGGAACAAGTCATGTCTCAAGTGAAAAATAACTGTTACCAATTCAGGTAACAATGCATGTGATTTTCACAAAGTCATCTGGCTACAGAATAATGAGTCAGTTATTTCTCTAGAATGAATTTTCATGGAGTTTGTGAATACATTTCAAATTTGAACACTACAGCGTTGCAGGTATAAAAGCTACCAGGCCATAAATTGAGCTGTGCTGTCATTTGCCTTTGCCCCTACAGATCCATTTTCCCACCTTCTCTGTGCTGCAGGAGGCTGACATTTAAAAACCCTTTCAACGAATCTCCTCCTTCTCTGGTTTCTGATTGGGCTTGTCCAATAGGGGGCGCCAGCAGGAGATCAGAGGACAGGATAAGGGAGACCAGGGTACCTGTCCTTTCCCTGCCAAGGTTTGAGCAGTGGCTGTGTTTTGCCATGTGGCCCCTCCTGTGGGCTCGGGTCTCAGTGTCTCTTCCTTTGCCCCTGTAGACTCAGGGGTGCTAAATGGCTTCCCATCCTTTGCCCCTGGTGCTTCCCCATGCTCTGCCATCTCTTTCATACCTGGCCACACCTCTGGAAGTAGTCCTTTCATTAACTTCTCTTCAGTGAAACCATTTGAAGGTACCTTAGCTTTCTGACTGCTCCTTGAAGGAAACCACAGCAATATTTTAATGATACCCATTAAAAAATATGTAAAGGGAAGTATGGAAATAACTATGTATATCCTAGTCACAATTTTAACAGGACTATTGGGAAATTTGATAGAATAACTTGATAGAAACGATTGTGGTCTGAGCGTGGGTTGGATATCCGGACATAACGCAGAATGTAAGGAAGATAGAGTTTATTAAAGAGAAGGATGGCTGCAAAAACAGCAGGCTGACTTCCTGGTAGCCAGGGAAAGTTGACAATGAGCATGGGTTACTTGTCTGTTTTTATAGCCAGGGAAGCTGCAAGTCATCTGCTGACTGGGCAGAGTACATATACTTTCACTGTGCTGAGAGGAAGAAAAATGGGGCAAATGTCTTTCCTTATATAGGATGGGAAAGGGACAGGGCATGCTGCTTGGGAGGGCTCTGGGACATTGCAATGGTCACATTTTTGTAACTTTTTGTTCTGGCAATATTGGCCCTTTGAGCTTATCTTGTTCTTTGTCCTTGGAGCACACCACAGAAACTTGATAGAATAAATCTGAATTTCATCTGGAAGAAAAAGTATTCAAGAACATAGTCCAAAAATTCCTGAAAAAAAATATTTAAAAAGCAAAAGCAATGATAGAGCTCTCAATTTAGCAGATATGTCAATTGATTTTAATATTTCAGTAATTGAAACAAATTAACATTTGTGCAAGAGCAGAAGACAGATGAGTTAAAGAGAATAGAGAGTCTAGAAATCCACACAAGAAAATGTGGGGAAAGTGTTCAGGAATGTATGAGAATGGTAGTATTTCCAATCATTAGGGAAAATAATGATTATTTAGTAAAAAGAGTTAGGGTAACGGGCCAGCCATTTGTAAAAAAGAGAAAGCTGGATTCCCAACCTCATTACTTATATCACAACAAATTGCAGAGAAATCAAAGATTTTAATGGGAAAAATACCAAACAATAAAAATACTAGAAGAACATATATTTATAATCTTGGAGCAATTGTTTATGGTTGTTTCTAATCATGTCAAGAAAATATGAAATAATATAGTTTTCATTCTTAATTGTTATGTAAAATACAAAATTCTGTATACTTAAAAAAACCCCACAGGATATATATGAGGAAAAATTTTTTTTTTAATTTTTGAATTTTTTAAATTTATTTTTTATACAGCAGGTTCTTATTAGTGATCAATTTTATACACAGCAGTGTATACATGTCAAACCCAAATGCCCAATTCATCACACCCCCATCCCCAACCCCCCATGACTTTCCCCCCTTGGTGTCCATATGTTTGTTCTCTACATCTGTGCCTCAACTTCTGTCCTGCAAACTGGTTCATCTGTACCATTTTTCTAGGTTCCACATTCATGTGTTAATATACAATATTTGTTTTCTCTTTCTGACTTACTTCACTCTGTATGACACTCTCTAGATCCATCCATGTCTCAACAAATGACCAAATTTCATTCCTTTTTATGGCTGAGTAATATTCCATTGTATATATGTACCACATCTTCTTTATCCATTTGTCAATCGATGGGCATTTAGGCTGCTTCCATGACCTGGCTATTGTAAATAGTGCTGCAGTGAACATTGGGGTGCATGTGTCTTTTGAATTATGGTTTTCTCTGGGTATATGCCCAGTAGTGGGATTGCTGGATCATATAGTAACTCTATTTTTAGTTTTTTAAGGAACCTCCATACTGTTCTCCATAGTAGCTGTATCAATTTACATTCCCACCAACAGTGCAAGAGGGTTCCCTTTTCTCCACACCCTCTCCAGCATTTGTTGTTTGTAGATTTTCTGACAATGCCCAATCTAACTGGTGTGAAATAATACCTCATTGTAGTTTTGATTTGCATTTCTCTAATAATTAGTGATGTTGAGCAGCTTTTCATGTGCTTCATGGCCATCTGTATGTCTTCTTTGGAGAAATGTCTATTTAGGTCTTCTGCCCATATTTGGATTGGGTTGTTTGTTTTTTTAATATTGAGCTGCATGAGCCATTTATATATTTTGTAGATTAATCCTTTGTCTGTTGATTCATTTGCAAATATTTTCTCCCATTCTGAGGGTTGTCTTTTTGTCTTGTTTATCATTTCCTTTGCTGTGCAAAAGCTTTGAAGTTTCATTAGGTCCCATTTGTTTATTTTTGTTTTTATTTCCATTACTCTAGGAGGTGGATCAAAAAAGATCTTGCTGTGATTTATGTCAAAGAGTGTTCTTCCTATGATTTCCTCTAAGAGTTTTATAGTATCCGGTCTTACATTTAGGTCTCAAATCCATTTGAGTTTATTTTTGTGTATGGTGTTAGGGAGTGTTCTAATTTCATTCATTTTTTTTTTTTTTTTTTTTTTTTTTTTTGCGGTATGCGGGCCTCTCACTGTTGTGGCCTCTCCCCTTGTGGAGCACAGGCTCCGGATGTGCAGGCTCAGCAGCCATGGCTCACGGGCCCAGCCGCTCTGTGGCATGTGGGATCTTCCCGGACCGGGGCACGAACCCGTGTCCCCTGCATTGGCAGGTGGACTCTCAACCACTGCGCCACCAGAGAAGCCCCTAATTTCATTCTTTTACATGTAGCTGTCCAGTTTTCCCAGCACCACTTATTGAAGAGACTGTCTTTTCTCCATTGTATATCCTTGCCTCATTTGTCATAGATTAGTTGACCATAGGTGCGTGGGTTTTTCTCTGGGCTTTCTATCTTGTTCCATTGATCTATGTTTCTGTTTTTCTGCCAGTACCATATTGTCTTGATTACTGTAGCTTTGTACTATACTCAGAAGTCAGCTGAGTATTTTCCGTCAGCTCCGTTTTTTCCCCTCAAGACTGCTTTGGCCATTCAGGGTGTTTTGTGTGTGTCTCCATACAGATTTTAAGATTTTTTGTTCTAGTTCCGTAAAATATGCCATTGGTAATTTGATAGGGATTGCATTGAATCTGTAGATTGCTTTGGGTAGTATAGTCATTTTCACAATATTGATTCTTCCTATCCAAGAACATGGTATATCTCTCCATCTGTTGTTATCATCTTTAATTTCTTTCAACAGTATCTTATAGTTTTCTGCATACAAGTCTTTTGTCTCCCTAGGTAGGTTTATTCCTAGGTATTTTATTCTTTTTGTTGCGATGGTAAATGGGAGAGTTTCTTTAATTTGTCTATCAGATTTTTCATCATTAGTTTATAGGAATACAAGAGATTTCTGTGCATTAATTTTGTATCCTGCAACTTTACCAGATTCATCGATTAGCTCTAGTAGTTATCTGGTGGATCTTAAGGATTCTCTATGTATAGAGAACTTACTGGCAGTATTGTGGAATACATAGCCTGAAATTTTTTTCTGCTGAAAACAACTAAAAAGGCTGAATTTAAAATTGTTAAAGCTCTTTAAATATATTACTGAGTTGGGATAAAAATAAGGAATTTTCAGAGGTCAAAAGTGGAATTGTAGTAGTGCCCTGTGAGATAAGTGAGGACTGAAACAGTTTTCATTCTGAGGGTGTTTGCCAATCCTAATGACCCAGATCTTCTCTTTTTGTTGCTTCTACAAGGAGAAGGGGACAAGATAAAGCAAAGGCCTGACTGGGACCCCTAAGGCTATGCCTTTACTGTAAGAATGAACGAGAACTAAGGCCTGTTGTGTAGAAGGAGAGAGCAGGGAAACTTGCCTGCCACTGCCTTGGCACTGCATGGACAAGTCTATTTCCACTGAATGGAAAAATCCTACCCTGAGTATTTGCCAGCCTTCCTGGGGTTCTGCACCCAGAATTCTCATTATCTGGTACAGTTAGTCCAAAAAGATTCCAGCTGGCAGTGGCCCCAGGCAACTGGCAGAAGCAAGTACAGATTCTCTCTGAAGGCATGAAAATCCAACCCAAGCCTCAAAGAACTCTTAGAGATAAGATTCCAAAGAAAGTAAGCTCATATTCAAAAATAAAGGAAACAAGGCACCAGAAGCAAGAGCCAGCAGATACAAACTTGCCAAATGTTTAGACATCAGAATTATCAGATACAAACTCTAAAATAATGTATTTAATATGTAAATAAAAGAGAATAAAAATATGAAAGGTACAACAGGCTACTAGATACAACAAAGCAGACCAGAAAAAGAAGCAAACAGATTTCTAAAATGAACCATATAATAGTTAATGTTAGAAACATTAGGTGGATTAAACCAAAGATTAACACCAGCTGGAGAGAAATTACTGTCCTGGAAGATAGATTGGAAGAAATTATCCGAAAGCACAGTTAAGAGACATGGAAGATAGACAACATCCTGGACATATCTAATTTTCCAAAAGATGATAGAACAAAAGAGAAAACATACTCAATGAGAAAACGGCGAGAAGTTTTCAGAATTGTGGAGAGACACCAAAGCTCAAATTCAGGAAATTAAATGAATCTTGGGGAGAATAAATAAAAACAAAGCCATACCTATATAGGTCATAGTGAAACTGCAGAACCTCAAAGATAAATATAAAAATATTCAGCGAGAAAAGCAAGATTACCTCTAAAGAACAGTAGTTAGACTGACAACCAATGTCTCAATAGCAAAAATGCAATTTGTGGAATGATACCATCATTGTGCTAAAAGAAAATATGCAAACATAAAATACATCTTTCAAGAATGAGAGTGAAATAAAGAGAACTTCTCAAAAAGTGTTCACTACTGATAGAGTCTTACTTAAGGAAATTCTGAAGGTAGATGCAAAATGATTCCAGAAGAGTTTGAAATAAAGAAGAAATGATACTGATAAATACAGCATAAATGAAAAAAATGTGTAAAACAGTGATAACACTAATTTATGGAGTTAAAAAGAAAGATTGTATGTAGTTTTGAAGGGTCTAGTTGATGTGAAAGTATTTAAGAAGTTGTATTATTTGTAAGAAGAGTTAAACAATGAATATATATATATATATATATATATATATATATATATATATATATATATATATATATATATATATATATGTCTCTGCCCGTGCTTTCTGGCACAGACCCTTGTAATTTCTTGGGTGATAAGAGCGCAAGGGGCATCCCTTGTTCTAATACTTAGTCTTTCTTTGACCCTGTCCCTGACACAGGGCTCCTAAGCTCTTGTAAATTCCTAAGTGATAAGAGCGTTAGGAGCATCTTTTGTTCTAATGAGGTGACTCCATGTGGGTTCCTGGATGGACGCTGGTCACCAGAAAGACTACACCACGATGAGAAGCTTGGAATTTGCAGCCTTACCCCCCTTTCTCCAGAGAGGGGAGAAGGGCTGGAGATGGAGTCAATAATTGATCATGCCTACATGAGGAAGCCTCTATGAAAATCCCAATAATTGGGGGTTTGGGGAGTCTTTTAGGTTTATGAACTCATCCATGTTGGGAAGGTGACATACCCCAACTCCACAGGGACAGAAGGTCCTGTGCTCAGGACCCTCCCAGACCTTGCCCTATGTGTCTCTTCATTCGGCTGTTTGTCTGTATCTTTTATGGTAATCTTTAATAAACTGGTGATGGTAAGCATTTCCCTGAGTTCTGTGAGTCTCTCTAGCAAATTAAGCAAACCCATGGAGGGGGTCATTGGAGCCTCTGATCTCTAGCTGGTGGGTCAGAAGAGCAGGTGATAACCTGGGCTTTGGACTGAGTTCTAAAGTGTGTGTGTGTGTGTGTGTGTGTGTGTGTGTGTGTGTGTGTGTGTGTGTGTTGGGGGGGGTGGTAATTTGTGGGACTGAGCCCTCAACCTGTGGGATATGATGCTATCTCCAGGTAGATAGTATCAGAATCAAATTAAATTGGAGGACACCCAGCTGGTGTCTGAGACTTGCTTGTTGTTGTGGGAAACCCCCCCCCCCACACATTTGGTGACCAGAAGTGTCAGAAGTGTTCTGTGTGAGTAGTAAATGAGAGTCACAGGAGAAAGACACAATAGTGAAAAATTGGTTTTTTCCCTACATAGGAAGAAAAAAACTGAGTTTTTCAATTACAAAGAATAATTAACTTTTAAAGATAAAACAATCAAAATAGGGAAACTACCAAAAGAATAGAGGAGTGTAACTTTCAAACTTATAGAGGAAAGACATGAAGTGAGAGAAGTTGGGGGTGGGGTGGAGTGGGACTAAAATGCAATTTTTAGGAATATATACACATGCGGAAAACCCCCTGAGAAATATGAGAGGACAGTGAACACAAAATGCGCAAAGCTTGTGGAGACTGGACACGGAGGGTGGCCGCTCGTCCGGGCTCAGTGGAGTTGCCAGCAGGATGGACTTGGACGACCCAGGGCACAGCTGGGGAGGAGGAGGCCCGAGGACCAGTATCCAGCAGCACCTTCATCCCCAAATGTTAGTGGTGATGACTTTCAGTGAAATTTCAGGTATTTGTCAGTTTCTTCATATTTGTATTTATAATATTTACATAAAAACTTAAGATATGTATGAAACTCAATTTATCTGACTGCAGGACATAACAAAGGGAATTTTCTGTGTTTTGAAAAGGCCAGTGTTTGTAATTCCCTAGAAGTCACCCCGAAAATATTTTTTCTGGAGTTTCTAATGTTCTCACTGAATTTCCTGAGGTGGGCTGTGCTTTATAAACTCTCAAGCCCCCTCTATGCTACTGTTATCACTATCTTTCCTACATGGGTTAGTATTTAGCAATCATTCTTCTCTCAAGAGACCATTTTAATAAAACCACATTCATGCTGCGACACAAATGTGTCATCTAACCACATCTTAAAACTATGTCGTCTTACAACAGAGGACCCCCACATTGTGGGCCTTCCTTAATTATTAATACATGTAAATAATATTTTTTCGATCATTTTACCTGTTCTAACTACTATCCTGTTGTTTATTTTCTCCTCGTTGCCAAAACGCCTCTACCCTCCATCCTTTTCAGCCCTCCCCTCCACACACGTGCACACTTCCCAGTTCTTTCATTTTCATCCATGGCACCATCATCGTTTCAATTTCTTGGGCCAGGAGTCATGATTCTTCCCCTTCCTTTATACATATAACTAGCTGTTCAATATTAAATACAAATAAACTTCTCCGGTAAATAATAACCCTAAAGGCAGAAGGGAAGCGGCTGTGGTGGAGATCATCCGTTTTCCCACTCTTCTCCCCTCCTTCAGGCGCACAACCGCGGTACAGCCGGTCCTCTGGGCGCACAGCCGCGGTACAGCCCGTCCTCTGGGCGCGCAGCCGCGGTACAGCCCGTCCTCTGGGCGCGCAGCCGCGGTACAGCCCGTCCTCTGGGCGCGCAGCCGCGGTACAGCCCGTCCTCTGGGCGCGCAGCCGCGGTACAGCCCGTCCTTCGGGCGCACAGCCGCGGTACAGTTCTAAGCTTTCCCTGTAGTGAGGTGATTCGCTTCTCGTCACTGGGACGTGAACACAAATGGTGTGTGCTACTCCCAGTCCTGGCCAGGAAAACCTCCGGTGTCCCCTCCTTCATGGTCTTTTTCTCCTTAAGCTGCCTGCCCCCCACTCTCCCCACCTCCTCACCCGCAGCAACCCCAAAGCCAGATGCTGAAGTGGCAAAGCCACCGCCAGCCTGGGCTCTGAAAGACTTGTGGGGCATCCTGCCCGACCTGCAGGCCAACGCTTAACCTCTCTGCGTTGTGAGGGGAGCAAGAAGTGAACTGCCATCGTCTTGAGCCCTGAGTCTTCGGGTCTCTGCTTGCACTGTCTCGCCTACCCTAACTCATCGAGTGGCAGATTCTCAAGAGTTGCTCCTAATAGCCTGAGAATGAAACTTTGTTCTCTAATGATTTTCTCTAAAGTTCTTTTCAGACGAATTCTTAAACACTGTGTGGTGTTTCACCCATGAATGTCAGGTTTACCTCATTAGTTAATTTGATCTCCTGGGTGCAGAACTGTTCGTCTTTTCACTCAGTGTGATACAGAGGCACACTCTGTGGGGTACATCTCAGATGCCAAAAGTTAAGCAGAGTGGTATTTTCCACTAGAACCATTTGGTTTGTTACAATTACGGATGGAAAATGTGATCTGGGAGCTGAAGCTGCAGTTCTGAGAGTGCAAAAATAGCAGCAACAAGTCATATATTTACAAGAAACAAAAGGTTTAAAACTACAATTGTAACAGAAACTAAATGACATGGGCTGTTCTGGAATAGGCTGCAGGAATTTCAGAAGAGTCGTCTTCTGTTTTGATGGCTCTTCTTGAGCCTGTCTCAGATGTTATCCAAGTATAGCTGAGCCGTTTATACACACCCCACAAATTTGACACCGGATGCCTTGAGAAATCATATGGATATTTCTTAAAGGCCTTTAGGAAGGAGCGCTGCAGGGCTTCAAACATGGTACACACAGAAAAATGCCTTCTGACACCTCTTCACCCTCCATCTCCACCAAATACCTACAGTGGCTGCAAAAGCACCTCTCACTGTGGAAATATCTACATTTTCCTCCTCTGTCCTCTCCTGCCTTTTGCTCATCCCTCTCTGTTCTTTTCAGTGTCAATCCTGCTACCCTATTCTACAGATTCCCCAAATATCCACCCCTCACTCAGCTCCCCGATCTCCGTGGAAATATCCAAGCAAAGGGATGCGGGTCGGTAGGAAAGAGGGTGTGAATTCTTCCACATTAATTTTTTTGTCCCTATCATACTGATATGTGAGCTTTGTGGGATTGTATTGATCAGATGATTCTTTTCTATGCTCTTTCCACTTTTTAGGAAGAAGCTCTTAGTTCTCCAACAGACCCACAGCCCTTAACTAAATGAATTGGGAAGGTTTTAGGGAAGTGCAAGGCCCAGAAATTGGGGGTGAGGCTTTGATCTCTACCAATGTCAGTTGTAATTCTTAGTTACCAGTTTGGGAGGCTAATGCTCCAGGCCACTGACAGAAGGGGTTGGGAGTTGTTCAGTTTATTTCCATTTTCCCCAGGACTCTCATTCTATGGAGGTCCTAAAAGCAAGGTTGTGTAAGGCTCATTTGTCCATCTTTATACGATCTTTAAGGACAGGTACCTCTTCAGGTTGTTTGCCCGAAGACTTAGAGAAATAAAGGAACAGGGTATTTCCTTGTCTGCAGACAAAAAGCAAACCCGTGGGGGCGCCTGTCTTAGCCCTCTGATGGCTGTGGTTCCGTCCAAATTCTTGTTCTGCAATAGGGAGTGATGAGGATTAACTAGCACTACCATTTCTAGCTCTCAGTGACCCTCAGGTCTGTGTCAAGCTGATTTCCATCAGCCAGTGAGAGCAGGAGATTAGGAGATATCCACCTTTTCTGTTTGGTCCCAGTGTAACGCTAGCAGTGTTCTCAGCTAGGAATGCCCACAGGACTCGTAGGAGCCCCAGGGAATGCTCCCCTCTGCCACCAGGGCCAGTGTGATGGCTGGACCTGCCCCTGTGCTTCTACGACTGCAGGATGCCCGCTAGTAACACATTGTCAGGGAACTCGAGGAATAAGATTTATTCCTCACAAGTCCTGGTGGGTACATGGCACAGAGTGAGAGGGAAGGAATGTGGACCTGGGGCCTGCCTTCATTAGGGTCCAAAGGTGGGGTGTCTAGGGTGTCAGGGGTTCACTCTATTGGCAAATTTAAAACATAAGAGCACAGGAAGAGAGAAACAGGGTCCCCTAAGTGGTCGGTTATCTTAGTTACGCAGGGCTTCCTCAAAGGAGAACTTCATGGCTGAGGTGGCCTGATTCCTTACACAGGGCGGCCTGTGTAGCTGCAATATGTTAATTTGAGGTAGATGGCTGTGAAATGGATGCTCCGCAAACAAAGCTTACTGTCAGGCACTTACAATACACTGACCACGTCAAAGATCTAGGAGTTGAGACTCCTAGTGTCAGACAATTCGCTTCATTTCACTTACTGGGGAAGAGGGCCATGAACTAGAATTTGGGGTTCTACGGGGCTCATGTGTCTGTTGCCCTTTTCATTTGTCTTCGAGCCCTCACTGTCTGGCAGCCCGCCTGGCAACTCACTCCTGGAGCCTCTGCCTCGCATTCTGAGTGCGGGGTCCTGGCCTCGCTGACAACTTCATGTTTCCTACAATCATTTCCTTTGTGACCTTTACAGCTGTCAAATGAGCTTATGGTCTTTCTTCCCTCTAGTGCTTTACCCTGAAGTGAAATAAAGCTACACATTAATCAGCTTGGGCTCCCAGACACTTTGCTCTGAGCGTCCTCTGTAGTTCTCTGCCGTCTAGTAGAACATGCGTGTAAGAGCAAGGCTGGCCTGCCCTTTCAGAACACGCTGTGCTCTCCAAGGCCGCGTGACAGAGCTTGTTTAGATAAAAGTGCCAGGCCTGTTTTGGTAGCTTCTGTTTGGTTTATTTGACTTTGGTGAGATCATATTAAAGTTTCATGCTTTCTGGGTGTATAAAATTGATGATGCATAAATTAGTTGGCTGATCTGTGCGTTGTTGCTCTATTGTTCGAAAATGACTGTCTTTGGGAAGCTCCCTAGTGGATACAACCTTGCCTGCATGGATCTTAGATAAAACACCACTGTTAGCATTTGTCAGCAAAGTATGCACCTATGGAGAAAAAAAAAAATTTTTTTTCAGTTCTCTGAAAAATCAGACAAGATGCTTATTTCTACATATTCTTATTTTTCTCCCCATCGTTTCTAACGAATGTATGTCCCACAGTGATGTGGGTGATCGAATGGCATGTACCAGTAGTGTTAAAAATTAGAGTGACAGACCTTCCCTGGTGGTGCAGTGGTTAAGAATCTGCCTGCCAATGCAGGGGACACGGGTTCGAGCCCTGGTCTGGGAAGATCCCTCATGTCATGGAGCAACTAAGCCCGTGTGCCACAACTACTGAAGCCTGTGTGCCTAGAGCCTGTGCTCTGCAACAAGAGAAGCCACTGCAATGAGAAGCCCGCACACTGCAACGAAGAGTAGCCCCCGCTCGCCACAACTAGAGAAAGCCCGCGTGCAGCAGCGAAGACCCAACACAGCCAAAAATAATAAATTATATAAATAAATAAATTTTTTAAAAAATTAGAGTGACAGACAATCCCAAACACTACGGTTATTTTCTAAAATAAACACATGAGAGCATATACTGAAAATGTATCAGGTAGGAAGGTGATATGCTTGCAGATAAGATAATTTAGTACAAGACTAATTTTTGCCATAATTAATATAGTAACAGATGTTCACCTTGGAATTCCTCAAATATAAATCTTGATGCATGTAAAATTAATAAAAATTTGAGCCTCCTAATTTAGTTAGATTTTGTTTTTATGAAGATGAAACGAAACTTAGGGTGTTTGATACCATGAGTAATTGTTAGTTATTTTCCTTTTGTAGGTGGCTTAACAAAATTTATATAACTTCCTGTCAAATTAAAAAAAAAATTCTAATGGTTCAAGAAAAATATATGTCTGTGTGTTGTTATAGACAAAGTAGGATGCTGGCTTGGTTACCTGCCGCTCAACCTCAGACTTATTTTGTGCCCCCAAATGAAAATTTCATGCTGTTTCCATCTTCAGGGCCTCTGTCTATATTGTTCCCTCTACCTGGAGCTCTCTCTGCCTGCCTACTTTACCATTCTCTCCACGTGAATTAAGTCACTACCCAGGAGAGCTTCCCTGACCCCCCATCAGCACAGTTAGCCTCCCGTTGTCCTAAAGCCTGCTTCCTAGACCAAGCACACTTACTCTGTTTGTCTTCATTGGTGATTTATACACCCCTCAATGGCAGAGGCTCTGTTTCTTGAGCCTTATATCCCCAGTTTTTAGCAGAGTCCCTGGCATTATTGAATGAGTGGGTTTATGGTAAGGACTGATATCTGAACAGCTTATGATTGGCTCTTGCATCTAATTGATATTTTATATGCATAGCTGGACTTTAGCAAAACGGTCAGTGTTGTCCAAGAATAAAACCAAGATCATTCTCTAACAGATCCTTCAGTCTTCTTTCATTAAATGAATTGTTCATTAATTATTTGCAACACAGTTGAAGTAAATTTTATGAAGTTTTATGATATCATGCAGGACACTGAAGATACGGTAATTAACAAAACATAGAGCTTGTTTTCTGTAAGCAAGTCAGATACTGGAGACGTATGCCACTAGATTTGTGTGTAAGGATAATGTCAGCAACTTTTAACTTTAAAGGATTAAATCTGGGAACAAAAAGGATGGACAGATAGAAACTTTATACTGGAATATTTTAGTAATAACAGGCAAGTTTGCTTTTCATTTATTTGTCTTTTAAAAATTCAGTTATTTATTTGTTAGTATTGCTGACTATAGAATGGAAAAAGCATACTTATGGGAGGCCAATACTCAGTTCAGTTCATGTACAATAAATCTCTTATCTTCAGTATTATTGGAACATAAATTGCTGCTCATCCAATTAATGAAATTCAGAAATCTCTCAAAAAATGTTAATCCAAAATGCACAGCTTACTACTAATCAAAGGTATGAGAAATACCTTGATGAGTGAACTGAAAACTTTAAAAACTTTACACATTCTGAATTTATTTTTTAAAAAACCCCGAGCTCAATTGTACTCAAATTTTCTAGATATTATTAAAAGGCCTACTTTAAACAAAGTGATTGTTTTGGCAAAAAATAAGTCTTATCAAAGTTACTACTTATGTATTGTACTTCCATTTCCCCCTAAATTCAGAAAGAAAAAAGGAAGCCAAGGGAAAAACAAAAATGATGTACATTGTTATTTTGCTGAGAGGCTAACGGTTTGGGAAGAACTCATCTTTTGTACATACCATACTAACAGAAATCTCACGAGTCTTCAAAACACAGAGGGCTTGACAAGCTGTTCATCTGTGCAGGAAAAGCTTTCCTAGTGGGAGCCGTGTCTGCAAAGTCAACCAACCTCAGAGGACCCAACATTTCTGTCTTTGACCAACAATGGCAGCAAATGTTCATGTTTAAACTTAGTCGCCCTATGTGTGATTATTTGACAATATTGTACTCAAAGAGAAGCATTGATGACAGGGATTCAAATGAGAAAATATTTTATACAATTATCTATTTTCATCTTTGATATATAGGTATAGGAGATTCTGGGAAACCATAGCATTTTGAAACAAAATAATGAAGCTGAGTGGTGAGTCATCTCTAAGGGCAACTACAAAACTGTCTGCAAAACATGGAGCAGGCAGGGTGTTGGAGTCTTACATCTCCACTGTTTTTCTAGAAGGCATTTTAGAATCGCAAAAGGAGACAGTATAGCTTAAGATCACAGGGTCTGGAGTTTTGGAATGCTTAGATTTTAATGCTGAGTTCAATCCTCACTGGCTGATGGCCATGGATAAATTATTTAACTTTATTCACTGGTAAAATGGGCTCCCAAAGCAACTCTTCTTCATGAGGCTGTTACACATATAAAGTGAGATAAGACACATAACGTGCTTGGAGCAGTGCTTAGCCCACATTAATGTTTTCCACATGCTGGGAATGAGCTGCTCTATTGCTCAGACCGAGGCAGCACACCAGCCCAGATCCTTAGCAGCTATGCTTTCCCACTAGGCTTTTTGCCTTTCCAGACCCCTTCTTTCTAGGATAGGGCTGATTTATTTCAGTTGCAAGACCTGGTGCAGGTACATGAATAAACCAGGACAGTTATTATGACCCTCAGATAAGCAAGCAGAGTGTGTGATGGCTCGAAGGCGATAAGCTCAAGGCTAGGGTGCTCACTTATGATTTCATAAAGTCACAGAACACAGATTCTGAGCGTGATAAAATCCTCCAGGGCTCCTATGTGCTAACCTTCTACCTGAGTAATAGATTCCTTCATTACCTCCCAATCAAACAGAGACTGGCCTTTGCTTGCTGAAGTAACTTGGTGAAGGAGGCTGTGTGATGAGGGCGGGGAGTACAAAGAGCAAGGAGACAGGGGCTCCGATGGGGGAGCAAGTCCGTTTACCCCTCAGCTGTAGAATAAGGGGTTGGAATTAGATGACCTCCAATGTCCCTCATAAGGACTTGTTTGAATTCTGTCTCGATGACGTCATAACCTTGAAGGACAGCCTCTCACTGGGCGGCTCTATGGTTAAAATATTTTTCCATATATGCTGTTGGCCCCTGCTCTGTCCTCTGGAGACACACAGGATACGTTCATTATCTTTTCCATATTAATCTTTGAAGGATTTGAAGGCAGCTGTCCTGTCCTCTGAGTCCTCCCGTGCTCTGAACACAGACACACTGTGCGTCAGTATTGCTTCCAGCCCTCTCACCATGGAGACCTCCCTTCTAGCACTGCTCAGCAAATCTACTCTGATCTCGGTGGCCTATTCTGCCCTCCTCCTAACTCTCCCCATGTGTGCATGACCTCTGTTCCCACCCACACCCTCCAGTCGGTGCACCATCCCAAACCCAAATCAACAAAGATGTCAACCCAGGGTCTGTATAGTGTTGGCTGACAACACTTCATAGTTCAGGCAAGGCATGGTGTCTTGTTTCTGAGCTTTAGGGAAGGCCAAAATGCCTAGACAATCCCAATGGGTATGTGGGCCATAATTCTGGGAATGAATCTGGTTGCCATTCTGTAGGATATCCAAAGCTGTAAGAGGGTTGGCTTGTTCCTGAGAAATGGGCCACTAGACCCCTCCCTCATGTGCTGTCCTACCAGAGGACTGTGCTCACCAGTTTCTCCTCAAAATGGCATGGGGTCGGGGTATGTGTTTGCTATGGAGGATAATTATTGCTTATTCACTTGGATGCCTTTCTATTTCTTCCTGCCTCTATCTATCCCTCTGCTTTTCTACTCAGAGCTCTATGAAGTGTTTTCAAAATCCTATCTTGTCTCAACTCTGCAGGAGGATGGAGGAAAGGGACTCTTGTTCATGCTTTGACCTCAGCATTGAAGGGGAATTGGCTCCCCTTGAAGACAAGATGGTGGCGACAATGCTATTGAGGCTGAAACAAGGGAAGGTTGGGACGCAGGGTTCCATTCAACGTGTGGGCGTAGATTCCCTCACTTTGTTGCTTCTCAGTTCTCCATCAGTAGACCTCCAACCCTTACAGGTCAGATGTAAAATGCATATGCCCTCAACGAAGGGTAACACTGCTGTTACCATACTCTTAAAGAACTCAAAGGAGGTTCAAGTATAGAGGAGGAGAAGCCATAAGGATGGCAGAAGCCCAGCTTCTCAGGAACACTGGGGCTTATCAAAATCAAACTTGCCTTCCTCATGCTCTACCTGGGGCAGGCCCAGAGGACGGTCATCCTGACCGAGTCACCCTCCTGAACAGGGCATCTGGTCTCCACAGGCATGGCTGCCGTTCCCATGAGCCACTAATATCTTTATGCTTAACAGTGTCCTTGAAGTGTGCCTGTTCTTACATAAGTGTGTTCTCCTCTGGCTCATCAGACAGAAGCTGTTAAGCTTCTCTGGAGAGTGTGAGGAAAGCTATTACAACAGATCAAAAAGCTCCCGAAGTGGAATCAGGAGAAAGTGCCTGAGAGGCAACTCTTCCAAGTGACTGGCAGGATAAAGGGACGAATCGTTGAAAAAGTGGGTGGTACATTGGTGAATACATAATGTTTCCCATAACATCCTGAGACGCCAGAAGTTCCTAAGGCATGAAGCTGGACACTTCTCGGTGAGGTCATTCAATCTCTAAGAGACCTTCAGTATTCACTTCATAATGTGAGACATACATTTAATCTAATGGGGGCAACATTTAATCTAATGGGGGCAGTAAATGTTCTGCAAAAAACATATGGAGTGAGTTCCAGGACATTTTAACGGACTTTCTTATAAAGTTAAAAAAAAAAATCAGACTTGTTTTCTTCGGGTCAGCACTCCTTTATTTGGGGGAGAGGCTGTGGAAGGAGGGGAGGGTAAGGGATACAAACTATAATTCAGGAGGGTGATACAAGGAAGGTCAGGCAGGACGGAATGATGTGTGAGATCACGTTAGAAATATCACGGGATTGCTTGGGGAGTTATAAAAGTGCCTTAATTCTTGTCCTTGCCAAACATCCTATAATAGTAGGACAAGATCTTATTTATTTTCCTAGTCAAATTGCACTCTGACGCTCTGGGTAGGCCACAGGTGTGGGATGTCAGTCACGCTCTCACAATCAGCAGAATGGCCCTTGTTAGGTCATTAAGGAAAGGAAAGGAGTCAAGATGAGACCCTCCAAAGAAATGCCCTTTGTTTCAGGCTGGAGAGGCACTTGTTTGTTTTTGTTAGGCAGCTGCTTGGTTTTGCATTGAAAGGGCCAAGTATCTGTGCCTGATAGAAGGGAAGGGAAGAAATGCCTCATTTTAAAATCAACCTTCCCTCAGAGGTCGGATACTTTAATAATGATGTCTGAATTTTGTTGCCAGATTTTGATATATTTTAACAGACAATGCTTTATACATATTGAACTTTAAAATTATGACAAAGCATGTAAATAAAAATATTCATATTATTAATATATCTGTACCAACTATAATTTGCCTTTATACATGTTATTAAGTATATTAAATTAAATATGCATGTTATTAAATATTTATGGTTAATATACCATAAATATTTGTTTTTTTATGCAAAGATAGACCTGTTCCACCAGGATCAGCCATGACTGTGAAAACAGATACTTTGGGGAAAATTAACTGGAATACATCCATCTGAGGACTTTGTTTCCCTCTCAAGAAATAATTCATCAGAATGTTTGATTCAATCTGTTTAATTATTTTATTCTGGCGTCTTAATGTTTGACCATCAATCACACCCAGTCAGATTATATATAAAATACTAAGATTAGATTATCATTGGAGATTCATGTTTAAAATAAATTTTTAATAACGCATAGTTAGAAAACAAGGAAAAAGGAGAAATTTTTATAAATAGGTTTTTAATCCAAACATAACATGGAATAAAAATGCCAAGAAAAAAAGTAAAGTCTCAAACTTCAGATACAATTAAAAAAAACAACTAAGGAAAATAATAGACTTACTAAAAGATGTTAAAAGGCTGTTGTAAAAGAAAATGAATAGGCAGTCCTGAAGTGATAATCCAAAAATTCGGCTTCTAATTTCATCAACAGAATCCCTTAAAAAAATTTATATTTCAAATAGCTTAAAAAATGTTTAACAACATAGATCTGCCAGAACCTGGAGCATGTTAGTGATATTCATTGGAAGGAGGCAATTTCTGGAATTTTCAAAACATTTTTTATCCAATGGTTGGAGTTTCAAAATGGATAGTAGAGGGGAAAAAAAATCTATCATTTTAAGCTTTCCTGAAATAAATTAAGATTCCTTTTAAGTTCTTGTCTCTTGGAGATGCTGAAGGGAGAGTATGGTTGCAGACAAATGTGACACTCAACTGTAACTAGGTGAGTAGGAGACGAAGAGACAACCATAGCCAAACCCTAGTTAGGGGCACAGCTAGCTTTCATTCTACCTCAAACCCCATCCCCACCCTAGCTGTAACCTCTTCCTTCATACCTATTTTTAAAGGCAATGGTCTATTTAGGAATAATGAATTTTTATGGTTTAAGGTTCCATTATTTTCATTTTATAGGGAGATTTGGATTCAGTTCTGAAATGCCATCCAGTCTCTGTGGTTCTTTGGCAGCTCCACGTGTTTTGCTAAACAGTAGCTCTTGAGCAAAATGGTTGAACAGTTTGGCCCTAGGACGTATTTTAAGAACAGTCATGCCTGGCAAGGGCACGTAACAGCTACCATTCAACAATTCACCAGACAAAAATGAGGACCGGGTCACTGCCAGCTATAATTCCTGGATCTCAAAATTTTTAATAATTAATATGAAGAAAAAGACAATGAATGCCACGTTTTAAAATTTTCATTCATATTAGCAGTTTATATTAGGACCTACAACTTTCCAAAAGTTACATTCTGTGCAAAAGGTGGTCACAAAACTAATCACCAAATATGCTCCCAGTCCACCTGTTTATCTATAAATGAAAGTCTAATTAATAACATGAAATGTAGCACAGATATGTACATTATAGATTTAGTTTCTAGCTAGTAAACTCAGATCTACATTGGATTATGATACTTTAAAATGAGAACGAATCACCCAGGAAATAATCATTTGCTGCTAAACTAACATTTTGAAGTCATTAATAACTCCTTTTTTTGTTTGTTTTGTTTTTTGTGGTACCCGGGCCTCTCCCATTGCGGAGCACGCGCTGGCTCAGCGGCCATGGCTCACGGGCCCAGCCGCTCCGCGGCATGTGGGATCCTCCCGGACCGGGGTACGAACCCGTGTCCCCTGCATCGGCAGGCGGATTCTCAACAACTGCGCCACCAGGGAAGCCCAATAACTCCTGTTTTTGAATAATGGTTTTAGTTGTATGGTAACAACTAAAAGAGTTTTGGAGTTACTTGGTATAGATAAATGCATTTTCTAGATTTAGCAGAATTTTTTTCGTATAAATTACTGAAATGTTTACTTCCTCATATAAACACTAGGTGTTTGGCACATTTTGTTTAGATATCCAAGTATGTTAACAAAAGGACATACTTGCATATATGATTAGATTGGACATACTTTCATATACGATTAGATTAGTAATTTTTAAATTACTTTAAATATTTGCTTGGGAAACTTGTTAGCAACAAGTCTTTGCTTTTGGACCACTCAGTGATCACTTAGTTGTCTGTGTTCTTGCCAAATTCTCTCCCCTGATGTGAGCAAAAGGGGAAGGGAATCTATTAGGGGCTTGTCACTAGCCTGGATGGAACATCCTCATCAAGGCACTGACCAGTGTGCCTTTTATCCACTAATTCAGATGAACAAAATCTGTTTGCTCAGAAACACACACTTGTACGTCAATGTCTGCCTTCAAATTAAAGGTCATCTCTACAGTTTCCATCTGTAGTTGACTAAAGGAATATTATGAATTTAAAACCCTAATTAAAACCCCCGTCTATTGTTGAAAGAAATATCTGCAACAGAAACCAATGTTTCTTGGTTGGCTCTTACCTCTGTCGACTCTTTGTTTTGTGTTTTTCTCCTCATAGCTATAGCCCTCCTATTCAGGCCTGTTCAGAACAGGCTCCCTCCGCGAGGTGAGGCAGTACAGGTGTGTACAGTTCCCAGCTCCTGGCCCTCGCCTGAAGGTTGTCCTTCAGCCTCTGCACACAGTTGCTCTGGGTGCTGATTGCTCAGTTTCGGGACTTCCCTGTCTTCCTCCGCCCCTGGGAGGTTGTGTCATCTTCACTTCCCTTTACTGGCCAGGCTGCTTCTCCCCTGTGTCTGCTCCCTGGCCCTAAGTTGACAGAGTATTTATCTGCCATCTGGTGTGTCCAAACTACTGGGTTGAATTTCAGTTTTATTTCTGATAATCTCAAGTCTTTGCAAAATTATGTTAAGAACAGTCAGAATTCCTTCATTTAACTTCTTTCCTTGTGGTTAGGTCTTCCATCTGCTTAAATGTATAAATGTCCTTCACCTTTCCTGAGTTTTAAGATTTGCTCTCAGGAAAACAGGAATTGCAACTGGAGGGCAAAATGCACATTTCACCAATACAGACGAGAACAGTTTATTCCCACCTGGGCAGTGGATAACACTGTTCCCCGATGTCTATAACCAGGGCCTGGCTCATAGTTCTAACTAATTAACTTTATTAACTTGGAGCTGAAAGGAGGTGACAACTTAAACAGGGAAATAAAAGGCAGTGGACCTCGCACACTAGTTCCATGTAACTGCCTTGTTTTTTTTTTTTTGCGGTACGCGGGCCTCTCACTGTTGTGGCCTCTCCCGTTGCGGAGCACAGGCTCCGGACGCACAGGCTCAGTGGCCATGTCTCACGGGCCCAGCCGCTCCGCGGCATATGGGATCTTCCCGGACTGGGGCACGAACCCATGTCCCCTGCATCGGCAGGCAGACTCTCAACCACTGCGCCACCAGGGAAGCCCCATGTAATTGCTTTTTAACTGGAGGTAAAAGAACAGTCACTTGCTTATTGTACGTCATAAAGCAGAAGAGATGCTTAGATAGACTGCAGAGCACAGTGTTTCCAGCTAATCCATGGAATATGGTAATTACAAAAAAAAAGAAGCAATTTTTTTCATTTAGTGCAAGTAACACGTTTATTTTCTTTGATATAGAATTAACAGAGTTAATTTCATACCCCCCATGAGGTAAAATTGTAACATTTGCATAGGAAAGCTTTTCTTGAAACACTTCAGATCTTTGTTAAAGTTATTGATTGTCAGATCAGAGAATCTGCAATTTCAAGTTTGTTCACAGAAATTAAAAAATTCCTTACTTGGGAAGTTTCAAAATGGCAATTCGATCCTGGAGTCATAATTACCGGGTGGGGGCGGGGTGGCGCGGGGGGGAATGCTCTCCCGGCTAAGAGTTTCGGTAGCACCGTAATCTGTGTACATCCACTTTATACAAGGCATGTACATTTTGCAAAGAGAGAGCATATATTCCTATCTATCATTTTTGGAACTCTGTTCAATTGCTGTATAGTCTCCTACAGGGTCTAATTAACATGAATTCAACAATGATGATAATGAGCTTACCAATCATTTCTTCATAGCTGTTATATTCAGTTTTATGTTTTCTGTGCTACGCTGATAGCATACAGATCCCAATTAAGGAGAAACCTGGGCCTATATAAATAACATAAACGAAATATACATGGGTATGTAGCAAGACTTGAGGTTGATGATTTGATGTTCATTAATGTTGGAAAATACTAAAGTAAAAATTACAGTGACTTGGAAAGATGGTATTTTCTTAAGGACACACTGCTGAACACATGGCCACCTACCTGCTCTCTAAAGCATTATATAAAAATTCAACCACCAAATACAGAACACATGAACACCAGGAGACAAAAAAAGCATTAAAGCCCATTACAATCTTGAATAAGCCATGACCTCAAGTACATAGGAAAAGCACTGCAATCATGTATTGAGTTTTATTTTTCTAATATATACCATAATTTAAAACCATATAAAGTCACTTATATAAGAAGCAATTTTTTCAAGTGGCATAGCTTTATATTTGGCTTAATCATTTTTACCACTTTAATTTATAAAGCTCGTAATCTTGCCAGCAGGGCTTCAACTTCAGGAATGGTTTCATTTTTAGAAACAGAGCCAAGAAGTTCCATTTCCTTTTCTCTGTTGCTTTCTACATTACAGGCTTCCTTCTTCTCAGCTGCCTTGATCCTCTCCGTAGACGTGTGAGTATCTAGATTATAATTAAGCTCCTTGGTGACTGCAGTCCTTGTTGAGCTGCAATTGATATTGTAGTGTGAATGTGACCCTTCTGTCAACTGCAACTTCTGATTTTCTACAGTAAGGAAGAAAGAAACATAAAACTTATCACTGTGATAAGCAAGCACTGTGCACATTATGAAACATTAAAGTAATTATTCTCAACAAACAAGTCCTCTTAGACAGACTAAGCTAAAAAATATTCAAAAGAGTAAGGTAGATTTAAAATAAACATGCAGATGTTAAGAATAAGCTAAAAAATATAAATAGACAACTATTTCATTAGCAGACACAGATATGGAGAACAAACTAGTGGTTACCAGTGAGGAGAGGGAAGTGGGGAGAAGCAATATAGAGGTAGAGGATTAAGAGGTACAAATTATTAGGTATAAAATAAGCTAAAAGGATATATTGTATAACAGAAAATGTAGCCAATATTTTATAATAACTATAAATGGAATATAACGTTTAAAAATTGTGAATCAGTATATTGTACACCTGTAACATATAATTTTGTATATCAACTATACTTCAATTAAAATTAATTAACTAATTTTAAAAGTAAATTTTTTTAAATGTTAAAATAAATGCTGAATTGGAAAAAAATAAATTAAATAAACACACAGAGGTTAAGAATAAGCTAAAAAATATAAATAGACAACTATTTCATTAGCATTAATACTTATTTCCTACTTCTTCTCTGCCTGAAATGCCCATCTCTCAGTTATTAGCAAGGCTTGGTTCTGCATTTCATTTCGGTCTCTGCTCAAATGCTATCGAGAGAGGCCGTCTCTGACCAGCCATCTACAATAGCACTCACCTTTTCATCGCTCTATCTTCTTACACTCATCTTTCCCTTCACAGAACTTATAACCACCGGACACATCATATACCTGTTTACTTGTCTGTTGTCTATCTCTTCACTAGAATGTAAGCTCCGAGACAGCAAGGACATTGTTCTAAATACTGCTGTAAAGTCGGTGCCTAGGACGGCCGTGGAGCACAGTGGATACTCAGTAAATATGTATTGGGCAAAGAATTTATTTCCACACTCTATGACCCAAGACAGGCGTTAGTTTGAATAATAAAAATATTAATTTTCTTTTTAAACAAATCCAAGGAGGAAAGTTTCTAATAAGAATTTTAAAATTCAGTGCTTTATTTAAAAAAAAATACTGGGGCTTCCCTGGTGGCGCAGTGGTTGAGAGTCTGCCTAACGATGCAGGGGACGCGGGTTTGTGCCCCGGTCCGGGAGGATCCCAAGTGCCGCGGAGCGGCTGGGCCCGTGAGCCGTGGCCACTGAGCCTGCGCGTCCGGAGGCTGCGCTCCGCAACGGGAGAGGCCGCGGCAGTGAGAGGCCCGCGTACCGCAAAACAAACAAACAAACAAAAAACAAAACTGAATTTGGCAGGCAAATTGTTAAAACATCCTAGCAAATCAAAATAATGTCATAATTTGCCAAATTCGTACACATATATTCATACAGACCTGTAACCTATACACACATATATATTCTTTCATTGGTAAGTGACAGTGATCTGGACTTATCCAGGCTGTGAGGAGAGAGGTGTAATAGCTAATAGCTAACGGCTAAATGGTGCTAGCTGATTGACTTTCCCAAAGAGCAACAGATTTTCTTTTAATTAATTTGACTCTCACATTGCACAACCTTATGAGTGATCTCTCTCGTAGATCTCAAATTAAAAAAAAAAAAAAACCAGACACCCTCAATATTCATGTAACCTTGAACAGAGCTTGAAAATGGCTTCAACAAACTTGACATGACATTTAAAGTTTTTTGGTTATTTGCAGAGAGATGTTCCATTATCCCAATAGTGATTACTTTGGAGCAGAAGCAGTCACTCATGACAGTGTGTTTTATGTGAGTGCTGAAAATTCCAACCGAAAACAGCTTGCACATTAAAAGGTGGCTGCTGAAGATATTTACTGCACTGTCATTTCCTGACCAGGGGCTTCCGGTGATGGATGAGTATTTTACACACTTTCCTGGACAATCTCAACAAATTTTAGAAGTCTGATCACTTTTTAGCTCTTGGAAGAAAATAAATACACTTTTCCTATCATCACCTTCCCTATCAGGTGGGTAATTGTTACTCAAAAGTTACGAACAGTTCAGTGACTTTCTCTTAGAGCTGTTTATGCTCTATAGTTTATAATCCACATAGCATGTTTGCAGTAAAAAAGCACAGCTGACATTCTATTCCTACAGTTTCCATGACCGCACAAATTTATTTTTTTCCTAGCACCCACTCCCCTGCCCCGAGGTGTTTGAAAACTGCATCGTAGCTAAGTGCAAATTTTTAGTCAGCTTACTGCTCCTTCCCCAAAAACGTTCCTACCTTTTCCTGTCATTTGATTTCTTGTAAACGACTCCATCATGATGATATCTCCAACAAACTAGTTTATTCTGCCGCTGGGCAACTCATTACATTTTTGACGACAGAGAAGAGATTAAACTGGCTAAAATATGGGTCTGTAACATACATAAATAAAGTATTCCGCACCTTCCCTGGCTATAATGTATCAAGCCCAATTCCACATGTGGCAAAGTGAAAAGAGCATGGGATTTTAAGGTAAATCTGAGTTGAAATCCAACCCCTTGGCCCTGATAAGTTATCTCACCTCTTTGAGTCTCCGGTTCTAATAATCAATCTCCAAGAGAACTAAAGGAAAGGATGTGGGTGACACCTCCTTTGAGGTACCTCCCTCCAAGCTTTCCAAGGGAGGCTTCTACCACGCAAGGCTTGTTCAGATGCTCTGACCTTTCTGACTTTCTGGTGACCATACCCATGAGAGCTGAAATGCCATTCTATTAATAGCTTGTAATTATGTAGCACCTTTATTTCTAAAGCATCTGTTGCACTTGAAACACTGCCACCGTCATTTTATAGATTGAGAGGTAAAAAGCAAAAGGAGGTTAAGTCATTTGCTTAGACTTAGTTACTGAGTAAATCAGTGGCAGAAGCCAAATGCTGTCTCTGGGGATAGTAAGGCTGTCTTAAAGAAATTTAAAAAGCTTTTTGCCAAGAAAAAGTGCTAAGTAATTCAAAGCTAAGTTTCATAATAACGATATCCTGTACTTATACTTCAAAATGCTTTCTGACACATTTAATACGCCCAGTAACTTTGTAAAGCAGATAGTATACCTATCAGCACTGTATCTCCAAGGTCACACATAGACTCCTTTTGTCTCCTGGTATTACTTAAGTTCCTGAGTGAGAACTTGAAGTTTGACCTTTATCCACTACAGTTCCCTAGCACTAATTGTCCATTATCCTAGACAACCCTTTCAGCCCTTCTTCTCTCCCATCAAACGTCCAACCTGTTCTCCTTCACTCTCATTTCACTCACTCATAGAAGCAATCAGAAGAGAACCCCCATAAGCTTCCTGTGCCCCCGACACCTATATGCTGATTGCAAGCACACCCACTCCTTCCCTCCTGGGGATCTCCTGTGCTCCCCTCTGAGGCAACCAACCCCTCAAGGTGGGTGCCAGCTTGTCCATCCCTCTGGCAGCTGTGCCCTCTCTCTACTGCACCGTAAAGGTTTCCTTCTTCATGCAATCATTCCCCTCAGCATGTAAGTACTATGTAGTAACAGTCCCAATCTTTAGAGAAAAAAAAAAATCTCTATTTGATTCCACATCCGGCTCCATTTACTGCTTCCATTGTTGACTGCCTTTGTAGCAAAACATCTCAGAAGAATTGCCCATACTACTGTCTCATTTCCTCTCTTCCCATTTTTCTCTTGAACTCACTCCAGTAATGCTTTTGACACTTTACTCTTCTGAAACAGTTCTCATCAAGGTCACTAATAAACTAGTATTGCCAAAAACAAGACCTGTATACCCACTTGGATATTTTTGTCCTCCTTTACTACTCCACCTATACCAGATCCAAGGATGAAATGCCCAGCAGAGCCTGGGTTTTTCTTTACTGTTTGCTCTTTGAACTTCTTTGCACCCTTAGGTGGATAACAATGGGTGGCCAATGCAGGCAAAAGTGTTTCCACCCTATTGAGAAAACTCCAGATAGTTGTGGGCTAGCTTTAGGGACAAAATGATAAGAAGAAAAACCAAGTTGGCATGTAACTCATCTGTGGTTTTAGGTGGAGAATCTTCATGAGAAGCAATAGACAAGATAGTATGAAATGGAAAGAGGTCATTCCTGAGACCACTGAAGATATAAAAAAGAAAGTAAGGGTCTTATTTTAGAATGAGCTTATAGCTGTTAGAAATTCTTAGATAACACTTCTTCACTCCAGCCGTCACATTTATCTCTCAGCATGCCAACAGCTCCCGTCTGGGTCCCCAGCCTTGGGAGGCCCAAACTGTGGAACTGAGGGAGTCACACCCTAAACTGCAAAATGACAAATGAAGTTGGGTTGGAGAATGAATCTCCTGTCCCACTGCAAACTAGAGAAAATGTTTACAAGTAGAGAAAGCTCTCAAATTGCAAGTTCACTTTTATACAGAAATTTTATTACAATGTTGGTTCAAGGCCAGGTGTCTTTTGCCATTACTATTATTTTAAGAGTCCACTATTGGTGGTTTCATGTGGGTTGAACTGGAGACCCAAATTCTACACAAAAACATGCACTTAGTTTATAAATAGTTCACTTCAAACATCAGGGGGATACCACAACCCTGCTAGTTGGCAAAAACTCTATATAGGTGTTCAGAGGTATGAAATAAATTGTAATTGGAGGCCAGTGGGCTCATAACCTTTTTTATATGAAATTAGTTCCAAATACAAGATGACACACTTGGACACATGGACTCTTTCAGTGGAAGATAAGGCTGGGTGTCAATAAAAAGAGAAGTATTTTCTATTTCCCCTCAAGTCAAATCCTTACCAATACACATTTTAAAATGGAAACAAAAAACATTAAGGCAAAGTAGAATTATTGCTTAACTCTCCAAAAATAGGAAGCTTGTGCTATTATTTTATGAATTGAATCCAAGGTTGTTTCTTTTCTTTTCTTTTTCTTTTTCTTTCTTTTTTTTTTTTTTGGCCTTTAAGACACTACAGTAGATGTCTGTGAAGAGAAGTATGATCTATCTAGGACTATTGCCAATATCCAGGCCCCTGGTGATTGGAGTACAGATGGGCAAGGACCAGCTGCCTTTGTTAGTGCTAGGTCAGTAAGGGAATCCAATCCACACATCTTGTATTTATGTTTCTGTGGAAATATTAAACAGGGTGAGAATACATGCTGTTTTCCTTTAAGATGGGAAAACTCACTTATTTCAATTTAATTCCTCATATGATTCTTATTATAAGAATTGATTCTGGAGTCCCACAACAGCTTTTTCCTGAAATTAAATGAAAAGTTGAAAATTGTTGAAAAGTTGAATGGCTCTCAAATACAGAGAACCCACTTAAAAGAGAGAGAGAGAGAGAGAGAGAGAGAGAGAGAGAGAGAGAGAGAGAGAGAGAGAATAAAAGCCTTAAACCACATCTGGGGCTGGATCCCACATGACCTTGGCAGACTACAGATTTGGATGACAAAGAAAGCTAAAAACAAACAAAAAACCACCCCCAAACCCACCATCCTGAGCTAACTTTTGCATTGTTCCTTTTTAAAAAAAATAATAAATTTATTTATTTTGGGGTGTGTTGGGTCTTCGTTGCTGTGCGCAGGCTTTCTCTATTTGCAGCAAGTGGGGGCTCCTCTTCTTTGTGGTGCATGGGCTTCTCATTGTGGTGGCTTCTCTTGTTGTGGAGCATGGGCTCTAGGCACACAGACTTCAGTAGTGGTGGCACGTGGGCTCAGTAGGTGTGGCTTGCAGGCTCTAGAGTGCATGCTTCAGTAGTTGTGGCACACAGGCTTAGTTGCTCTGCAGCATGTGGGATCTTCCTGGACCAGGGCTTGAACCTGTGTCCCCTGCATTGGCAGGCAGATTTTTAACCACTTCGCCACCAGGGAAGTCCCTGCATTGTTTCTTAAGTAACACAAAAGACATAGGAACCGGGAAAGTTGCTGACAAAAATGAAAATATAAACATATGCAACTTGGCATCTAAATGAGAAAATATTTCAGCCAACAGCTGTTATGCTTCCTGAGCTAAGAAGGCAAGGCTAAGGCCCTGGCTGACAGCCCTTGGGGAAAACCCTCTCTGCTACAGGAAATCTCAGTTATGGTTCAGAAAGAGGCATTATTCCCTTTAAGTCAGTATTGATCCTCCATCACATTGTGGTTCTAATGGGCACTGGCTTCTCAGAAGTGCCAGCTCTCAGATGAAATATAAAATTGAGCTCCTGCCTTTTGTGGTCAATGGTGAGGCTGTGGCAGCTTTGACAGGAGGAAGAATATAGAACTCTGGTGTTCTAAATTGACTGCATCTATTCAGTCTTCCTGAAATTTGATCTCTCTTTACAATTCTTTACCTTTTGCTCTTAACTATTACTTTGACCTACTAAGTAGCTGTTTGTTTCACCCCAGCAATGCCATTACTTTGACAGGAGAAGAAAATGACCCATAAATATAATTTTTAAAGCACTACTGGGTCTATATGATAGTAAAATGTGTGACAAATATATGTTTTTAATCTATGCAATAACTGAAGTTAGTGCTGGCCACCAGCAGCCCATATCCCTGTGGTTTTTCTTACTGTTGATTTACTGATGCTATAAATAATTATCTTCCCTTTGCTTTATTTTGCTGTTTATTTTATCTTTTGTATTGAAAATATATAAAAATGATAAAAAGAGCAAAAAGGGCATTTTGTATATAGTTAAAATCTTTTAGGAGTGCCAAGAAACTTTTATGGAAACCAATTATGTAGAAACAAAAACAACAAAACAAAGCAGTTACTCCCCTAATTCAAACAAAACAGACAAGACAGAGATGATAGATAAAAGTTATTTCTGAATAAAGGAGATAATTGACAATTAAATTAGAAGGTTTTTTGCATAAACTCATCATATATATACACTTCTATTCAGTCTTGGTCTATTTCACTGTTCTTTAAATAAAAATTTAAAGACAGCACTGCCATTTTACAATTTCCTATACTGGCCTTCCTAATTTGACACAGTGTGAGAAGGAACTCGAGATGCTGCAGGCTCCTGGTCACAGAACAACCAGGATAAATCCAGCTCTTTTCTCTAAAGGGAATAGTAATGCAAACCCTTCCAGTCAACTGCTTATCTTTCTGATTTGTAATATATTACCTGAATTGAATATTCCACTGTATATTTGCTTCCGTCTTCCTCACCTTTCTACCCAGTTATTAGCAAATTCTAATTTGGCTTTCAGCCATACCTCTCTGCTAAAACTGCTCCTTACAAGATTATCAGAAGCCTCAAAATCCCTCAACTCAATGGAATTTTCCCATGCCTCATTTTCTCTCACGGTTGTAACACTTCAGAGTGTGTGTAATAAAGAATTTGGTTAGTCTTTTTTCCATTCCTGGGAGGTAACCTCTAACCCCTTGAATTAACAGCTATTCACGGTGGGCCCCTCAGACCATGCCTAATAATTTATACTAATGAGGTGACTCATGATGGGACCCTATTTAGTTTGTGGTAGTGAGTGATTCAGAA
Source organism: Kogia breviceps (assembly GCF_026419965.1). Taxonomy (NCBI): domain Eukaryota; kingdom Metazoa; phylum Chordata; class Mammalia; order Artiodactyla; family Physeteridae; genus Kogia; species Kogia breviceps. Next base: position 32,539,287 of record NC_081325.1, read on the forward strand.
TGGGGGAGGGCCAAATCAGAAAGACCAATCATGTGACTGGAGGGCTGGGAGGTGGAGACTGAGTTCAATCATGTGGCCTATCAATCATGCCCAAGTAATGAAGCCTCAGTACAAACTATGGGCACTGAGGATCAGGTGAGTTTTCTTGGTTGGCAAGAAGGATTATCACACACTGACAGTATGATGTATATTGTCACACACTGATGCTCTGGGGGGTAGAGGGTAATATATCCCTGAGGACAGCATAAGTTTTATGTTTGGGACCTGTTTGGCTGGTTCTGGCTTGTGTCCTTTTGCTATAACAAAGCTGCAATAGTAAGTAGAGCATTTTCTTGAATTCTAGGAGTCATTCTAGTGAATTACTGAACCTGAGGGGATAGTGAAAACCCCTAAATTTGTACCCAGCTGGTCAGAAGTATGGGAGGACTCGGGAACCCTCAAACTTGCAGCTAGTGTATGAAGTAAGGGCAGTCTTTTAGAGGACTGTGACTTGTAAAATTTGGCCTAACTGTGGACAGCTGGCGTCGTAAGTCATTACAGAATGTTATCTATAACGTAACATTGGTATCATCGCCTTACCTTTATGCATAGATATGCTATAGTTTGCAAGCAATCCCCCACACATCTACTCATTTTACTCTTATAGCACTCCTGTGAGATAAGGGACATGGATGTATTTACCTTGTTTTACATAGAGTTGAGGCAGCAGACATAACTTTCAGGCAGAGCCAGAGACAAAACTCAAGACTTCAGACCCCTGGTTAGCACCTTCCATCATGACAAGGCCCTTTACCATGCTTACTCTTCCACTTATTGATGATTCATTCCTAGTCTTCTCATTCTTAGTCTTCTAATTTACTTTACCTTCTCAGACCTCCCAAACACATGTGGCCATTTTTCATGGTTAGATCTGTGGCTCATTTCTGTCCTTTCTACATTCTCTTTACCAAGATCTCACAGTTTCAACCATCTCCCCTAGGAAGGAGACGCCCACATCTGCATCTCCAGTCCTAATGGGAGAGCTTTGGTACTGTGCCTACCTCAGCATTTCCACCTAAACGCCCTACCATAATCACACAACACATTTTCGAGTCAAACTTTCACATTCAAAGCAACTTCCTCTTTACACTAACATACTGAAACCAATCATAGCATCTGTTTACCAGTCCTGCTATCTGTCACTGACAGCTGTCTCGGCTACCCGGCACTTGTGGTCACCAGTGTGTGGCTTAGCAGCTATTAAATAAATGTTTTCTAAAGTATACAATTGCCTGTCAGCTAATAGATACCAGATAATAAATAATTTATTTATTTATAAATTATAAATAATCTGTTGGTCTGGTGGTTTATAAGGACAAGAAAGTAGGAAAATTACACAGGGATATGGTTTGATATTACAGTTATTGAACACATACTATATATTAAACCCTTTATATGTTATTTAAAAAATTTTCCAACAACACTAAAATATAGGTATTATCAACTGTTTCATAAATGAGGAAATTGAGGTTTAGAGAAGTTCATGAACTGTCAAGGCCACACAGACTTTGATATTTGCTTCTGGGAAACCCAATCCAAATCTTATTCCCCCATGCATGGCTCTGGGGGCACATGACAAGGCCATGGCAAAAAGATACTGTGAAAGGTAAAGAGCACTTTATATTTTGGGGTTTGAGGACAGGCCTATTCCCAGTGCTAATGACCAGGAAGGAAGCTGTTTTCCTGAAGCCATTTCTAAGTAGTATCTTACAGTGTGCTTTCAAGTATTTTTCTTTATTTTTTATATTTCCTAATTCAATATTTATTAGATATTTCGAATGTACAGAATTTTTTTTCTGAATGAGTAATGTATGCTATTTCAACTCCATTTCACTTTCATAGAATCATATAATATAGAATCATGTACTCTCAGGATTGGAAAGCCCTTAGTTAGTTTGTAGAACCACCTATCCAATGCTTGAATTCCATTTACTCAGCATTCTGTCAAGTGTTTGAAGACCTAGTCTAAGTTTGAAGACCTCCAGTCATAGCCTCACAATCTCACAAGGCAATATATTCCTCTACTAATTAAATGTTTTACTTTATATTTATCTAGTGTTTGTTCCCCTGGAATCTTAGTCACTAGCCCTACTGATTTTCCCACTAGGGCTATATTAAGGGAGTCTAATTTCTCTTCCACTCACCAGCCCTTCAAATACTTAAAGACAGCTAACACACTCCCCAAATCTTTGCCAAGCCAAACAGCCACAATTTCTTCAACTGTCCCTCCAGAGGTCATGAGCTGAATTTATGGTTAAGTCAACTCATTAGTTAACCTGCTGTGTACTTATCCACCATGCTTGGTGCTGAGTCCTTGAAACATTTAGGGTCCTGTCATTTCTATTATGAACAAACAAAACCAAATTCATTTAGTAGTTCAAAATTATGGAAAAAAAAACCAAACCCAACTAGGGTATCCAGTGATATAACACAAAAGAATAATTTGCTCAGAGAATCGTTTTGAATATAACCTTTAAAAATTTTCCATGTAGACTTAATACTTGAAGCTGGAGAGGAACCAAGATGCCAGAGTAGAAGGATGTGCTCTCACTCCCTCTTGTGAGAACACCAGAATCACAACTAGCTGCTGGACAATCGTTGATAGGAAGACACTGGAACTCACCAAAAAAGATACCCCACATACAAAGACAAAGGAGAAGCCACAATGAGACGGTAGGAGGGGTGCAATCACAGTAAAATCAAATCCCATAACTGCTGGGTGGGTGACTCACAGACTGGAGAACCCTTATATGACAGAAGTCCACTCACTGGAGTGAAGTTTCTGAGCCCCACGTCAGGCTTCCCAACCTGGGGTTCCGGCAATGGGAGGAGGAATTCCTAGAGAATCAGACTTTGAAGGCTAGTGGGACTTGATTGAAGGACTTCAACAGGACTGGGGGAAACAGAGACTCCACTCTTGGAGGGCACACACAAGGTAGTGTGCGCATCAGCACCCAGGAGAAGGAGCAGTGACACCACAGGAGACTGAACCAGACCTACCTGATAGTGTTGGAGGGTCTCCTACAGAGGTGGGGGGTGGCTGTGGCTCACTGTGGAGACAAGGTTACTGGCAGCAGAAGTTCTGGGAAGTACTCCTTGGCGTGAGCTCTCCCAGAGTCTGTCATTAGCCCCACCAAAGAGCCCAGGTAGGCTCCAGTGTTGGGTTGCCTCAAGCCACACAACCAACAGGGAGGGAACCCAGCCCAACCCAACAACAGTCAAGCAGATTAAAGTTTTACTGAGCTCTGCCCACCAGAGCAACAGCCAGCTCTACCCACCACCAGTCCCTCCCATCAGGAAACTTACACAAGCCTCTTAGATAGCCTCATCCACCAGAGGGCAGACAGCAGAAACAAGAAGAACTACAATCCTGCAGTCTGTGGAACAAAAACCACATTCACAGAAAGACAGACAAGATTAAAGGCAGAGGGGTATGTACCAGATGAAAGAACAAGATAAAACTACAGAAAAACAACGAAGTGAGGTGGAGATAGGCAACCTTCCAGAAAAAGAATTCAGAATAATGATAGTGAAGATGATCCAGGACCTCGGAAAAAGAAGGAGGCAAAGATCGAGAAAATGCAAGAAATGTTTAACAAAGACCTAGAAGAATTAAAGAACAAACAAACAGAGATGAACAATACAATAACTGAAATGAAAACTACACTAGAAGGAATCAATAGCAGAATAACTGAGGCAGAAGAACAGAGAAGTCACCTGGAAGACAGAATGGTGGAATTCACTGCTGTGGAACAGAATAAAGGAAAAAGAATGAAAAGAAATGAAGACAGCCTAAGAGACCTCTGGGACAACATTAAACGCAACAACATTTGCATTATGGGGGTCCAAGAAGGACAAGAGAGAGAGAGAGTACCAGAGAAGATATTTGAAAGATTATAGTTGAAAACTTCCCTAAAATGGGAAAGGAAATAGCCACCAAAGTCCAGGAAGCGCAGCGAATCACATACAGGATAAACCCAAGGAGAAACATGCTGAGGCACATAGTAATCTAATTGGCAAAAATAAAAGACAAAGAAAAATTATTGAAAGCAGCAAGGGAAAAATGACAAATAACATACAAGGGAACTTCCATAAGGTTAACAGCTGATTTGTCAGCAGAAACTCTACAAGCCAGAAGGGAGTGGCATGATATACTTAAAATGATGAAAGGGAAGAACATACAACCAAGATTACGCTACCCGGCAAGAAACTCATAAAGATTTGAAGGAGAAATCAAAAGCTTTACAGACAAGCAAAAGCTAAGAGAATTCAGCACCACCAAACCAGCTCTACAACAAATGCTAAAGGAACTTCTCTAAGTGGGAAACACAAGAGAAGAAAAGGACCTACAAAAACAAACCCAAAACAATTAAGAAAATGGTAATAGGAACATACATATCGATAATTACCTTTAACGTGAAAGGATTAAATGCTCCAACCAAAAGACACAAGCTTGCTGAATGGATAAAAACACGAGACCCATCTATATGCTGTCTACAAGAGACCCACTTCATACCTAGGAACACATACAGACTGAAAGTGAGGGGTTGGAAAAAGATATTCCATGCAACTGGAAATCAAAAGAAAGCTGGAGTAGCAATACTCATATCAGATAAAATAGACTTTAAAATAAAGAATTACAAGAGACAAGGAAGGACACTACATAATGATCAAGGGATCAATCCAAGAAGAAGATATAATAATTATATATATATATATATATATGAACCCAACATAGGAGCACCTCAACACAAAAGGCAACTGCTAACAGCTATAAAAGAGGAAATCGACAGTAACACAATAATAGTGGGGGACTTTAACACCTCACTTACACCAATGGACAGATCAGCCAAGCAGAAAATTAATAAGGAAACACAAGCTTTAAATGACACAATGGACCAGATAGCTTTAATTGATATTTATAGAACATTCCATCCCAAAACAGCAGATTACACTTTCTTCTCAAGTGCGCACAGAACATTCTCCAGGATAGATCACATCATGGGTCACAAATCAAGCTCAGTAAATTTAAGAAAATTGAAATCATATCAAGCATCTTTTCTGACCAAAACACTATGAGATTAGAAATGAATTACAGGGAAATAAATGGTAAAAGACACAAACACATGGAGGCTAAACAATACGTTAGTAAATAACCAAGAGATCACTGAAGAAATCAAAGAGGAAATCAAAAAATACCTAGAGACAAATGACAATGAAAACACGATGATCCAAAACCTATGGGATGCAGCAAAAGCACTTCTAAGAGGGAAGTTTATAGCTATACATGCCTACCTCAAGAAACAAGAAAAATCTTAAATAAACAATCCAAACGTTACACCTAAAGGAACTAGAGAAAGAAGAACAAACAAAACCCAAAGTTAGCAGAAGGAAGGGAATCATAAAGATCAGAGCAAAAATAAATGAAATGGAAACAAAGAAAACCATAGCAAAGGATCAATAAAACTAAAATCTGGTTCTTTGAGAAGATAAACAAAGTTGATAAACCATGAGCCAGACTCATCAAGAGAAACAGGGAGAGGACTCAAATCAATAAAATTAGAAATGAAAAAGGAGAAGTTACAAGAGACACCACAGGAATACAAAGCATCATAAGAGACTACTACAAGCAGTTGCCAATAAAATGGACAACCTGGAAGAAATGGACAAATTCTTAGAAAGGTATAACCTTCCAAGACTGAACCAGGAAGAAATAGAAAATATGAACAGACCAATCACAAGCAATGAAATTGAAACTGTGATTAAAAATCTTCCAACGAACAAACGTCCAGGACCAGATGGCTTCACAGGTGAATTCTATCAAACATTTAGAGAAGAGCTAACACCCATCCTTCTCACACTTTCCAAAAAATGGCAGAGGAAGGAACACCCCCAAACTCATTCTATGAGGCCACCATCACCCTGATACAAAAGCCAGACAAAGATGCTACAAAAAAAGAAAATTGCAGACCAATGTCATGATGAATATAGAAGCAAAAATCCTCAACAAAATACTAGCAAACAAAATCCAACAACACATTAAAAGGCTCATACACCATGATCAAGTGGGATTTATCCCAGGAATGCAAGGATTCTTCACTATACGCAAATCAATCAATGTGATACACCATATTAACAAATTGAAGAATAAAAACCATATGATCATCTCAATAGATGCAGAAAAAGCTTTTGACAAAATTCAACACCCATTTATGATAAAAACTCTACAGAAAGTGGGCATAGGGGGAACCTACCTCAACATAATAAAGGCCATATATAACAAACCCACAGCAAACATCATTCTCAATGGTGAAAAACTGAGAGCACTTCCTCTAAGTCCAGGAAGAAGACAATGATGTCCACTCTAGCCACTATTATTCAACATAGTCTTGGAAGTCCTAGCCATGGCAATCAGAGAAGAAAGAGAAATAAAAGGAATCCAAATTGGAAAAGAATAAGTAAAACTGTCACTCTTTGCAGATGACATGATACTATACATAGAGGATCCTAAAGATGCCACCAGAAAACTACTAGAGCTAATCAATGAATTTGGTAAAGTTGCAGGATAGAAAATTAATGCACAGAAATCTCTTGCATTCCTATACACTAATGATGAAAAATGTGAAAGAGAAATTGAGGAAACACTCCCATTTACCATCACAACAAAAAGAATAAAATACCTAGGAATAAACCTACCTAGGGAGACAAAAGACCTGTATGCAGAAAACTGTAAGACACTGTTGAAAGAAATTAAAGATGATAACAACAGATGGAGAGATATACCATGTTCTTTTATTGGAAGAATCAATATTGTGGAAATGACTATACTACCCAAAGCAATCTACAGATTCAGTGTAACACCTATCAAATTACCAATGGCATTTTTTACAGAGCTAGAACAAAAAATCTTAAAATTTGTATGGAGACCCAAAAGACCCCGAATAGCCAAAGCAGTCTTGAGGGAAAAAAAATGGAACTGGAGGAATCAGACTCCCTGACTTCTGAGTATAGTACAAAGCTACAGTAATCAAGACAATATGGTACTGGCAGAAAAACAGAAACATAGACCAATGGAACAAGATAGAAAGCCCAGAGATAAACCCAAGCACCTATGGTCAACTAATCTATGACAAACGAGGCAAGGATATACAATGGAAAAAAGACAGTCTCTTCAATAAAAGGTCTGGGAATACTGGACAGCTACATGTAAAAGAATGAATTTAGAACACTCCCTAACACCATACACAAAAATAAACTCAAATGGATTTGAGACCTAAATGTAAGACTGGACACTATAAATCTCTTAGAGGAAAACATAGGAAGAACACTCTTTGACATAAATCACAGCAAGATCTTTTTTGATCTACCTCCTAGAGTAATGGAAATAAAAACAAAAATAAACAAATGGGACCTAATGAAACTTCAAAGTTTTTGCACAACAAAGGAAACCATAAACAAGATGAAAAGACAACTCTTAGAATGGGAGAAAATATTTGCAAATGAAGCAACAGACAAAGTATTAATCTCCAAAATATATAAACAGCTCATGCAGCACTATATGAAAGAAACAAACAACCCAATCGAAAAATGGGCAGAAGACCTAAATAGACATTTCTCCAAAGAAGACATACAGGTGACCGAGAAGCACATGCACATGAAAAGCTGCTCAACATGACTAACTATTAGAGAAATGCAAATCAAAACTACAATGAGGTATCACCTCACACCAATTAGAATGGGCATCATCAGAAAATCTACAAACAACAAATGCTGGAGAGGGTGTGGAGAAAAGGGAACCCTCTTGCACTGTTGGTGGGAATGTAAATTGGTACAGCCACTCTGGAGAACAGTATGGAGGTTCCTTAAGAAACTAAAAATAGAATTACCATATGATCCAGCAATCCCATTACTGGGCATATACCCAGAGACAACTATAGTTCAAAAAGACACATGCACCCCAATGTTTACTGCAGCACTATTTACAATAGCCAGGTCTTGGAAGCAACCTAAATGCCCATCAACAGATGAATGATTAAAGAAGTTGTGGTAAATATATACAATGGAATATTACTCAGCCATAAAAAGGAACGAAATTGGGTCATTGGTTGAGACGTGGATGGATCTAGAGACTGTCATACACAGTGAAGTAAGTCAGAAAGAAAAAACAAATGTCGTATATTAACGTATATATGTGGAACCTAGAAAAATGATACAGATGAACCAGTTTGCAGGGCAGAAGTTGAGATGCAGATGTAGAGAACAAACGTATGGACACCAAGGGGGGAAAACCACGGTGGGGTGGGGATGGTGGTGTGCTGAATTGGGCGATTGGGATTGACATGTATACACTGATGTGTATAAAACTGATGACTAATAAGAACCTGCTGTAAAAAAGATAAATAAAATAAAATTCAAATATTAAAAAATTTTAAAAAAAGGAAAAAATTTGAAGTTGATTTTCAACCTAATAAAAGCTGCTTAAAACTATCTGTTTTTATTCATTAGAGAATTCAATCCTGGGATACATTTGTCATGAAGATGATTTTAAATGAAATAATTTTATGTATGACTTTATATATAGAAATGTTCCTTTACTTCTCCCCAGCCTATCACTAAATATAAATGTCACTAGCTATATCCAGGAGATAGTAATATGTTCAGGGAGCAAGAAAAACAAACTCATATCCATCTAATTCTGATCTAACTTGCTAGAATGTAAGCTCCACAAAGGCAACAATCTTTGTTTTATTCATTTAGAGTAAAACAGTACTTAGAATAGTGCCTGCTTCATAACGAGTGTTTAAAACATCATTTCTTGAGTGACTGAACCTAAGCATGCCATAATTTTACCACCTTGTTTCATATTAATCCTTCCCAAAGAAAACACTTCAGAATAACATTCCCTTAATAACAAACTGATTACATGTAATTTTTATTTAATGTATATTTTTGTGCTTTCTGGCCTCTTGAGGACCTAGCCTTGAGTCTGGAATAGTGCTGTCCAATAGAAATATGAGTGTCATGAAAGCGGGCTACATAAGCTACTTAAAATTTTCTAGTAGTCACATTAAATATTGGGAAAGAAAATCAGGTGTAACTAATTTTAACAATATATTTTACTTAACCAAATGTCAACTATTATCTCAATATGTAAGCAAAATAAAAAATGTATTAATGAAATCTTTAACTTTTTTTTTTTGTACTAAGCCTTCAAAATCAAATATGTATTGTACACTTAGAGATCATCTTAATTCAGACTAGCCACATTTTGAGAGCTCAAGAGCCACATATGGCTATTGGCTACTATATTGGTCGCATAGGAACCTGGAGTTCCTACAGTGCTAATACCTGTAAATTTTTGAGTCAGTATCTTCATAGAAAATTCCAGTGATGGGTAACAATCTCAGTTGGATTTTGTACTGTTAGAAAGCTAATAATTATTATTAAAAAGAATTTAGGAATTATAATTTTTTAAACTTTAGTTAGACGTTCAAATTGGAATAATTCATATCCTAATGGAAATTAATATTGTTCATTTCCCCATATTTACTAAAAATACTTCTATAATTTGTTATAAGGCACCATATAGGGATGTATGGTTCACAGGGCTAAAGCAAAAATAAGTAATGTCAAGATCACAGGCCCCAACCTTATATGGATATGCACTTTGGACCTTTTCTCCTCAGTATCAGGGATGAATTTATATCAGCAATTTATTTCCCTGTGTAATTCAGTCTAGTAATCTTCGCTTCATTCTATGGTCACAGGTTGTATAATAATCTAGTTACCCAATAAATATGTGCTGTTTGAATTACATAGGGAAATAAATTGCAGATATAAATATAACCCTAATACTGAGGGAAAAAAAATCCCAAAATACATACCTTATTGAGATTAGGTCAATAAGTGAAGGATAACGTATGAATGGAATCAGTTATTACAGAAGGAAAATGCTTTTCAAACATTATTTTTTTAGCTACATGAAAAACAATCAAGTGAAGGAATGCAATGTTCCAAAATTTAGCATTTCACTGTGATTTTGTTTTATACAGAAAGGAAGACACAGTTGTACATTCCTAGGTAATTTGGATTTACGTAGCTTCTGTGAATGGTAAAGCAGACAATGGCTAAAGATTCAAAAAGCAATCATGAAACTGATTGCTATAATGACATATCTACTGTTTCTACTATCTCTGTTTTGACATATGCTTATCTAGCCCCCAAGGCATAGGGAGACCAGGTTACCACTCAGACTCTTCTATTTTTACTTCATAGTTCTGTAGACATTTTAGTAAATCAGTGAAAATTAGAAGGATCTAACATATTAAATGTGACTCTCCTTCTTCCCAAAACGAGATTGACCTTTATTTCTTGCCACTCTCCTATTCGAATTGGAACAGGACCTACATTGGGGTCAGGTGCACAGAGGAGCCACTATTAAGGCTGAAAGACCTGCCTTTTTTGACTGTTCTATTCATAGCCCAGCAGCATTATCATGTACTGTATTAATGGTACCAAGTTTCATTATGAAATCTTAAACTACTTCTAAGATTTTGGTTTCTTGTATTTCTAGAAAATGAGTAAAAAAAATTTTGGCATGAGTCATTGCCATTACCTTAGAGAGGAGCTCAGGCTAGTAAACTACTGCCTCCTACTGTCTGTTTGAGGAAAGAAGTACCTCAGAGGACCTTACTCAACCATATTCCTTTTTTACAGGTTTACAGATCACTGGCCTTCTTCGTCCAAAGTACAATTCTGCATACTATGCCCTTGTACCGGTAACCTAGGAAGATATGTTGATGTTTTCTGAATTTCTCTGAATTTTTTCCCTGCTTAGACTACTACATATGTGACAAAAATCCAACAAATACTCTGAGTATAGATCTTATCCACTAAAAAAAAAAAAAAAAAGGCTGCCTTTAACAATAATTCCCACATACACATCAGAAGGAAAAGGCAAGAAAAAAAAACTATTTTATTTTGAAATATTATAGATTTCTCCTAAATAAAAAATATTAACAAGTATGAGCTAAAATAATATAATAGGACATAGAATAGAAATGTTTAAAAGCTTGAAGTTATGTTTTTAAAATATGGAAGGGGTACATGACAATTTAGGGTAAAAACTACTCATTTTTAGAACTAGCATATTTGGATCAATGACTTGGGTGCTGGATGTAGAGTCCCTTGTGCTCAGCCTGTAATCTGACTTCTGATGGTTTCGGCTGAGTCAAAGAATATCGATCTGCATTTTAAAGGTGAAATTTTTGATTGGCAAAATAAGTCAGGCAAAGAGGACCTTTCTTAGAAGCTGCTCCCTTTTAATGAGGAAACATTAAAAGGAATAAGTCAATGTCACTTCAGTTATTTTCTTGCAAATAAAACTCTAAGCTTGGTTCCTATGAAACCTCACGCTGCACTGAGATCTCTGAAAAATTGGTTTCTGTAAACAACTCATTTTGAATGCAGCATAGGCTGGGCCTGCACTTCCTAAGACCCTATGGACGCACAGTCGGATCTGACCACGTTAATTCCCTCTTTCCATTTACTGCTATAGATTCCTGCCTCAGGCTTCGCTAGCCAGCAGGGACTGTTTCCTCAAAGACCCGCTTCTACCCATCTTCCCAGGGCTTTGGAGCACCTCCTGTCTCTATGGTAACATGAAACACAAAGCAGTAGAAATGTACTGTACAGCAGGCAGAAAAGAAAGAAATTAGAGTACAGTACTCTTGGCAAGCTAAAGAAGGTGCTGACTGCAGGAAAATGGACAGAGGACAAGATGGAGCAATTGTTAGTTGTTCCATTTCTTGTCTACTCTCCTAAAAGAGCTACAAGTGTTAGCACAGAAGAAGCCTTAAAGTATATGGAACTTTATAATCCACATGGTATTTGAAATTTAAAAGAAATTACTGCAGATCCACTCTAGCCATATATGTCCAGCAATTTATAGTTCATTAAACTATTGAGATGAAAGTATTCAGTTAATTGAGATACCAAGTATGAAAAGAAAAAAATTAAATCAAATATTCCAAAATGGTTTATGTTAAAGACAGGAAAATATGTTACTATCATACGTCAGAATGTTCTCATTTTTTATTATTCAGCCTTAAGATAATGTGAATTTTCTTAGTCTTTTCCAGTTTGGGGCACCATACTAAATGGAATATCTAAGTCTATCTAGTTCAGTGCTTTAGTATAATCAGTTCATTTCCCCAAATTGTTGGTCAATTCCAATCTGCTTCCTGTTTACAAACAGCATCCTTAACTTGTGATGAAATATATAAGGAATGGTAATGCTGTTCAATTTGAATCAGAAAATATACACATAAACCTATAACATCTGTACATTATGAAAGACACATTATTCATATAGAAATTTGAAAGCTATTCTAAAAAAATTTCGTGCAAACCTATAAAATAACGCTGAACATCGATGCTGGAAGCTTGCTGTGAACTTCAGAATGTCTATTAAAAATGCTGTAGAGAAACCTGACTACTGGGCGTCAGGGCAGCATCTGCTGACACATTTCAAGCACCTGAACTCAGAGATTCACAAAGTTGGTTCTGGACTCTGTCCTTTGAGGCAGCACCCCAAAAATCAGAGCAGCAGAAATTCAGAGCAACTATAATTTCTAGTTATAAAATTTTCTATACACTCACTTGTATAACTCTATTATTAGGAGCTCAGATTTCCTTCCATAGTCTTAGTTTGTTGTTGTTTTTTTAACCCATCAACTGAGATGCAGCAATGAGCTATAGCCACTAGAGGTCAGACAGTTATACCTGTCACTAATCATTGAGTTGGCTAACTTTCAGTGACTTAAAAATATGGAACATAATACATTCTTTTACAACTGTTACAATATAGTAATAATATGTCTGCTAATTGACTATTCTATTTCTAATGGTCTTAGATTTTTCAATGGTACTAGCTTTCCATATGGGCTCTCACTTGATTGGAAGAGGAAAGAAACCATTGCAAATAATGGAATCCCACAACATAAAAAGGGTTCTTTTGGAGTATAACAGAGAAGTGCTGTGTTCTGCAGTTTTACCAAGTCCATTTGGTGACCCTAACATTCACGGCCCTTCCAACATGAATGACTTTATTTCTCTAATGTAATAGCTTGTGTCTGTTTTCTCCTGGGGTATACAAGCCTTATCATCTTATATCTCATCAGAGGAAAGAAGTAATTATAATGAAGGGGTGGGTCACTCCTCATCTGTCCAATGAGGTTTACTATGTGACAAACCAAAAATATTGGTTTAAAAAAAACAACAACAAAATTTTCAACTGTAACACAATCTGCCAAGATGGAACTCAGGTTTAGTTCTAACAAAAATATAGTCATTATCACCATCTTATTATAATGAATAAAATTACAATTAATAAAATAATTGTATATAAGGTTTACCCCCCCACTTCAGGTTTTGTTTTATAAAAGACTAATAATAAAAACAATACTAATGTGTTTGAGCACTTAAGTGCCCGTCTGCACGAGGTGTTTTACATGAGTCATCATACAATCTAATGGAGTGTGACATTTATTCTCCCCATTTCACAGTTGAGGAAGGGATGCTTGGAGGGGTTAAGAAACTTGCCCAGGATCAGGAGGAAAGTGAGGGTGGAGGGAGGATTCAAGCACAATTGGAGCCAGATTCAGCTCCAGGCTTCAAACTATAGCAGTTATCTAACTGAAAAAAAAAAGAAAGCTACAAATGCTGAAGGAGAAGCAGACAGTATTCCTATATTAGCACAAGGAACCAAAAAGGAACTATGCAACACTTCACTTTTACCAATATTGTTTCTGACAAATACCTTAAAAATTTATTGAGCTCTCTAGTTGAAATGAACCAGGAATATACTTTTCCAGGTTTTTTGCTTGTATGGTATAAAGTACTGCGTGTACTTAAAACTGCAATATAACTAGTTATTCGTAGAAGCAAAATCTATGGCCCAGATTCACTAGTACATTAGAAAATAGGTAAAGCTAGTTATTTTGACATTATTACATGTAATAACTTTACATTTTAATTGATACTACCCAATTTGTACCAAGGAGAGTCCAGAGTTATAAAATTTTCTAGGGCTTCCCTGGTGGTGCAGTGGTTGAGAATCCGCCTGCCGATGCAGGGGACGCGGGTTCGTGCCCTGGTCCAGGAAGATCCCACATGCCGCGGAGCGGCTGGGCCCGTGAGCCATGGCCGCTGAGCCTGCGCGTCCGGAGCCTGCGCTCCGCAACGGGAGAGGCCACAACAGTGAGAGGCCCATATACCGGAAAAAAAAAAAAAAAAAAAAAAATTTTCTAGTTTTTTAAAAAATAAAATGAACTAACCACAAATGCCTCAATTCCATCTTAAATTAGAAAATTTTTGCAAATAGGTTTTCTCTTACTAGCAATCCATAATTGAGGAAATTACTATTCCTTAAACTAAGACATGCATTTTTTTAGCTGTACTTATGCAGTGAACTTTCTATGCAATTCTTCTACCCGTCTCTATTCCTCTGTCCTAAGCATTGCCTACAATATTCTATAATCCCTCGAGCCTCATCAAATGCTACCTCCTGATTTCTCAAAAGGTTGTGACGTCCCTTGCCTTCTGCTGTACTTCTTTCATGTGTTACACATCCTGTTTGCTTAGTGTTATAGTTTTTTGTGTCCCTGCTACAGGCCAGAGTCGAGTGACAAGACCATAAACTACTGGGAGTAGGATCTGTGTTCTTCTAATCCCTCATGGTGTTAGAAGCAGTGCTTCATATGCAGATGTGTGTTGTATTTCATCATAAGAGTCAAGGGGGCAGAGTCTATGTTCCATCATTTTGGGGCATGATGTAGGATACAAGATGGACAGCTGCTTTCACTCCTTTAGTCAAAAAACACTGAGTATGTACAGTGGGCCACGCTATGCTAAGTGTCAGGAATACAGCAGAGATAAGGAGACATGGTTCCTGCCTTCAGGAAGCCTGCAATCTAACTGCCTTGACATATCTATATTTATAGAGATATTTCCTTATTATCTTCCATATATAACAAAGAGAAATAGCAAGAACTGCTCAGTGTTCTGAGCCGTCAATTATGTCTCTCACTTTTTTAATGCATTATTGGATTTGGTATCTGTTACGGTTTTTAGCAAAACTAGGATCCATGCCTCTTAAATAATAAACACAAATGTTGAAGTCCTGTGGGTGTGTTAGATTTCAAAAGAGAATGCGCAGGGTGCAGGGGGATCTGTCACTTGTAGCAGATGATGAAGAAGGGAACAGAAGCAGTGTTGAAGGTAACAGGGCCTAATCAGAGAAAATCTAAGGAGAGCGAATGAACTAGGCTACTTGCGGGATGGATTGACAGGCAAGAGACAGGGAGGGAAAAAAAGAGGCTATGTAGAAATGCAGGTAAGGAGCTGATCAAATCAGGAATAGTTTACAAAGGTGAATTGGGCAGGATTTGGGGAATATCATATGAAGAAGGAGATGGATTTGTAATCAGAAGTTCTGAGTTCGAGACACTTTTGCTCCAGATGTAGTTGAGAATGGCGGCTGCCTCCACTGTTCTTTCCTTGCAATTAAAGTCCTACTATTCTCCTTGTTGTCAACACTGTATTAAAAGGGAGAAGTATGACCTGAATTCATCATTCCACCTGGCCCACTCTTAAGACACTGGTGTTCTAGTGTTCCGTTCTCTCCAGTCAGCCTGAAACCAGGTCAAAGTGCTTTGGCAGTTTGTGTAATTGCAAATTTAATATCTGTTTTCTCCACTACATTCTACCAAAAACACCTCTCACCGGGTCTCAGCCAAATAGTACTGATGATACTGCTACCATTTATTATGCCTCTGTGTGCTAGACATGATTGGAGGGGTCTTTAATAACATTTCCTCAGGTCATTCTCACACACTCTACAAAGCTGTTGTTGATATCCCCATTATACAGGAAGAAAATCAAGGCCAAGCGGTCAGCCACTAATCCGTCAGACCATGACAACGCTCTTGGCTTTGCTGCTGTGACTCTTCCCAGTCTCCTGGAGAGGATGTGATGATCTCCTCAGGCAGGTTAAAGGCCTTTTTGTGGGAGGCAAGTTTAGCTTTACTCCTTCCACTGCTGTCTCTACAGATTTGGTTTTAACTGAGCTTACCACCATGGAACAGCCTTTTCGTTTATCAGGCTGTATGCTCATTGATTTGTTTCTTTGGATTTACGTGAAAGAGAACCAACACCAATTTCCCCTGGCTCATCTGGCTAGCTGCAAACTCCACATTTGTGACAACTTGGGTCAGAGGGTGCTCTATCATGGGGTTAGTTTATATCTAAAAGGAAAAATTGTAAGGGTTTCTTCTTAGCACTATCATTCACTTTTTATAACCTGGAATGATTCTTTTAATCTCTGTTAACTTCAGCATCTTTCTTTGTTTACTGGCCATGATTAAATAAGCCAAATCTACACAGGTTATTTATGACAAAAACAATATGTATGAAAGCTCTTAGATGGACAGGTCACCACACAAATGTACAGCATTGTAAGGGTCCACATATCACAAATCTTGAAAGTGGCTGTGTTTCAGCCTCTTCTCTGATGTTTACAGCAGAAAGATTAGTAACACATACTCCTGAAGTCATATAACTCTGAGTAAAAACAGAGGCATAGATGCTTTTGGAATAATTGAAAAATTATTGAATAATTGAAAAAGATATGTCTTTTAATGTAAAAAACAAAAAGAAAAATCCACTTCTAATATTTTCAGCATAATCCATTTCATCAGCAAACTGGCTATACTTACATGTAGTATCATTAAATTCGTGGTTAGTCATAAATCCACTCATGTGTATTTATGTGTTAATTTTCTGGGAATAAGTGGGTGGATATCCAAATTCTGACTATATTTCATGAGAATGGCAGCTGCACTACTTATGAATTTTAGCTCTTTGTCATTTAAAATAAGTTGGCACCTTCCTCTTAAAGCATGATAACAGCAATACATTTAAGAATCAAATTTGAGGATTTCAGGGCCTCTACCTATTAAGAAAGAGATTATGAAAAGCTTTTTTGGGGGGGTGGTGTGGCACTTGGGGTAGAAAGGAGATTTTTCATTCTTCAAGCCAGAGAAATAGTTCACATTTCTCTAAAATGTTGTTGCTTTTCTAAGTGCCTTGCTTCTACTCTCACGTTCAACTAACCTGAAAGAGACATATCTGTGACTTTTTGTCTTTTTGAGTAGTAACTCACATTATGTTCACGAATTAACTGGGAATGAGGAAACAGACTAAGAAGACCCATTGAAATCTCTAATTAAATATAAGCACTCTTGTTTTTGTATTCTCACCTTTTCCAAGTGTCTTCCTCATTCTCCGTGGCTATCAAATACAGGTCTCAAAGAAGCAGGTGTGTGGACACATTAGCACACATGGCATCCATTTAATCCTCCTGTGAGGTGGTTATTGTTTATCTCCATTTACCGACTAGGAAATTGAGCCCAGACATTAAGTGGATTACTCCAGTGGCACAGTGAGGAAAAAGCAGAGGCAGAAGGAACACTTAAAAGTCTCTCTGTCTTATGTGGCACCCTGCCATCCTCTTCTGGGTCACAGATTAGCTGTTTCGCTGAAGGGAGCGCTCTTTATTGTAGAAGTGGTTGGCTAATATGAACAGATATGGAAAAGTGGTATTGCTGGTGGTTGTGTAGGAAAAAAAAAATATAGTGGAGTTGCAAGAGATCTAAGCAGCTATGAGCGTAAAGACTTTGTAGCAACAGAGCTTGAGTAAGAAAAAACGAGTTTTGTTGATCATAACTCTTGCTTTTATGTGGAATCTGTTTGGGGATCGATAGGTTTATTCTGAAATTCCCCTGTTTCTCTTATTTGCTTTTAATCTGAGATAAACAAAAATCTATATTCAGAGTTAACATTTCAATAGTTAAGAGTTGGAAATCCCCAAATGAAATGTGCCACTACCTGTGGCTTTATGACCTTTAGGCTCAGCTTGGTCAGTGCCAAAAGGAATGCTTTTCTAAGATCCTTTTCCATTTTAAAGTTCTTTGAGTCAATGAAGAAAATGATACTAAAAATAATGTGATAAATATTTGTTAGTAGAATCTCCTAGATGAGAAAGAAGTAGATAAACCACAGAAAATGTGAGACTCAGCCTTTTATCCTTTCTTCTGAAACAAAGGAGCATGCAGAATCCTAATTTCAGATGATAAGATGACAGACTATTTCTAAGCTGTAAATTTGCCAGTTACTACTGGCTGGATTTAGTACCTTAGAGATATCACGTATACTTTTTATCTTACACTGTAAGGATAACATCACAAAGGCTATCTATTTACATCAATGTTCTACTAGGAAAAGAAAAAAACAATCACAGGTGGTTACCAGCAGGAGTACTCACAGGTTCTGAAAGGATAAATAGGAAAATGATGAAGCGCTTTGGGCTCTTCAGGGAAAAGTTACTGCTATTTAAGAAATTCAAGGACCTTTTCCCCATTGAGATAATATAAAGAATGCTTTCACTGACAAAACAGGGCATTCATTTTTAACATACTTATATTTTGTAGTCATTTACTTTGTTGTGCCACATACAGTTTTCTGATCTGCTTTGGGTGAGAGGTGCAGAAAGTTTTGCAGACTAGGAAGCCTTTTGCCTGGTTGGTGCCAGAAGTTTATCACAATTTATACGCCCAGGGTGAGCACAATCTAAAGCAGATTCCATCATCACACATCCTCATGTAGAACCATGTGCAGTAAAGCATTGCAGAAGCAGCCTTCAGAAGTAGAAGAGAGCAGTGGCACGACAATGAAAAACATTGCAGAGACCAGAACCTTTCATGATCTTTGACAAGTGACAGTACAGAAAACAGTAACAACTTCAGAGCCATGGAGGTGCTGGGGGTTCATGTAAAAGCAACATCCCTTTCTCCTTGTCTGCTCTGAGTGGAGCCTCCCCAGAAAGAGCGAGTCTAGACCAAAAGGCAATATTAAAAACAAAAGGTTAGAGATCATCATGGGATATTAATTATGCAAAAGAAGGCAAACTGAATTTAATCAGAAGCAGCAGACTCAGGGCAGGAAGAATTTTCTCTTTTTGACAGAAGCAGTTAGGAAAACATTTATGGTAATACCACAGCATCTGCTGATTACAGTCAAAGCTGCAGGACACCAACGTTAAATCACTGAGCCATCCTGACAGCTCCTGGGTACTCAAGTCACATCAAACAGCAATTTACAGTGAAATTCATCCAAGTCTAAAAAACAGCCAACATGTTTAAACTAGAGAGAAGTAACTTAGTTTGGACTTTTAAAAAACAATTATAAAAGGGAATTACAGCTGACAAAACTTTTGATCTAATATATGTCCTTGACAAGTATATATTTGTAAAGAACACATGAATTTTCAGATCTATTAGCTCACTTTGTGATCAATAAGGTTTTGAAATTTGTAGCAAGAAAGGACTTTATAAGGTCAAAAATGTAGGAAGTAGAGTTTTAACTCTTTTGACCAGTCAGGACAAAATCTGACATCTCAGTGCTTTGAAATGATATATCTAAAGGATTCAGAGCATAATTAATTAGAATGATAATTTTTGAACAATTAACTTGGCTGCTAAGCAAATATGAGTAAAACAAAAAGCTCAGAGAAATAATGAACTGCAACACAGTATAATGTTAGGATGATTATTCTATAAACTGCCTACAGAAGGACAGGCATTACCCATCTGGAAGTTGCTAAAATGGTAACTAAAAGAGTACTGAACTTCTATAGATACTAATAACTAAAACTGTCATACTTACGTGTTTCAGTGGGCTTTCTTATGGTCAAAAACACAGAGATTTAAATTTAAATCTTTGAATGACCCAAGAGACCAGAGAACAAAAGATTGTGTTCAAGTCTTCTGAGATTAAAATTCACAAAAATAAATGACTCATATTTTATCCAAAATCAACAGCAAAGATTTTCTTTCCCCAGTTGCTTTGGGAGTTCAACTAAATATTATTCATGACATGAGAGATTAAAAGAAAAGGAAACACAAACTTTAAAATGACTATTTTTGAAGGAAGCCATTGAAACTCTAGTCACAAGGGATGGCTCTATTGTTGTCTTTTTCTCAGCTAGATAAACTGCTTCACAATATGTTTGCTACAGTTAATCACTAACACAATATTCATATGCAATTTTAAAATCTGAACTTCTTCCCAAACACATTAAAAATGTCTGTAGACCTCTATTTATAGACATAACCTATTGATGGCAAAAATGAAACTGAGTAATCAAAAACACTGACAAAAAAACTAATAACTGAAAAGGTCAAAAAATGAATCCACTGAAAACTTTAACTTAACAAATAAGTCAATATGTAATTGAATAATGAATCAATGAATGTTTATAGTACACCTACATGTACGAGCTACAGAGTTACATACTACCAAGAAGTTGAAGGTACCGTTGCTGGTCTGAAAGGGGCTGTGGACAAAAGAAGTGCTTATTGGGCTCATTTTTTAGCATTAGGGAAGTACCAGATGAGTTGTGCACACAGCAAACGCACTAGGATTTCAGAGGAGTGAGGTGTACCTGGGGATAGTTTAAGTGAAGGCAGGCTTCACAATGTCAGGGACTCAGTTGAGCTTTGCAGTAAAAACAGGACTTAAGACACTTCAGAAACAATTTGCAGGGCACCCCACTTAAGGGGAAATTTACTAAAAAATGTTACAAAGGTCCGACCTAGTAGATCTTAAGGTTCAGGACAAGTGACACTCATGCAGATGAACATATGAAGGCAATCAAGAAAACATAACATGGGTCATCGAATACTAACATTTTTAATATCAAGTTGTGTCAGGAATATCACACAGAAAACGTTTTTCTAATGGTGTTTGACCCAGTAACGACTGTTTCCACAGAAGGGGTTACACGATTATTATGCACTATTGGACCCTCAGGCACAGAAGGAAAGCAATGACTGAGGCAGAGACAAATGTGAATCTCTTGTTACAGAAAGTTAAAAATTTCAAGAATTTACCAACTTCTTTCTTTTGTTCCAGGAAAGTCTCTTCAAAGGCCACAAATATTCTGGGGAAGCTTAAATATAGGGCAGAAAATAAAGAGGGTTTGGACAGACTGAGGACGGAAGCATTCCAGCCAGTCAGAGAGAAGGGGTTGAGCCTCCAGCATTTTGTTTGGAGGACAGCAGACCCCTGCTGATCCATCCCACTCTGTCCCCTCCGGCACCCACACAAAATGAAGGAATGAATGAGCTGGGAAAGTGGGAAGCACAGGTGGCATGGTAAAAACAGACGAAGGAGCTAAAATGGCTTGCACTAAAGTAAAAAACAAACAGAGTAGTCATTGGCAAACAGATGGCTCCTGATAGAGAAGAAAGTTGGATTAGACAGTTAGTTGGAGCATGTATCTACTGCTCCAGAATCAATGGAGAAACTTTCTTCTTCCTGGGAGAAACCAGAATTCTGGGTAAGGAACAAGAAGAGAGCTATTCTTTAAGTTTGGGTGGAGACACTATGTGACATAAGTTAGTTTCTATGTAGATTCCCATGGCAGATGTTGGGGAACACATTGCTTTTAAGGTAGGCATATTCAGCACACTAAGGAAACAAGTGCATAAAGCAGTAAAGATATAAAGTATGCAAGTGGAGCTTGAAGCAAACCCATGACAGAAGAGAAAATTGAAGAAACTCAGCATATTTATTAGCCCTCCAGGACATTTAAAAATCCTACCAAAGTTACCACTCTGTACAAATAATATTAAGTATAGACAACATTCAGAACTAGAAGGTCATCAACTCCAGTGTCACCTTGCCCAAGAGGAAACTAAGGCCCAGAAAGATTAACTCAAAGGTCCTAGAGCTGGTCATTATGGAAGGAGGGTAACTTGATGGTTGTCCAACTCCCAGCTTCAGGGGCAGGCCAAATGAGGTTTAAACCTCAGGTTTACTCCATTAAATGTTTATAATTCAGTTTAATTTCATTTGTCTGTAGGTACTTTATACCATGACACACATTGCATTTATACAGTGTTCCCCCTATATGTTTTAATATGTACTTATACCTTGCTCTTTCTTCAGGGGGAGCAGGCAAGAAATACCAAGTTGTGGGGGACAGATGTAGAAACTCAGGGATAGTCAAGTCAAGCGACTTATGAGGCAAGTTCGTGAAAGAAGCTTGGCCTATATGCAGCTCTTGTTGCTGGGTCACGTTACGCTTGCCCATTGGTATAATTTGCCCTGGAATGCAGTTTCTACACAGAAGAGGAATTTATTTACTTAATGTAATGAAAATACTGGACATTTGTACCACTGTTGCTTTCTGCTATTTTTCATTACAATTGCATAGTGTTTCAGCTACATTATGGGTTAAACAGACTCTTGAGGTCTAGCCTGGGAACCTACCCACCATTTGTAACATTTATAACATTGTTTCTGTGGGAAATTGCTTTGTGAGCTCCAAAACAACTGATTTAAAAATTAACTTTGGGAATACAAGTGGTTTCAAAGCAGAAGACTGTCCCTCAGACATTTCATATAATTGGTTACTTAATTCATGCATTGAAGAAACAGTAACAGAATGCCTACTACACACCTACCAGTCATGGTGCTGGGGCTGGGAATGCAAAGGTAAAGGAGGTCCTAGACCTTGAGGCACTCCTATCTAGCAGGGAGAAGCACATTATTAAAACAAATAAATTATAAATAAGTGCTAAAACAGAGTTATGGGGAAAAATGCTGCTGGAGCAAAGAGGACAGAGGAACTAAACCTCCAAAGGACTGATGGTGGAAGTAACATGTGTGTTGAGTCTTGACAAATGAGTTCAAGTCTATCACATAAAGAAAGGGAAGAGGGCATCTCAGGTCAAAATACCAGATGTGAAAGAGTATGGTGGGTTTGGGGTAATGATGGCAGGAATACTGGCAGAAGGAGTTGGGCTGTGAACTGTCAAGATGCTTCTTATTCATAAAAATTTAACTGCTGGAGAAAGGACTAATAAAGAAAATCATTCATCTGTCGATGAACATTTAGGTTGCTTCCATGTCTTGGGTATTGTAAATAGCACTACAATGAAGACTGGGGTGCATATATCCTTTCAAACCATGTTTTCCTCTGGATATATGCCCAGTAGTGGGATTGCTGTGTCATATGGTAGTTCTGTTTTTAGTTTTTTAAGCAACCTCCATACTGTTCTCCATAGTGGCTGTATCAATTTACATTCCCACCAACAGTGCAAGAGGGTTCCCTTTTCTCCACACCCTGTCCAGCATTTATTGTTTGTAGATTTTTTGATGATGGCCGTTCTAACTGGGGTGAGGTGATATCTCACTGTAGTTTTGATTGGCATTTCTCTAATGATTAGTGATGTTGAGCAGCATCTTTTCATGTGCCTCTTGGTCATCTGTATGTTTCCTTTGGAGAAATGTCTATTTAGGTCTTCTGCCTATCTTTTTGATTGTGCTATTGGTTTTTTTGATATTGAGCTGCATGAGCTGTATGAGCTGTTTATAAATTTTGGAGACTAATCCCTTGTCAGTCGCACTGTTTGCAAATATCTTCTCCCATTCTGTGGATTGTCTTTTCTTTTTGTTTATGGTTTCCTTTACTGTACAAAAGCTTGTAAGTTTGATTAGGTCCTGTTTGTTTACTTTTGTTTTTATTTCCATTACTCTAGGAGATGGCTCAAAAAATATATTGCTGTGATTTATGTCAAAGAGTGTTCTGCCTATGTTTTCCTCTAAGAGTTTTATAGTATTTGGTCTTACATTTAGCTCTTTAATACATTTTGAGTTTACTTTTGTGTATGGTGTTAAAGAATGTTCTAAACATTTTTTTTTAACATGTAGCTGTCCAGTTTTCCCAGCATCATTTATTGAAGAGACTATCTTTCCTCCATTTTATAGTCTTGCCTCCTTTGTCATAGATTAATTGACTATAGGTGCGTGGGTTTATTTCTGGGCTTTCTGTCCTGTTCCATTGAATTATATTTCTGTTTTTGTGCCAGTACCACATTATTTTGATGACTGTAGCTTTGTAGTATAGTCTGAAGTCAGGAAGCCTGACTCCTCCAGTTCCATTTTTCTTTCTCATGATTGCTTTGGCTATTTGTGGTCTTTTGTGTTTCCATACGAATTTTAAGACTTTTTGTTCTAGTTCTGTGAAAAATTCCATTGGTTATTCGACAGGGATTGCACTGACTCTGTAGATTGCCTCGGGGAGTTTAGTCATTTTGACAATATTGATTCTTCCAATCCAAAAATATGGTATATCTTTCCATCTCTTTGTGTCATCTTCAATTTCTTTCATCAGCATCTTACAGTTTTTGGAGTACAGGTCTTTTGTCTCCTTAGGTAGGTTTATTCCTAGGTATTTTATTCTTTTTGACGTGATGGTAAATGGGATTGTTTCCTTAATTTCTCTTTCTGATCTTTCATTGTTAGTGTACAGAAATGCAACAGATTATTGGGTATTAATTTTGTATCCTGCAACTTTACTAAATTCATTGTTGAGCTCTACTAGTTTTCTGGTAGCATCTTTAGGATTTTCTATGCATAGTATCATGTCACCTGCAAAAAGTGACAGTTTCACTTCTTCTTTTCCAATTTGGATTCCTTTTATTTCTTTTTCTTCTCTGATTGCTGTAGCTAGGACTTCCAAAACTACGCTGAATAAAGTGGTGAGAGTGAACATCCTTGTCCACTGATCTGAGAGGAAATGCTTTCAACTTTTCACCATTGAGTATGATGTTAGCTGTAGGTTTGTCACATATGGCCTTTATTATGTAGAGGTAGGTTTCCTCTAAGCCCAATTTCTGGAGAGTTTTTTTTTTATCATAAATGGGTGTAGAATTTTGTCAGAAGCTTTTTCTGCATTTATTAGGATGATCATATGGCTTTTATTCTTCAACTTGTTGATGTGGTGTATCACACTGATTGATTTGTGGATATTGAAAAATCTTTGCAGCAAATGCTAAAGGAACTTCTCTAAGCAGAAAAGAAAAGGCTACAACTAGAGATAAGAAAATTATGAATGAAAAAGCTCACCAGTAAAAGCAAACATATAGTAAATGTAGGAAATCATCTACACACAAACATCAAAACAGCAATTGTGAGAAGAGGAGAGCACAAATGCAGGATATTGGAAATACATTTGAAATTAAAAGACCAGCAATGTAAAACAATCTTGTTTATATATAGGCTGCTATATCAAAACCTCATGGTAACCATAAACCAAAAATCTACAACAGATATGCACACAAAAAAGAAAAAGGAATAGAACAAAACACAACACTAAAGTCAGTCATCAAATCACAAGAGAACAAAAGAGGAAGGGAAGGAAGAAAAACATACAAAAACAAATACAAAACAATTAACAAAATGGGAATAAGAACAAACATATCAATAATTACCTTAAACGAAAATGGATTAGAGGCTCCAACCAAAAGACACAGACTCGCTGAATGAATACAAAAATAAGACCCATATATATGCTGTCTATAAGAGACCTACTTTAGATGTAGGGACACATACAGACTGAAAGTGAGGGGATGGAAAAAGATATTCCATGTAAATGGAAATCAAAGGAAAGCTGGAGTAGCAATACTCATAGAAGACAAAATAGAGTTTAAAATAAAGACTCTTCACTTTGCTGTGCACCTGAAGCTATCACAATGTTGTTGATCAGCTATATTCCAATATAAAATAAAAAGTTAAAAAAAAAATGAAGAAAAAACCACCGCCCCCAAAAAATCCCCAGATTCCAATAATGTCTGGTGCTTGCAGCAGCTATTATAGTGGAACTGTCTGTTAAAACTTTGTGTTGTGATGTTTATTTTTGTGCTCACCCCAGAATACAATTGGATACTTGAAAAAAAAAAAAAAAGACTTGAGGGAAATAAGGGAGTAAGTCATGTGGTTATCAAAAAATGAGTGCTCTGTATTTGTCAACAATGGAATCAAAATAGAAGGTTAGTGCTAGGTTATTTTAAGGTCTAAAATATGGGGGGAAGAGTCTAGCAACTAAATAAGAATAATGTTTTAAAAAGGGAACCCTCTTGCATTGCTGGTGGGAATGTAAATTGATACAGCCGCTATGGAGAACAGTATGGAGGTTCCTTAAAAAACTACAAATAGAACTACCATACGACCCAGCAATCCCACTACTGGGCATATACCCTGAGAAAACCATAATTCAGAAAGACTCATGTACCAAAATGTTCATTGAAGCTCTATTTACAATAGCCAGGACATGGAAGCAACCTAAGTGTCCATCAACAGATGACACAGATGATAAAGAAGATGTGGCACATATATACAATGGAATATTACTCAGCCATAAAAAGAAATGAAACTGAGTTATTTATAATGAGGTGGATGGACCTGGAGTCTGTCATACAGAGTGAAGTAAGTCAGAAGGAGAAAAACAAATACCGTATGCTAACACATATATATGGACTCTAAGGGAAAAAAATGTCATGAAGAGATTAGTGGTAGGACGGGAATAAAACACAGACTTACTCGAGCATGGACTTGAGGATATGGGGAGGGGGAAGGGTGGGCTGTGACGAAGGGAGAGAGTGGCAGGACATATATACACTATCAAATGTAAATTAGATAGCTAGTGGGAAGCTGCTGCATAGCACAGGGAGATCACCTCTGTGCTTTGTGACCACCTAGAGGGGTGGGATAGGGAGGGTGGGAGAGAGGGTGATGCAAGAGGGAAGAGATATGGGAACATATGTATATGTATAACTGATTCAGTTTGTTGTAAAGGAAAAACTAACACACTATTGTAAAACAATTATACTCCAATAAAGATGTTAAACAAACAAACAAAAAAAGAAAATAAAGACTGTTACAAGAGACAAAGGACACTACATAATGATCAAGGGATCAATCCAAGAAGAAGATATAACAATTGTAAATATATATGCACCCAACATAGGACCACCTCAATATATAAGGCAAATACTAACAGCCATAAAAGGAGAAATTGACAGTAACACAATAATAGTGGGGGACTTTAACAGCCCTCTTACACCAATGGAGAGATCATCCAGATAGAAAATCAGTAAGGAAACACAGGCTTTAAATGACACATTAGACCAAATGGACTTAATTGATATTTATAGAGCATTCCATCCAAAAGCAGCAGAATACATATTCTTCTCATGTGCACATGGAACATTCTCCAGGATTGATCACATGCTGGGCCACAAAGTGAGCCTCAGTAAATTTAAGAAAATTTAAATCATATCAAACACCTTTTCTGACCACAATGCTATGAGACTAGAAATCAACAAGAAAAATCCTGTCAAAAACACAAACATGTGGAGGCTAGACAATACGCTACTAAACAACCAATGGATCACTGAAGAAATCAAAGAGGAAATAAAAAAATACCTAGAGACAAATGAAAATGAAAGCACAAGGATCCAAAACCTATGGGATGCAGCAAAGAGGGTTCAAAGGGGAAGTTTGTATCAATACAATCCACCCTCAGGAAACAAGAAAAATCACAAATAAAAACCTAACCTTATACCTAAAGCAACTAGAGAAAGAAGAACAAACAAAACCCAAAGTTAGTAGAAGGAAAGAAATCATAAAGATCAGAGCAGAAATAAATGAAATAGAAATGAAGAAATCAATAGAAAAGATCAATGAAACTAAAAGCTGGTTCTTTGAAAAGATAAACAAAATTGACAAACCTTTAGCCTGACTCATTAAGAAAAAAAGGGAGAGGGTAGTTTTTTTTTTTTTTTTTGATATTGTGTTGTATGAGCTGTTTGTATATTCTGGAGATTAATCTCTTGTTGGTCACATTGTTTGCAAATATTTTCTTCCATTCTGTAGGTTGATATGGTATATTGACAGAATGGCATATTACTCAGCCTTAAAAAAGAATGAAATAATGCCATTTGCAGCAACATGGATGGACCTAGAGATTATCATACTAAGTGAAGTAAGCCAGACAGAGAAAGACAAATATATGATATCGCTTATATATGGAATCTAAAAAAAAAAGTGATACAGATGAACTTATATACAAAACAGAATAGACACAGACCCACAGACATAGAAAACAAACTTACGGTTACCAAAGGGGAAAGGCGGAGGGGTGAAAGGGATAAATTAGGAGTTTGGGATTAAAATATACACACTACTATATATAAAATGGATGATCAACAAGGACCTTTTTCTTGATACCAAGAAGAAAAAAACATGGTAATCTGTGAAATGCAGACTATAAAATGTGCTTAAGGTGTGCAGGGAATAAGAAAGAAGCACAGGGAACTATACTCAATAATTTGTAATAACCTATAAGGCAAAAGAATCTGAAAAAGAATATATATATATATATATATATATACACACACACACACACACACACACACACACACACATGCATAATTGAATCACTTTGCTGTACACTTGAAACTAACACAACATTGTAAATCAACTATACTTCTTAAAATACAGAGAAAAAAATTCACTCTCTAGCAAAAGTGAACCCCCCCCCCAAAAAAAAAGGATCAAAATTAGTGTATAAGCAAAATTGGTTCATATTGGGGCCTCTTGGACTATCTTATCGTCTTGGATTTTCCAAAGGAAAGAGGATGGCTAGATCAAGAAAGTTACATAGATCCTTGGCTTGCACAGAAGATGGAGATTTCTGCCTACTCATTTCATTAGTATTGTTTTTAACTCCATGTGTTGTATTATTAAATGTCACCAATCTTTTGCTGAACTATATCAAATGAAAGATGATAAAAGCTTGCCTAATGATATTTAGTGTTTTAGGAAATATGATAAAGGATCAGCATTTAAAATAAAAATTGGCATATTTTAACCATTTCCTTATGCTTGCTTCTGTTAAACTAATGTGCTTTATATGAGCAAAATTATGATCTTTTTCACTATATGAAACTGTCTCACTGTAAACACATGCTTCAGGAAAATTCAGAATAAAAGTTCATCCAACATTTCAGTCTGCACACAGATCAATTTTAGTTAATGCATATACATAAACAAAAGAAAGGAAGCAAAGCTAGAGAAAGGGAAAGAAGGAAACAAAAAGGAAAGAATGTTTCAGCTCAAGTACCTTTTAAGTTTACAAGGAACTTTTTAATATTCAAGAACATGATCCATTTGCAGACGGCTGAAGGAGAGTGTTTAGGACTAAGTAAACTATATTTCTTTCAAGTGTAATATAAACAAAAGGATACAGTCCACTGATCCATTGTAAATACTAGTTAAAAATAATCCTGACCCTTCAGTGTAACGCTTACACAAGGTACATGTTAGGACTTCATTGAGCCTAAGGCAAGTTAAAAAGCATTTTAAAAAGCCACTCACAGCATTCAGAATGTAGGATACCCCAGCTGTAGTGGTTAGTAATCTGTTCTATGTTTTTGGTAACTAAAAACAGAATGAAATTTTATGTTTTTCCTATCTTACTTGGTACAGATTCCTCATAGCTTTGAGAAATTACTGGCTTTCATGGCTATTTTTCCAAATCCTGAGAATTTATCAGTGAAATTTTGGTGACAAAAAGGAAGGTTGAGGTTTAGGACTAGTGTGCTAAGAAGGGGTGTGAATGATAAATAACTCATTACAAATTTGGAGTCAAAGAGGTTATTAGTTTCTAGTTTTGTCCCTCCTCCAGCCTTTCTACATACCACCCTTCCTGCAAGAAGCTCTATATTCTTGGCTGTCTGGAATCCTTAGCATGTTTCACAACTATAACCCACCTTGTGGTTATAACCAAAGAGTACTAGAGCCCAAGCCTCACTCTATTCTGTTTGAGGCTGACAATATTATAGTCACGGCACTTTAGGTTTTCTTTTACTGACAAGGAAACTGAAGCCCAGAGTGGTCAAGAGACATGCCCCAAATGAACAGTCATGGTACACACTTTCCATATAAAACACACCTACCACCAGCACCCCTTCCTCTATGAGGCCTCTGAAAATCAGTGTGTGCACCTCAATGACACTACAGAGCCTCTCCTTGATTTTATGGTTTGCTGGCTGTGTGTTGCTCCCTAGGAATTATTTCGGTCTAATTTACCTGTCAAAAGTATGAAATACTGAATATAATAAAGTCTTTCCTCCGACTCCAACTCTTTCTTTAATCACAGAGCTTATATTCTATTGGGAGAGGCAGGCATTAAACAAATAATCCAACAAATATGTAATTATAATTTGTAAATGCAATGAAGGGAAAGTAAAGGATGCTATTATGAAGTGTAACGGGGGACCTGACTTAAGTTTCAGAGACAAGGCAGTTATAGGAATGCTTCAATGAGAAAATAAAACTTGAGACCAGAAAGATAATTAAAGAGTTAGTGAGACAGGTTTAATGGGAGAACTGCATTCCAGGCAGAAGGATCTACATAAAGCCGTTGGGTGGAAGACTCTTGTGGTTAGAATGTAGTGACCAAAAGTAAGGATGACTCACTCAACTGAGATTGCAGAGGTCTGGAATTTTATTCCAAGACCCATGGGATGCCACTAACAGATGTTAAGCAGGAGTGTGACCTATCCAGATGTGCATTTCTCTGATGGTCCTTGTCATAAAACTCAGGATTTTTTTAAACTTTTTATTTTATATTGGAGAATAGATGATTAATAATGTTGTGTTAGTCTCAGGTGTACAGCAAAGTGATTCAGTTATACATATACATATTATCTATTCTTTTTCCAATTCTTTTCCCATTTAGGTTGTTATATAATATTGAGCAGAGTTCCCTGTGCTCTACAGTAGGTCCCTGTTGGTACACACCACTTTATTTAAAATGAATAACTGACTAGAACTCAGCTTTTAAAGTATATGTCCTGAGTCCAAAGCATGAATAGAGTTAACAGTGCAAAGTCTTCTCTCCTATTTGTAAAAACAATTCAAGGCAAGTGCTCTTTTGATAGTCTTTATGTAGCATTATATAAAGTATCCTAGTGTTACAATCTAACATGAAAATAAACTGCAGAACAAAAATAGCATACATCCCAATCTTAGAGAAAAGTAACAAAGCTCATGCAAAATTCACAAAGTATGTGATATCTTCAAAATAGTGAAAACTATAGTGTTTTTTTATAAAAAGACAAAGGAAATTGTTACAAAATTATATGACAAATTTGAGTATCTTACAAGTTGCAAAGTAAACCTGGAGCCATAATTTATATTGGAAATTGTATTTTCTTTTTCTTAATTTAATTTTTATTTTGTATTGGAGTATAGTTGATTTACAATGTTGTGTTAGTTTCAAGTATACCACAAAGTGATTCATTTTCATATATCTGTTCTTTTTCAAATTCATTTCCCATTTAGGTTATTACAGAATATTGAGTAGAGTTCCCTGTGCTATACAGTAGGTCCTTGTTGATTATCTATTTTATATATAGTAGTGTGTATGTTATTCCCAAACTCCTAATTTATCCCCCCAACACCTTTCCTCTTTGGTAAGCATAAGTTTGTTTTCAAAATGTGTGAGCCAGGAATCCCACTTGAAAAGATACATGCACCCCAATGTTCATTGTAGCACTATTTACAATAGCCAAGACATGGAAACAACCTAAATATCCATCAACAGAGGAACGGATAAAGAAGATGTGGTACATATATACAATGGAATATTACTCAGCCATAAAAAATGAAATGATGCCATTTGCAGCAATATGGATGGATCTAGAGATTATCATACTAAGTAAGTCAGACAGAAACAAATGTATGATATCACTTATATGTGGAACCTAAAAAAATGATACAAATGAACTTATTTACAAAACAGGAACAGACTCACAGACTTCGGAAATTGTATTTTCTAGTCTGAATTTTAAAGGATCTTTATAATTCTTATTTTAAAATGCCAAAAGTGAATTTTCAGTGAAATACTTTCTGAAATAAACTATGAAATGACAATCTGTTTAGTATACAACATTCTAAATTCACCATAAAGAAAAATCCTTAGCAATATCCTGAAATGTGATTGTTCAAATAAGTGGCTTTATTTTGGTGATCCTGAATTATTGCTGTGGTGCTATATATAAACCATAGGTGCCAAATACTCCACCTTCAATTTGCCTACCTTTGTAGAGAAAGACAGATATGAGATGCTATTAAATTTTTTGGCCTTGAAATTAATAGCCAATAATCAACCTCAATAATACTAAGAAAAATAAGTCGGGACTTCCCTGGTGGTCTAGTGGTTAAGAATCGCCTTCCAATGCAGGGGACATGGGTTTGATCCCTGGTCAGGGAACTAAGATCCCACATGCAACTAAGCCCACGTCGCAACTACTGAACCTGCAAGCTGCAACTAGAGAGAAGCCTGCATGCTGCAACAAAGATCTCACGTGCCGCAATTAAGACCCGATGCAGCCAAATAAATAAATAAATAAACTAATTAAATTTAAAAAAAGAACAAAGAAAAGTCTGAATGGATCAATCAAGGTAAAACAAAATCAGAGACTGGCAAAAACTCAGAGAATTGTGTATGACCACCAACCTCCATAGGACACTCAAGATTTATTTGCTATAGGAATCAAGAATTTCTTCTCAAGTTAGGGTTTTTATTCCAGGAATAAGTTTATGAGGTTGATACATTTTGATTTTTGTCTAGCTTATGAGAAAGGAGGACATGTCATTTTTTATTTGTAGTACAATTCCTAACAGAAAAATGTAAAGCTCTACATCAAAAAGTTACATAATATGTTGGAGGAAAGCATAGTTTCATAGTTTCTAAAGTTAAATTTGTTTCTTAGTTGGGTACTTTAACAACCTAAGAACTGAAAACCTCATAAACCAGCTGATATTTATAGCTTCTAAAATACCTGATTGTTAAATAAATAATGCTCTTGGGGTACCTACGTTTCTACTTAATAAAGGAAATTAGCCTTAACATAGCTTCTTGGTGAATATAAGACTTTAGTAAATACTTGCTTAGTTTCCAACTTTTAGGACAATTTTACTAAAAACAAACAAAAAAAAGAGTAAAAAAAAAGTTACAGTTCTAGAATGAAACAAAGTTGTTTAGTCATCTGAAACATCTGGTACTGAATGTGGATTTCTTAATTATTGAGAGGGCCCTGAAATATAAATATTCACAGGTTCAAAAGAGTGCTGCCAAATAGGTTATCAAGCAAAAAATACGCAAGCACCTGGAGAACAAAATCCATCTGTCTGGCTGAATTTAGTTGAAAATAATTTTTTTAGACTTGTTAGTAAAACCCTCATGCAAAATGTATTTGATTGAATAATTTACCAAGAATATTTCCATAAGCATCAGAAAGCACTACAGTGGATAAAAATGAATATACTAATCATCTTTCTAACTTTGAACCACTGCCACAGCATCTAGTGAATATATTTTGTAGGTTTCTAGTTAGGTTTCATCGTGCACGTGGTCTCAACTTGAAGAACAGGATTCCCGTAGATATGATGTGGCCAGTCCCATCTACAGGGAAAGGCGGGTAGGAGTTAATATTCCTGGGTGTAGCTGATGCTTACTTGAAGGTAAGCATGGGTGTCTCTCCCTCAGAGATGAGCACTGTGGGACTTTCCTCATCTTCCCTGATTCTGGAACTCAGGTGATGGCTAGAGTTAGGATGAGAAAAGCCAGGGGGAGTAATACTAAATCCTATATTCTCTCTCCTGGGGCTTGCTTTTGCAAATAAACTGTGTATTTGGAAATAAACCACTGTTTAATATGTTCAGATAATTCCCCCTTTCAAATATTTACAAGTTAAAAGGAGACTGTATTAAATGAGATAATAGAATGTACGTAAAGCATTAAGCATGGTACTTATCATGTAAAAGTCATGAAACAAATATTTCCATCAGGTTCTCACTTGCCCCCTCCGCTAAGCATCAGAAAACTTAACAGCAAAGTTCCTAACAAGGAAGAGAGGTCAGCAATCAGGTAAATCATCTCCTATTAAGTGAACTGTCACAACCCAGTTGGATTCACGGTTCTGATACTAAAACAAGCACTTATTCTTTCTGAAGACTAAAAGATGTACTCAAGTTAGTACTAACCTTTTATAAAAGTAAGAGTATTCTAACAAAAGGACATTAAGTAGTAGGATAAAATGACCCTTATCTAACAAAGAATAACAATTCAAGCTGAATCAAGCAATTAAAAAGATATGCACTGGTACACTTTCTTTTAATCTAACAGTATAGAAAAAATGGCTTTAAAAAAAATTCCTTGTTCCACCACCAAATCCTCTCAGTGTGGTTATCTTTAAAAACAAAACAAAAATCAGAGACTATGATATACTCTCTTCCAAACACAAGAAAACAGCAGCTTACTAAATCCTTACTGAAGCTTGAAAGGTAAGGATGCAGCAACTCTTGTCTTTCACTCACTCAAGAGAATTTCCATTTTAGCTGTACCCAATCACATTCACTAGTTTCTATTCAGATGAGATGTTTACTTGATCTTATGCTTTTAGCCAGAGATCAATCAAGATAATCTACTAAAATCAAAATGGCATATTATTTAAATTAATAATCACTGTTGAGAAATAGCTCAAGGGATTTCATATCATCTAGATTGATTTTTAAACATTAAACAACAGATGATTATTAATGGTGCAATATTAGAATACAAAATTTGGGGCAATATGAAAACCTGTCAGTCGATATGATTACCATTTGAGAACATGTGGAGTTATTTCTTAGAGACAATGCCATGTTCCCTTATGTCACAAACCTGTTACCATGATAGGGAGGACAAATGCCTGGCATATAGTGCTATGCATCCTGTTACAATAGGTTCATTCATATTTATAATACAGTCTGTGATGTCAATGCAGTCACTTTAGATCTCACTGTTATTTCAAACAAATCCATAACTGAGCAAAAAGGCAGGATGTTGACAAGAGTTAATGTGTGTTTTACACTGTTTACAATTGTCTTCTAATCTACTAAATGGCTGTGAAAATTGATGCACTGTTAGGGGTGCTTTTATATACTAGTACAGATAAAGAGCTGTTGTGTTGCAGTAATCTCTGTAATGCTAAATTGAATTTTCTACAGTGCTTTATGTTTTCTCTATTTGTATGTGATAAGTAGGCTCCTGATTTTATGCAAACCCTTAATAAAGAAACCAAAAACTCTTCTCATTTTATTAGTTAAGATGTATTAATTGAGATGTACAGGCTTTTAATTCTATCCTATTGTAAAATAAAACTTGTAATTGTATTTCAAATAGATTAAGAACTCACATCCCAAGAGATCTGAATCATTCTAAATCTCTGAATCATTTAACTTGACTAGCATGTGGTATATTAAGGCTATATAACCCAATGATAGTTGTAAAAATTCAGACACATCAATGTGAAATATTATTAGTAATACCTCCTCATAGTACTCTACATTTTGACAGTAACAGGCAAGAGGGCAGAAAGGCTTTTCAAAGAAGGAATTGAGGTTCATGTACCAACATCGATAATTATGTGTGTGTGTGTATATATATATATATGTAGCTATATACATATATAGCTACATATATATATATATATACATACACACACAGTATATTTAAATACCACCACAAACAGGCAATGTGTGAATGCCCATTATTCATCATAGCTACTAGGAGACTATACTGCCTCTTTGGCTGCAACAGACATGTATTGTAAACGTGTGACAGATCTAAGAATCATTCCTCCCTTTCATGACTGTGACTCCTGTTTCAGGCTTACCAATGGAACAATCTGGAATATGCAGTTTCACTTCCATACAAGCTATGAATAAAGACTACCTTTTGATAAAAGCAAAGAATGACAAGCATTCATGATGTTTTAAAAACAACTTAAAATCACCCAACTAATTATCAACTAATTGTTTATTACACTAACCTTTTTATATTTACAAGAAAGGGGTTAGAAATTGTGAATGATTAGGCTTTCATTGTCAGATGTTAATTGTGCTTGTATTATAAAATGGTTACTTCTATATAAAATTTTGTTTAGAAATGAATAATGCTCCTGGCTTTTTTTTCTACTAATATTTTAAGTGCTGGTAGTCAAAGAAAGGAAAATTCTGTTATGTGTTGGTAAGAATTAAACACCTAGGAAAGTTCAATAAAGTACATTTGCCCAAATATGCACAAACCAAAGAAAGCTTATTTTATGACTATTGAAACAGGGGCAGCATCTTTCAAAGATCTGTCTTCTTCCTTTTTATACTTATCAATATATTTCATACTCTTACTATTTTTCTCTCTACAAGTTATTGCACTGACATTTATAAAGTGCATCGTTAAGAAAATTAAATAATTGGTTGTCTGATTACAATTTCACTCTGAGCTTAATATGGGGTTTTAAAGTCTTTTCCTGTCTGCTGTCTCCGATTCCCTGTGGTAAAGTGGTCTTTTCAAGGACTAAAATAACTTAAAGTGATGTCTTTCTAATGAAGGAACACAGGACTATTTTACCGCCTCAAAACAACTAATAAAAGAAAAGGAGAAAAAACAAAAGTACTAACAACAAACTTTCTATGACAACCTGCTACATCTGGAAATCAGAACTTTAGAACACAGCAGTTATTGAAGCAACTTGACTATGAAAATAATATTTAATGATACTAAAGATAACAAAGCACAAGCAAATATTCCTTTCATCTGTCTTTCTAAAATTTGTCTTGAAAACATTATGGAATGAATATGCAAAAAACAAGTGTTGCTAAATTAGTGCATAAAAAAGAATTGTAATTGTATATTTTGACAAAATGAATAGCACAATAAGCCATATTCCTGCTTTCCTTAAAAATAGGAAGTAAGCTCTCCGGAACGCTGGAGGGTTGGCTCGCGCATGCGCACCAGGGAGGAGCCGCAGAGAACGCCGGGAGCAGTTCTCCTTGTGCCATGTGTGAGAGAGTCCCCAGGACACCTGCCTATGAATGAAATTGCTGGATTGAAAGGAATTTCTTCACATGGCTTCTGAAGATGTGACCATTACGGTTCGCCTCATTCGTTCATTTCAACATCGCAATTTCAGACCTGTAGTATATTATGGAGTTCATTTGGACCAAACTGTAAAGGAATTTATAGTATTTCTAAAGCAAGATAAACTAAAGATTGTTCATCAAGCACATAAATCAAAGACAAATGAACTTGTGTTGAGTTTGGAAGATGATGACAGACTCCTGTTAAAAGAAGACAGCACCCTGAAAGCCACTGGAATCGCCAATGAAACTGAAATTGCATTCTTCTGTGAAGAGGACTATAAGAACTACAAAGCTAATCCCCTTTCATCCTGGTGAAAACTTCACAGGGCTTCCTTTTTGCATACTTGTATTAAGCTCTTTATTCCACTAGTGAGTTTTTTAAATTGACAAATAAACTTTAAAAAAAAAAAAATAGGAAGTAAGCAATATTCTTATTTCCTTAAATCAGCTTGAAGCAATTTATTTCCTATGAACAACACAAATACTACACTGCAAGGACTAATAGGTCTAAGAGAATTAGGATGGCATGGTAAAGAGGGCCCCAACAGTGCTCGCAAGTATTCACTGAGGCAAAATGACGAAAATAATGATTCCTGAAGCTAAATTTATACAAATTTAAAATTACCATATGTCCTTTTCTTGGGGGTGTTAAAATATTCTTATTAAAAGTGAAATATATGTATAACAGAGAAAGACAAATATTATATGATATCACTTATATGTGGAATCTAAAAAACAATACAAATGAATCTATATACAAAACAGAAACAGACACAGACATAGAAAACAAACTTATGGTTACCAAAGGGGAAGGTGGGAGGGAGGGGAGGGTAAATTAGGAATTTGGGATTAACAGATACAAACTACTATACATAAAATAGATAAGCATCACGGATTTACTGAATGGCATAGGGAACCATATTCAATATCTTGTAATAACCTATAATGGAAAATAATCTGAAAAAAATATATAACTAAATCACTTTGCTGTATACCTGAAACTAACACATTATCAATCAACTGTATTTCAATTTAAAAAAATGAAATATAGGTGACTACAAAGGATCATTTTTCTATCCATTCATTCATTCAACAGTTAGTAACTAAAGTCCTATTATTGGTCAGGCTCTGTTCTAGAAAGAACAGACAACAAAACTGAAACGGTTCCTGCCCTCATGCACCTTCAATTGTGGGGGAAGGCAGTGGGTAGGCTCACAAGACACAAACAAAACAAATAAATACATCATATGTCAGAGGGTGATTGGCATAATGGAGACAAAGGGCAAAGTAAATGCACTGAGGGCTGGGGTGGCTATTTTACAAAGAACGGTCAGAATAACTTTCTCAGATCAAGAGAAAATGGAGCGGTGATCTGCAGGAAAACTGAATGAGCGTGCATAATTTTGGAAGGAAAAATGTTCCGGGAAGAAGGAACAGCAGGTACAGACTAATGTGTTCTAGGGGTAGCAAGGTGGCTGGGTTAGCTGACAAGTAAGCCAGGGCAGGAGCAGCAGAAATGAGGTCAGAGACATGAGGAGGGTGGATGGTTTGGCCTTGTAGGTCTCTTATCCCACTGGAAGGTTTTCAGATGAAGAGCATCCAATCTGACCTACACTTGAACAAGCTCACCCTGGTTGCTGTGCTCAGAACAGACCAGAGGAGGACGAGGGTAGAGTCCAGGAGGCCAGTTAAGAGGTGATTCCAATAATCCACGTGACAGATGATGTGACTAGATTTGCTCTCCTTCCTAAGAGACCCAGGGAAAACACGAGATGTCGATTCAACAGCAATCATTTTAATAGACTTTTAAATTTATTTCCCAGCATCCCACTCTTTTGAGGAATTCTTTTAGGCAGAGACTGGTCTTAATTCCAGGTTTTTGTTAGAAAGTGATTTCAGTCATCCACTCCATCACAATCTGTAGCTGGACTTTCTCCAGGGAAGCAGAGCCCGCTGGGCAGTTAGTGATCTTGCATTGACTGCTGAAGCAGAATTAGCAAGATGGCCTCACTTGGATTTTCTTTTCTTTTTTTTTTTTTTTTTAAGAGTTTCTTTTTTGATGTGGATCATTTTTTAAAGTCTTCATTGAATTTGTTACATTATTGCTTCTGTTTTATGTTCTAGTTTTTTGGTTGTGAAGCACGTGGGATCTTAGCTCCCCAACCAGGGATCAAACCTGCACCTCCTGCATTGGAAGGTGAAGTCTTAACCCCTGGACCACTGGGAATACCCTCACTTGGATTTTCTAATCTCTAAATTGGATGAAAAGAGCTATTCTTTTTCTTCCTTTTCCTTCCAAACTTCTCGTTATATCCTTGCTGCCCCTAATGTCATATGGCTTCTTCACTTCTTTTACCCTGTGATCCTCTGAGCTCCAACTTCACATTCTCTCTGTCAACCTTAAATGTTGGCACTTTCTTCTAGAGAGCTCACCTATGCCCATGGTTTCAACTGTAGGTTTTTGGCTTCAAACTTTACACCTCTATGCTAAACACCTTTCTGAGTTGCACATCTCAGTTTCTATCTGTGTATAGAACACCATCTTCTCCTTCTTCAAATTCCTCATGTCTAAAAGCAGACTTATTTTCTTCCTGGGAGAAACACCTGCTCTTCCTCTTTACCTTCACATTTTTGTTTAGTGGTGCTGCCATTTTCCTGCTTACCCCCTTACAGTAGTTCTATCCTGGGGAAGGACAAAGGGGAGGGAACAGGAATTCTAACAGCATATTTCTCTACAACAAATTGTCCACTTGCCTTTTATCTAGCAATCACTCAGGTAGAACTCTTTGTAATAGTAGCCAGATATTTTTCTGGCAGGAGCTTCTTGTTTTGGAGAACCCTAGAAAAGAGGGAGCCATGTGTGTGTGTAGGGGTGCACACACAGGTACACACAAATTCCTTTGTTAGGCCACAGTGATATTTTGGCTGACAACTGTCCACAAAGAATGTAGTATTGGAAGGTGTAGCAGATACAGTGCTCACCAAATATTCCATGTGCATTCCTACATTCCCCGAAATGCTCTTCAATTATGTTGGGGTCATGTGACTAGTTCTGGTCTCTGAGTATGAGTTGAAGTGATGTGTGTCACATTGGGGATGAGGTAGTTAAGAGCCAAAGTGTCCGCTCCTTTCCTCCATCCCTTCGGCAGAGACTGTGGTCTTCCAGAGAGTGTAGCTACATGATGGAAGGAGGTCTCCTAACCTACGCTGGACCTCATGTGGGAGAGAAATAAACTTGTACTGTGTTAAGTCAGTGAGATTCCAGGGTTTGTTTGCTATGACAGTTAAGTCATCATTACCCTGACTAATAAAGACTGGGTACCCTTGGTAAGTCAAGTTAAAGGTGAAATAGATTATTTTAGTACTCGTGTCATTCTAAAATTTGCCTAAAATCTTAATTTCCATTAATATTTCCTTCTGGTATCATCTTTAGGATAATGAGTCCAGAAATTTCTTTACTTAGTAAAGGAAGTTACCCAGATCAAGTTTCAAGGCTATGTATCTTTTATTCTAGTATTGAGGGATTTGGTAAGTAAGTCTTTGCTAACATTACATTGACTCTCTCGTTTTCTCAAATGTGTTTGTGTGTGTGTGTGTGTGTGTGTATATACACATATTACTTAGCCTCTGCCTTCTAGTCCAAAAAAATCACACTTAAAAATTGCTCTTGTCCTTCTGTTCATATTGGTTGCTTTATTCCATTGAACCAATCTTGAGGTGTATCAGACCTACAGATACTAAATGTTTGCAATATAGCTATAATAAATTTCTGTTTCTGGACTTTTTTGGGTGAAATTTTGACTGAAGGTAACCCCTGGATGTCAATTAGATTTCCCCTCACAGCCATCTCTGAAATCTCCGTTTCTCCTCTGACGTCTGAATTAGGTGCCTCTCCAGGGTCTCTCACAGCCCTTTAGCATGGGGATGGGAACAGTTATCACATTACAGCACAAATGCATTATCTATCTCTGTCCCAAAATTGTAACCTATGTGAGGTCAGATACCAAGTTTGTCTTTCCAGTACTTAATATAGGGCCAAGATTATAACTGAAGCTCAATAAATATTTGCTCCCGCACTGAACAGATTAAGGAAAATTATTTTTGAATTTTTAAGGTAGTTCAAGACCACCACCTTGGAACATGACTTCTTACTGTGGGGATTATTAGATTTTTCCTAGGGAGAAGATTCATAACTTTAATCAGATTTTCAGAGGAATCTGGGTACTCTTCAAATAGGGAAAAAGCCACAGCCTTAAAGTCACACACACATGTGCACGTGCACGCACACACACACGCACGCACACACACACACACACACACTGGCACACATACACAGGACTCTCGATGACCAGCCCTGTGTTGTTGCATTTGCCCATTTCAACACTCACTGCCCACCTCCACAGAGCTGCCTGGGCCTCCCTGAGGACACTCACCAATTTATTGACTCTTTCCTACTGGAAAGTTTTTCATTCTCTAAAACCTCTGATATCTGACCAAGAACTGTCTTTCTCCAGATTATTTATAAAATTGTTAAGTAAGCCTAGAGCTAATATCAATCCCTGAAGAGACCTAGTCCTTAAACTTCTCAGCCTTTTTTTCTTACCTTTTGTTTTCCTTGTCTAAGAAAGTTCCTTCACCATAATTAATCCTCTCATTCAACCTCAGCAAATGAAGATTCATATTTATTTTCCCATCTTGGCTATAAGAATTACATATTTACACATCTTTGAGCAGGAAGACAATATATAACACTCAGGCATCCTTCATTTTAATATCTTCATTTGTCAGGAGAAGAAATGCCTTATCCTTCTAACCAGATATCTTCTTGTCCCCTAACATACAATATACTGAAGAATAAGCTATTTATAATTTTAAAAATCCATGCTTAACTAATTGAATGTGGTTATTTTCAATCTTTAAAATAGAAAACAAAATGTAAGAATTAAAAACATGAATAACTATATTGATTTTCTTGCTAGTTATTACATTCACTGTGGAAAAGTTGTTATTTAAAAAAACTTATACTGGGCTTCCCGGGTGGCGCAGTGGTTGAGAGTCCGCCTGCCGATGCAGGGGACACGGGTTCGTGCCCTGGTCCGGGAAGATCCCACATGCCGCGGAGGGGCTGGGCCCGTGAGCCACGGCCGCTGAGCTGCGCGTCCGGAGCCTGTGCTCCGCAGCGGGAGAGGCCACAACAGTGAGAGGCCCACGTACCGCAAACAAAACAAAACAAACTTATACTAACAAGGCTTAATCATATCCTAGGGACTAGGGGAAAAGGATTTCTGAAAGCCAACCTGAAAACAAACACATGCTTTCCTTGACTCTTCACACTGCATATTTAGTGGCACACTTATGATGGCATCACATGACTACCAGTCAGTCACTCTTAGGAAGTATTTTTTTAATTAACTACAGAAGAAAAACCAAAGCTAATTTTTAAGGCTTAAGATCCCACCCCCCCCTTAATATTGTAAAACTTAATAAACAGAAAGAAACCTCACTTAAAATTGAGTTGGGAGGCCAAAGGGGGAGCTCTCACACCCTATGACGATAGCAGAGCTCAATAGGAAGAAAGACTACCTTTCTTGCCTGGTAAGGACTCAGACAATGAGAGACTATCACAACTCAGCCAAGGAAAAGCCACTATACCTCAAATTCTCAAATCCTCAAATCCTCACATAGACTCTTTGTTTACTATAGCCCTCCCAGTTTCCTTTCCCTTTTTAAAGGAGTCCTCTCCTTGCTGTGTGGGAACTTGCACATGGCTTGCCATGGTTGCAAATCCTGAATTACAATTCTTTATTGATCCCGAACCCACCCATTTTGGGTGGAGAAATAACTGGCAGTCTATTTATTTTAGATCAACAATATGAAATGAGTAAATAAAACATAAAAATGTAAACATAAGGCATATGTCAGAAATATTATGGGTTTGGTTCCAGACTACTGCAGTAAAGCAATAAAGGAAGTCACACAATTCTTCTGGTTTCTCAGTGCATATAAAAATTATGTTTACACTATACTGTAGTCTATTTAAATGTGTGATAGCATTATGTCTTAAAAATGCACATACCTTAATTAAAAAATACAACATTGCTAAAAAATCATCATCTGAGCCTTCAAGTGAGTTGCAGTAACATCAAAGACCACTGATCACAGATCACCATAACAAAGATAATCAGAATGAAAAGTTTGAAATACTGAGAGAATTACCAAATGTGACAGAGACATGAAGTGAGCAAATGGTGCCAATAGGTTTGTTCTATGCAGGGTTGCTACAAACTTTCAATTGGTAATAAAAAGCTCCCCAAACCAAAAAACCAAAACACACACAAAAACACAGTGTTCGTGAAGCACAATAAAATGAGGTATGCCTATCTTTATCT
Source organism: Kogia breviceps (assembly GCF_026419965.1). Lineage (NCBI taxonomy): Eukaryota > Metazoa > Chordata > Mammalia > Artiodactyla > Physeteridae > Kogia > Kogia breviceps. Next base: position 32,582,654 of record NC_081325.1, read on the forward strand.
CTAGATAAACTTTAAAAACTCTATCAAGGCTTCAAAGCTTTACGTGCTTGGCCCCCCTTTGCTTTGCTGACCTAAATCTTCTCTCTCCCAGATAATCCCTCCATCACATATCAGTCCCCTTGATGTTTTTTAAAAGAATGCCAGCATACTCCAGCCTCAGGACCCTTCCTTCAATCTTCTTGTTTTCTCCATCTGCAAAAGCCACCTACTCCTTCATCTCCTTCATGTCTATCCTCAAATATTGCTCTTAGGGAGGCCTTCCCTCATTTCTTTCTTTAAAGCCATATACCTCCTCATGTCCCCACTACCAATATTTAGCATTCTCTATCCCTTTTCCTACCTAATCTTCAAAAAAATATTGCTCTGACTCCTTTCCTCTCCTCCTTCTGGGGTTCTAATTCCATACATGTAAACCTGAGCTGCCAATATGGCAGCCACAGCTGCATGTGATAGCCACATGGAGAGTCTAGAATGAGATGTGGTCAAGTGTAAAACACACATTGATTTCAAAGACTTTGCATGAATAAAAGAAAGTGTCTGATTAACAATATTTTCATATTAATTACATGTTGAAATAATATTTTATTAAATAATGGGTCAAATAAAATATATTTTAAAATTAATTTCAACTCTTTAATATGTATTCTGCCATCTTATGTCTATTGGACAGTGCTGTTAAACATTTTTGGGTGTCTCATGTTCATTACATTTTTTCTCCTTTTTTTTCCTCTCTGTGTTCCTGATTGGATATTTTCTAATGACCTGTCTTCTAGTTCACCAATTCTGTTTTGTCTATATTGATATTTCAACTGTCATTTTACCCATCAACTTGTTTTCATATTCTGCATTTTTCAACTCTAGAATTTCCATTTAATTCTTTCTATAGATTGTAATTCTTCAGCAAAACACTCCATTTTCTTATCTATTTTTCTTTTCCTTTATTTTCTTGAATATTTTAATCTCATTTAAAGTCCTTGTCTAATAACTCTAATGTCTGGATCATCTGTGTATCTATTTCTAGTGTGAGTGTGTTCATACATCCTTATCTCTTGTCATACCTAGAAACATTTTATTGCAATCTATATGTTAAGTATATACTTATACCCTGATGATAATGCTTCTCCCTGAGGGTTCATACTCACCTCTCCTAGGAAGAATGAATGAGTGATTACCTTAGGATTCACTCAATCAGGGACTGAACTGACCCCAGCCTAAGCTGTAGTTTTAGTAAGACTCAGTCTACTCTGATTTCCCCAGTTCCTAGGGCATTGCCCTCTAGAGTTTTTGAATGATAGCCTGGCAGGTTGTGATGTCCTCAACAAGGTATTTTCTGCTTAGATTTTTAGTCTCCTGCAACTCCTGACCTCCCATAGCTTCGGAATATAGTAAACATCACAAACGAGAAACCGGCTCTGTGCTGAGGACCTTCCAGGCTCCCTTTCATGCCAGTCCAGCACCACACAACTGCCAGAACTTGGCTGGTTTTGCTGCTCTGAAGTAGCCACCCTCTTTCTGGGGCCAAGGCAAGACTCCCAGCCTCCAGTCTCCAGCCTTAGGGATGATGATCTGCCACCATCCACCCTCACCCAGAAGCAGAGGTTTGCTTTGTTAGTTTTTCCAGAGTACACTTCACCATCTAACACACTATGTATTTTATTTGCCTAGTTTATCACCTTCTCTCTTCAGTAGAATGTTTCCTCCAGGAGAACTGGAGTTTTGTCTATTGTTTTACATCTGCATCTTCAGTTCTCAAAATGCATGGAAAGAATAAAAGAATGAACTTTGACCACTGCATTGGTAAAATAGGAGAAGCCTGAATAAAAGTGATTCCTTTTTTTTTTTTTTTTTGCGGTACACGGGCCTCTTACTGTTGTGGCTTCTCCGGTTGCAGAGCACAGGTTCCAGACGCTGAGGCTCCGCGGCACGTGGGGTTTTCTCCGACCGGGGCACGAACCCGCGTCCCCTGCATCATCAGGCGGACTCTCAACAACTGCGCCACCAGGGAAGCCCTACAGGGAAGCCCTACAGGGAAGCCCTAAAAGTGATTCTTAAGTAAAGACGAACCGATTTACCCTTCCGAGAAATATTCATTCTACCAAAAAAACAAAATGTACTTTCTTTCTTTTTTTTTTTTTTTTTTGTGGTACGCGGGCCTCTCACTGCTGTGGCCTCTCCCATTGCGGAGCGCAGGCTCTGGACGCACAGGTTCAGCGGCCATGGCTCACGGGACCAGCCGCTCCGCAGCATGTGGGATCTTCCCGGACCGGGGCACGATTCCGTATCCCCTGCATCGGCAGGCGGATTCTCAACCACTGCGCCACCAGGGAAGCCCCAAAATGTACTTTCTTGGCATGACAAGAGAGCAACCATGAATCTTTAAACCTCTGAGGACCCTGATTAACAACAACTCCTTCAAAAGTTTCTGTGGGAAGTTATACTCTCACTCCCTTGACGCCCCTCTGATTCTGCTCAGAACAATCTGTCAATTTTTTATAATGGCCTTCAGTGCCAGCAGCATCTTAATTTTCAATGGTGGCAAAACATTTTCCCCTTGAAAGTAGACTTGGCTTTAGAAAAAAAAAAAAAGAATCCCTTTGGAGTGAGGTTGGATGAAAAAGGAAACTCATAAAATCATTTCTGATCAGTGAAGGGAAGACTGTGTGGTAAACGGGAATTCTTTTTCTTTTTTTTTTGGAGTTAAGTTTTATTTGGGGCAAAGTGGGGACTGCAGCCTGGGAGACAGTGTTTCAGATAGCTCTGAAAAACTGCTCCTGGGAATTCTTGTATGGTTTGTAAACTGGCTCTGAAGGCAATTTCAAGAAACTGGAAAATTCATAAGAGTGAAAATACTGTTGAAATAAGTATTTTAGTGTTTTGTTTCATTAGTTTAGTCCTATGGTTAAACATAATGTTCAAAGTATACAATGCCCATTGGAAGGTAAGAATTAAGAATACATGGAAGAACTAAAATATTAAGAATACAGAGAAGTCTGGGGGTTGTTATGGTAGATGAAATTATTTAGAGTTTACAAAGCCTTTACTAGATATCATGGTGATCATCTCACAATGTATGCAAAGGTCAAATCATTGTGCAGTACACCTGAAACTAACATAGTATTGTACATCGGCTATATTTCAACTAAAAAAAAAAGGATTGAGCAAAACAAACAAACCAAACACCCCACAAAAAACCAAACAAACAAAGTCTGTATGTCCCAGCTTAGAATGCAACACTTTTCTGTGCTAGTGTCACTAAGCAGGTCTCTAACAATTCTATTCTGTGTTTCATGAGACTGAACTGTGTCCATACTGTTCATAGGTTTCCTTACTGTTGATATTTTTGTTATCCACTTAGATACTAGTGTGCATGTATTGTTTACATCTTACAATTCTGAATCACCCTCAAAGTTAAACTTAATAATACGTATTTAAAAGAAAAGTAAAGAAATAAAGCCACCTCTTCCCAATTTCAGTTGAGGAGTTACTAGATCAAACAGAGAAGAAGAAAGAAATGAGACTCATTAAGAACATGAGTAAAATACAAACTATGAAGCTGAAAGTTGGCTGCAAATAATGGTGCTTAAGTTACTTCAATATATTTTCTTAATATACTTTGAAGAATGTTCTGATATTTTAATTTATAAACTATGAGAAGACCCAAAATGAAGAGATACTCAAAAGTGTCCAAAGCCACACACTACCACTTTAAGAGGATATTTCTTTTGTTACCTAGATTCTTGAACAAAATAAGCTTTAGCTGTGAGAGATCTGTTACTAATACCAGGAAATAAAATAGTCCCCTGAGAGGTCAAATCTCTTCCTTCTCCTACTTCTCTCTCCTGTTAGTCATTCTCAGATTACTATCGATAATTTAGATCAGTCATATGAGCATTTTTGGACAGTAAGAGAGTTAAATTGATTTCTTCAAATTGAAACTACCAACAAAAATATTAATATTTTATAATAATGTATTTTCTATGGGAATATTTTGATTGAGAAGAATTGACACATACATATAAATGGAAGGAAGTAATTATGATTCTATTATTAGCAGTTATTGAGGAAATAATTTCAGAAAATGGTTATATCCATCTGTCTGAGAAAACAGACTTTAACACAAAATGAAGTCATATTCATTACATGAAAACAATGATCAGAACCTAGTAGTAAAGCCAGCTAAATGTGTTTCTACCAAGCTCAGAGTTTAAGTTTTCATGCATTTTTAAATGTTTCTGGTCTCAAAACATCGAACAGCTGACAATTTCCCCCAAGAGAACAATACCTTGAGGAGAAAGGCAATTAGAATATGGATTGACCAGCAATCAGTAATCATTACTTGGTACATTAAATGTAGTAGGCTGGCACCTGGTTAAGTAATTTAGAAACTGGTTAAATATCTGGAAAATGGAGCTTTCTCAAGTTAACTGTGAAAGCTCAGAGAAATAAAATGGACTTTCTCACAGTTACAACATATCAGGAAGAAAACTGCTGAATAAGGCTTTAGAAAGTTAAAATTGGGTGAACACATTAAAAGCAATTGGACTAAAAGGGATTGAAGTAAAAATCTGTTATTTCTGGAAAGTTTAAATGCCCCACAGTTTACAACTGAAAAGAATGGATGATACATTTCATATCAAGGTTCAATATTTCCATGAAGGTAGTTTAAATAAACTGTACAATTCAGAAAAAGCTTTTCATAAAATTCTTCAACTAGAAGAGAAGAAATGAAAATTACTTACAAACCAGTGAGACAAGAACTTCCACAAACTCACTTCACTGGTGACATTTTTCCACCTACCTCACTGTCCCACACACTCTACCTTCCCTCCCATTTCCACCTGTGAACTGTCCAAGCTCTAACAGGGCCAACCCGTCCCCTGCAACCCAGACCGCACAGCTTCTCATTCAAGGACAAGACTCCAGTGACCCACTCACCATTTTCTAACACCATCAATTTCTCCCCACGTCATTCGATTCTTCTCTTTAGCAAACAAACGTGCCACTGTTTCTCTCATCTTAAAACAGACAAATGCCCTTTCCTGGACCCCAATTCCTCCTCAAACTACCAACCCATTTTTCTCCTTCCTTTTATAGCAAACTTCCTAGAAAGAGTTATCTATAATCTCAGTTTCTATTTCCTCTTATTCCCTTTTGAACCCATTTCAATCAGGTATCCACCCTACCCACTGCACAGTCACCTCCATGATAAGAAATCCAACCGTCACTTCTCAGTTCTCAACTTACTTGACCCCTCGGCAGTAGTGGACACAGGCATCACTGCCTCCTTCCTGAGATCACCTTCCTTTGGCTTCCAGGACATCAGAATGCTTCATCTTCCTGCTCAGTGTTCTGATATGTCTCTTCCTCATCTTGATACCTTAATGTTAGCCAGTCCCAGCGCTCAGGCCCTGAACATTCTCTTTTTGCCCACACTTATTTCCAAAGTCAGCTACTCAGTCTCATTGTTTAAATGCCATTTGCCTACTGAGAATTCCCAAATTTATACCTCCACAGGACTGACCTATATTTGGAATGCATGTTCGGAATATTTTAGAGATGTATTGTTTTCATAACTCCCCCCACCTCCCATGCTGCCTTTCTTCCGGAGTAAACAAAAAAAAAAAAAAAAAAAAGGACTCTATTTATTGTGGACAATCAAAAACTAATTTAGGGCTTCTTCCCTGGTGATGCAGTGGTTAAGAATCTGCCTGCCAATGCAGGGGACACGGGTTCGATCCCTGGTCAGGGAAGATCCCACATGCTGTGGAGCAACTAAGCCCGTGCGCCACAACTACTGAGCCTGTGCTCTAGAGCCCATGAGCCACAACTACTGAAGCCTGCGCACCTAGAGCCCATGCTCCACAACAAGAGAAGCCACCACAATGAGAAGCCCCTGCAATGAGAAGCCCACGCACTGCAACGAAGAGTAGCCCCCGCTTGCTGCAAAGCCCAGGCACAGCAATGGAGACCCAACGCAGCCAAAAGTAAGTAAATAAAATAAATACATTTATTTTAAAAAAACCCCTAATTTAAAAGTACATTCATTCAAAAAACCTTTATTGACATGTATGATTTTCTTAACTGCTAGGTGTGAGGGCTATAAAAATGAATAAATCACCTGTTCTCCCATAACCTAGGTCTAACTATATTCAGATACATACAAATTCATTAAAGTCTATGAAGAAATAAAGAGGATCTATGCCCATTTGAAACAAAATAGTAACTGATAAGATGTTTTTAAATGGACACATAATTTTGTGTTCTTTCATATTTTTATTGAATAACTTTTATTTCTGAGTAAGCCTGTAGTTTTATAGAAGCATTAGTTTAACATGATTCACTTTTATTAAGTTGGTCTTTTTGACAAATAACAGATGGATGACAGAAAATTTATGCTTTAAAAAATTACAGTATATCTGCAAACATCTTATTACAGACTTCAAGGAAAAAAATCCTTCATTATTGTTATTTCAAATGTACTCTGTACATTTAAAGTTAGTTTAAAAAATGACACAACACATGATAATCAAAACTGCAATTTGAAAAAGGCATGCAATTTAAAACATGGAAGGAGATTGGGGATATAATAATAGAATGGTGATTCAACTCTCACAAAAGTATACAATCCAACTTCTACTGAATTTGAACTCAATCCTTATCCAATTATTGCTAAACAAACAGGGTGAAGGAATAATAAAGAACTTGTTCAACTAACAACATGGTTAAAAACATGGCATGTGAATGCTGGCTCTGTCTCTTCCAAGTTGTGTGAGCATGAGGCAGTCTAAGTTTTAGTATCTTTATCTGTAAAACGAAGATAAGGCTGCCTCTCATCTCATGACGGTGATTACTAAGTAAGATAATACACGTAAATACCTTAGCACAGTGCCAGATCTATAAACTAAGGACTTAACAAATATTAGCTATTATTACCATTATATTTAATTTCTTAAATTTGTTTACTACATCTTGTTTTTTTCCTAAGAAGGTTTTTTTCACCAGAACTATTCAAATGAACAAGTAACAAAAATAATTAAAACAAAGAGAATATTCACACTGAGCTCTGAATTCTGCCTGAAAGTTTTTAAGCAATACAGTTCATTAGAGAGAACAAAGCTATACTTTGAAATCAATTTGTTCTGTCAAAAAGACAAAATGCTCAGAGGATGTAATTGAATGACCATAATGCACCCTGGCCAAGAAGCAGGGCTTTAACTTGCTTTTTAAAGTACATGCAGGTGAGCACTGTTCTTTCCATTTTAATATAGACTTCCCGCCCCACCTGAAGTAGATAATTGTTGTATACTTTTAAGTCACTTTGTCAGTGTTCTTGAACTGTGAAAGTAATTCAGTGTTGAACTCATAAAATATACTCTCCAAGGTCCAAGTTTAAGTGAGCACAGTGATTTGTTTCTTAACAATAGAGCCCAACTAAATTTAAAAACTCCTTCGTACTGGACAGTCCTTGAAGCTTTGAGCACCTTTCTTATCCACAGCTCTTCTGAGCAAAGCAGTCAAGGCCAGTTTTTGTGCCTGTAACCAACTGTCGCCACCCCCTCACCTCTCATGATCAAAGTCTCTAGCCTCGCCTCCATTCCCACCACACGATTCCCTTTCCTGCTATCACGGCCACGGCCATTACCCTTATACCACTCATGATCAATATGAATAAATTAAGCCCTTTACTTACATTATTCCATTTAATCCTCAGAACAACTTGAGATGTGTTGTTTCATAGTTGAGGAAATCAACACACAGAGAACTTAAGAATACTTTTTGGCCTATGTTCATGTATTTGGTGAATGAGAAAGCCAGAATTTAGATCAAAGTTTTAATAACTACAAAGCACATGTTCTTACCATAGCCTAGTGTATCATTGGCACAGAGCTAATGCTAAAAAATGATTTGTTGCATGAATGGATAAATAAAAGTTGCCACGCTCTGGGTCATGAAGCAGTGGTAATGGTTCACTGGACAACTGGCAGGAGATGCTGACTGACAGGATATTCTAGACTTGATATTATCTAGGTCACCCTGTAAATTCCTTTTGTGGGACAAGAACACATAAAGTGGGACAAGAGAGAAAGCAGTGGTTTAGAGTCATAAAGTTAAGAAAATTGGTGTAAACATAAGCCGAAAAGGTAAAAAGCATTATATCTGCTGGTAGTAACAACAGCAGCAGAGACAGAGGACACATCATTTGGATGGAACAGCACCCTTGGGGCAATGGCAATAACCTGAACATCATTCTGTACTCCAAGTGGCTGACTGCTGTGGAGGCTGCCAATGTGCTCTTTCAAACTCTTTCTGGTTCCTCTTTTGCCATCCAAGCACCAATCCTTTTCTCAGAATACAACACTTTCATCCATCTGCTCTAGTCAGATGTTTATTCCCCCCCACATACAATCCCGTATCGTGTTCTGTATTTTCTCTCTATCCTCACTGCTTCGGTTCTGGTCGAGCCCACCACCATCTCCTGTCTGGATCACGGCAAGTTCCAGCCAATCTCCATCCATTCTCCACATGGCTGGCCTTCCAGCCCCACCTTCTGCACTTGGCTAGGACTTACTCATCTCTCATTTAAAACACTTTCTTTGGGCTCCCCTGGTGGCGCAGTGGTTGAGAATCCGCCTGCTGATGCAAGGGACACGGGTTCGTGCCCCGGTCCGCGAACATCCCACATGCCGCGGAGCGGCTGGGCCCGTGAGCCATGGCCGCTGAGCCTGCGCGTCCGGAGCCTGTGCTCCGCAACGCGAGAGCCCACAACAGTGAGAGGCCCACATACCACAAAAAAAAGAAAAAAAAAAAAAACACTTTCTTTGGGGAAGCTCACCTTCAGAGTGGGGTTGGTCCTCCTGTTAGTGAGTCTTTTGACACTCGCTACTTTTCTAACACTTGTCACACTGACTTAGAATGACTTGTTCAATTTAACAAGTCTCTGTTTCTAGATCACAGGCTCCTTGAAGACAACACTGTGTTTGTTTTGTTCAATCCTATACTCCAAGTACAGTGCCTGACCCAGAAGAAGTATACAATAAATATTTGCTTAATAAATATTGATGACTATTTCTTCACATAATACATCGCCTGCAGTATCCTGAAGGTCTCTGTTTCTAGACACCTAAAAAAAAAAAAACCAAACCCTCAAGGTATGATCTGAAAGTGTTTACAAACAGAACTAGAAACTAGCCCACCTCCATGGAGGACTGACATCATGCATGTACTGTGCAGAGTGATCTGGGATGGGGAAGGGGTGGGAGGTAGACTTCCTTTAGTATCTAAAGGGAAACCACTGGCAATCTTTAAGTGGTAGAACGACCTGATCAGATCTGTTTTAGGTAGAAAAATTTGGTGGCAGTGGATGGACTAAGGACTGTTAAGACTTGGAGAAGGAAGAGCAGCTGGGGTGCAATTAGAATGCTACAGGTGAGAGGCTTTTTTAATGGCAGAGACAGCCTCCCATATGGCCATGTTGTTTTAGTTCTGACAGAGAAGTCAGTTAAAGGATTGTCTGGAAAGATTTTTCCTCCCTGAAAGCAGAGACTCAAAAGAAGAGATCACTTTCCCAGACCCTGATGTCTCTGGACATGGCTGTGTGTGGCTGTGATGCCAGGTACCTTGCAAGCGTAAATTGACGAGCCCAAGAAAAAACAGTCATGAAGAGCAAAGAGGAAGGTTAAAAAGAGTCCAAATCCTTGATGACATTGTTGAAGGCTTTATAAAAATTAAACTAAAAATAAGTTTTGCTTTTAAAAAAAAGGTCGAGATCTTAAACTTCTGAGGGTCAAAGATCTCGTCCCTCTTCCTCCAATAAGATGTCATATCCTCAACTTTACCTTCACAGGGCTTTTTCCACTCATCCCATCCAAGTAAGTTAGGATGTGACTTAAATAGGAGGAGTATTTATTATCTCAGTTATCGAGAAATCTCAGCTTTCTTGGCTTCATGAGATGGCTGACCGGGGGTCTCAGGGAGCTGGCTGGGGTATGGAGAGCATGAAATCCCATTTTCTAACATGTAACATACACCTCAATTTTATATGAAAAGTGAACATAAATAAGTATTCTACCCATCAAAAAAACTCTCCAATTAAATTCCCCCCCGCCAAATACAATAAGAAAACAGGGAGACAAATGAGGAGGGGCAGTACTGAAATACTTTTCTTTCTTTTAATGAAAACTTCTTATAAACTGAGATGCTTATGTACCAGCAAGTAGGATAGACCCTATTTTCCCCTTTATCTATCTATATGAGGCATATGGTTGTTTTCCTTCCTTTCATCCATCCAATATTTGCTATTGTTAATCATACATCTATTACTTAGATGTTAATGAGAGCACATCATTTTCTCTGACCTCAAAGAATTATTCAGAATTCACCTTAAGAAGACTCACAAATTATCTGCTTAGCAAAGTTCCCAGCACATGGTAGGCAATCAAATATTTGTTTAATGCATCTGTTCTCTAGCATAATATTTGTGAGGGTTCTGAAATTTTGTGAAGGTAAAATCTTCAGGATACAGCATCTGATTAGAGGAGGGGGTGAGGAAATAAATCACTAGAAGGTACAATTTTGAGCTTTGGAAGGTCTTTATTAGATACAAAACCCAGTCCTTCATATAAACCTCAATTTCTTCCTAACATTCCTGCCAAACAATTCTGCCTGTGCTTGAATCTTACAACTGGTAAAGAGGTCGTTCTGGGCTAAGGGAGGTCAGCCTGTCATTATACAGTCCTGACTGTTAAAATGGTCTTCTTTAGAGTGAGACAAAATCTGTTCCCCAGTTAACAGAGATGAAATTCCCATAGTCTGTCCCAATTATGGCACTTTAAAGAGAAGTAGTGGAGGTTTGATGGAATTAAGAGTGACCTAGTGACACAAGACGAGGTAAAACTTTGAACAAGTCCTATAAACAATCTGAGACTGATGTTCTCTTTATCTAAGAGAGAATGGCAATCTTCACCTGCCACATTCATTGTAAAAAGTAAATGAGATAACGTAAGTGAGTACACACAGTGCTTGCTGGCACGTAAGCATTTTTTAAGGTGTGCATGAAGATGACACCACTGAGCACTTCTAAAGATTACCCTTTGCAAAAGGATGAGTGTAAGTGTTCAAAAACTACACTATAAAGTGGACCAGCCATATTAATATCAATTAGATTTAAAATCTTAATGCACAGATATGTCATTTAACAAATAACCTCAGTTATATATGGCAAGCAGTGGGTTATAATGTCTAGAGCCGTATTAGTCTCTTGAAAACTTTTATATTGAAATGAATAAATATTCGTGATTCCACTTTTCTTACATTCACAGGAATATGCTGGACTTGGACATCCAAGAAATGTTAATTCAAAAGTGATGATAATGAAGATGATGTCGACAACAAAAATACAGGTACCTCTCATGGAGAAGTGCTCTGTGCCAGGCAACATACCAAAGTCTTCACATCTAAATAGCTTTAAGTGCTCACAGAAACCTTCTGAAGTAGATATTATTATTAACATTTCCATTTTATAAATATGATACTGAACCTAAGATAGCTTAATTTACTCGAATAAGGTCACACTATAAGTGGCTGAGGCTGAATTTGAAACCTGGTCTTTGATGTTATATTCCCTCTATTGGTTCCTTAACCCATAAAATAAGTGGGCCTGACAGAATTATTATAAAATATATTCACTCACTGAATTCTGTTTTAAATGAGATTATCTACCAATAGGGGAATACGTGACTATTTCACATTATTATATCATCTCTCCTTTATGATGACTGTGACTAGTGACTGGTGTGCCTATTAAAAAAATAAAAGGTAATACTAATAAAAACATTCTAATTTAATTAAAAAAAAATTTGTACACTGGAGTAACTCTCACAAAATGCACCCAGAAACACAGAACGGTATATATCAAGCACGAATGTAATATTTTCAAAACCACTGACAAGATATATTCAAAAGCTCTGCAACATAACAGTCTAGGAGCATTGACATTTTAAATAGTAATCAAAATACAGGATCAACAAGGGCTGGTATAATTTTAGAAAAACACTGCTTAGAACTACTCTGAGTTTGCTGTGAAACAATTAAAACTCTTAACCATCATTTAAATGTTAAAAATTTATAATATATGGGGTACAATTTTTAAATTTAAAAATTTTAATCTATATGCATTTATTTAAGCTGCAAGCACTTTCTTAGGGGCCTACTTTACAGTTTGCACAGAGGGTAGCCATCTGTCAACCAGCCACCTTCAGTGCCATCCAGTGATCCATGGTGGAAGGAACCTGTGGTCTCTGTTGCTTCATCTAATTCCAAGTCCTGCAGTAATTTGTCACCCAACAGCTCACTCCTCCTGGTCCAACCAAGGCCAAGTCTGACTACTCACTCAGACCCTTTGGGACAAATCTTACTTTTTGGCTATACTTAATAATGAATATTATATAACGAAAATACTATCGTTATAGAACTAAACCTCCCACAAAACCCATAATGGTTACATTATGTTTCCAGTTACCTATGCAAGAGAAACATTGGTAACTTTTCCCTATAACCATAAACCCACCTCAATATTACCACCATTGAGTTGATAGCAACAAAGAGAATTATAGTTATAGGAGGATAAATCTTCCAAAGTGCTAGCCTCTGAGTTCCAAGGGTAAAAACAAAACAAAACACCAATTATTAAAATGACAGTCCTATATGTCACTAATCATATTGAACTTTTAATCTCTAATCCATCTCTACAGAGAACACTAAACCACACAGGGAAATTTAACAGCAGAAAGAAAGAAAAATCAATAATTACTGAACTGGCATATACCAGGCAGTAGCCAGGTCCCTTATATATTCATCTTCAGACTCATAACAATCTTTTATGGTTGGAATTGTTATTTCAGTGTTATGGTGAGGAAACAGGCTTAAAGGTCAAGGTTATGTTGTTGGCTACCTTCCTGACACCATGCCGCCTGTGGTGAGGAAAAACTCACACTCAACTTTCCTCCCTTTAAAGAATATTATTGAACATAAACCACTCTAACAATGTCCTAAAACTTTAGAGAAGGTACTGTGATAAGTCCTTGTAACAAAGCTAAATTCCTCTTGTTCTAAATTCTATCTTTGAATAGCTCAAAAAGAAAATCAAAGCTGTCTAGCACTTGACAATCCATCCAACTTTTCAGAAACATAGAGAGCATTTTATTCAAGGAAAAGCATTATAAATTATAAACACCAAAGAGTTCCTGGCCTAAATAAAACAGACTACCTAATCCTATTCAGTTACTGAATGTGAAGTGCTAAAAGAATTAGCTTAATGCCATGAGCCTGTTAAGATGATACCAGGAAGAAAGGAGATCACCATAACCAAGTTTCGAAGTCAGATGGTACTGTCTTCGAATAATATCTCTTAAAGACAAACTCTGCATGTACTATACAGTATGTGTAATTGAGATACCTTTGATAGTGAAATGTTGAGAAAGGCAGAAAAAAGTAGTATTTGTTTTCAAAAAGTAATTATTATTTGTTAAATTCTTTTGGTAGACTGTAATCCAATACAGTAACCCTTGGAGCTGTCTTTTTTTTGGGGGGGGGGAGGGGGAAGCTGGGACGAAGTGAGAGAGAAGCATGGACATATATACACTACGAAAGGTAAAATAGATAGCTAGTGGGAAGCAGCCACATAGAACAGGGAGACCAGCTTGGTGCACTGTGAACACCTAGAGGGGTGGGATAGGGAGGGTGGGAGGGAGACTCAAGAGGGAGGAGATATGGGGATATATGTATATGTATAGCTGATTCACTTTGTTACACAGCAGAAACTAACACAACATTGTAAAACAATTATACTCCAATAAAGATGTGAAGAAAAAAAGATAATTTTGTTTAGTTCTAACAGAAGTGAGAAAAAGTGTGGCCAGGTTTTCTTGAGGTGCTTTTAGCATACAAAGCATTTTGATTTCTCCCAGATTAAAGTCTACATATTTGGTCTTGTAGTGTCTAATATTTCTTTTTTTTTTAATTTTTAAATTTATTTTTTTATACAGCAGGTTCGTATTAGTAATCAATTTTATACACATAAGTGTATACATGTCAATCCCAATCACCCAATTTATCATACCACCACCCCCAACCACCGGCAGCTTTCCCCACTTGTGTCCATACATTTGTTCTCTACATCTGTGTCTCTATTTGTGCCCTGCAAACCGGTTCATCTGTACCATTTTTCTAGGTTCCACATATATGCGTTAATATATGATATTTGTTTTTCTCTTTCTGACTTACTTCACTCTGTATGACAGTCTCTTAGATGCATCCACATCTCTACAAATGACCCAAGTTAATTCCTTTTTATGGCTGAGTAATATTCCATTGTATATATGTACAACATCTTCTTTATCCATTCATCTGTCGATGGGCATTTAGCTTGCTTCCATGACCTGGCTATTGTAAATAGTGCTGCAATGAACATTGGGGTGCATGTGTCTTTTTGAATTATGGTTTTCTCTGGGTACGTGCCCAGTACTAGGATTGTTGAATCATATGGCAATTCTATTTTTACTTTTTTAAGGAACCTCCATACTGTTCTCCATAGTGTATGTATCAATTTACATTCCCAACAGTGCAAGAGGGTTCCCTTTTCTCCACACCCTCTCCAGCATTTGTTGTTTGTAGATTTTCTGATGATGCCCATTCTAACTGGTGTGAGGTGATACCTCATTGTAGTTTTGATTTGCATTTCTCTAATAATTAGTGATGTTGAGCAGCTTTTCATGTGCTTCTTGGCCATCTGTATGTCTTCTTTGGAGAAATGTCTATTTAGGTCTTCTGCCCATTTTTGGATTGGGTTGCTTGGTTTTTAAATATTGAGCTGCATGAGTTGTTTATAAATTTTGGAGATTAATCCTTTGTCTGTTGATTCATTTGCAAATATTTTCTCCCATTCTGAGGGTTGTCTTTTCATCTTCTTTATGGTTTCCTTTGCTGTGCAAAAGCTGTGAAGTTTCATTAGGTCCCATTTGTTTATTTTTGTTTTTATTTCCATTACTCTAGGAGGTGGATCAAAAAAGGTCTTGCTGTGAGTTATGTCAAAGAGTGTTCTTCCTATGTTTTCCTCTAAGAGTTTTATAGTGTCCAGTCTTACATTTAGGTCTTGAATGCATTTTGAGTTTATTTTTGTGTATGGTGTTAGGGAGTTTTCTAATTTCATTCTTTTACATGTAGCTGTCCAGTTTTTCCAGTACCACTTGTTGAAGAGACTGTCTTTCCTCCATTGTATATTCTTGCCTCCTTTGTCATAGATTAATTGACCATAGGTGCGTGGGTTTTTCTCTGGGCTTTCTATCTTGTTCCATTGATCTACGTTTCTGTTTTTGTGCCAGTACCATATTGTCTTGATTACTGGAACTTTGTAGTATAGTCTGAAGTCAGGGAGTCTGATTCCTCCAGCTCCGTGTTTTTTCCATCAAGACTGCTTTGGCTATTCAGGGTCTTTTGTGTCTCCATACAAATTTTAAGATTCTTTTCTTCTAGTTCTGTAAAAAATGCCATTGGTAATTTGATAGAGATTGCATTGAATCTGTAGATTGCTTTGGGTAGTATAGTCATTTTCACAATATTGATTCTTCCAATACAAGAACATGGTATGTCTCTCCATCTGTTGGTATCACCTTTAAATTCTTTCATCAGTCTCTTATAGTTTTCTGCATACAGGTCTTTTGTCTCCTTAGGTAGGTTTATTCCTAGGTATTTTATTCTTTTTATTGCAGTGGTAAATGGGAGTGTTTGCTTAATTTCTCTTTCACATTTTTCATCATTCGTGTATAGGAATGCAAGAGATTTCTGTGCATTTATTTTGTATCCTGCAACTTTACCAAATTCATTGATTAGCTCTACTAGTTTTCTGATGGCATCTTTAGGATTCTCTATGTATAGTATCATGTCACCTGCAAACAGTGACAGTTTTACTTCTTCTTTTCCAATTTGTATTCCTTTTATTTATTTTTCTTCTCTGATTGCCATGGCTAGGAATTCCAAAACTATGTTGAATAATAGTGGCTAGAGTGGACATCCTTGTCTTCTTTCTGGACTTAGAGGAAATGCTCTCAGTTTTTCACCATTGAGAATGATGTTTGCTGTGGGTTTGTTGTACATGGCCTTTATTATGTTGAGATAGGTACCCTCTATGCCCACTTTCTGTAGAGTTTTCATCATAAATCAGTGTTGAATTTTGGCAAAAGCTTTTTCTGCATCTATTGAGATGATCATATGGTTTTTATTCTTCAATTTGTTAATATGTTGTATCACATTGATTGATTTGCGTATATTGAAGAATTCTTGCATCCCTGGAATAAACCCCACTTGATCATGGTGTATGATCCTTTTAATATGCTGTTGGTTTCTGTTTGCTAGTATTTTGTTGAGGATTTTTGCATCTATATTCATCAGTGATATTGTTCTGCAATTTTCTTTTTTTGTAGTATCTTTGTCTGGTTTTGGTATCAGGGTGATGGTGGCCTCATAGAATGAGTTTGGGAGTGTTCCTTCCTCTGTAATTTTTTGGAAGAGTTTGAGAAGGATGGTTGTTAGCTCTTCTCTAACTGTTTGATAGAATTGACCTGTGAAGCCATCTGGTCCTGGACTTCTGTTTGTTGGACGCTTTTTTTTTTTTTTTTTTTTGTGATACGCGGGCCTCTCACTGTTGTGGCCTCTCCCATTGCGGAGCACAGGCTCCGGACGCGCAGGCTCAGCGGCCATGGCTCACGGGCCCAGCCGCTCCGCGGCATGTGGGATCTTCCCAGACCGGGGCACGAACCCGTGTTCCCTGCATCAGCAGGCGGATTCTCAACCACTGTGCCACCAGGGAAGCCCCTGTTGGACGCTTTTTAATCACAGTTTCAATTCCAGTGCTTGTGATTGGTCTGTTCATATTTTCTATTTTTCCTGGTTCAGTCTTGGAAGGTTATACGTTTCTAAGAATTTGTCCCTTTCTTCCAGGTTGTCCATTTATTGGCATGGAGTTGCTTGTGGTATAGTCTCTTAGGATGTTTTGTACTTCTGAGGTGTCGTTGTAACTTCTCGTTTTTCATTTCTAATTTTATTGATTTGAGTCCTCTCCCTCTTTTTCTTGATGAGTATCAAGTTTGTTTATCTTCTCAAAGAACCAGATTTTAGTTTTATTGATCCTTTGCTATGGTTTTCTTTGTTTCCATTTCATTTATTTCTGCTCTGATCTTTATGGTTTCCTTCTTTCTGCTAACTTTGGGTTTTGTTTGTTCTTCTTTCTCTAGTCCCTTCAGGTGTAAGGTTTCAATTGTTTATTTGAGATTTTTCTTGTTTCTTGAGGTAGGCATGTATAGCTATAAACTTTCCTCTTAGAACTACTTTTGCTGCACCCCATAGGTTTTGGATCGTTGTGTTTTCATTGTCATTTGTCTCTAGGTATTTTTTGATTTCCTCTTTGATTTCTTCAGTGCTCTCTTGGTTATTTACTAACGTATTGTTTAGCCTCCATGTGTTTGTGTTTTTTACGGTTTTTTCCCCTGTAATTCGTTTCTAATCTCATAGCATTATGGTCAGAAAAGAAGCTTGATATGATTTCAATTTTATTAAGTTTACTGAGGCTTGACTTGGGACCGAAGATGTGATATATCCTGGAGAATGTTTCATGCCCACTTGAGAAGAAAGTGTAATCTGCTGGTTTTGGATGGAATGTTCTGTAAATATCAGTTAAATCTATCTGGTCTATTGTGTCATTTAAAGCTTGTGTTTCCTTATTAATTTTCTGCTTGGCTGATCTGTCCATTGGTGTAAGTGAGGTGTTAAAGTCCTCCACTATTACTGTGTTACTGTCGATTTCCTCTTTTATAGCTGTTAGCAGTTGCCTTATGTAATGAAGTGCTCCTATGTTGGGTACATTTATATGTATAATTGTTATATCTTCTTCTTGGATTGATCCCTTGATCATTATGTGGTGTCCTTCCTTGTCTCTTGTAACATTCTTTATTTTAAAGTCTATTTTATCTGATATAAGTATTGCTACTCCAGCTTTCTTTTGATTTCCATTTGCATGGAATATCTTTTTCCAACCCCTCACTGTCAGTCTCTATGTGTCCCTAGGTCTGAAGTGGGTCTCTTGTAGACAGCATATAGATGGGTCTCGTGTTTTTATCCATTCAGCAAGCCTGTGTGTTTTGGTTGGAGCACTTAATCCATTCACGTTTAAGGTAATTATCAATATGTATGTTCCTGTGACCATTTTCTTAATTGTTTTCGGTTTGTTTTTGTAGATTCCTTTCTTCTCTTGTGTTTCCCACTTAGAGAAGTTCCTTTAGCATTTGTTGTAGAGCTGGTTTGGTGGTGCTGAATTCTCTTAGTTTTTGCTTGTCTGTAAAACTTTTGATTTCTCCATCGAATGTGAATTAGATCCTTGCTAGGTAGAGTAATCTTGGATGTAGGTACTTCCCTTTCATCACTTTACGTATATCATGCCACTCCCTTCTGGCTTGTAGAGTTTCTGCTGACAAATCAGCTGTTAACCTTATGGGAGATCCCTTTTATATTATTTGTCATTTTTCTGTTGCTGCCTTCAATAATTTTTGTCTTTAATTTTTGCCAATTTGATTACTATGTGTCTCGGAGTGTTTCTCCTTGAGTTTATCCTGCCTGGGATTTGCTGAGCTTCCTGGAGTTTGGTGGCTATTTCCTTTCCCATTTTAGGGAAGTTTTCAACTATAATCTCTTCAAATATTTTCTCAGGTCCTTTCTCTCTCTCTTCTCCTTCTGGGACCCCTATAATGCAACTGTTGTTGCATTTAATGTTGTCCCAGAGGTCTCTTAGGCTGTCTTCATTTCTTTTCATTCTTTTTCCTTTATTCTGTTCCACAGCAGTGAATTCCACCATTCTGTCTTCCAGGTCACCTATCTGTTCTTCTGCCTCAGTTATTCTGCTATTGATTCCTTCTAGTGTAGTTTTCATTTATTTTATTGTTCATCTCTGTTTGTTTGTTCTTTAATTCTTTTAGGTCTTTGTTAAACATTTCTTGCATCTTCTTGATCTTTGCCTCCATTCTTTTTCAGAGGTCCTGGATCATCTTCACTATCATTATTCTGAATTCTTTTTTCTGGAAGGTTGCCTATCTCCACTTCATTTAGCTGTTTTTCTGAGGTTTTATATTGTTTCTTCATCTGGAACATAGCCCTCTGCCTTTTCATCTTGTCTATGTTTCTGTGAATGTGTTTTTTTTCCCATGGGCTGCAGGATTGTAGTTCTTCATGCTTCTGCTGTCTGCCCTCCAGTGGATGCGGCTATCTAAGAGGCTTGTGCAAGTTTCCTGATGGGAGGGACTGGTGGTGGGTAGAGCTGGCTCTGAGCTGGTTTTTAATTATTAAAAAGATTAGAGAGGAAACAAAACGCTTATCTCAAGGAGATACCTGTACTCTCATGTTCATTACAGCATTATTCACGATAGTCAAGGTATGGAAATAACCTAAGTGCACATCAATGAATGAATGGATCAAGAAAATGTGGTGTGTATATATTCATATACAACATGTAATGGAATATTATTCAGCTTTAAAAATAAGGAAATCCTGCCGTTTCATCCTGACAACATGGATGAATCTGGAGTCCATCATGCTGCATGAAATAAGCTAGGCAGAAAGTGCCACATGGAATCACTTCTCTGTGGAATCTAAAGAAGAAAAAAAAAAAGAAACTCAGGGAAACAGAGAGTAAAAATGTGGTTCTAGGAGTGAGAGATGGGGGTGGGGAAAACAGGGAAAGATTGGTAAAAAGGGCACAAAGTTTCAGGAATAAAATGAATAAGGTCAGGCAATCTAATGTATAACATGGTGACTACAGTTGATAGTACTGTATTGTATAATCGTAATTTGCTAAGAAAGCAAACATTAAATGTTTTTGCCACAAAAAAAAGAAAGGTAAATACGTGAAATATGTGAGGTGATGGATGCATGAATTAACTCAATGGGGGTGCTGTCGCAATGTATACATATGTGAAACCATCACGCTGTACACTTTAGACATCTTACAGTTTTATATGTCAATTGTAACTCATTAAAGTTGAAAAAAGACTGGAGAAGAGTTTTCCATATATTTTATTACAGCTTCTGTGAGAAGTATTCTCAGCTTCTTCTATCTGTTCTGAAAACAGATACCTCACATTCATATACTTTAATGATAGCGCCACCTCACAAAAAGCTTTTTTCCCCCCAACTCTACTGATAATTTATAGAAAGTATATTTAGAATCCAAACCTGAAACAAGTATACTGTGACAACCACGGATAGTGCATCTCTTTACCTGAGATTTAGCTCACGGTCTGCCTCTGATAAGAAACACATCTTTCTAAAAAGCCCTCAGTTTTCTTTAGTACAAAAACCAGTAGGCTGTTCTTTTTCTGTGACACCCCATATAATGCCTTCCTTCCAGAATATTTTTCCCCTTGAAATTAAGCCATGAAATAAAATGTCCTGCTCGAAAAACAGTGTATTAGTGAAATGGGACCCAGGTATATAATTTGGGCTGAACTGTAGAGTGAATAAAGAGCCATATTCTTACTTAGGGAAAATATCTATCAAATACAACATTTAATATCAGTTCCATGTCACATTTCTAGGTAAAATATCAGTTTACAAATAAGATACTATGATTTGATGAAGAATGTATTAACAAACAATGATACATGTAAGTTATTTAAAAAGGTTGGTACTAAACAAAAAAGTAAAATACGTGAAGTCTGCCTTTGGCCAGTGCTGTCCCTGGTGATGTTCCGTTCCAGGCAATACTTTCTCTCAAGCTGCTCATGCCCCATCTGCTACAGGCATTTCTTTCACATGGGTACCCTGTGAGCTAAACTTCTCTCTACATCTCCTCTTATTCATGTTGGGGAAAGCTGTTTATAGAGCCATGACTTTTGGCTCTTATTGACTTCCTTCTCCTCCCTGGAATACAGAAATGACATGGCATTCCACTAGCCGAACTGGACCAGGGGACAACCTTCAGACTAAAAACTAAAGGATAAAGATGGTAAGCATAAAGACCGAAGGAGATAATCCCTCACCCTCATCCTTTCCAACCTGGGCCTGGAAGAACAGCTCCTGCAAAGAAGGGTCTCAAGAAGAGGGACTGCCATCAATGAAGTGGTGACCAGAGAATATAGCATCAACATTCACAAGCACATCCATGGACTGGGGTTCAAGACGCCTGCCCCTCAGACACTAAAAAAAATTGGAAGTTCTCCATGAAGGAGATGGGAACTCCAGATGTGCGCACTGACATCAGGCTCAACAAAGCTGTCTGGACCAAAGGAATCAGAATGTCCCATACTGGATCCATGTGTGGTTGTTCAGAAAACGTAATGAGGATGAAGACTCACCAAACAAGCTCTATATGTTGGTTATTAATGTTCCTGTCATCACCTTCAAAAATCTACAGTCAGTGTGGATGAGAGCTAACCACTGTCAAATAAAGTTATAAAACTACAAACAAAAAAGACAGGAGTCCAAGTCCCTGATGACATTGTGGAACTTCCATATAAGCATCAGACTGACACCTTTGAATTTTTCTAACTGAAGTATTTAAGTCAATGATATTTGAGTTTTCTCTTATATGCACTTTGAACCTAATCGTAACCAATATGCATTTTTGCTGGGGAAGGGGAAACCGGCTGGTTGGAGGACAAAGGGGAGGGGGATTGTTCACTGCATTTTCTTTTGAAATTCTCAATTTGAACCATGTGAATGTTTTACTTAGCCAAAATTAAATTAAATTAAAATTAATTAAAACATAGATTCTAAAAAAATTAATAAAATACAATGTTTGAAATATTATAAACTATTAACATTTAATGAAAACATTTAGGTTTATTCTATGAAAAAAGTTCATAAAAATCTGGAAATAACTTATCTTAATAAATATGGACAATGTATAATAATATAAACCTCAATAGTTTCTTCTGTAAAATGCGGAAGTACATCAGGCCAGGAAACACTGTCACCTTTGTAACAAAGGCAGGTTCCACATGTGGTTGGTGCTCAAAAATGCTGGCTGAACGAATAAAAGGCTATAAAATATATCACCATCGCAAGGGTTCTCTTCTGTATGTGCCTGTCAGTTATCTATAAAGCTAAATGTATGAGAAAGACTTTAGGCAAACAGAGAGGAAAATGACTAAAATTTTTGAAGCTTAGCAGAACACAGTTATTGGTAGTTATTTAAGCTAGTAAGTAAATATTTTAAGCCCATTTATTTATCTGCCCCAATAACTCATTTTCATTGACTGACTAGCATATGTAACAACCCAAATGAAAGTTTTAGAAGTATTTATGTGGGGTGAAGCATACAGTTGCTGTTAAAGAAGTATTGTAGGAGCTTAGCCCTAATTCCCATGATTTTTATTTTTCTAAGATTTTTACCTTTATTTTTGCTTTATTAAAGCAATCCAAAATAATGCAACTTACTAAATGTATACTTGGCTGAATTTTCATATTGAAAAATTCCACAAATAACTCTCTAAACATTATTTAAGTCAAGATTTTTGAATTATATTTTACATTTATATTATAGCACATCTTTTTTTGTTCTATTTAAGAAAAAAAATCATCCATCTTCCCAGAAGGGATTGTTAACAATTATAACCAACTTATATGAAAATTTGATTAGCAAAGCTCAAGTGGAATTTGCAAGTATGGACTTTTTACTGAAAGAATCCATGAAACTTGCAAAAGATTGATAGTAATGTGTAACTTACTTTGTCACTTTCATTTTTCATGTCTTGGTAATAAATGTTATTTTGATAAATAAAGATGATTTTTATTGCATTTATTGCACTGTGATTTTTATACAACAATGGCTCCTCAAGTAATATAAAAGGAGGAACCATACTTCAGTACTCAAGCTGTTAATTCATGTTTCTTTTAAAGTTATTTGCCAACATTTCCCCAACTGTATAAGAACCAGGTGAATCTATGTTGTGGGTTTCTCTATTTCTTACCAAATGAAAATCCAGTCCTGTAAATAGCCCTATAAGTATTTCTGGACTATCACTAATTCGACCCTATTTGCCTCTCACTATTGCCTTAGGAACCTTTTCGCTTTGGGTCCATTTGAAAAATAATGGTTAATGAAGAGAAAAGAGGATGTACCATAAACCAAAGGAAACTTGGGTGGATTTGCGTATGCCCCACTTGGCATCAATCCAGCCATAACAGTAGGTGAAAAGGGAAGGAATTCCAGTCCCATCAGGTTACTTGCTTGTGTCTGGAGGAACCAAAGCAGAAACAAGGTAGATTAGTTCTGAAAACAGTTTCTGAGCACCATCAGAGTAACGGCCAGAATGGTGCTGGCAGCTCATGCCCTTTCAGGAGCATCAGAAGCAAGGCAAATACTTCTGAATAAAGATACAACCATATAAAGAAGCTTTTACGTTTGACATAAAACTGTTGTCAGAACATTGTCCATAAGACATGTCATTACCCCTGTCAAAGATTCTGTGTTCAAAGCCCTTAGGAATTCAAGGCCAGAAAAAAAAAAACTTGCCACTGTTCAACTGTTCAAGAATTGGTATATGGCCTTACGGACAGAAATACTAATGATCTAACTTACAGAAGGTCCTCAGAAACATTTTCCAAAAAGCAACTGACAGCCTTATGACATCGCCTTTATTGATTTTTCCCTTCTGTAGGGGGCAGATTAATTAATAAGTTGTGACGATTACTTGTAAACAAGGTTATGGAGAACTGACAGT
Source organism: Kogia breviceps (assembly GCF_026419965.1). Lineage (NCBI taxonomy): Eukaryota > Metazoa > Chordata > Mammalia > Artiodactyla > Physeteridae > Kogia > Kogia breviceps. Next base: position 32,606,416 of record NC_081325.1, read on the forward strand.
CAACGTCCATTTTAACCACCTACTACAGTGCCTTCCTGTATTATACTGGCTGGAAAGCTAAGAACCATCTCAAAGATCCTCTCGCAGTTTGGATATGATTTGGTTTGGCCAGTCTCCAAGTTGCTCAAGGTTTAGAAAGGTGGAAGTAAAGTAGAGGCCGTGTTTTTGCTGGTTTTGCTCACAAATGTGACTTTGGAAGCATCAGCAAGTTCCCAGTATCTGGTCACTAGTTTTGTGCGTGCTGAAATGGAAGATGGGTATCTGTTATGTTGGGGTAGACAGGGGCCCTGCGCGGTTCTGTAGCTGGCAGTAATGACAGTAGCTTCCAGATCATAGGGGCTTTGTGTCAGGAGTGGCAGTGAGGGTCTAGAGCAGCAGCTTCCCTATTCAGCAGGCAGTTCTGTCTCACAGAGGAGGGAGCAATTGCCTTGATGGCCTGTGTCCTGGCTTTGGATATTATTCATAAAACTCAATCCAGAGTGCTTCTTCAGTTCTCCCAATGATACTGCAATCCATTTAATATGCCATTATAAATACTTTTCTGCTTAAACTGAATTCTGGTCTCAAGCTGAACCTTGATCTAAACACGTGCCAGCACATACATACTCCTTCCAAGAAATAAATTTCCAGGTTGTAGTGGAGGGGAAGAGCAATACAGGGTTCAATGTCTATAGGGAAGGGAGTACTTCAAAATAATGTTCAGGGACTAAAGGATGCTACTCGGCTCTCCCGCACTCAGAATCTTTTGTGCTCTTGGTGACACTGACATGTGTTCAAGGATGAGAGGCCAGTGTTTAAAACAGTTCCTTGATGCAAAGTGTCCAGATTGTTAGTAGAAGTACTTCCAGAATAACATCCAAGATTTAAAACCCCAAGGATAAAAGAACAGTAAGTACAATAAGAACTAAGCTTCTTAGAGTCAGTGAGACCCTACTTCCCAGGACTGTGTTCTGGAAGCTGTAGGCCCCTATTAGTTCCCGGAGGCAATGGGGTATTGAGATACGCTATATCCACTCCCACCATGCAGACATCCAACTTCCCATAAGATGCTATCTCTCTGGCAATTTTAACTGGAAACGTAGCTGTACTCTGTGTGTGTGTGTGTTCTTTCCCCACCAATCCATAGCTCACTTGAAATAGCCCCTTGATAAAGCTTCCTTTTTGGGTTGATTATCATGTACGGCCTATAGCTCCTTTGTTAAGTCTCTCGTTGTTAGAAACTAATGGTTTTTCTATCTATCACCATCAACATCTCAACAAAGGTTAAGAGAAGGAAAAAAAAGACTAAGTTTTTGTGATAAAGGGACAGTTCCCTATTACAGGTTGTGAAGCTTAGCCTGCAGACTGTGGGTAGGGTTGCCAGATTTAGGATAAAAATTTGAATTTCAGGTTAACAATTGTTTCAGATAAATAACAAACAATATCTTTAGTATCAGTATGTCCCACGTAATATTTGGGATATATTTATATAATTTTTTTTTTTTTTTGTGGTACGCAGGCCTCTCACTGCTGTGGCCTCTCCCGTTGCGGAGCACAGGCTCCGGACGCGCAGGCTTAGCGGCCATGGCTCACGGGCCCAGCCGCTCCGCGGCATGTGGGATCTTCCCGGACCGGGGCACGAACCCGTGTTCCCTGCATTGGCAGGTGGATTCTCAACCACTGCGCCACCAGGGAAGCCCCTATATAATATTTTTAAAGTATTTATGGGAAATACTGATATTTAAAAAGTATTCATTGTTTATTGCAATTCAAATTTAACTGACCATCTGTGTGTTTTATCTGGAAATCCTACTTGTGCAAAACTCCTTGCATGCACTACCACTGCAGTGATCTTATTCTATACCAGCTTAGGGGCCTGAGATTGTCTAAAGGATTTAAGACATCTCCAGATAAAACGAAAGAGCTCAGTGTGGATAACTCATGGCATTTTAAATAATGGGGAATAAAGACTAGATTAAATTCTCCATTGGCCTTAGACCCTTGGTATTTCCTGGGTTTTGTTTCCTTGAACCTAGATTCAAGTATTCTCTTGCCCACAGGATGCAGCCCAAGTTTTGGTACTCTAGAACCAGCTCTGCTTCCTTTCTTCCCACTGGCTGTCAGGAAGCTCAGAAATAAAACCACAGTACTGACTTTTCAGTTACTTCTCCATGCTTTAAATAGACAAGGTACCTTAAAATCTTTTTAAAAAGAGAGGGAACATAAAATGCTCACTGAAACAAACGAGCTGGCTTTCCTTTATGGTAGTCATGGATAATCAGTGAAAGAAACAGCTCTAAAAATTACAGACAACAGTTGTCACCTTCCTAATTTTTCCACCTGTGGGGAATAAAACAAAATTATTTCCTTTACTTTAATAGCTATATGTTAGAAATTTGGCTATACAAGTTTTAAAAGAGTGTAGTATCCTATACTATTGCTTCTGTGATGAACGTACAACCCAGAGCAGAAAAGCTATTCCAGAGTTTCAACTTTTATTTACTAAGGCATGTACTGGATTACACAGGGAAGAGAGCAGTATATCAAGCAATTTTGTGTTTTTATTTGTTAAAAGTATTCTGTTGCTAAAGTATGAGAAGTGAAAATGTGGTTAAACTTTGAAATGTAATATATATCTGGAATATAAAATAATTTGCAGCATAGTTAAGTTTTGCTCAAGTCTGGAGAAATAACATGAAAAATTCTCAGACTAGCAGTTTGCTGACTAGAAAATCACTGTATTTTTCAATCAGCCTAATATGGCAGTTGTTTTTCATAGGCAAAGAAAAGCTAAAGGGAGACTTACAGCCTGTAGATATTCGGCCTAGCTTGGCAAAATTTAGCTGCTAGTTTCTTCTTATCCTTGTTATATGTTTTCCATATGGGACTTATTATTATCAACGAGAAATAATAGAAGCAAACAGAAGCAAGAGGAAAGGTCCAGACTGGCATGCATTAACTGCTTGTCAACTATGGTTTTCCTAATGAATTGCCCTGTTGCTCTGTATCTCACTGATTACAGTACAACAGCTTTCATTAGTCACTGCAAATAAGACTTGGTGCCACCTTATTTACATCCTATTGCAAATAATTAGCATTTCATATTAGAATCATCCAAGGCACTTCTGAACTTACAGCAAGACTATTTGACATCATCCAATACTTTTTTCCACCCTGAACAAGCTTAAAAACAGATTCTGTGCTTTTTAGTTACAGTGGTGTCACCAATGAATTCTACCATGGCTTAAATTCCTGCCGATATTGTAGCTGGGGATATCAAAATGCTGCAGTAATTAGACCTTGCAAGCCTGACTTCCCTAGTGGTAGAACTGTCACAGAAGGGGAGGAATTGATATTCAAAGTTTATAATAACTCAAACCTCTACAATTATTGCTAGAACACGAACACTACCATTTTCAACGGCAGAAAGGGACTTAAGAAAAATGGCTTATTATAAAGGTAAAAGACAGGAAAAAAATAGCATCATACGCTTTGCTGACCAATGTCTTTTCTCTGCTAAAATTTTATAATTACTTATTATTACTTGATTATTATTAACTTGGGAAGAAAGTATTTCTTTTGAAAACATAGTTGCCATATTTAACAGATCATGAGGTCCATTCTATCACATAAACTAGAACTTCACTTTACAAGTGTTGTATTCTAGAATTAAATATATAGATTTACATATAGTATTTCATATAACCAAATTGATAGAAAGAATTTTGTACAAAGACAGTTATTTCCATAATAATACTGTATGTGCATGTATATGTATGGGCCTACATATGTATACACATATGTAATTCTTTATATTGTAACTGATGTTTTCTCCAGCATGAACATACAATAAGAGAGGAATCAATGAATCAAGTGATTCTGAATTTCTGTGAATATGTTGTTCACAGATAGAACTAGCTAATCTAAACATAACACCTCGGGATAGGGTAACTGTCAGCCCCAGTTAGTGGTGCAGTCCATTTGCCTGCCCTCATTTCTCTGACCTTGCCACCGCTGGGCTCTGTATTATGTGTATAGATCCTGATATCTACTGCAGGGCCTCATGAGATAATTGAGCCTCCTGGTCCAGTTAACCAACTAAGGAATCCCCAACCCTTTATGTATTTCTTTCAATTCACTGAGGCACAGATCTAGTGTGAGAGTCTTCAGATGGCTGATCTTGCGACCCCTCACTCATAAGAGTGTTGATTTTTTTGGACTCTTCCTGTCTCAGGATTTCAGTTTCCAACTGAGAGTTAACTATCCTCACTAGACATTTGAGAAAAACAGGCAAGTGGGTGTTAAAATGCAATTTAATAATAATGATGGTAATAATAATAATAATAAAATTAGCCTTAGGTAATACAGAGAAGTAAACACAAACACATTAAAAATAATAATGTATTACTTTTGGCTAAGAGCTCCCAATGAATGTATTCGAGATTAGAGGCTAGAAATCAATGATGATAATAAAATGTACTCAGTTGATAAAGGCATTCCATACAAATTATCTTTTCTACAAAAAGACTGAAGACCTTCAAAGAAAGAGGGTCTCTTTTTCACATTAAATATTTTATTCCTTACCGTGTCTCTCAATGGAGGCAGTGAATTAATTCTATCTAAAGAAGCCTCTTCAAAAACAAAGCCAACCTCTGTGGATTTCTTACAAGGTTAATGTGACCTGCAGGAACAAAGGGGTGTTTATTTCTCCCTGGCAACAGCTAGGTGGTCAAATCCTTAGGGGTATAGGTTGTTGTTTAAGAAACTGGGATAATAATTAGGTCTTATATCCTTGAGGTCACATAAAGCATAGTAAACAATTATTTAATATTCAGGGAAGAGGACTATTAGAACTTGTCTGGGCTGACACACAGTCAGGCTCTTTCCGAAATGTTTGCCTGAAATGAACCAGGGAATTTGGAACTCTTTCCCATAGGAGTCCTTATACTCATTCATCCATTTTTCTCAAGTAAAGGGTATGGACAAATGCATGGGTTTGAATCCCACCTTGGACATTTACTAGTTATTTAAACTTGAGCAAGTTATTTAACAACTTTCTGTGAAGTTCCTCTTTTATACACACACACACACACACACAAATATAAATACCTATGCCTTATGGGATTTTTGTGATGATGGAATGAGTTACTACATGTAAGGGCAAAACACTACCTAGCTATAGTAAGAGCTACATAAATGTTGGCTGTTATTTCTATTGTTAGGAAGATGTGATGTACAGAAAATAAACCATCGTGAACTTATGCATTTAAAAAAGGAATTTCTTGTCTAGTCTATTATTAAAGTGTCCTGGTTATGGTCTTATGCAGCCAACCTACCACCATATATAGTTTTCCCTTGGTATCCATTGGGGATTGGCTCCAGGAACCCTGTGGATACCAAAATCCATGGCTGCTCAAGTCCCTTATATATAACGGTGTAGTATTTACATATAACTTACGTAATCCTGGAACATCCTCCAACATCCTCTGTATACTTTAACTCATCTTTAGATTACTTAAAATACCTGAACCAATGCAAATAGTTGTAAATACAATGTAAATGCTATATAAATAGTTGCTAGCCTGCTACAAATTCAAGTTTTGTTTTCTGGAACTTTCTGGAATTTTAAAAATATTTTCTTTCTGGAACTGGGTTGAATCTGTGGATATGGAGGGCCAATTGTACATAATTTGACGTGCAGCACTAATGTTCACATTTTGGTCTCTAACAGTCTTCTCCATTAAAGAAAGTGAGTGCTGTGGAGAGTAACTGATTCCAAGTTCTACAGCAGGGAAAAAAAATAGTCAAAATGAGCCTGGAGCATCTTGTTGCCAAAATGTAAGGACACATTAAAAAAAGCCTGGGTCAGTGATAAAAGGATACAGAAACTTGAAGAGGGTTCTTACTGGACAAGTCTGACAATTTGGGCATCAAAAAGAAAACAGAGAAATTAGTCTTTTGTGAGCTGAAATATATTCTCTGAGTTTCTTGCTGTTGCTTTGTGTCATAATATCTGGTAATGCTAGAACTCCACTGGCCTCTCTCTCTCTCTCTCTCTCTCTCCCTTTTTTTTAAAAAATATTTTTTCTAGTTTTTGCTTCTTTGTTTTTCCATTTGAATTTTAGAATTAGCTTATCTATTTCTAAAAAAAATTCTATGGATAATATTATTGTAAATGACTTAATGTTGACTGATACCTTTATGAACGAATACATAAAGAATTCTTAGAAAAAAGTAGGAAAAAGACCAAATAACACAACGAAAATGGGAAAAGATTATAAAGAGATGTAAGATATATAAAAAATGAAAGAGAGAAAAGATACTGGTAACATTAGTTCACTCTGAAAAGAAATTGTGTATAAAGGACAGGGGTGGGAGTGACATTTTTATAAATTTTAAATTTTGAACCGTAAGAGTACACTCTAAATATAATCATGGCTTAGTCGAATAAGTTAAGTATGTATAAGCAGTGGTCAATTGTGATAATTAAAATGGAAAATTAATACATAGGACAAGTAATACAAAAACAGGTGATTATAATAAGATATAAAATTTTTTTCCTAATTTAATACATAGGGAAGTTTTTTGTTGTTGACTTGTAATGTGTCTTTAATGTAATCACAACTGTATTCCAAGGATGGAGGTGTGATCTCAATTTGTATGGATGCACACCGCTTTCTCATTTGAGAACATCATTAGTGTGTTGTACGCACCTTGTTGAAATGGGAATCTGTCCTGTGGAAATTTAATGCTCTTAATGTAACCAGAAAACATTAATTGTGACAGAAGGGACTGGGTTGAGTCAGATCGTGCATACAACCGAATGGCCTGATTTTCAGCGGTCGATACCAAAGATTCTAAATTCTGTCCCTGACTGAGAACAATACAATGCACTCTCTTCTGAACATTGATGTTAAAGGGAGGCCCAGCCACCAACTGCACTGACAACACAAGACCACGTGTCTGGGATGGGGTGTTCAGGAGTCATCTTACATCTCCTGTATATATGATTTATAAACTGGATTTGATCCTTGTTCCATAGGGAAGTATTTATACTTAATGAAAAAAAAGCCAATACACTTATGTAGGTGAATTTTTCTCCATCTGTATAAAATAGAGAAGCATCTATTTAGGGCACTACAAGTAAGGAACATAGTTCCACAAAGACAGAATATATTGCAAGAAGTAGGAAGAGTTCCAAAGAAGGGCTGCAAGAGGTCAGATAAAACTGTCTTTTGGGAGGAGAGTAGACTCTGCTCACTGAACTGCTCTTAGCTGCAGGGAGCTGAAATCTCTGGAGGACGTCACTAATCATGAGATACTTAGAAGGCACAATAATGCACTTGGTGGAGTAAGTTGGAACAGCTTGTGACCAAAACATTCACATGGTGAAGAAAAAAAGCACCAGGTTTCCTGGAAAGGTGTGGACTTTAGAATTTCCACCAATGCAGAATGCTGCTGCACGAGAATGTGAACATTGTAAGGTCCATAATGGCAAAAATAGCTAGAGCCCCAGCATCTACGACAGATGCTACCAGGAGCTGCACAATGAACATCTATCTATTGAGTGAATTCTCACCATTCGACTACAAAACGTTGATGAAGAAACTGTAGAATTTTGTCCAACAGCAAATCATATTTCAAGCTTAAATGTTTAACCCTAATTAATGTCTCATAAAGTTCAAAAGAAAATCCAATCATGTAATTATATTAAAAAGGAACATTTGGAACACTGAGACAAGCAAAGCACAACAACAAAAAAGAGTGCCATTTTGAAAAATATTAAGCAATCTAATTAGACAGCCACCATACCTACTTCTGTATAACATTTTTGACCTACAAATTGTGCCTTCACACAATAGAGGCAGCTCTGTAATTACAACGATCACCACAGTTAAAAAGCTTAGAAAGAGAATGAGCTAGTAAATCAACGTAAAAGACATAATTGCCATAATCAAAGACCATAAAAGCCTGCTTGTTATCTATAGTTCAATATAATTATTACCAAAAAAAAAAAAAGGAAAACAGCAAGGAGAACCAAAAAGTCAGGTTGCTTGCCTTTTCTTAGCTGAAATGAAAATGTTTGTACCTAAATTTGGAAAGATTTCTAGCTTTGTTTCTGCTTGTTTTACTTGAATTTGAAGACTTTTAACATCTAGATAGTCTTTACTGATCATCTGTCAGAATCCTGGTGTCTACGTCACTGAAAATATTTTAAGAGCCTATTATTATGAGAACATCGATCTGATCAATGTTCTGATCATTGTGCTAAAATAAACTACACTGAAACTTTGTAGGATATTAGAGTAATTTAGAACCACAACAGTGAGTTAACAGTCTCCAACTTTGACCCTCATTGTTCTGTAAAATTTGATTTGTCATGTTTTCTTTATCTGTACAGAATGCTATTAAGACATCTTTCCTAAGCAGTCCTTTTCCAGAAAAAAAATTACCTTTCTCCACTCCTTCAAAATGTAGTTCAAATAACATTTTTTATTTTTTATTTATTTATTTATTTTGTGGTAGGCGGGCCTGTCACTGTCGTGGCCTCTCCCGTTGCGGAGCACAGGCTCCGCAAGCGCAGGCTCAGCGGCCATGGCTCACGGGCCCAGCCGCTCCGCGGCATGTGGGATCTTCCGGGACCGGGGCACGAACTCGTGTCCCCTGCATCGGCAGGCGGATTCTCAACCACTGCGCCACCAGGGAAGCCCCAAATAACATTTTGTTTATAAAGTTTTTTAGTCTATCCATATGCTTCCTCGTTAGTATAATCTAAGGATTTATAATTTTATTTGTTATAATCTGATATTAAGAAGGTTGGTTGTTAAGGATGTAATATATACAATTGTGTTTGTCCTGTTTACATTTCAGTCTATACATTCCTTGAAGGCCTGGAGCTCAATTTCTCTTAGATCTTAACAGGTGACTGTGGGGTTTGCATTAACTTTTTTAAAAAATTAATTAATTAATTAATTAATTTTTGGCTGCATTGGGTCTGTTGCTGTGTGTAGGGGCTACTCTTCGTTGCGGAGCGTGGGCTTCTCATTGTGGTGGCTTCTCTTGTTGAGGGGCACAGGCTCTAGGTGTGTGAGCTTCAGTAGTTGTGGCACGTGGGCTCAGTAGTTGTGGCTCGCAGACTCTAGAGCACAGGCTCAGTAGTTATGGTGTACGGGCTTAGTTTTCCCGCGGCATGTGGGATCTTCCCGGACCAGGGCATGAACCTGTGTCCTCTGCATTGGCAGGCGGATTCTTAACCACTGCGCCACCAGGGAAGTCCTAACTTATTAATATAATTAATTTTTTTTTTTTCTTTTACAAAGAGTGCCTCTCAGTTTTGGCTTTAGTGTCTTAATCAGTAAAATGAGAGAATAAAATTAGAAAAGTATTTTCTAAAATATCAGGTTTCTATCCATCAAGACTGGTGCAACATATTTTATTTTTAATGAAATACAGTAGATTAGAAGAGATTGGATTAGAAAAGAAAATAGACTACATCACAATGAAGTAAAGGTATAAACTGAACTTTTTGTTTTCTGGTTTTAAATAGGTGTGGGGGCATGTATATGTAGTGGGTCTTGTATTATGTTTTTCCAAGTGTGGGTTTAAGTCAAAAAAGTTCAAAAGTCACTGGGGGTAGAAGATCTTTAGGTTCCTTCAATATCTACATTCTGTAATTTCTAAGGCATTCACTTAGGTGTTAATCTTTTTTCTTACATCACTGCTCATTAAGAACTATTCCTGAATTAGATGTAATTTTATCCAAAGGAGACTATTTAAAAAATTCAAATAGATAAGCATGTTAATGAATAAAAAAAGTTCATTACTGAGTAAAACTTGAAAGAAGTAGATTCCTTGCAATTCCTTTTTCTCAAAACAAAGCCAGAACTTAATTTCCATAAAAAATTTCAATTTAAAACACCATAATCTAGTATAACTACTGAGAAGAAAATAATAAAAGCTACTATTGAAAAAGTAGTGTATAACTAGCGTGTTCCATCATCTTATTCTTAAGTTTAAAATAAAAATATCCTGAAAGATTTCTGGAAGACATCCTTATAAAAGAAATATATATGGTCCGGGAAGATCCCACATGCTACAGAGCAACTAAGCCTGTGCACCACAACTACTGAGTCTGAGCTCTACAGTCCACGAGTCACAACTACTGAGCCTGCGTGCCACAACTACTGAAACCCACGCGCCTAGAGCCCATGCTCTGCAACAAAGAGAAGCCACTGCTATGAGAAGTCCATGCACTGCAAGGAAAAGTAGCCCCCGCTTGCCACAACCAGAGAAAGCCAACACGCAGAAAGGAAAACCCAACACAGCCAAAGATAAATAAATAAATACATTTATATTAAAAAAGAGTGAAATATAAATTAAAAAAAGAAAAATATATCACCACTGATGAATTCATTGCAGATAAAATTTGAAGAATGATATCCAAGATATGGTGGTTTAATTATATTTAAGTCTTCTGTGCCTTCAGTATCAGTGGTCTCTTAGATTTCTGATATATGTTTATTTAGGAAAAGAAAACTCCAAACAAATATTCACCCAAATCTCTTTCCACTATCAACCTCAACAGGTCGAAGGTGCATCCAGAGAGGGCAAATGTTTCCCTTCCCTATTCAGCATCCACCACAGACATCAGTAAATGAGCACAATGGTCTTTCCAACTGAGCCTTTCCCAACCCAGTGCTCCAGGAAGTGACTGCCAATCGATAGGTTGCCGAGAGGAAACATTTTCCACATCTGGCCCAGATCATAATCCACGTATGTCTGAAAACTTTGGCAGGGAAACCAGGTTGTCAACACACATGCACATACATACACACACACCTGTATGTTTGCCCAAATGACTGATACATACATGCCTTGAGAAATCTGTTTTCATTTAGACAACGAGGCAGATATAGTCAGTAATTCAAACTTTCTACTGTGTTTAGTTCCTGAAGTTGCTTTATTCAAGGAAACTCCACTTATTTATATTCTTCAAATTCAGGAATCAAGGTCATATATGAAGGTAGATATCTGGTCTATATTATCTCCCTTTCTTTGCTCCCCATTAAAGCACACATTCCCATCAAATGGCTTAGTAATGGAAGTGATATATAATACATGATGTTCTGCATTAAAACAAATATAGTAAGTATTATTTATAGGTAACAGAGTCTTGGGGTAAAGAGAAAAACATGAAAGGCTCGTCTAACCCAACAAAAACCACCATAAAGTCTAACTGTCAAAAACAAAAACCTAATTTTCTCTTTTTGCTCATCAACATCGTCTCATATCAAAAGTTAAAGTTTGTGAATTATTGAATTGGTGAGTAAATTTGCCCCTCTAAATCATCTGACTTTGCCTCTGAGGGCTCGTGTCACCTCCTCTTCATGTCAATGTCTTGCATGGCTGAGTTGCCACAATCTGCTTTGGTCACTAAAGCTCAAGTCATTCGGAGCCATCAAATCAATTATAACAGGTCTGACACGCAACCAGTGATTGATAACAAAACCTGTCTGCTTTCAGTTCTCATCTGACAGCAACAAACCAGTCCCAGCCTGCTCTTACTGGCATTTGTCATAAATCAATAGCAATTCCACCAGGCAGAAAGGTGCTGGCAACTCCCTTTAGTCCATCTGGCCTCATTTTCTTTTCAAATTTTAAAAATATAACTATTAAGGTAGATTAATGCCCAAAGTTTATTTCTTGAAGTGTCTAATATTACAAGTAAGTAATCTCATAATTTAACACCACATAATGTTCTTATTCTTTAATTTGATTTTTAAGGTGAATGACTAAAACACCACTAAAACTTTGCAAGAGGAAATTTTAGATTCAAATGCTACAATTTTGTATATAATAGAGACAAATGACATTTCCTTTTAGATTATTTCAGATCTGACATCATGTTTTTAAATGACTATTTAAGAAATATTTCAACAAAATCTCCCCAAACCAGATTTTTTTTTTTACTATTTAGCTATGTCATTATAAAATGGACTAAACATTTAAGTACAATATATAAGCAAATATCAGTCAATAAGCATTGAATATTAATTTCATGAAGACTGTACTGTGCAGATATGAATACATAATTTTTTTCTGCAAAAGTTATTACTTATGGACTAAGACTAGTGCACTTTAAATATTTTGTGGAGTTGAGTAACACTGAGTCATTTGAAGGAAAAGAAAACAACCCTGATTGAATTTGTAGAACTTGGAGAACACTTTGAGAATTTGTAACACCTCACTATGCAATTTTCAACATCAAAAAATACCCAATAAAAAACCTGGATAGGGCTTCCCTGGTGGCGCAGTGGTTGGGAATCTGTCTGCCAATTCAGGGGACACGGGTTCGAGCCCTGGTCTGGGAAGATCCCACATGCCGCGGAGCAACTAAGCCCGTGAGCCACAAATACTGAGCCTGCGCGTCTGGAGCCTGTGCTCCTCAACGGGAGAGGCCGTGACAGTGAGAGGCCCGCCCACCACGATGAAGACTGGCTCCTGCTCGCCGCAACTGGAGAAAGCCCTCGCACAGAAACGAAGACCCAACACAGCCAAAAATAAATAAATTAATTAATAAATTAAAAAAAAACAACAAAAACAAACCTGGATACATTTGGCATCACATTAGGTAGCAAGCTCATTTAAGCGGGAATGAATGATTCTTGCAGGAATCTTGCACAATAAAAATAAAACAAAGATCATTCATAATAAGACAAGCATTTATATAAGGGGAGAGGAGAAGGAAAGGGAAGAAACATTGAGGACATATTTTACATAAGGCACTGATAGGGCCTTTATATACATGATTTCATTGGCTCCTCAAACACCTAAGGTAGACATTTTTATTCCAATTTTCAAAAAAGGACATAGGGGCATGTCAAACTGAATTTGAAGTCAGTTCAACCAGATTTCAATGCCTATATTCTTTGTATGTTCATTTATCATTTACTTGCTACTAATTGAGAACCTATTATGTGCTCTGTGCTAAACTAAGCATCAGACATAGAAAAATGAATAAAACACAGGCGTGGGGACTACAGGTAAACAAAACAGACACCAAACCAAAGAGGTCGTAGCAGCCATGGTTATAAAAAGAGAGCATCGTAGTGAGTAAGGCAGTAACAGTTCTACCAGCTCCAAACCCCAACATATATGTACTCATAAAGCTTGATTTAAATCTCAGTTCAGCTAACCAGATACATGATCTGGGATAAGCTACTCTCCTAGCTTGCCTTTTTCTCACCTATAAAAATGGATTTACCTCAAAAAGGTTGATTTGAGATTGAAATGAATTAACCTATTCAAGAAAACACTGGGCATTTGATAGTTGCTCATTAAATAGTACTTTCATGTCCCCTTTATACACAAATCCTCACCTTCAAACACCTTCCAAGTTTAGTTGCCAATCCTCAGAAACGTACAAGACCTACCTTCTTCACTTAAAATGTAAAATTACCTGATTTATAGAATTCCCTGACCAAAACTGGTACCCGTGGTAACAATGGTTTGAGGTCATTTTAATAAAGCACTAAGAGGGTGAAGAATGGGGTCTCAGCACCTGGAGTGGCTGCTGAAGAAGTAGGAAGGGCTTAGCAGAGCTGCCTCCAGAGGGACTGTGCTCTACATGTTGGCCAGACTCAGAAGATGCGGACTTGCCAAAGCAGTACCTAAACTGCTTAAGACTTGTCGTGTTCCCTTCAGTGCACTTCCTCTCTCCTTCTGCTGGAAAGGGAAGGGGCTGTTATGTTAGGCAGCCCCCAACTGGGAAAGATATGCCAGACTGTCAAATACTATGACTACCAAGAAGAAAATGTGCACAAGAGACTATATTCCTCAACATTATATAATTAAAACCTATAATTCCACTAACCCATGAAGATAGTTTTAAGTGCCATAAGGGAATTCTGTAGATCAAGTCAGTTCTGCATCTGTGACAATAACAGTTATAGATTGACCTGAATTTCTCTTACTAAATTTTAGATAGTCAGTTGACAATTGAACATTATTACCTATGTCTCTTTTATACTGAAATATTTTTACCAATACTTCATCTGTCCACAAAAACTTGACTGTGTTCACAACCAATGGCTTTCCCACTTCTGGAAGTTTTTTTCTTTCCTTTTTTTCTGGTCAAACAGCAGTGAAGCAATTCAATTTCATATATTAAGAATATTTCAGGGGTGAAGTTTAAATTCTCTCCTTACTGGCCTTCCATTTCTCCTGACCATGTTGTAAGGATCTATCGCTCATATTTAGGTCCAAAGTATCAAAACTGACCACTGTTAGTAGAGGGATTATTAAAGGGATTTGAAGTTTTGAATCTGCATTTTGTTAAGAAGGTGATCCTCTAGAGTAACGTGCTGTATGAAAATAAACTAATGACATTTCATCTATTGAATTGCAATTTGAACCTTGAATGTATTTGACATTCTAATACAGAACTACTGGAAGCTGCAAGATACCCACATTAGATGCAAGAATTAGAAATTCTTTATTCTCTATGTAGCCATGTGAGATAGTTAACTACTCCGAGTACCCATTTTCTCATTTATTAACTGGGAATACTAATATCAACATGTGTGGCTCCTGGTGGTGTTCAGAGGACCAATGACAATACCACCAGTGCCAGTAGCATCAGAAGTACAATACCATCTATGGTTTTTCATGTCTGTAAGTATCATCTGGACCAAGCATTCTGTGAAAAGCTTTGAAACACAGAATTTAATTAATACCTACAGCAATCTACAAAATACATGCATTTTATGGATTTTAAAGACGAGGATACTTGAGGCATAGAGAGAGTAAACATTAAGTAAATATCAAAGCTGGGATTTGAACCCTGGTCTGCTTATCCCAATGCATATCCTCTTAACCACAGTGCTACATTGGAGTCAAAACTCCTGCTAACAGGGGTCAATACTCCTGTTAAGCACTACAAAAATGCAACCAAGGGCACTGGAAAATACACAAGAGTGTATGTACTTACATGCCAATCATGGAAGTTTAGCAGACATGCACCATGCACATTTTTGATACTGGTATGCACCCTTCTCACATACTTATTCAAGGGTAGGTTGCAGAATCATTTCAGAAAATTATTTCTTTGTTTCCTTCGAAAACATACTCTTGTCTAAGAACAATTAAGGGACATTTTAAGCACAGAACTCAAGAGATACCTATTTTGGAGTCAGAAAGATACAAGTTCCAATCCATATCCCTCCCTACCATACTCTACCTATGAGACCATATATTAATGATTTCACCACTCTTTGCCTTGGAAATAGGAATAGTCTGACTTGCTTCACAGCATCATTGTAAGAGTTAGGATAAGTAGGTACACAGCGCCTGTCACATAGAGAACACTCAGTAAATGGTACCTTCTAATATTAATTACAATGATAATACTAATGACATTTAATTAGCCTGTGTACTGGGATTTCCCACATGCTATGTCTAACACCCTGGACCAAGGCCTTCTAGAAACTGTAAAAGTAGCAAACGATGAACATATAAGAAGTAATAAAAATTCCATGGAAGAAAGTGAAAGCAAGTTAAATTCTAGCTTTGGTATCTTGAGAAAAACGTCATCAAGTTGTATGTAAAGGTTCAAGAAACGTTTAACGAGCTTGAATTAGATAACTTATCTATCTTTCTTTTATAAGTTAGAATCATTTGATCTATATTCGAGAAACAATATATTTACTCCTCCTCTCATAGTTTTCACACAATAAGGGATGAGGAGCAGGGGATTGGTGGAACAAGAAGATGAACAGAGAAGGTGTAGCCCCAAAGCACGGAGGGCATTTTCTCTGCGCTGGTGAATAGTGGGGTAGCTCTAGGTATCCACAACTAAGGCCGGGGAGGGAAAAGGAACAATGGGGATGGTGAGCAAATTGGGGTGAGGTTAAGAGGTGACCTGGAATTGTAGGGGAGCAAGGGGGATAGTTATTTACTGTGCCCCACTCTAGCCATTAAGAGGTCATTTTTACAGTTTAACCACCTGTCATCCCTGACAAGACAAACATGATCACCTTAAAGAAAAATTTAAAGTCAAGCAGGTGCTATTTAAAAGAAAGCTAATAGGTAAAAGGGATAGGGTAATTAGGAAAGAAGAAATACACAGAGAAGTTGTTTTTTCTCCTTGAATTTCCTCCCATTACAGGGATATTTTAGGAGTACATGCATGGAAGACAAAAACACAAAGAGAAAATGTGAGTTATACTACTTATTTGAATTTTTCATATCTGCATAATACTACAAATTTAATATTACAGACTTAAGAGTATTTTAGAAGGAAGAATACCAATGAAAGGAATTGCTAGTAATCAGGGAACTGTAAGTATTGCTAGCAATTAGAGACAGGGTTGCAAAATGTTACTTATTTAGATATACATTCCACTCTATAATGCTAAATTATTTACATAATCTTAAATAAATTAAAAATTAGATAGAATGATAGAGATTTCATACAAGAATAAAATCTTCAGACCAATTCAGATATAGCTAATATGCCTAGAGTAAAAGTTTATAAAGTCTCTTAAATTCCAAAATTGGACCTATTTGAATATTATTCAATATAACATGATTTATAAATAGAAGAAAAGAAGTCTGGGGAAATTATTCATGGTTTCTTATTTGATTTTTTGTCGTGAGCACTACCTTAAATTGACATAAGAATATTTTTCAGCCTCCTCTATGTAGTTTCAACAAAATAATGCTAAATCAAAATCATGTAATGTAAAAAATATATGAACAATAAAAAATTTTCAAATATTTACACTTTGCTCTTTTCTGACAGTTTGCACTTTAAAGTTATGAATTAGGAATTGTAAAACTTTGGAATTAAGAGCTTAAAATATGTTTTTGCATGCAGATCTGGTATTAATGTTACAAGAAAAGTGGAAAGAATGAAAAGTATTATTGTTTAAAATATATGCATAGAATGTGGAGCTAATGCTTACCGAGTAGAGAGAGACTTTAGTTGGGGAAGACGGAAAAGTTCTGAAGATGGAGAGTGGTGATGTTTGCACAACTATATGAATGCATTTAATGCCAAAGAGCTGTACACTTAAAAATGGTTAAAATGATTAATTTTATGTTATATATATTTTAGGACAGTAAAAAATATATATATGAGAAAAAGGACGAAAAATACAAGATAAAGATGTAAATAAAAGGAATAAAAAAATAGAAGATTAAAGACTTCATATTCTGAATAGTAGCATTAAATATAGAAGATTTTTTAAAAATCTTTTTTAAAAAGCTTTTAGAAGAAAATAACATTTATGACCTTGAGGTAGGCAAGATTTCTTAAGCAGGACACGAAAAGCGTTAACCATAAAGAAAGGTTCAATTAATTGGACTACATTAAAACAAAGTGTCTTTTTGTTTGTTTGTTTATTTATTTATTTGCGGTACGTGGGCCTCTCACTGTTGTGGCCTCTCCCGGTGCGGAGCACAGGCTTCGGACGCTCAGGGTCAGCGACCGTGGCTCACGGGGCCCAGCCTCTCCGTGGCATGTGGGATCTTCCCGGACCGGGGCACGAAGCCGTGTCCCCTGCATCGGCAGGCGGACTCTCAACCACTGCGCCACCAGGGAAACCCGGGTCTTTTTGTTTTAATAAAATGAACACCACCGAAAAAGTGAAAAAGGCAAGCTACAGGGTGGAAGAAGATATTTGTATAACATATATCCACCAAAGGACTTGGGTCCAGAATATATCCAGAACTTCTCAAATTAATAGGAAAAAGACAATTTAATAGAAAAAGAGACAAAGACTTAATCAGGCATTTCATGAAAGAGGTTACAAAATTAAAGGAAATACAAGTTAAAGCCGCAATGTAACACCAATACACACCAGTAGAATGGTTAAAATAAAAAAGGACTTTAAAAGACTGGCAACACCAAGCGTTGCTGAGAATATGAGGCAACAGTAATTTCATTCACTGCTGATCGAAGTATAAATTAGTAAGATTTATTTGGAAAACCTTCTGGTAGTATTCGTGAAAGCTAAACATTAGCGTACACTATTATCCAGCAATTCCCCTCCTAGGTGTTTACTTGATAGGAATGCATATATCTGGGCACCAAAAGGCATGTTTGAGGATGTTCATAGTAGTACTATTCAGAATAGTTCCAAACTGGAAACCAACCAAAGGTACTTCAACAGCAGAATGGACAAGTTATAAACCACTCAAATAATGTAATATTAGCAGTAAGAATTAGCAAACAGTTGTTCTGTGTAACATCACAATTGACTGTAATAGACATATTGAGTGAAAGAAGGCAAATTCCAAAGAGAACAGACTAATACTACATTTATATGATGTTCAAAAAGAAGCAACAGTACCCGATAGTCTTAGAAGGCACAGAATGGTTATCCTTGAGAGGTGGTGGGGGGGGTGCGGAGCAGAGGAGTTAGGGACTGGAAGGTTCTAGAAATGGGGCTTCTGGGGGCATTGGTGATGCTCTGTTCCTTGTTATGAGTAGGGTTACATTGTGTGTTTATTTTGAGAAAATATATTTAGCTATATACTTCTACAATTTGTACCTTTTTCTACATGTATGTAATATTTCAGTAAAAAGTTCCAAAATGAAACAACACATTAAAACTTAAAGCAGAAAACAGTTAAATGACAACGTAAAAAAATCCTCAATTTTCAATGAAATAATGGAAAGAATCATAATGCACTAAAAGGCTTATCTGTAAAACACCGAAATGGAGGATGCTAATTGCTGACACATATCCCTGCAGATTTTTAGCAAACACAAATTCTCTAAATTTAAGTTTCAGAGTCCTGAACAGTATTTGATTTAAAAGCCAAATGAAGAAATGGCTGGGGCAAGGGAGAGACAAGTCAGACACCACAATACAGTACAGAATGTGGGCTTAAAGGAGAAATAATGGTGACATACCACCTTCCTAGCCAAGGGAGACAGTTACAGGCAAAGCAGTGACAACACTAGGTTCCGATACAAAAAGCCTGTGACATAAGAAGCATTACCACAAGCCACAACTACCTGGACACTGAAAAGCAAGAGAAGACCCAGGGCAATAAGAAAATATTTGAAGAGATTTGATTCTCAGCCTGAGACTACATGAACTCACTGTCACCACCCACCCACCTCAAGCCCTCCTCATACTATTTCCAGCAATCCACAAATGAGTAGTAATCTAAAAAGACCAGCATGTGATCTGAATACAGATCCTACTGAAAGGAGGGAAAAAAAGAGAAAAAGAACAGATCAAGACATGTCTACTCAACACAGTAGGTCATGTTTTTACTTTATCATATTTTATGTTTATGTTGAAGCAGCTTTGACAATTCACCCTTCACGAATTATGACAAGATTCTTCAGAATTGAAGAAATGATAGACTTTGAAGGTGGCAGTGCTCAGGGTGGGAGTTCACATTTTTAAGCTTACTGAAATGTTGAATGTGAAATACAGAGGCACCATTCCGAGAATAGGAAGAAACTGCACAAGTTGAAAAGTTTGGGTCGCACTGGGAACTGCAAATGGCTCAAGTATAGCCAAGTGGTGGAGTCTGGTGGTGGAGCGCGGAAAGGTGAGGCTGGGGAGGTACAGGGAGGATCACGTGAGGGGTTACATTCGGAACCACTGGCATTTACACAGAGCATGCAAATGTCTGTATTTTTGGATGATCTCTTTCGTAGTAGTAGTGCAGAGGAGTGAAGTGGATGGGAGAAAACCTGGAGGGAAGGAGAGTAATGGGGATACTATAATAAAACCAACCGTCTAGAAATGAGGATGGACGGGAAGAAGGCAGTGGTGCTCAAAGAGAGGGAAGGCCAGGTGTGAACAACCTCATGGAAGTGGGATAAACTGTACTTGGTGACGAATGCTGTGTGCATGTGGTAGTGGAGGTGACAAAGCAAGGGAGGAGGTTTCCATCATAGGGATGGTAATAAAGGTTGGGTTGGCAGGAGTTAGGATGTAGGATAAGAGGCTCCAGATGCACCATGTGGTGGAGGTGCCTGAGGAATGACTCCCCATGGAGAGAACTCTCTCATCCTAGCCTCAACACTTATAGGTCTGCATGACAGCCCAGACTGAGGACTGTCCTGAAAAAGTATGAAATTTCCTTTTCTGAACATTTTAAAGAGAAAGTGGCCAATTATCTTTCTGTAATGGCTACTCATAGATCTACTGAAGGGTCTCTTGTAGCCTTTTGATTCTGTGACAACTGCTCTTTTCAGAGTCATATAGGGATGCTTGGGGAATTAATGGGATATTTGTAAAACATTTTCATTTCCTTTAAAGTTTTTATTTACAATCCATTTACATACATTTAAATGCAGCTAGAAAAACACATTTAAATTCAATTTCCTTTGAAATTGCCAAGGGAATGCAAAAGGGAGAATTTAAAAAGCACTTTAATAGAGGAAAAAACTCTACACACTACGGGTATCACTGTCACTTCCTTGTCTCAAAACATACACACACACACACACACGCACACACAAACTCACACACAATCAAGTTAACCGGTGGCAAACCATTTCTTACATTAAGTTTGTATTAGAATCAATTCTTTAAGTTTCTATACTGCTGAAAAACCATATGGGTGCTGGTTACATGGTGAGTTCATTTTGAGAAAACACATTGAACTCATGATTTGTGCATCTTCTGCACTTATGAAAAATTAAATAAGAAAATTGCAGCAACTAAAAATAAAACCTCAACTTTTAAAATGATTAAAAGTGTGATACCCCATGAAGATGTAATATCCAATATTTGGATTCTGATACCAGTCAATTATCTGAAAAAATATGATCTAGAGACAAATAACATTATGGGTAGAAATAATCGTAACCATTAAGGTCACTTAATACATATATCATCTGGGCACTCTGCTAGGTATTAGGGAATGGTAAATGAAGATGATGGTCTCTGCCCTCTAGGAGTTCATATTCCAGTAAGAATGACAACTGCATTGACAACTAACCAGGTGGCACAGGGACAGAATGCACTATGGCAGCACAGAGCAGCTGGGATTATTTTTCTTTGACCAGGAGTGGGATGGGAGGTGGGCCTGGAAGGTGACATCTGAAAGGGAGCTTTGAAACGATGAATGTGCCTGACAAGGGAGAAAAAGAATCTCAGGGAGTAAGATGTGGAGTGACTAAAGTATTTTAGTTAGGGACGAGTAGAGTCAAGTTGATGGACAACTTGTAAAACTCGGGGCCTTTTTGTTCCAGAAAGGTTTCTTGCTGCACTTGCTTTCATAAGACCTGACAACTTTAGCCTGCCTGGAAGTAAGTATTTTAAAACTTAGTTATTTTTTTGTCTTTCTTTTTCCTCTGGCTTTAACACACAGCCTGAGGTTTGTCAGCATGTTTAATAAGAACAAAGCAAGAGAAAAAAAAAAGATGGCGAAATAGAAGGGAGAAAGGACCAAAACCCAACACAGCAGGGGCCAGTACTGTTTCAAGTGTGAATATTGTTTAACCTAGGGGTTAACTATCTTTTAAAAACAGAATGCAAAAGGTTTTAGCAATTCTTCTGCTATATCTGGAGGGTAATCCTTCCAATACTAGAGGACCACTTGGAATAAGTATTTCAGACAAATAGTTCAAGGGTACTGAGTTCTCTTATAATTTCAGTGTGTAAAGGGAAGAAACGGATTCACTAATGGCTGGTGTGGAAGGAACTCACAATGGAGACAGTATTGCTAAGCGAGCTCTCTAAGATGGAGGCCAGAAGCCATTGAGGAAGCATAGCTTACACATGTTCCAGTCTAGATGGAATCTCATCTTTTTACCACTTACTGTCCTAATTAAGGCATCCAGAACATTAGCCAGAAATTCAAAATACTTATCAGACTCTTGTCCTGAAACAACTTGGGACAGCCATTCCTCAAGGACAAATATTTCCTTTCTGTGTCAGAGTACATCTTCACGGCTATTGCTTTATAAACCCAACTATTTCTCTTCCCTGAATCTATGTCTCCCAAATTATAATTCTTAAGACCCCATATAAACTCTTTTCTTACTTGCAGCCTTCTGTGCTTTCTTTTCTTTTTTCTTTTTCAGTTGACACTGGTGTGTGCAATAGAGATATTCCTTGCTCAACTGAGAATTATGGGCAAGCCAATGGTTACCAGTTCCCAAGTGCATGTAATATATGAGGCAAAACGAGTTTGCAAATTGATTAGTATTTATCCAGGGCTGGTAGTCCAAAAGACAAGCTCTGCATTGTCTGGATTATGGAAAGCCTTGGTTCCCCTACCTCTAAGAACCATAATCAGCTTACAAGGATCTGAAACCATGACTGCTTGGATTTTCCATTGAGGATCAAGACTTGGTGTTGTAGATTGGTTCAAGATGGTGGAGTAGAAGGACGTGTGCTCTCTCCCTCTTGCAAGAGCACTGGAATCACAACTAACTGCTGAACAGTCATTGACAGGAAGACACTGGGACTCACCAAAAAAGATACCCACATCCAAAGACAAAGGAGAAGCCACAGTGAGGCAGTAGGAGGGGCACAATCACAATAAAATCAAATCCCATAACTGCTGGGTGGGTGACACACAAACTGGACAACACTTAAAACACAGAAGCCCACCCACTGGAGAGAAGGTTCTGAGTTCCACATCAGGCTTCCCAACCTGGGGGTCCGGCAATGGGAGGAGGAATTCCTAGAGAATCAGACTTTGAAGGTTAGAGGGATTTGATTGCAACACTACCACAGGACTGGGGGAAACAGAGACTCCATTCTTGGAGGGTACACACAAAGTAGTGTGTGCATCGGGACCCAGGGGAAGGAGCAGTGACCCCATAGAAGACTGAACCAGACCTACCTGCTAGTGTTGGAGGGTCTCCTGAAGAGGCGGGGGGGGGGGGTGGCTGTGGCTCACTGTGAGGACAAGGACACTGGCAACAGAAGTTCTGGGAAGTACTCCTTGGTGTGAGCCCTCC
Organism: Kogia breviceps; assembly: GCF_026419965.1. Lineage (NCBI taxonomy): Eukaryota > Metazoa > Chordata > Mammalia > Artiodactyla > Physeteridae > Kogia > Kogia breviceps. The sequence goes on from NC_081325.1 coordinate 32,629,340, forward strand.
CTGAGTCTGCCATTAGCCCCACCAAAGAGCCTGATAGGCTCCAGTGTTGGGTTGCCATAATCCAAACAACCAACAGAGAAGGAAACCAGCCCCACCATCAACAGACAAGCAGATTAAAGTTCTACTGAGTGCTGCCCAGCAGAGCACACACATCTCTACCCATCACCAGTCCCTCCCACCAGGAAACTTGCACAAGCCTCTTAGACAGCCTCATCCACCAGAGTAGAGACAGTAGAAGCAAGAAGAACTACAATCCTGCAGCCTGTGGAACAAAAACCACATTCACAGAAAGACAGACAAGAAGAAAAGGCAGAGGGCTTTGTACCAGATGAAGGAACAAGATAAAACCCCAGAAAAACAACTAAATGAAGTGGAGATAGGCAACCTTCCAGAAAAAGAATTCAGAGTTATGATAGTGAAGATGATCCAGGATCTTGGAAAAAGAATGGAGGCAAAGATCGAGAAGATGCAAAAAATGTTTAACAAAGACCTAGAAGAGTTAAAGAATGAACACCTAGAAGAATTAAAGAACAAACAAACAGAGATGAACAATACAATAACTGAAATGAAAACTATACTAGAAAGAATCAATAGCAGAATAACAGAGGCAGAAGAATGGATAAGTCACTTGGAAGACAGAATAGTGGAATTCACTGCTGCGTAACAGAATAAAGAAAAAAGGTGAAAAGAAATGAAGACAGCCTAAAAGATCTCTGGGACAACATTAAACACAACAACATTCACATTATAGGGGTCCCAAAAGGAGAAGAAAGAGAGAAAGGACCTGAGAAAATATTTGAAGAGATTATAGTTGAAAACTTCCCTAACATGGGAAAGGAAATTGCCACCCAAGTCCGGGAAGTGCAGAGAGTCCCAGGCAGGATAAACCCAAGGAGGAACATAGTAATCAAACTGACAAACATTAAAGACAAAGAAAAATTATTGAAAGCAACAACGGAAAAATGACAAATAACATAAAAGGGAACTCTAATAAGGTTACAAGCTGATTTCTCAGTAGAAACTCTACAAGCCAGAAGGGAGTGGCATGATATATTTAAAGTGATGAAAGGGAAGAACATACAACCACGATTACTCTACGCGGCAAGGATCTCATTCAGATTCCACAGAGAAATCAAAAGCTTTACAGAACAGCAAAAGCTAAGAAAATTCAGCACCACCAACCAGCTCTACAACAAATGCTAAAGGAACTTCTCTAAGTGGGAAACACAAGAGAAGAAAAGGACCTACAGAAACAAACCCATAACAATTACGAAAACAGTCATAGGAACATACATATCAATAATTACCTTAAACGTGAATGGATTAAATGCTCCAACCCAAAGACACAGGCTCGCTGAATGGACACAAAAACAAGACCCACATAAATGCTGTCTACAAGAGGCCCACTTGAGACCTAGGGACACATACAGACTGAAAGTGAGGGGATGGAAAAGGATATTCCATGCAAATAAAAATAAAAAGAAAGCTGGAGTATCAATACTCATATCAGATAAAATAGACTTTAAAATACAGAATGTTACAAGAGGCAAGGAAGGACACTATGCAATGATCAAGGGATCAATCCAAGAAGACGATATGAAAATTATAAATATATATGCACCCAACACAAGAACACCTCAATATATAAGGCAACTGCTAACAGCTATAAAAGTGGAAATAGACAGGAACACAATAATAGTGGGGGACGTTGACACCTCACTTACACCAATGGACAGATCATCCAAACAGAAAATTAATAAGGAAACAGAAGCTTTAAATGACAAAATAGACCAGATAGATTTAATTGATATTTATAGGACATTCCATCCCAAAACAGCAGATTACACTTTCTTCTCAAGTGTGCACGGAACATTCTCCAGTATAGATCACATCTTGGGTCACAAATCAAGCCTCAGTAAATTTAAGAAAACTGAAATCATATCAGGCATCTTTTCTGACCACAACACTATGAGATTAGAAATCAATTACAGGGAAAAAAACATAAAAAACACAAACAAATGGAGGCTAAACATTACGTTACAAAATAACTAATACATCACTGAAGAAATCAAAGTGGAAATCAAAAAATACCTAGAGACAAATGACAATGAAAATATGATGATCTAAAACCTATGGGATGAAGCAAAAGCAGTTCTAAGAGGCAAGTTTATGGCTATACAAGGCTACCTCAAGAAACAAGAAAAATCTCAAATAAACAATCTAACCTTACACCTAAAGGAAACAGGGAAAGAACAACATACAAACCCAAAGTTAGGAGAAGGAAAGGAATCATAAAGATCAGAGCAGAAATAAATGAAATACAAACAAAGAAAACTATAGCAAAGATCAATAAAGCTAAAAGCTGGTTCTTGGAGAAGATAAACAAAATTGATAAATCATTAGCCAGACTCAACAAGAAAAAGAGGGAGAGGACTCAAATCAATAAAATTAGAAATGAAAAAGGAAAAGTTACAACAGACACAGCAGAAATACAAAGCATCTTAAGAGACTACTACAAGCAACTCTATGCCAATAAAATGGACAACCTGGAAGAAATGGACAAATTCTTAGAAAGGTATAACCTTCCAAGACTGAAGCAAGAAGAAATAGAAAATATGAACAGACCAATCACAAGTAATGAAATTGAAACTGTGATTAAAAATCTACCAACAAACAAAAGTCCAGGGCCAGAGGGCTTCACATGTGAATTCTATGAAACATTTAAGAAGAACTAACACCCATCCCTCTCAAACTCTTCCAGAAAACTGCAGAGAAAGGAAAACTCCCAAACTCATTCTATGAGGTCACCATCACCCTGATACCAAAACCAGACAAAGATACTACAAAAAAAGAAAATTACAGAACAATATCACTGATGAATATAGATGTAAAAATTCTCAACAAAATACTAGCAAATGCAATTCAAAAACATATTAAAAGGATCATACACCATGATGAAGTGGGATGTATGCCAGGGATGCAAGGATTCTTCAAAATACGGAAGTCAGTGAATGTGATACACCATATTAACAAGTTAAAGTAAAAAAAAAAAAAAAAATGATCATCTCAACAGATGCAGGAAAAGTTTTTGACAAAATTCAGCAGCCATTTATGATAAAAACTCTCCAGAAAGTGAGCAAAGAGGGACCCTACCTCAACATAATAAGGCCATATACTACAAACCGCCAGCAAACATCATTCTCAATGGTGAAAAACTGAATCCATTTCCTCTAAGAACAGGAAGAAGACAAGGATGTCCACTCTCACCACTCTTATTCAACATAGTTTTGGAAGTCTCTGATTTTGGGAATCAGAGAAGAAAAAGAAATAAAAGGAATACAAATGGGAAAAGAAGAAATAAAACTGTTACTGTTTGCAGATGACATGATACTGTACACAGATAATCCTAAAGATACCACCAGAAAACTAGTAGAGATAATCAATGAATTTGGTAAAGTTGCAGGATAGAAAATTAATGCACAGAAATCTCTTGCATTCCTATACACTAATGATGAAAAATGTGAAAGAGAAATTAAGGAAACACTCCCATTTACCATTGCAACAAAAAGAATAAAATACCTAGGAATAAACCTACCTAGGGAGACAAAAGACCTGTATGCAGAAAATTATAAGACACTGATGAAAGAAATTAAAGATGATACAAATAGATGGAGAGATATACCATGCTCTTGTATTGGAAGAATCAAAATTGTGAAAATGTGTATACTATCCAAAGCAATCTACAGATTCAATGCAATCCCTATCAAATTACCAATGGCATTTTTTTGCAGAACTAAAACAAAAAATCTTAAAATTTATATGGAGACACAAAACATCCCGAATAGCCAAAGCAGTCCTGAGGGAAAATAACAGAGCTGGAGGAATCAGACTCCCTGACTTCAGACTATACTACAAAGCTCCAGTAATCAAGACAATATGGTACTGGCACAAAAACAGAAATACAGGTCAATGGAACAGGATAGAAAGCCCAGAGATAAACCCATGCATATATGGTCAACTAATGTATGACAAAGGAGGCAAGGATATACAATGGAGAAAAGACAGTCACTTCAATAAGTGGTGCTGGGAAAACTGGACAGCTACATGTAAAAGAATGAAATTAGAACACTTCCTAACATCATATACAAAAATAAACTCCAAATGGATTCGAGACCTAAATGTAAGACCAGACACTATAAAACTCTTAGAGGAAAACATAGGAAGAACACTCTTTGACATAAATCACAGCAAGATCTTGTTTGATCCACCTCCTAGAGTAATGGAAATTAAAACAAAAATAAGCAAATGGGACCTAATGAAACTTAAATGCTTTTGCAAAGGAAAGGAAACTACAAAGAAGATGAAAAGACAACTCTCAGAATGGGCGAAAATATTTACAAACGAATCAATGGACAAAAGGATTAATCTCCAAAATATATAAACAGCTCATGCAGCTCAATATGAAAAAAACAAACAACCCAATTGAAAAATGGGCAGAAGACCTAAATAGACATTTCTCCAAAGAAAACATACTGATGGCCAAGAGGCACATGAAAAGCTGCTCAACATCACTAATTATTAGAGAAATGCAAATCAAAACTACAATGAGGTATTATCACCTCACACCAGTTAGAATGGGCATCATCAGAAAATCTACAAACAACAAATGCTGGAGAGGGTGTGGAGAAAAGGGAACCCTCTTTCACTGCTGCTGGGAATATAATTTGATACAGCAACTAGGGAGAACAGTATGGAGGTTCCTTAAAAAACTAAAAATAGAATTACCATATGATCCAGCAATCCCAGTGCTGGGCATATACCCAGAGAAAACCATAATTCAAAAAGACTCATGCACCCCAATGTTCATTGCAGCACTATTTACAATAGCCAGGTCATGGAAGCAATCTAAATGCCCATTGACAGATGAATGGATAAAGAAGATGCAGTACATATATACAATGGAATATTACTCAGCCATAAAAAGGAATGAAATTGGGTCATTTGTAGAGACATGGATGGATCTAGAGACTGTCATACAGAGTGAAGTAAGTCAGAAAGAGAAAAAGAAACATCGTATATTAACGCATATATGTGGAACATAGAAAAATGGTATAGATGAACCAGTTTGCAGGGCAGAAATAGAGATACAGATGTAGATAACAAACATATGGATGCCAAGGGGGGAAAGTGGTGGGGTAGGGGTGGTGGGGTGATGAACTGGGAGATTGGGATTGACATATATACACTAATATGTATAAAATGGATAATTAATAAGAACCTGCTGTATAAATAAATAAATAAAATTCAAAACAAAAACGAGGTTGCACCTACATATAAATATAGATTAAGTTGTCACTCAGTATAGTCCCATTTCCCAATAGCCCAGACTTTGTTGAAACAATGAGCTGCTGTTAGCTCAGAAACTAGGACCTAGAGTTGTCCTTCTCAGCTCTAGGTGAACTGTCACTAGCAAACTGACTAAAAATGAATGCATATAATCAATGCACACTTTAGGTTTTCTAAAAATTATTTTTTAAACGAAGAAATTTTCTAATGAAATTTCAGCCAATTATGTCTGGTCTGTTTGTTTGGCAGTTTTCGCTAATGTTGAAAGTATGTTTCAAGCTAGTCTAAGTAAATAGTCTGGAAGGATAAGGATTGAAAATGAATCTTTCCAATCTACTGGTTCATGCTGTCACAATTTTTTTTTTTTTCTTGGACTCTGGTGTGTGGTTTTTAAAGAACTTTTTATACCTTAAAAACAGCAATTCTGTCCATGTTCTGTATTGCTAAAAATTTATTTACAGTCAATAAGACTTACATTACCTATTTAACATCATTTTTTATTTTATATATCTGTTATAATCAGATATTAGAAATATTTTCATTTTAGAGAAAAACAAACATCAAAAAAGAACCAAAATGAAAAATATGAGCCAGTTAGTTGTGAATATTCCTGGAATTGACATCAACATTTTAAGACTTTTTTTCACATTGAAACCTGATATTAAAAGGTGAGAGAGATTACCCCCAGACCACTGTTTCCAAAATTTTTGTTCTCCAACTAGGGATATCTTACAAACACAATAATCATCTTAGAAATTTGTTTAAAAACAGAGAACCTACCCCCAGAGGCTCTGCTTCAGTAGGTCTGGAATGAGGCTTCCCAATGATTATGACACACAGCAAGGTTTGGAACCACTGATAGTTTTTCTCATTATGTATAATTTATAGAGTGCTAGTTTCTGGCTTTTGACTAATCATTTTCATGTAATGACTGACAAGGAGAAAAATGAGTCTAACTTTAAAAAATTTAAACTTGAACTATCATGCAAAAGTTATAAAATCATGCTAAGTTTCAAAAAAAAAAGGAAAAAAGAATGTATAATTAGTAGGTGGAATCATTAATTTTTCACCAGTTTTCTTAGGAGCAAATTGCTTAATGCTGGGCACAAAGAAATAGAATGTTGAACTGTGAATAAGACATGTTTGGCTAAAAATAATTGAGAAATAACTGTAAAAATGAGCCAAAGTGTAAACCACAAAACTACTAAAAAATATCTAACAGGTTTCCAAGGTGATCCATGTTTCCAATTACCAATACATGAAAAAAAAAAAAAACCCACAAAAAACTGCCACCATTATTCAGGACTGTCAGTGAGGTGTATGTACTTAAGGAAGGGACTTCCCGATAATGTCCTGGGAAGGCTTGACTGTGGCACAGATCAAGAATCTTCTAATAAATATCCATATGAGGTACAGATTTTGCAGCTAGATTTTTAAATCAGGCTGCCTCCATCTATGTATTGCTAGAATGGTTCATCCGCCTTCCAGGGAGAATCACAGTGGGACATACCTTCTTCGAGCTTCCTTGATTTAAAAGGAGGGACAAGGAGTGAGTGGTTTGAGCTGAGGTTAAAAACTAATTTTAAAATTTAGGTCACTCATTCCCTCATTTTCCCAGTGGGGTGGTTCTTTTAAGCCATCAGGAAGTGATGTCTTCCCTGCTGATGCCCACCTCAGAAGAAACCTCAAGCTGAAATGGAGGTCCACCTAACTTCATGAGTGCTCAGACACATCTCCTCTTGGGTTTCCTGACACACACCCTAGGAGGCGCTGGAGGCCAACTATGTCACATGTGATCTATCATTTCAGGAAGTGATTATCCTGTCACCCACACCAGACTGAGGCCAGGAGAAGCAGCTTGGGCCCTGGATTCCATCTCATCATATTCAACTCCTCCTTCCCAGGTGATAGTCCTTGTTGTAAGACTCACTCCAATCAAGTAACCTGATTCTAAAAGCCTGTGTACTGTCACTTCCACTAGAAGTTGTTTGGGAATGCTTTGGTTTGTTTGGCCCTAGTGAGCAAGATGTTGGCATGCTGTAACGCTAAAAGCAAAGGCCTACAGAGAACCCAATAAGACAAGCTGGGCTGCAGGTTTCTACACTGGGAGGCTCTGGAACACAATCAGCAGTGGTCTGGTTCTGCCCGTGGAAGAAAGTTGGTGGGGGCTCTAGGTGCCACAAAGAGCTGGCTTTCCGGTTGAGGTTTAATATTCATATGATGTGCTTTCAGAACACTGCTTGATATCAGAGCACTCCTCATTCCATATTCAGGTTTTAGGACTTTCATCTCTCTGGCCATTAAGAGAAAGAACTTCGGTTGAGTGAGGATGGATGGTCTACTCTGATTTCCCCAGAGGGCTACTGTAGACCAATCATGATGGAAATCTATCATGCTGTTTATCATCCAGTCCACTGCTAAGCTATATGTTAACACAAATTCTCTCTACCAAAAAAATAAAAGAAAAAAAATGGATGTGCAGCCTCATGGTAAGGTTAGACTTCATTTATTCTCTGAACACGATGGGAGAAGCCATGATTGGTAGTAAATTTGACAGTAAGGAACTTTGTTGACTGAGGAATTAAGAGCATTAATAATAAATAAGCTCTTTTCTCATTTATTATACTGAGAATGCAGTGTTTTAGAAGTACAACCAAATATTTTAAAGTTGAGGATTTAGTAAAAATAACCTTTAAAAGAATATTCCAAAAAAGCTTATTAAGGAATATCTGAGATACTTTGCATATAAAATTCACAAAAAAGATATATATATTTAAAAAATAGTACTTATTATATAGTTTATAGGCATTTTCTTGTCTTAATTAAAAATTATTAAAAGAAGAAAACAGTACGTCTTAGAAAATTTCAACAAACAAATTTCAAGTCTTTCCTGCTTGGAATTTATGGATGGAATATCTAACCAATGGGATGGGACTAATTTGTTTAGTGTTTGAAGCACACAAATGACTTATTATGATCACTATCATAGGACACTAATTTCTTTCAGGGCACTGAATGATATTCAGGTAGTTGCCTCCCTGGAAAGAGCAGGACAAGCAATAAAAATAGTAAATACACATAGAGTTCTTTCAAGGAAAAAAAAACAACAACATTGAATTGAAAGGCCTTCTTTCCCTACTTGCCAGTAAAAAGAGGAATCTGTAGTTATGATAGGGCTATCTTTATATTAATTTTGACCATCTCAATACAAACAAATATAAAGCTATGGTGAGGAATAGCTTGTCAAAACAAGCCTATGATATTAGTTCCTCTACATTTTAAGGACATTTCAGCCAGGATGTACCTTTAGTCTATTCAATTAAGAGGCACATACGTTAAATTTATACCTAAAAAAGTACTTTGAAATTTATTACTATGTTTACACAGTAGCTGCTTTAAAAAATCTCATGAACTTGACCATTTTTAAGGATCAATACACTTTTAAAGGGAAGATATAATAGTATAATTGTGCCTCACATGTTTTCTCTTACCATAATAATATTTTTTTCTTCCCCAAGTACCTATAGCAATTAGGCTTTACAATGAATTATGAGCCAGGTTAATAACATTTTCTCAAATTAAAGTAGCATGAGAGAGCACACAATTGGTATATATCACTTGGTTATTTATTTTTCAAAAGGGGTCTGTTCTCATTTATGTTGAGTTGACTTTCAGTTTCAACTCATTTCTGGCAACTAAATCATAAGTCTCTAAAAATAAGGTTTTATAAAGAGAGGGGGTAGTTACCAGTATTAACTGAATCTAATACCTATATGAATTACAATTGGTTGGTTCCAGCCAAATGAATTATTTTACCTTAGGCCACAGTACTGCAGTTTCAGATGGAAATAAAAGGAAGAACCATTGATCTGTCTCCTACAGCCTCGGGGCATTCCAGTACTGCATTTAGCCTGGATAAACAGTTGTTATGATATGCCTACCACCTACCTCTGAGGGAGTGCTGTCAAATTAATCTCCATGTCATCAGTACCTTCTCAACAGGTTTTAAACAGTCTTCTCTTTTTCTCTAAGTCCCAGATCAACAGTTGTCAAGGTCTGAGTCAAGCTGTGCTTCTGCCCACATAGTGGCACTGTCAGCACTGTCAGCTACTCAAATAATTTTTTAAGCAGAGCAGCCGGTTGCCTTCAGCAGCAATGCTTTTGGGGGCACTTCGTGCTGTTCACCCAGTCTCTGGCTGCTCTACAACTGTGCTAGTTAAGGGATCGACAGAAGGAACAACAAATGGCTACAATTAGCATTCGCCCTGCTCCCGCAAAAGAATTTCATTGCTATGGCAACGGGAGTTGCCCAGACAACATAGGGCTTTGGCTGAGAATAGTGTACTGCATTATACCAAGTACAGAACAAAATAGCCAGAGATCAGGCTCTCGCTTCACGGCACAAAGATCTCTGCCACCATATTTAAGTTTAATTAACGAGAGCTGATTTCTTAATTTCGTAAGACAAGGTTCTGCCTGCTAATAGCCTGAAACAAAATATCATTATTGATCCATTCTTTTAAAACTCCAGTAAATCAGTAATCAGTAATCAGTGATCACATTAGGTGATCACATTAGATTCGTCTTAACTTGATTTTTTCTATTTCCTACCTTAAGAGGCAGCCTTTACTTATATTGCTGTAACAGTGTTATTTACAAACTCATTTTCCCCTCAATCAGTTTCTATGATAGAAATGTATACAATGTTTGAAAAATTAACATGAGCTTCCTTACACCTGGATATTCAACCAAGCCTTAGATGTGTGTAACTTTAGGAAGGCACAACAATATCTAAGCAATTTATATTAAGAGCTACAATCGTACAGTTATAGAAAATCATTTAAAATCAAACAGAAGCCTGTTTATCACTGTTTTTAAAGTAAACTTTTAAAGCTGAAAATATCTTGAAATCGGTTTGGTAGTAGTACAAGTAAAATGGAAAAAATTAATCTAAATGACACAGAAATAAGCTACCTTGGCTACCACTAAATGGCTCTGCATCAAGCTACATAATTGGATCAGCCCCACTCATAGTCATGTAAACCATTCCATGGATCTGATCCAGGAGCACTTTTTAATGAGCCATGAAGGCGAGGATGTGCAGGCAGCACGGGACAATGAGGCTAGTTGCTATTATTTGGCAGATGACGATCTTCATTTCTAAAATTTTCAAAACTCAAATATTTCCCCCTCCCAAACCAACGTTCCTGTCATCATGGGACCAAATATTATCATCAATAATAACAGTTAACATTTACTGGATGCACAGTGTTTTGTATGGCTTGTTAAATTCAGTTTTCACAATTACCCTATAAGGTGGACATAATTTCCACCCACTGACATATGATGAAACCAAGGTGCAAAGAGATTCAGTAACTGCCAGCATATAAGCAGAAAAGCTGAAATTCAAAAATAGGTCTATCCTATAGTAGTCTCTTTATTTCAGCTATATTGTATTACACCACAACTACTAATGTAGTAATTTTAAAGCTTCAGTCTTTTTTGAGAACAACAGTAAGTACAAATTCTAAAATGGGAAAAATCTAAATGAAAACAAAATTAGCAGTACATATAATAAGCATAATGATGCTCAGTTTAGTCAGATTTCTTAATTATCTGGGGATATGGATTAGTCGGTGTGAAGAGAGAGAGAAATGAACTCTCACTGAGCATATTAGTTACTGGTTTTGGTACAAAATGTCTGAAAACATACATATAAACAATCTGACCAGAAATTGTATCCCTTAACTTGTGTAGACACTTATTTTCATTTTATAAAAGATTATTTTAAATTTATTATTTATTTGTTTATTTTTGGCTGTGTTGGGTCTTCGTTGCTGCGTGCGGGCTTTCTCTAGTTGTGGCAAGTCGGGGCTACTCTTCGTTGTGGTGCGCGGGCTTCTCATTACGGTGGCTTCTCTTGTTGCAGAGCATGGGCTCTAGAGCGCAGACTCAGTAGTTGTGGCGCAAGAGCTTAGTTGCTCCGCGGCATGTGGGATCTTCCCGGACCAGGGCTCGAACCTGCGTCCCCTGCATTGGCAGGCAGATTCTTAACCACTGAGCCACCAGGGAAGCCCATAAAAGATTATTTTAAAAAGTAAACACTTTATTAGTAGTAAATAGCTGTTAATGAAAAGTAAGATTATTTTATTGTCTGGTAGAAATAATCCTGCTTTATAGCTTTTAAATGATATCTCCAGATTTCAGGTCATACAGTATTACTTAGCACGTCAGTTAATGCCAGGTCAAAGAACAAAAACAAATAATTTTAGAGTTAAATTGTTTATATATGTAGATAAATAAAATTGACTAAGTCTAATTTTAGTCCAATCTAATGGTAAAAGGCAAATATTAGAAGACTTAGCAGGAAATTCAGCTTCTATTTTCATGAATCACTGGATATTCATTTATGTAATTCTAATTTAAGAAAACAAGAGTTTTTGTAAATCATTAAACTTCAGACAAAACGCAGTACAAACGCAGTGCTCTTTTTTTATAGTCATAAAAAATGCAATAGTAATGGAAGCCTGAAAAATATAGTTTTTTATCAAACTGATATTTCGGGACTCAAAACTATTACATAGGGAAAATTACTTCATTTTGAACATGTTTGAGCAGTGGCAGTATTGAGATTTTTGAGATAGAAAAACAATGTGTAAAATGACAGGGGAGAAAAGCAAGATCCTCCATGACACTGCCTGATGGCCAGTATTTTCCAAATAATACCTACGTTTAATTTGACCATAATTAAACGTCATTTATAATGAAATAAACACATTAAAAAGGTACGTGCAAAGAAACTCCAGTGCAGTTGTAGCTTCTATTCAGTTTGGTATAAATATGTTCCTTGTACTTATGGATATTTTAGTATAATAGAAGCAAAATTGTAAAAGTGCCCACCAATACAAGATAAAAAAATTAAAGGAATGTATGTGAAAGCCCTCTGAAAACTGTAAATGTGACATAAAAATGTGTGTTTCATCAAAAATGTGCTAGCTTTCAAAAGCTCAAAGAAATCACTCTTGATGTTTACTTATTTTAAGTAAACCAGTGGAGAAAAGAAGATGAAGTGCATAAATTGCCTCCACTTCTAACCCACCCCTTCCAATCTATCTCTATTTCTAAAACCCTCATCTAGGCCATCTCCAGCCTTCTTCTCCTGGGACACCTTCACTTTTCAGCTATTTTTAACCAATTTAAATACATGTTAAACTCAAGACAAAATTCCTCAGTTGATTGTTCCAATTTGCTCTGTCACAAAACAGGAAGTAAACACAACTTTTGTCTCCACTTTATCTTTCTGTACCCTAAATCATATTTTTGAGTGCATCTTCTATTCTAGAAAAAAGTAATTTGATTCTATTCAAGGATGGGCAGTATATTGAAGTGATTCAGAGAAGGGAATTTGCTGTCACATATCTGGGTTCAATTCCTAGCTCTGCCATTTATCAGCTTAATGATTTGGGGCAAGGATTACTTAACCTTTTTAAGCCTCTGAATGAGACAATGTAAATAATGCTCAACAATGTATAACACGTAGTAAGTGGTCAAATAGTGGCTTCTTCATTCTTTATGGAATCTTATTTTTTTGAAATAGATTCTCACTCCCCTCACCCTTTACGTCTGGGGCAACCTATTCTCTCTGTTTCTACCATTTAGCAATTAGCATCTTGTAGACAGAAGTCCTGAGTTTGAATCCTGGCTCTGCCACTCAGTTGTTATAATTATCTGCAAAAGAACCCTTTCCAATAATAAACATAGCACACTGAGAAAGAAAATCTAAACTATTTGCTTACATAAAAACATGCCTAAACGTGTAAAAACCAAAAGTTCCAGATTAGGGACAGACCCCAGACCAATCATCTCTGTGTCACTTAAATTGTTAATGATAAGCCTTGTCAAACCAAACCTTAAATAACTTCCACTATCAATTCCTCAATTAATTGATTCTTAATCATTACTATTTCTTTGAACTGTTATGTGTTAGGCGCTGCTGAGAATCTTCCATGCATTATCTGACACAAATTTTTACAACAAACCAAGGCAGAAATGATTAAAATCACATTTTATGGATGACAAAACTGAGGCACAAGGAGCAAGTAACTTGCTCAAGGTTACACAGCTAATAAGAGGCAGATGGTACTCTTGACCTCTATTCTCTACAGCCACAGTTAGTGTCACAACATCCACCTGACCAATGAACTGTAGATTCAATGTTCAATTTTTGTGTTTAAATGCTTATATGTCCTGTGTTGTTCATGCAGCTCATGTTAGATACACATTCTCCTTAGAGTTAAAACTACATAGAGTCAGATTCAGCACTTATTTTCAACTATTTAGAAGTCATGGAATTTGATTCAATAACACACAACCTCTAAGCACTAAATGAATGTTCACTGATAATGAAGAAAATGTGCGCAGCCAGAGCAAAGTCAAGGTAGCATCACACACACTCTAGAAATAATTTGCAATGAAATTATAAAATATTAAAACTTAATGAGTACAATCTCAATTAGGAAACTGAAAATCTGCTCATTAAACTTGCAGATGATACTTAGTTGGGCAGGGGTTAAACACTTTTGAAGAAAGAAGTACAATTTAAAATGACCTTGATAGATTAGAGAAATAGTTCATCAAAAACAGATAAAGTTCAATTAAGAGAAGAACAAAATGGCATACTTAAGAACCAAAAGCATACCACACAGATAAAAACGGGAATGAGTAGCTGGGCAAATTGATTGTGTGTGGGGGGAAACCCAAGCCACAAATGAAACAACCTGATTATCTGTTGGCAATATGGGCTATTCTTCTCTCTACCTATCAGTGTCTTACAACTCTGGCTGCACTTTGGAATCACAAGGAAAATTTTAAAAAATATTGTTCATCATGGACCAATTAAATCAGAATCTGTGGAAATAAGGTTCTATATTGGTGTTATTTAAAAACTCTTTAGGTGTATTTAATGTGGCCAAGGTTCAAAATGACTGGAAATTATAACCAATCATATCCTTTATATCCATATGAAGAGCCTTATGAAAATAATAACATAGCTGTTATGTGTGATTAGATAGTGAGATATATGTTCACAAACAGAAACTATTTAATAAAAAAATCTAATATTAATCAATCATGATTCCAAATACTCAAGAAACATGATGATAGAAGATCTGTGGTTCTCCAAGTGTGGTTCCTGGATGAGCAGCCTCTGGGAATTTATGAGAAATGCAAGTCTCATGCCTACCACAAACCTCCTGAATCCGTAACTCTGGGGTAGGCCTAGCAACCTGTGTTTGGATAAGCCTCTCAAGGGATTCTGATAGATGCTAAAGTTGAGAACCAAAGCTGTAAGCTAAGGAGTCAACTTTCTTCTGTTTTCTTATAGCATCTGTTTTCTCTTATAATTACGATTAGGATTGTTATATGCTTTCTTTTGTAAGCCATCCCAAATTCTTCCTAGAAGTAAGGTATATAAATTATAAATTAAAAAAAAAATCACATTTAGCAAAGTGCTCATAATGTATAAGCACTTCATTACTGAAATATCTTTTATTAAAAGGATTCATGTGATAAATTCAGTGAAAAAAAAATCTGTTGAAATTGATGCCAAAATTGTCCCGAAGAAGTTTGTTCGTTGGCTCAGTTTCTTTACCTTTCAACTGGCTCTGTTGGCATCAAGTAGACTAAGTTTAGTCACAAGCATCTATACAGATCTATTAGCTGCTGCCTAATGACCCAAAACACCCACTTTACCACTTTACCAATCCCTTTACCACTTATGTGCCACTGGGATTTAGGTCTGTCTCTGATTTCCATCCTTCTATCTCTAACTCATTACTCCAATAAATCAAGAGTTGGTTATATGTATTGTTAATAACAACCAAAATGTAAAAATAAAGCCTACTCCTGGACTAACAGCATTGAAAAATCATCACAAATAAACTAATAATAACTCCTCCTAGCTGAGAAATAAGACAGAAGAGATAACAACATTAAAATGTATGGTTTTTCCTTAATGGATGACATACTTTGAAAAGAAATACTGAGAAAGTTTCTTTCTTCCTCCTCTCTTTCTGATCTCCTTGCCCCTCACATTTTGTCAGTTATAATAAAAGACAGAAAAAGATATAATTTAATTGCAAATTAAAAATGCAAAACAATGAGATACTATTTTGTCTAATTGCTGAAAATTGTGAAACATCTAGTACTGTTGAAGGTCTGAGGAATGGACACAGTCACTGCATGCTGGTAGGAGTATAAATTAGTATAATCTCTTAACCATTCCCACATCAGTGTGGCAATATGAATAACAAAGCCTTAAAATTATTCATATCCATTAACATGTCCTGAATAAATAGTGCTGTTTATTAAACAGTAAGATGTTTTAAACCATATAAAGGTAAAACCCTAAAGAAGCTGGTTAAAAATGTAGGGCCCATCCTTACTATGGCATAGTCTAACATCACATTTTATAGAGAAGGAAGCATGGTAAGTAATGAACTTAAGAACACATACTTAGTAAACTACATATCTTTTTCCCCCTTCCATAAATTAGAATCAACTTTTAAAAACTAAGAGTATGGTTCAACTGCTATGGAAAACAGTATGGTGTTTTCTCAAAAAATTAAAAATAGAACTGCCATATGATCCAGCAATCCCATTTCTGGGTATATATCCAAAAGAATTGAAAGCAGGATCTTGAAGAGATATTTGCATTCTTGTGTTCATCGAAGTGCTATTCACAATAGCCAAGAAGTGGAAGCAGCCCAAATGTTCATCAACAGATAAATGGATAAACAAAATGTTGTACATATATACTATGGAATATTATTCAGCCTTAAAAAGGAAGGAAATCCTGATGCATGCTACAACATGGATGAACCTCAAGGACATTATGCTAAGTGAAATAAGCCAGTCACAAAAAGACAGATGCTGTATGATTCCACTTATATGAGTATCTAAAGTAATTAAGTTCATAAAAACAGAAAGTAGAATGGTGGTTGCCAGGGGCTGAGGGAAGGGGGAAATGGAGAGTTGTTGTTTAATGAGTTATAGAGCTTGAGTTTTGCAAGATGAAAATGTTCTGGAGATCTGTTTGTGCAACAATGTGAATATACTTAACACTACTGACCTATACATTTAGAAATTATTAAGATAGTAAATTTTATGTGTTTTTTTACCACAATTTAAAAAAATTTTAGTAAAAAAATAAAAATAAATAAAAACTAAGAGTAGCTTCTACTTCATATTAATTCTGGATCAATTTAAAACTACCTTAATTAATATGTTATTTGACCTTGGAAGATATGATACATTTTTTTTGTGACATATAAATGAAAGTAAACTTCTAGGAGAAATGTATACATTTATTCACTTAATCGGGATCTAACTCATCAATAGTAGAATCATGTGCATTGAACTGAATCTTTTCTTTAGTAATAGACTATGTATTCAAAAATAGTTTATAGGGCTTCCCTGGTGGCGCAGTGGTTGAGAATCCGCCTGCCAATGCAGGGGACACGGGTTCGTGCCCCGGTCTGGGAAGATCCCACATGCCGCGGAGCAGCTGGGCCCGTGAGCCGTGGCCGCTGAGCCTGCGCGTCCGGAGCCTGTGCTCCGCAAAGGGAGAGGCCACAACAGTGAGGCCCGCATACCACACACACACACACACACACACACACACACACACACACACACACACAAATAGTTTATAAAAGAAGCTACTCAAATTTTATCATAAAATTAAATCTAAATGCATTACAAGTTTGTTACTTTGAGAGTTCACTTCTGATACATGTTTATGAGTTACAAGTTGAGGACAAGGTTTTACGGCAATGGTTTACCACACTCAATATTTCCTGATTAATAGTAAATATTAGGGCATAATGGAATTTATATCAGGATTAGCGTTGGAAGGCCTAACTTCAAGACCCAGTTATGCCATCATGTGTTTATTCTTTCTTTCATGTATTCACATATTCACATATTCATTCATGTATTCACTCATTCACTCATTTATTAATTCATTCATTTTACAAATGGTTTTCTGAAGTTTTACCATGACATAGTCAGCTTTTCTAGAATAATGTTTTGTAGTGTCCCCAGTTCAGTCAGAAAAGCTAGAGGGGCCCTGGATTGCTCTCACATGACAACAAGGAGGAAAAGAAAATGGACAGGTACACCAAAGGGAATTTAACAGAAGAGGGTAAATAGGCAGCAGAGTCTACAACATGCTTGCTCTTTTAACATATATTGACCAGACCTGTCATTCTAAGGTCTCTCACTAGAACATCTGAGTGATGTGGAATATTATATTACTAGAAAGTAACACAGTCTTTCCTTTAATGGGTAGTTTGACGTAAGTGTTATGATGGAGTTCTAAGTTGTATCAAAATCTATTTATTCTCAATATGAAAAACACCTACAAGCCAATAGAAAAATATGCAGAAGACTTGAATAGGCACTTCACATAATAAGATATTCAAAAAGCCAAACGAACATGGAATGGTATTCAAGTTACTCATGAGGGAAAGGCAAATCAAAACCACAATGAGCTATCCTACCAGAATTGTTGAAATGAAAACTCTCATACACTGCTGATGGAAGTATAAACTGGTACAATCATTTTAGAAAACTGTTGGTCAGTATCTACTAAAGCTGAAGATATGCTTATCCACTGAAACAGCAATTACACATCTAGGTATCTTTCCTCTTTTTTTGGAGGAGTAAAATTGCTTTACAATGTGGTCTTAGTTTCTGCTGTACAATGAAGTGAATCAGCTATATGTATACATATATCCCCTCCCCTGTGGATATCCCCCCAACCCATCCCACCCATGTAGGTCATCACAGAGCACCTAGCTGAGCTCCCGGTGCTATACCACAGGTTCCCACTAGCTATCTATTTTACACATGGTAGTGTATTTATGTCAAACCTATTCTCTCAATTCATCCCACCCTCCCCTTCCCCCCGTGTCCACACGTCCATTCTCTAGTTCTGTGTTTCTACTCCTGCCCTGCAAATATGTTCATCTGTACCATTTTTCTATTTTCCACATATATGCATTAATATACGATATTTGTTTTCTTCTTTCTGACTTACTTCACTCTGTATGACAGTCTCTAGGCCCATCCGCATCTCTACAAAAGACCCAATTCCGTTTCTTTTTATGGTTGAGTAAATTCCATTATATATATGTACCACATCTTCTTTATCTATTCATCTCTCGATGGACATTTAGGTTGTTTCCATGTCCTGGCTACTGTAAATAGTATTGTAATGAGCATTGGGGTACATGTATCTTTTTGAGTTATGGTTTTCTCAGGGTATATGTCCAGTAGTAGGATTGCTAGGTCATATGGTAATTCTATTTTTAGTTTTTTAAGGAACCTCCATACTATTCTCCATAGTGGCTGTATCAATTTACATTCCCACCAACAGTGCAAGAGGATTCCCTTTTCTCTGCACCCTCTCCAGCATTTATTGTTTGTAGGGCACAAAAACAGAAATATAGATCAATGGTACAGGACAGAAAGCCCAGAGACAAACCCATGCACCTATGGTCAACTAATCTATGACAAAGGAGGCAAGAATATAAAATGGAGAAAAGACAGCCTCTTCAATAAATGGTGCTGGGAAAACTGGACAACTACATGTAAAAGAATGAAATTAGAACACTCTTTAACACCATACAAAAAAATAAAATCAAAATGGATTAAATACCTAAACATAAGACCAGACACTATAAAACTCTTAGAGGAAAACATAAGAAAAACACTTTTTCTTTTTTTTTTTTTCCGGTACGTGGACCTCTCACTGTTGTGGCCTCTCCCGTTGCGGAGCACAGGCTCCGGACGCGCAGGCTCAGCGGCCATGGCTCACGGGCCCAGCCGCTCCGCGGCATATGGCATCTTCCTGGACCGGGGCACAAACTTGTGTCCCCTGAATCAGCAGGTGGACTCTCAAACACTGCGCCACCAGGGAAGCCCAACACTCTTTGACATAAATCATAGCAAGATCTTTTATTACCCACCTCCTAGAGTAATGAAAATAAAAACAAAAATAGGCAAGCGGGACCTAATGAAACTTAAATGCTTTTGCATAGCAAAGGAAACCATAAATAAGACAAAAAGACAACCCACAGAATGGGAGAAAATATTTGCAAATGAAGCAACAGACAAAGGATTAATTTCCAAAATATACAAACAGCTCATGCAGCTCAATAGGTATATTTCTGACAGAGCCAGAAGACATGTATAAGAATGTTCTTAGCAGCACTATTTTAATAGCCCAAACCTAGAAACAATATAAATATCCATGAACAAAAGAAAAAAAAATCACATATTCAGAGTGGAATGCTAAATAACCATTAGAACAAATTACAACCTCACACAACAACATGGATACAAAGTGTAAGATTGTATTTATAAAAAGGACAAAGTAAGTCTAGTTACTGGTGTCACAGTCAGGATATGTGTGGGATGTGAGGTTATGAAAGGGAGAATCTGGAAGGGGCTCTGTTTCTAATAACGTTGTTTCTTGATCTGGGTATTGGTTACATAGGTAAGCTTACTTTATGAGCATTCATCAAGGCAGATACTCAGGAAGTGTGTACTTTTCTATATGTTATTCTTCTATATACAGTATACATTTAAAATGCAGTAAGAAGTATGAGTATAAGAAATGTTTAAACAAAACAAAATAATACTTCCCAGTGCACTGAAATGCATAGTGCCAAGTACTTTACTGAAACAAAGAGAGGGCTTTGCTGAGCCAATAATTTGTACATTTATAAGTCTTTTATTACTGATTTTGAAATACTAATAAGAACAGATACTACACTTGATGTTAGCCAAAAGGCTGAGAAGCGATAACTGAATCACTTTACTGTACACCTGAAACTAACACAACATTGTAAATTAACTATACTCAAATATAAAATAAAATTAAATTTTTTCAAATAATAAAAAATAATTTTACTTAAAAAAAAGAAAGTAGAAATAGTATTTGGTATTTCTTGAAAGAGGACAGTGAAGGGTTAAAGAAGATCTTAGTGTAAAACTATAAAGAGATTCTAGGTAGGACTACAGATCTGTTTAGAAGAGAAACACATGACTAACCCTATAGGTCTACAACATGGAAACAAATAAATCACACTTTTCAAAACAGATAGGCATGGACCCAGGGGCAAAGAAACTACCACGAAGAGAGCATACCAGCAAGACAGGAAAACTCATCACAAACTAATAATTAAAAACATTACTCTCAAAACCTTCCCTTTTCCTGGCTTTAAAACAAATATGTAGAAGACACAGAGTTAATTTCTAGGAAACATTACAAGTTACTATGACATAGTACCTAGAGTTACTGACTCTGCCTACTTCGTTCCATTACTGAATATACTTATCTCTCACCCTGAGCAGATCATGTCTTTTTATATTTAGGTGAAGAAAGGGAATGGGGATCAGTGAATGAAGAGAAAGGAGATTAATAGAATGGAGAGTAATAGGCCTTGTCCAGTTTCCAGCAAATAAGTAGCAAACAGACAGAGCAGTGTTTAGGAAGTGATGGAAACCTTGAGACTTGTTAGAGAGGATGCTATTGCCAACGGCTGCAAGTGTAGCAGGGATCCCAAGGGCTCTCTTGGGCAGTGCTTCCTTCTGCCTGGGAGACTGTATTAGTTACCTCTTCACACCCTATGCCCTTCGTTTATGTCTGTCTGCACGTTCAAAAATAGAGGGTCATCATCGTTATTTGAGAAGTTGCCTCATGACAGGTCACAATGAATTTTAAAAGATCCTTTTCTCTTTTTTTCTCCTTCTTTGGGACATGGGGAAGACTAAGAAAAAGGGATGAAATTATACTTTTCACCCAATGATAAAATATACTTTGGATTAAATAAAACCCTGTTCATGGTTTAACAAACATCAGCTTAAGAATCCCTTAGCCTAACTATAGTAACAAGAATAAGAAATAAAAGGACTAATAATAAAAGCTTCTTGGTTGTGTCTTATGCTTGTAACCTTAAAATTCTATGGATTTTGAGTTATTAGCTCGTCAGAATCAAAGTACAAGGTGTTATTAACATTTTTAATGCTTAATCTAAACAGTGTTACTTGGTTCATCTTTCAATATGGGTATATTGGTAAATGAGAATTTTGTTTTCATTTGCATATTAGCACTTTTCTGCTGCATACATGCTTTAATGGGAAAAGTACGAACATATAATTTAATGGCCTAATCATATTTCAAAATAAAAAGAATTGCCAGAATCTTTTAACCTTGAGGCTACTATAATGCACTGGGTGAGGGTAAATGAAGTCGATATATGAGGGAAGCGGTGATACACTATCACTTTCTTTAGCATACTTCAATGCTCCTTTATTTCATTATTCCTCTAGAAAACGGGATTAGGCAGCTCCTCTAATTAACCCAAAGATGTTTGACTAATAGAAGGAGATTGCAAGCATAATTAGTTAAGTGATAATGTACATAGCATTTAATGATCATTATCATTTATTCTAATATCAGAGTTAATAAATGGTGAAACTGTTTAAGCCAAATGCTGTCATATCACAATAACGTACATCATGGCTAACACTAATAATTTCTAATTTACTTGGGAATCAGTGGGACATGCAGCTTTCTTAATGCATGTCAATGCTTTCTTAAATAAATTTATAGACCCTCATAAAGTAGAAAAATATTTATCTCCTTACCTAGACTACATAACAAGTAGTCATACCACCATTCCTCTCCAAAGCACAAATAGTTCTTCTAGCTACACTAGCTACATCCTTGGCTTTCATGAGGCCAGTGTAATTTATTAAGACACTTATTTACAAACACTCACTCAATAACTGTAACTAATATGAATTCCAAATGCAAATCTCATCCCATTCTCTTGCTTTCTAAGGATTCAGTGAATACAGATTAGCCATCAAGTTCTTATGCAGCACCGGAAGGCTACTTTTGCTCTAAAAGGCCCAAAGGAAAATAAATAAATAAAAATAGAGTGGTGCTTGATTTTCTCTATTATGCATTTCCATCATTTTCTCTCACATTAAGAATTACAAGGGACAAATATATTCAGATATGTGCTGCAAAATTACTGGCCAATGCTAACTACAAGACACAAAAAAAGTGCGAAGACTGTCTGATGTATATGGAGAAGCACAGTTATTATCCTGAGCTAGAAGTACCACCGTAACTAACTCTCATCACCCATATCACTCTTTAAGAATGCACAGTGAAGAGCACTTTAGTCTCTGGGTCACATAAAAATGAAAAGCTGAGAGCTAGAACAGAGAGAAGTCTCCTTTATACACAGTATTAGAAGAAAGTGAAAAAGAAAAATGAAAAATAAAAGTAAAATCTGTGTATTTTAGTAAAGAAGGAGAGAGAAAACTAACGAGAGGTTTTAGCTTCTGGTTATTCTCAATAGGGATAAACTGAGTCATTGGGTGTCTTGTCATCCTGACTTCCCACCGGCTGCTCATTTAGATGTTTCATACTTCTAACTTTAACTTTCTTTAAAGTTAATGGTTACTTTATAAAGAAATCCAAAAGTCTTCCAATGAAATACAGCAGTGCATTGTCCCTGACTCTCTGCCTTATTGATGCTTCTCCTGCTATCTCGATTCATCAATTATAGACATTACTTATTGATTTTCTATTGTGATAGATTGAAGCTTAATATCCTCACAGCTTGGGTCTCTCCATAGGGCTGCTCACAACATAGCTTCCCCCAGAACCAAGAAACGGGGAGACACAGCACCCAAGATGAAAGTCACAGTGTCTTTTGTAACCTAATCTCAGACGTGGCATACTACCATTTTTACCCTATTCCGCTGGTTATACAGACTAATGCTGGAAAATGTTTGGGGGGTGGGTTACATGAGAAAGAACAACAGGAGGCAGCAATCACTGAGGGCCATCTTGGAATCTGCCTACCACAGTGCTTTTACTATTATGACTGTAAAATAGCATACAAGGCCATGCCAAATTCCAGTAGTGTACCATGATTATACAGTTGACCCCTGTACAACACGGGGATAGGGGCCCTGACCCTCTACACATTTGAAAATCTGCATATGATTTATAGTCAGCCCTCCATACATGAGGTTCCTCCCAACTGTGGTTCCACATTCATGGATTCAACCAACAGCAGGTCGTGTAGTATTATAATGTTTACAACTGAAAAAAATGCGCATATAAGTGAACCCACGTAGTTCAAACTCATGTTGTTCAAGGGTCAACTGTGTATCACTTTTTTCTAGAATTAACAATTGCCTCTTATTTTCCTAGTGCCTATCACTCTTTCCATACTTGTCCCCAACGCTTTATAATACAATTATACAATTGTACACAGTCGTATTCAATTTTAAAAATATAATAAAAATTGTAGTCAGATATATCAGATTATCTGTAAATCTGACATTTTCCCCCTTATCTTCCCTAGAACTCTGTATGTTTATGCTTTTCCAAATACTGCACTATTTTTTCTGCTACTATATTTTTCTTATCCCAAAGATTTGTTTCTAATCCTTTTATATATATGACATATATCATCCTATTCTTTTCATCATTGAAATATTTGACACCTTTGCAATTATTGTGGTGTTATTCTTTGTTTACTAAGAGTTCCTCTGGTTTGTTTCCCTTCTTTTTTCATGTTGAATGTTTTCCTCAAATGTCAGCTGATGAGTCCTTAGGCCAAATTAATATTTCAGAGAAAAATTTTGTGTGAACAGGCTTGTTAACTAGTGGGCCTCTCTGTGGAATGCTCTTGCACTAAGTTAGCATTTTTTGAAGGGAGGTCCATAATGCCAGTATCTGAAGGCCTTTTCTCTAGACTGTTCATTATCTCCAGAAAAATCTTCTGTCTTCTGCTTGGAGTATAAGCTTGGCTTACACTGAGTGGTGGTTGGGGCCAGAAGAGGATGGTGTCATTCACGTCTCCTCTTTTCTCCTGGAGATCCACCTCTGTGTTCAGGTAACCCGTTTCCAGTGCAGCACCTCACCTCTGGCTTGCACCACATTTACAGAGTTTCCAGCACAGTTTTTCCAAACAACATCTGTACTTCCCACCTCCTGGAGGGGAGGAGGAAAGGGAGGGAGGGAAGTGCAACCAGAGGGTCACAAGTCTGGACTTGGGAGCCATGCTGCCTGGATGGAGGTTGACCTGCTCCTTTGCCATCACCCCACTTCCAGATGCATGTCTCATTCCTCTTGTCAGTTGTTCCTGGCATCCGTGACTCCTGAGCTCTTATGTGGTGCTGGGAGGAGCACATCAGTCTGTTTCTCATTGGGATCCCCCACTGTTGTGGGTTGAACAGTGTCACCCAAAATTTATGCTGAAGTCCTAACATCTCGTACCTGTGAATGTGACCTTATTTGGAAATAGGGCTTTTGCAGATGTAATCAAGGTAAGGTGGGGTCACACTAGATTAGGGTGAGTCCTAACCAAATGATTCGTGGCTGTATACGAAGGGCATGTGAAGACACAGAGACACACAGGGAGGCCATGAGAAGACGGAGTCTGAGATAAGAGTGATGCAGCCACAAGCTCAGGAACACCGAGGACTGCTGGTCACCTCCAGAAGTGAGAGAGGGGGAACGGGTCCTCCCTCGGAGCCTCCAGGAGGAACCAACACTGCCAACACCTTGATTTCGGACTTCTAGCCTCTGGAATTGTGAGAGAACAATTTTCTGTTGTTTTAAGGCCCCCAGTTTGTGGTGATTTGTTTGGTAGCCTTGGAAATGAATACACCTGGATTCCAATTTCCTCTCTCCCGCATCATCTGCTTCCCTGTCTTTATATGCAGTTGTTCCAGGTTAAACATGTCTTGACTTCATAGAAGTTGACACTGGTTTTTGTTACTCCTTTTCCTTATGGCTTTGTGGTGACTCCCATGGGGAAAAGGAGGTTAAAATAACTTTATTATTTTATTTTAAAACCAGAAGTCTCTATAGACTTTTAACTTTTTGTCTTTTTCTTTTCTAAACTAGTTCATACCAATTAATGCACTTTAAGTGCAGTATAGAAACTATTGACAGTAAGAGAATTAATTTCATTCTCTCCAATTAGCACACCCATTCTGCATACTACTGTCACTTTGCTCAAGAATTTATAATAACTTTCTATTGACACATGCATCATGGGAGGTAGGCAGAGAAGGGGAAGAATGAGGAGGAACTGACATCTATTGAATTTATTAAATATCTACTCAACTGTAGGTACTTTAGTATAGTCCCTATTTAATCTTCCAAATAGTCTATGAAGCACATAGTGTAATTTCTCTTTTTACAGCTGAGGAAAAGGAAATCCAAAGGTTAAATAAGCTGCTAGGGTCACCCTTTTATTAAATCAAGAAGTCAAACCAAGGCCTGTCTGCCTCTAAAGCCCGAGCCTGACTCCATGCTGTTTTCAAGTCATACTGTTTGACCAGATCACCCAAGACTTCTACAAACAGGATTCAAGAATCTGGCTAGTTTTATGCTTTCACAAATAGTCAATGAGTAAGAACAGCTATTGCTATTTTTAAAGTAACTACAATACCTGACAGGCACTTGGCAAAACCTTTATTTCTGATACTGATGACAATCTTGAAAAGTGGTTTCTGTATCTGTGGCTACTCCAGACTGACCTTTAATGAGGGCAAATAAAATAAAATATAAAAGTAAATCTAGTAGTACCTTAGAAATATTGAGTTTAGCACCAAGTGTTGTTTTTGGAGGAAAGTATCTCAGACACATGATGTAGTTGGCACATGCCTGGAGGAAAACCAGCTGCATTAGGGTCCCCACCATCCCTGCTAGAATGCCTTCCTCATATGTAGCACAACACCCCAATAATGCTGAAACACATTGTTTCAGCATTGTGTTTAGATGGTATAGATGTTCCAACAGAGTGTCCATTATTTTCCATTAACTACTACACTATTTTAAAACATGAGCTACCTTATCCTCTAAAAAAGGGATCGGGCTTCCCTGGTGGCGCACTGGTTGAGAATCCGCCTGCCGATGCAGGAGACACGGGTTCGTGCCCTGGTCCGGGAGGATCCCACGTGCCGCGAAGCGGCTGGGCCCGTGAGCCATGGCCGCTGAGCCTGTGCGTCCGCAGCCTGTGCTCCGCAACGGGAGAGGCCACAACAGTGAGAGGCCCGCATACCGCAAAAAAAAAAAAAAAAAAAAAAAAAAAAAAAAAAAAAAAAAAAAAAATAAATAAATAAATAAAAAAGGGATGACTCTGCTTGGCTGGTGCTCTAAAGCAGCAGTCCCCAACCTTTTTGGCACCAGGGACCAGTTTCATGGAAGACAATTTTTCCACGGACGGTGGGTGAGGGTGTGGTGCAGGTGGTAGTGCGAGCGATGGGGAGTGATGGGGAGCGGCTGTAAATACAGATGAAGCTTCGCTTGCCTGCTGCTCACCTCCTGCTGTGCGGCCCGGTTCCTAACAGGCTGCGGACCGGTACCGGTCCGTGGCCTGCGGGTTGGGGACTCCTGCTCTAAAGAACACTCAGCTGGCCTACTGCCAAACTGACCCCTATGGTTACATTTGGAGATTAACCTTTAGAACTTTTAGGTAGTTGGAGAACAAAATGCCCTTTGTCACAGGGCCTGTGAAGCACCTGGGCTACTTTTCTTTCCCTCAGACTTTACGGGCAGCTATTATTACACAAGTAATAGCCTCTTTTTTCAGCTGGGCCATTGATGCAAAAATTATCTTGCATCTCCCTGAGCAGTAACCTCTCACAATCCATCTAGGAGACATGCCATCCTCTACTTCCCTTGCCTTCCTTCCTCACCCAGAGACTGTCACTTTCAGGAGGAGACCTTATATCCTAGTTCTCAGAGAAAAAAGATGTCATCAGGTGAGACCTCCAAACTCCCTTACTCAATATTTGTATCCACTTCTCTCCATATATCCTTTCTTTTTACCGTCCAGGTGCTCCACACCTGTGCTCTCCCATCCCATCCCCCAGCAACCTCACCCTCAATACTGCCCCACCAAACACTCATCCCTCCCTTCCAGAGCTCCTTCTCTTCAGAATACAGACAGTAAAGCCAGAACCACACGAAAGGCAAAGAAACACAACCCCTTCATTGAACTACAACCTATTCTAGTTCCAGCTATTTCCCTACTGTTTCATTCTTTCATACTCAGGCTTTTAGAAAGGACAGCCTCCACTACTCTAACCAACACTGTCTGGCTTCAGTTTCTACTACTCTACCACATCTGCTCTTCCAGAGGTGAACAATGACACCGTGCCCTTCAATCCAATCTGTGCCTGGGTGCTCCTCCATCCATTCTTTACCTGGCTTTTCTGAAGCCTGTGGCTTTGCTGACTGCTCTTTCTCTTGGCCTCTGGGAGACTGCTCCTTCCCAGCTGCATAACCCAGTAAGCCCTGCACACACACCTTCCTGCCTGGCAGATCCAGCAAGACTAATGACTGTCCTGGGTACAGGTGATGTCTTCCCCTCCCTGCATCCTGAGTGAACCTCCACAGTAGCACAAGTTCACTGGACCTTAACTGTTTATCCTAAACAATTTATTTGTCACTAAAATTGTAGATCTACCAACCATTTGATATGTTTTCCACATTTGTGATCATGTCAATGAAAGTTTAGTTTTCAAATGACAAAAAAATAACAGTAAAAGTCACTTGAGAGCTAGACTCTTACTGACATAGTCACAAATGGGGAAAGCATATCATGTATATATACATAAAAATGTAACATGTAAAAATGGAGA